>NC_138308.1:19097500-20297500 GCF_965601325.2 Salmo salar | reverse complement strand
TATCCTACTCCTCCTCTGTTCCTCTGGTGATGTACAGGTGAATCCAGGCCCTGCAGTGCCTAGCTCCACTCCTATTCCCCAGGCGCTCTCTTTTGATGACTTCTGTAGCCATAATAGCCTTGGTTTCATGCATGTTAACATTAGAAGCCTCCTCCCTAAGTTTGTTTTATTCACTGCTTTAGCACACTACGCCAACCCAGATGTCCTAGCCATGTCTGAATCCTGGCTTAGGAAGACCACCAAAAACTCTGAAATCTCCATCCCTAACTACAACATTTTCAGACAACA
The DNA here is from genome assembly GCF_965601325.2 of Salmo salar. Classification (NCBI taxonomy): domain Eukaryota; kingdom Metazoa; phylum Chordata; class Actinopteri; order Salmoniformes; family Salmonidae; genus Salmo; species Salmo salar. Next base: position 20,297,212 of record NC_138308.1, on the reverse strand, counting down.
TAGAACGGCCAAAGGGGGCGGTGTTGCAATCTACTACAGAGATAGCCTGCAGAGTTCTGTCATACTATCCAGGTCTGTACCCAAACAATTTGAACTTCTACTTTTAAAAATCCACCTCTCTAAAAACAAGTCTCTCACCGTTGCTACTTGTTATAGACCCCCCTCTGCCCCCAGCTGTGCTCTGGACACCATATGTGAACTGATTGCCCCCCATCTATCTTCAGAACTCGTGCTGCTAGGTGACCTAAACTGGGACATGCTTAACACCCCGGCCATCCTACAATCTAAGCTTGATGCCCTCAATCTCACACAAATTATCAATGAACCTACCAGGTACAACCCCAAAGCCGTAAACACGGGCACCCTCATAGATATCATCCTAACCAACTTGCCCTCCAAATACACTTCTGCTGTTTTCAACCAAGATCTCAGCGATCACTGCCTCATTGCCTGCATCCGTAATGGGTCAGCGGTCAAATGACCTCCACTCATCACTGTCAAACGCTCCCTGAAACACTTCAGCGAGCAGGCCTTTCTAATCGACCTGGCCCGGGTATCCTGGAAGGATATTGACCTCATCCATTCAGTAGAGGAAGCCTGGTTATTTAATAAAATGCCTTCCTCACAATCTTAAATAAGCATGCCCCATTCAAGAAATTTAGAACCAGGAACAGATATAGCCCTTGGTTCTCTCCAGACCTGACTTTCCTTAACCAACACAAAAACATCCTGTGGCGTTCTGCATTAGCATCGAACAGCCCCCGTGATATGCAACTTTTCAGGGAAGTTAGAAACCAATATACACAGGCAGTTAGAAAAGCCAAGGCTAGCTTTTTCAAGCAGAAATTTGCTTCCTGCAACACAAACTTAAAAAAGTTCTGGGACACTGGAAAGTCGATGGAGAATAAGAGCACCTCCTCCCAGCTGCCCACTGCACTGAGGATAGGAATCTCTGTCACCACCGATAAATCCACTATAATTGAGAATTTCAATAAACATTTTTCTACGGCTGGCCATGCTTTCCACCTGGCTACCCTTACCCCGGTCAACAGCTCTGCACCCCCCACAGCAACTCGCCCAAGCCTTCCCCATTTCTCCTTCTCCCAAATCCAGTCAGCTGATGTTCTGAAAGAGCTGCAAAATCTGGACCCCTACAAATCAGCCGGGCTGGACAATCTGGACCCTTTCTTTCTAAAATTATCTGCCGAAATTGTTGCAACCCCTATTACTAGCCTGTTCAACCTCTCTTTCGTGTCGTCTGAGATTCCCAAAGATTGGAAAGCAGCTGCGGTCATCCCCTCTTCAAAGGGGGGACACTCTTGACCCAAACTACTACAGACCTATATCTATCCTACCCTGTCGTTCTAAGGTCTTCGAAAGCCAAGTTAACAAACAGATCACCGACCATTTCGAATCCTACCGTACCTTCTCTGCTATGCAATCTGGTTTCAGAGTTGGTCATGGGTGCACCTCAGCCATGCTCAAGGTCCTAAACAATATCTTAACCGCCATCGATAAGAAACAATACTGTGCCGCCGTATTCATTGACCTGGCCAAGGCTTTCGACTCTGTCAATCACCACATCCTCATCGGCAGACTCAACAGCCTTGGTTTCTCAAATGATTGCCTTACCTGGTTCACCAACTACTTCTCTGATAGAGTTCAGTGTGTCAAATCAGAGGGCCTGTTGTCCGGGCCTCTGGCAGTCTCTATAGGGGTGCCACAGGGTTCAATTCTTGGGCCGACTCTTCTCTGTATACATCAATGATGTCGCTCTTGCTGTTGATGAGTCTCTGATCCACCTCTACGCAGACGACACCATTCTGTATACTTCTGGCCCTTCTTTGGACACTGTGTTAACAACCCTCCAGACGAGCTTCAATGCCATACAACTCTCCTTCCATGGCCTCCAACTGCTCTTAAATACAAGGAAAACTAAATGCATGCTCTTCAACCGATCGCTGCCCGCACCTGCCCGGCCGTCCAGCATCACTACTCTGGACGGTTCTGACTGTGTGGACAACTACAAATACCTAGGTGTCTGGTTAGACTGTAAACTCTCCTTCCAGACTCACATCAAACATCTCCAATCCAAAGTTAAATCTAGAATTGGCTTCCTATTTCTCAACAAAGCATCCTTCACTCATGCTGCCAAACATACCTTTGTAAAACTGACCATCCTATCAATCATCGACTTCGGCAATGTCATTTACAAAATAGCCTCCAATACCCTACTCAATAAATTGGATGCAGTCTATCACAGTGCCATCCGTTTTGTCACCAAAGCCACATATACTACCTACCACTGCGACCTGTACGCGCTCGTTGGCTGGCCCTCGCTTCATACTCGTCGCCAAACCCACTGGCTCCAGGCCATCTACAAGACCCTGCTAGGTAAAGTCCCCCCTTATCTCAGCTCGCTAGTCACCATAGCAGCACCCACCTGTAGCACGCGCTCCAGCAGGTATATCTCACTGGTCACCCCCAAAACCAATTCCTCCTTTGGCCGCCTCTCCTTCCAGTTCTCTGCTGCCAATGACTGGAACGAACTACAAAACTCTCTGAAACTGGAAACACTTATCTCCCTCACTAGCTTTAAGTACCAGCTGTCAGAGCAGCTCACAGATCACTGCACCTGTACATAGCCCATCTATAAATAGCCCAAACAACTACCTCTTCCCCTACTGTATTTATTTATTTATTTTGCTCCTTTGCACCCCAGTATTTCTACTTTGCACATTCATCTACTGCAAATCTACCATTCCAGTATTTTACTTGCTATATTGTATTTACTTCATGGCCTATTTATTGCCTTTACCTCCCTTATCTCACCTCATTTGCTCACATTGTATATAGACTTATTTTTCTACTGTATTATTGACTGTATGTTTGTTTTACTCCATGTGTAACTCTGTGTTGTTGTATGTGTCGAACTGCTTTGCTTTATCTTGGCCAGGTCGCAGTTGTAAATGAGAACTTGTTCTCAACTTGCCTACCTGGTTAAATAAGTGTGAAATAAAATAAAATTCAATTTTGAATCATTATGGAACTCAGACCACACCTAACAGTTTAAACCTGGAGCCTAGAGGCTGGCGCATGGTTCACGGCGACTGGACCTTTGTCATACGGTTCAAAGATTAGTGAGGATTAGGGTAGATCTATAGGACTATTGTTCAACCCATATTGCAGACATTTTTCACACCTTCCAATATTTTGTGGATGGAACTTGAGAATGACAACTTTCAGGAGGAATCAAGCCACTTTATTTTTGATTAATCTATATATTTTGAGCATAAAGGCTCTCCAAACAAGTTTTTTTTATGATTCATACGTGCTTTCCTGACGCGAAGATTTGCCTAAATAATCTAAAAGATCATAGTATTTTTTTTCTTCATCTACCAGTTGGTGCTGAATTGGAGACAAATATGCATATATTTAGATGGCTTTCATTCATTGATCCCTATGTTCTCTCAATGTATTCTAGCTTGTCGACAAAATTTGAATTAATAAAGAAACACCATATTTAAATGGTTGGCTTAAGATAAATGCACTGAAAACCCTATTGAATGAAAACTCCATGAGAAAATCTGTTTGGCAGCAAATGGGAGGGTTTTCAGCCATTGAATTAAATGTAACCACGCCTGCAAAGCCTGTTACGCACCTGCATAAGGTAAGTGCATAAATGTGTCGGAATTGTGAGAAAGGGCTCCAGAAGCGGTATGGGGCTGTGAGAGAATGAAGAGCCTGGGTGACTGGCGTAGGTGGGACATGGCTATAGTAATAAATGTATCAACCCAAAATTAAAAATGGATCCCTCTCAGAAATGATAACTGATTAAACAGCATTTGGCAGATGAAAGTAGTGTGTCTATGTCAAGGGAAGGGTAAGTGTGACAAGTTCTATTATGTGGGTTGAGCAGGCAGTGTGAAGCCTCATCAGGTAAACACAGAATTCAAAACCAGATTAGTTCATCCACCTTTGGCAAAAGCAAGCAACTAAAACATTTCCATTCCCGAACCATTCTAGAATACTCCCTCATCCAAGGTAGGTAATACTCCCTCAAACGGAGCTAATTACGAACGTTTGCACAATGTGTGTCACAACAGGTTGCAGAGGAAGCGTACATCTATAATTACATAGACTCTATAATTATGAATCAAGCATATACAATTCATGACATAATTATGAACCTTAGCTTCCATAAGCCACTAATGTGGAACTGGGAGCTAAATGTTATTCAACATGCAGACAGCTAATCACCATGTGCAACTGGTTAATTGCCTGATGCCCCCAGTGCTGAATAGGAGGACCGCCTCATTAGCCTGGTAGAGTGATGCTCTAACTAACATCACATGCGCTGTGTATATGATAGAAGTGTTTAGAGAAATAAACTTTGCACTGCGTAAGGGTATACGTTTAGGGGAACTAGGACTCTGGAAAGGTAAGGATGGGAATAGAATAGGACTTGACACTTATATGATGGTATTTATACATGGTGGCGTTTCAAAAATCTGGGTGATATGAAGGCAGTGAAGTGATGACACATAAGATGCAGTCATCCAGAGACAGCAAAGCAATTAGTGCGGTGGTAAACGGGAGTACAGTGTTTAGAGTTTTTGCAAAATCTGCTTTAGTTTATATGGAATCACTGTGGCTGAGGGGCATGGTTTCATAGAAACCACATAAGAAGGGGTCAGGAGAGAGACTGGCCCGTGCACTGTGTGTGATCCAACCGCACGTTGTCTCTGTCCGCCTTTTGATCTTCAGCTCCCACATTTATTCTGGGCTGAGAATCCTTCTCCAGTCTGTAAAACAGGGAGGGATTGACTGGGACATTGCACCTAGCCCCCTTCCTACCACTATTTATTTATTTCTCTCCATCATCCTCCTCTTTATCCTTCCTCGTCCTCATCCCTCCATCCCCTACCCCATCCCTCCAGAAACAGCAGCATCCAACCCATTCTCCAGACATCTTCATAAAACTATTTTAACAAGCAGAGAAATCATTTACAGCACACTTTCCTGGATCATAAAACACAAAATGGTGGCTTTGGGATCCTGCGTTTTTATTGATCTGTCAGCCCGGGTCTGACATGTGCTTCCTGGGCCAGGCCTGGTCAGCAAGGAGGAGGATAGGAGATGAGGGGGATGTAGATGGAGTGAGGGATGAGGTGGGTGTACGGGTGGCTCATATTGGGCTGAAATGCGATCCGGAGGCTGTGTCGCATTAGCCTTAATGGGTCCAATGGCAGACGAGCAGGCACCAAAGACTGGGAGATGGAGGGTGAGGAGGAGGAGGAAAAGGAGGAGGAGGGGAGCGAATCACTGGACATCCTGTTGCAGGAGAGGCATTTGGAGCCAGAGGAGGAAGGAATGTCATCTCTCCAACAGCGGAGTGAGTCTGCAGGACCTTTTAAAAACAGAGAGGTTAATCTTAGCACATCCCTCTGTCTGAGTCACCTCTGTAGACATAGCTCACACAACCAACCAGCTTCTCATCTCATCAGACAGGGTCATGGTCAAGCAGACGCTCTCTCTGTCTCTCCCCCCTCTCTCTCGCCCTTCCCTCCTTCTATCTCCCACTGTGTCATGTCATCCTCTTCTGGCCTGTAATTTCCTCTCTCTTCCTCTCCTCTTTCCCGTAAAGAATGTGTCTCCTGTCGTTCCTCAGAGTCAGAATCAGGCTTAAACAGACCCTCTTAAAGTGTCTGAGTCAGACACGGAGACCCGGAAGTGTCTGAACTATTCCAAGAATCCCAGCTCTCATGCAGAGAGCAGTGACGCTAGATGAGAGAATTCAATGGAGAAAACTACATACACACTACCTGATTAAAACATTGCAGTTTGGTGACATAGAATCCTACAACAGTTCAAGTGGAACCCTAACACATTTCAAGTGGAATCCTACAAGATAAGAATCCTGCAAAATAGCCACTTCTAACAGTTTAAAACAGTAGTTTATGAAATTCACTGACCGTAAAAATTCAACTTTCTAAATCATACATCTGTGGAATCTAATGTAGGTGTTAATTACTGTAAAACAGTTTTCATTCAAAACCCTCATAGAGTCAGATGAGTGCAGTTGTGTGCGGTCAACACAAGACACACAACCAGAATATGTATACACACAGACCATTAGCAATGAGGACAAATGCTAAATATTTATGTGACAGCAGCCTCACATTCTCCATGTCTTCCCCCCAAAACATGACTCAACCCCAGGGCACCATGCTGTGTGCCAGAGACTAGGGAGAGAGGGAAAGATAGAAAGGGGTGGAGGGGTGGAGGGGGTAATGACTAGGTCTGCTCAGGACAAGGGAGGCGACAGAAGGGGTGGAATTGTCTCCTATCATCTCCTTGTGGCTCCTCTTTGGCGTCTCTGATCCTTGGACCCTTCACGCAATCTCCCTTATTACAAGGCTTCCCCTCTCCACACGAGCACCACTACAAAATGGAGCAATTACATCTAATCAGGCTGCAGGGAGCCGTGAGCTAGCCTAGCCTGCTCCAGCCCCAGCCATCCCACAACCAAGCAGACTTCAGGTAACACGACGGTCGGGACGGGAGCACATCAAAGCAGATACAAAATTACAGCGTCATTACTGGAGCCACCGCAGAACCATTCCCTGTGAAGCCAGGGAATAATTTGACCTGGAGAAGCGAGAGAGAAAAGAGAGAGAGAGGATGATTCAAAGGGTTAAAACAGAAAAGTGGAGCAGCAGAGACAAAAACACAGCAACAGCCACAGCAGATTGTGGTGGAGACTTCTTCCCCCTTTAAACATGGTTTGTGCGGCAAAGGAGACTAGAAACGTTATTTAATAGCACCCATGGCTTATATTTTGTGCTGTTCATGTCTATCCTAGTTGAATGCTGAATTCTATTGGTTACTGTTCCCAAACATTGTGGCATGTTGTATCACACTAGATATTCCGGGAAGATAATTGTGTCAATAACAAATGAATAATGTGTCATTCAGTAGACATCTCTTAGTAAGGCCTACCCCCTGGTACTCCAACCCTTTCAACGTGGAAGGACTCGCATTTTGCATGTCACACATTTTGTGTTTTTGCAACTGTATGACATATTTTGTTCCAAAACAAACAAAGAGAGATGAGATTCCCTGACAGACAGGGCTGAGGGAAAAAATCCTTGTCTTATCCCCTCTGGCCAAGTAAAATGATATGTGAGGGGATCCTGGTTTATCTGATGGGTCTGTAGAGCTGGCTCAAAGGAGATGATCGCTCTAAAACTTTTATTGATGCTGACTCACTAGCTTAGCTTCCAATCAGAGTGGAAACTTTCGAGTCAGTGTGTCCCTGTACAATCTGGTCCTCAGATGAAAGGAGAGTTATATAAATGTCATAAATACAGGTGAAGTATTGAAACCGCCTACTGATATTTTGTTCACTAATAAGTACAAGCAACAGTATAAAGTTAAAAGGAGAACGGTTTGGCATCAACAGGCCTTGAAAGACCAAGGGATGAATCCCAATACTCTTAAGTGGCTTTACCCATGGATCCAGGTCTTTTTCTGAGGATGAATATTGCCATTTGTCTTTCTTATATATTCAGTTTTGAAATGAGACAAAACATAATAGCACTTAAATAGCTTGTTTTATTAAACCCCCGTTCCTCCTCTCTCTCTCTAGCTGCCATTGCGACTCTCTCCCACACACGTGTTAATGGGCCCTGTTTAGTCAGCGACGACTCCATAAACCCAGGGACAGTTTTTTTCGCCCACCACAAATTGGCCTTACGTTGCGTCATGATTTACTGTCTCCGTTAGGGTAATGACATCCAGACTGGTACGCAGTGCACAGCAGACTGCTGGAAACAGTGACAGTCACAGAGTCCCCCTTGTCACCAGTGTCACCATATTTAAAGAGATCTAAGACTTATTATTAGTTCAGTGGTTGGCCTTATGATAACTATAGCAACTTCCCCAGACATGGATTTCAATCATTTACAAACTACATTAGTCTATACAGTATATCATTCTATATAAGCTCTATGTATTAATGAGAATGAACATGTATTCTAGTGGTTGGCCTAATGAAAACATTGGCAACTTCGCCAGCTATGGATTTTAATCAGTTTTAATAGCTATATTGCTCTACCAACTGACATTATCCTATTTTTGACATGAACAAGTACAGTGAAACGGTTGACTTGAGATGAACAGAGATTAAGCATCCTCTAAAATATTCTGATGAACATGACACATCAATGATGTTACTAGCTCTTGTCTTGGTGAAATATACATAGACAGTGTCTGAAAACAAAGGCTAGGTTCAAGCATTATGGTGCACATGCCTATTTTGCTCTCACATGTTGAATTTTGCTGTATGGACTTGTTCAGTTGTTTCACGTAACATCAGCAATGCTGATGGAAAGGGAGCCACTTTGAGTTATTGAGATGCACCCATAAGCTTAGAAAGCATTACAAATCCATTTGACGCACAGAGTAAACACTGCTCCCCTTAGACTGAAAACGCAACATGTAGCCAAACATGATTTACTGCATTAGCAACCAAAGTGGTTTCAATACTTAAAGTAACTGTCCAGTGTTCCCAGATTTCTATTAAATATGACCTATAATTAACAACAATGAGTTAAAATAGTTTTCCCTCCAAAAAAGTGATTTCATTATGTTAAAAAGCAGCTTTTCTGTGTTGGAATGGTGTGGGCATACCCCAACAACAGAATGGTATGGGCGTATACCGGTCATAAAAAAATATTAATGCGAGTTGATTGGCCAGCTCAGCCCATAAGCCTAAATGACATCATGTTCTATGAGGAAATAGCAAGCATTTTTGCAACGGTCTGTTTGAGATACAAGCTTGAGGTGGGGTTTTTGATGTGTTTTTTTCCCCAATTTATGCTTTGGCCACAAATACAAGTATAGGATGAGTCAACAACATTATTTGAGTATGAGTTAACAGAATAAGAACTTTGAATGTGAGATTTTCACTGGGCAGTTATTTTAATATGACATTAATATTAGTGACGCCGCTGTTCTGTCTGTGCATGTGCACTTCTGTGGCTTTCTGTGAGAAATGAAAAAGCTGCCATATTGATTTAGCGAGTGTTTCAAACTTCAGAGCCATCGTCTGAGGTTGTGTCTCGCTAGCGTCTTGAGAATGCCTCGCTGTGGTCTGATCATGTCAGCAAATTAAATAAGACCAAACGCATTCCAACATTCGTCAGCTGTATGAGCCGTCGCTGTCTCCACTTCAGACAGCACGTGTCTACTATGGAGCCTTTATATAAATTAACTATATATTTTTTCTTAGACAAGGACAATAGCGAGGTAGTGTGAAGAAGCCAGAGAGATAAAGTGAAAGAAAAAGGGAGGCCAGAACTTAGAGGAACAGTCATCTAATGTTGTAATTGAATGGGTCCATGGAATGCAGCAGAGATATGATGGAATGTGGTTCCCAGATGTGGTTTGTTTCCAATGGGTCAAGTCTAAGAGCACAGAAACCTCAGAGATACAATCAGCTGCAGTACTCAGCACTTTTGGTAACACTTTATTTGGATAGTGCCATATAGATGATCTACAGATGGTCAAAAAATCAACAAACTGTTGATCTGTTGATAAGCAACTGCTTGCTAAGATTATGGTTAGGGTTATGATTAGGCTTAGGTTTAAAATAAGAGTTAGGGTTAAGGTTAAGGTTAGGGCTATGGTTAGGATAAGGTTATGTTTAGGGGTTTGGATAAGGTTTTACGGTTAGGATTAGGGTTAGGGTTAGTAGATAGTTATTTGAAATGTTGTTGACAGTTATTGAACATCTACAAACCATCTACTTGGTCCAAATAAAGTGTTACCGCACTTTTGACCAGAATGTCTGCAGTCACTCTTTTTTTGTTGTTGTCAGTCTTAAAATACTCCAGGCCAGAAGGTGGCAGGAGCATTACTTTCTGGAGCTTTGTTTGGCATGTCGATGACCTTGCTAGATAGCCTATGTTAGCTAGCTAGCTGCACTAAATGTTTGCTAGCTAGCGAGCTATAATTTTTTGATAACTAGCTAGCAAGATGATTACATTTTTTAAAATTCACTCTCCATTATCCCATAATCCCAGTGCCAGCTACCCAAATTTCTAGCTTGGTTAGCATTGTCATTCGCTAACACACTAAGATGACTTGGTTTGACTTTCGTCAGAACAAGTTGCCACTTTGTGAAAACAAATTCATTGTGATTTATTAATAGTGTTACTAGCTACAATGGCTAGATAGCTAGCTTATGGAGGAAGCATTTAGCTAGTGTTCAGCATTGTGTGCACTTGCTGGTTACCATTCCATTTATTTCGTATGAAGTGTGACTGGCTCAGCTAGCAAGCTAATGTTAGCTAGCTAGCTAATAGACCCTTTTCGTGCATATAGAAAAACTTCAAAAATAATGCTCCATCAAGCACAAAACTCCTTAGGTAGATGTAACTAAGACTTGCTCCAGAAAAAAAACGTCAAAATGAATAGCAGATTTATTGTTTTAATTAAGTTCAATTCTGTCTGTTTTGAAGATGAAAGGGCGTTGATGTCACCAGAAAAAGGACCCTATTTTCTCCTTCTTGTTGTTGCTCCTTGCATGCCTTCTGATTGGCTCAAAGTAAAGTCATCGGTTCTGCATGTTGAACCAGCGAGAGAAGCCGCAGTTTGTCTGGCACATAGCATATGGCGCCTATTGTTGTGCCTGGCGAGGTTGGGGCCCTCTACTGTGAAGGCTGACAACCTGGATGGTGTGTCTGAGATATAACTCAAGGAACATACAGTATATTATTCAAAGAGGGTGTTCCCTCTACGCCAGGTATACCCCCAGGGGTACGCGCAATGCCGTCGGGTGTACGCCAAATAAAAATGTGATTCAAGTTATTTTAATTTTTTTAATAAATACATTTTTTTTTTTTAAATCTTCACATTTTCAAACAGTCCATTTAATAAGTCCCACAACCATAGAGACACATACCAGCTCTACTGGTAGTACTGCTACTACTAGCAGTACTAAACCTGCACCTGTCACAAGTTGTTGTGCTTCCATGAGCACATCCAATGCTAGCATTAGTAATTCTACATTTGTTGTTAGTCCAGCTAGCATGGACACTGACAGTTGTGAATCTGATGCAGCCGAAGAGCTACTGCCCCCTTACCCGGGAACGCACCAACAACAGACAGGGACGTTTGACCATCAAAGAGGCGCAAATATGATGAGAACTACATTGATTTGGAGTTCAATTATATTGGGAGTAGTGCCTTTCCTCAGCCACAGTGTGTTACATGTTTAAAGTACTATCTCACAACTCAATGAAACCTTCACACTTGCACAGACATTTAGAAACAAAACATGCCAATTTGAGTGTTTCCACTCCAATTGGAGTTTTTTGAGTGAGAATTAAGACAACTTTCGAGTAGTAAGATACCATTAATAAGAAGGGGCTATAAGCATCTTATATGGTGAGCTACTGAGTGGCTAGGACAGGCAAGCCCCATATTATTGTAGAGGACTTAATTCTTCCTGCTGCCGCTGATATGGCTGGGACAATGCTGGGGGAAAGTCCCCAAAAACTATACAGACAATGCCTTCATCAAACAACACTGTTTCATGATGCATCAGTGACATGGCAGGAGATGTTTTGAAACAATTACTGCTTCGCATACAAGCTAGTGAATTCTATGCGTTACAGCCAGATGAGTCAACAGACGTAGTGGGCCTGGCACAGCTCCTGGTATATGTCCGTTAGGTTTATGGGGGGTCAATTATGGAAGACATCCTCTTCTGCAAACCACTGGAAACCAGGACAACAGGAGAGGATATGGTACTGGACAGCTTTGTGACATCAAATGGACTTTGGTGGTCATGATGTGTTGGTATCTGTACTGATGGTGCAAAAGCCATGACAGGGAGACATAGTGGAGTGGTAATGGACGTGCAAGCCGATGCTCCCGACGCCAATTGGGTACACTGCAGCATCCACCGAGAGGCTTTTGCTGCCAAGGGAATTTGACTTTTCATCATCAAAACTGTGCACTCTCCTCAAACAATAGCATGGTATTCTTTCACTGTAATAGCTGCTGTAAATTGGACAGTGCAGTTAGATTAACAAGAATTTAAGCTTTCTGCCAATATCAGATAAGTCTATGTCCTGGGAAATTCTCTTCTTACTTATAACCTCATGCTAATCGCATTAGCCTACATTAGCTCAACCGTCCCATGGAAGGGACACCGATCCCGAAGAAACAAGGACAACACACAGGTCTTTCCATCATTGTATGATTCTTTTTGTGTGCAAATGAACTCAAGCTTATGGACAATGTCAAATGTGATATAGCGAAGCACCTGAGTGAGTTGGGTGCACAATTACGCAGGTACATTCCCGAAACAGGTGACACAAACAACTGGATTCGTTATCCCCTTCATCCCCTGCCTCCAGTCCACTTACCGATATCTGAACAAGAGAGCCTCATCGAAATTGCAACAAGCGGTTCTGTGGAAATGTAATTTAATCAGAAGTCACTGCCAGATTTCTGGATTGGGCTGCGCTCAGAGTATCCTAACTTGGAAAAATCACGCTGTTAAGACACTGATGCCCTTTGCAACCACGTACCTATGTGAGAGTGGATTCTCGGCCCTCACTAGCATGAAAACTAAATACAGGCACAGACTGTGTGTGGAAAATGATTTAAGACTGAGACTCTCTCCAATACAACCCAACATTGCAGAGTTATGAGCATCCCTTCAAGCATACCTTTCTCATTAACCTGTGGTGAGTTATTCACCATTTTCGATGAACAAATAATGTTTATGTAATATGTAAGATGGTTAAATAGCAAAATCATTGATTATTATTATATTATTATTTGTGCTCTGGTCTTATAAGAGCTCTTTGTCCCTTCCCATGAGCAGGGCTGTGACAAAACCTCACTCTCATTTTACATTTATTGTACAGTGTGTGTGTGTGTGTGTGTGTGTGTGTGTGTGTGTGTGTGTGTGGCAGGCTTACAATGATGGCAAAAAACAACATTTACGAGTATGCTGACCCTGGTGCTAGACGGGGTACCCAGCTGGAGGTTGAATGTTTGAACGGGTATGGGACTATAAAAAGTTTGGGAGCCACTGCTGTACGCCATGTTGACAGGAAAATAACTGAAAAAGTCATTGTCATGATAAAACGGAGAACTAATTCCATAGCCTGTGAGGGGAGCTATATAACGTCAAAAATGTATGGCAGTACTTTACGACACAGATCCAAGCCAGTCCCTGGTTCCAAAGACCACAGCCAAATTATCACAACAACGTCTGTCATTCGCCCTATATGGTACATCTCAGCAGACGACTAACCACCCCTACAGCTGAGCGAGTGGTGATGGCTGGTGATATATACAAGCTTGTCATTGGCCACATGTGTATGGCATTAACAAAGATTCAAACAAGGCAGGGGTGCACCACAACCCTGCCATTAGCCTGATTTATGAAGACGTCAGAACCCATGCCACAAATAAAATTATCCTCTTTCTCTATTTGGGCGGGTAGGAAGGGGCATGGGATGGTAGGAGGGGGCATTGGATGGTATACGGTTCTAGGATATGCTGGCTGCGCTAGGGTACTAACTGTGATGAGTAAAATATGAAGTGATCTCATACTTAGAAGGCAAAAATTGCACAAAAAAACATATAGGCTATCTACAGCTGTAGTACATTGCACAGGTGCTAGAGGTTAGAGTTGAGGCTAGGGTTAGGGTTGAGCTGGGGTGTGGACATGAATCTAGGGTTAGGGTTATGGCAATAATATAATTGGTATGGTAGAGTGCCCCAAATGATTGCCTTGGACCCCCAGACAATTCACTAGGTCATCGGTGGGACTCTCCCAGATAACTTCCTTGGATCCCCCAATGCCAACCATGAACAAACCCAAATAACCCCCCTCCACCTCCTCTACAGAGATAAAATCTAGATGAGGCACAGGAAAGAGGATCTGTGTTAGCTGTAATCTCTTGTGGGCAGACTACGTAAACATAAATGGTCCATCCAAATTACGCAATATTTTTGTTCTGGGTTAAGTGAGGTTATGTTAGCAGCAACGCCACATGTCATCACTTCTCAGTCCTCAGAGACTAAGGTTTGGTCTCAAATAAGTGGAAAATCATTTTTTTTATTACTTGTAGTTACACACTCCTGGAATAAAATAAAATAGTAAACGTTGTTAGAATGTCTTCCCTGTGGCTCAGTTCCCTGTGGCTCAGTTGGTAGAGCATGGTGTGTGCAACGCCAGGGTTGTGGGTTCGATTCCCACGGGGGGCCAGTACAAAATGCATGAAATGAAATGTATGTATTCACTACTGTAAGTCGCTCTGGATAAGAGCGTCTGCTAAATGACTAAAATGTAAATGTAATGTGAGACAGTTTTTCTTTTTTTCTTGTTTGTATTGGATTATCAGACCACTGCCTGGTACACACTTACTAAGTTTAAGGGAAACCACCCCAAACGTTTTTCATTAATCCTCTGTTGATCCAGTCCCAAAATGTTTTGAATGTCAGCAGTCATGTTTTCAAGATATTGAACTTTCAAGAAGCAAAGTGTCACTAGTCACATCATCACCAAGATGCAAAATGCTTGACTGCTGACATGCAATCCAAATTGGGACTGTACCAACATAGTACCGATGAAAAAAATACCACAAACAATGTCTTAGTTACAATCCTTGTTTGATGTGGTTCCTCATAGGCATTCTTGGAAGATTTTCACTCCACTTTTAATTCACCCATATTTAGCAATGCATCATTTGTTTTTGTGTCAGGAAACATCATTGTGAAATTGTCTTCATTCCAACCTATCAAGCCTAATGTTATTTCAACCCACGGACTCTTTCAAATTCAGCTCATCTTCAGCTCACATGCACACACACGCACACACAGACACACACACGTACACACACACATACATGCACACTCAAAGACACACACACACATGCACACACATACACAACACATTGCATAACTCTCTCCCCTGTCTCTCTTTTTCTCTCTTGTCCTCTATTCAGTCAACACCTCCACTTTGACAGGAGTGGCAATTTTCAACTGGCTGATTGAAGAGTAAAGCTGCTGCTGGTCCGCCACACAGACTCCTGCCCTGCCCTCCCTCCCTCCCTCTCTCACTTTGTACTGTCAGTCACTCAAAGGGATCCGCCCACTAATCTTAATCCTCTCAATCACAACCCCTCCTGGGGAACTGGGGGCACCTCCAGTTTCTCTTCCCAAATGTTTTCACTGTCTCTCTGATTAGCCAAAGACATAGGGAGCTATTGGATTCACTCTCCCTTGCAGATAAATATATTTTTTACCTGCACCATTGATAGATTATAAATCATGTGGTTACACTAACTATAAATACAATTGACCACACTTCAATCTCACGCTCATCCTTGAGAACATCAACATTCTGCAATAGTAATATATAAGTACTAGCCACAACTCTTTCCCATAATCTGCCTGAAGCCTATCCCTTAATAGCAGTGCTTAATTGTAATCACTGTGTCTGTTTGTCTTGGGATGGACTGGCTCTTGGATTGGAGGAAGTCTAGACCACAGTCACTAGTCTGGAGAACAGTGGCTGCAACCAGCTCATCAGTGAGACCAAGGGTGCCTCATCAAACATTGTGATCCAAACTCAGGGGACAAGTTCCCCAGAGGCACAGATCAACTTTCCTTCCCCAAATCCTAACCAAAGCCGTTAGAGGGGAAAAATACACATGACCATACAACTGACCTAAGATTAGTGTATAGGGGTAACTTCATCCTACTCCATGAACCAACTGACCCCCATCCCCTACAGATTAGGACTGATGAGGTCATCAAGCTGAGCCAGCCACATCCTGTCATTAGACTCCTCTGTGAGTGGGAGGCCATTGTTGAATAGATGGAGACAAGAGGAGAGCTCGATCTGTGTTTGCATCATCGAAGTCTGTTCAGACAATTAGCTGAAGCAGAAAAAGAGCAGAAAAAGAGAAAGACCATGAACAGGGAAACAACCAAGTAAGCAACATTTTACTGACATTGATGTGATGTTCATTTTTGTTTCTAAGTAAAAATGAAAGACATTTTACAGGTGTTGAAAATCTGTATTTTTTTATCATTATTTCCCATGGCCACATTTCAACCGTACATAATTTCACTTACATCTACATGTCAATGAAGATAGCATTATGTAATGTTCAAAGGTTTTATTTCCACTTACAATAGCAAATTGAAGACTAAAGTATGGAATATTTATTAGGCAGGTCCAGACAACACCAAATCTGTGCCACAGTTTGGGCCAAATCAAGGCCAGTCCGGACCAGACCAAATCTGAACCAAGTTTGGCTGAATCAAGGCCGGTCCGGGCCGGAACAAATTTGAACCAAGTTTGGGCCAAATTGAGGCCGGTCTGGACCAGAACATATCAGAACCAATCATAAGACCTCTTTGTTTGGGCCAAATAAAGACCGGTCTAGACCAAATCTGAACCAATCATAGACGTCTTTGTTTGGGTCAAATCAAGGCCGGTCCGGACTGGACCAAAAAACTACATCCGTGGGCTGGGTCACAAAATACATTTCTAAAGTGATCAAAACAAATTAAGTTAGTTGTGCGAGACATTTTATAGATAAAATTATAAGTAGAATGTTGTTTTTAAACGTGTGCATGTTTTTCTCCTCTGACAAAACAACAGCTGATACAAAGGGGGTGTGGCTGAATTCAAAACCTTTCTGCGAAGGACTCAGGTAGGATACACTTGTGCATCCTCGCCAAAAGGAGGCTATCAGGGAGGGCAGGACCGTCTTCCGTTTGCCTACTTACGAACTGACACCCTCCTTGACCACTCCATCACTTGTCGGTTTCTGGGTCACGGAGGAGACAGGGCAGAGGAAGGAGGACGGAGGATGGCCTTTTGCCCAAACTAATTAATGTGGTCTGGTCTGTGTTGACTCCTCATGGTCCTTTCATTTGTATGGTGGAGGAGTAGCCTTCATTGAGCAACGATGAGCCCAGTGTGGTACATAAACAGTAAGTAATCCAGGAACCAGCATGTGAAGAAGAAGACCATAGGAGACTGTTCTCCAAGGGTTGATGGATTCCAATCTAATAATGTTCTCCTTCTTTTCTCTCTGTCCCACCTAGCCCTCTGGTAGGTTGCAGGTTTTTTCCACCATTATGCTTACACTTATTGAATCCAATGCTATCAAATTTGCAAATGCAAACCAAAAAAGATGGAGAGATGGTAGTAAATGTTTGTTAGGAATTATTTCCAATGAATGATTGTCAGTGTTGATCAAACAGTAAACCATGTTCACCTTGGTAGACTGGGTTGAGCAATATGAGAGGTTTAAGTGATAATCTTCGCTTCCTCTCAGAAGTAGTCTAATTGTGTGGGCTGGCAGGCCCACACAGAAATGTATGCAGTCGTATATGTCCTGTTTACCCAGGTCTTTTTATGCTTAGTGTATATTTGCTCTCGTATAATAGTAATGCATATCATTTGCCCAAAAACACTCACATGTACTACAGAGTTATAAGAAGGAGAGATGTATTGCTGCATTAACCTGTTCTGAACTGCAAGGATGAGACTGGAAACTATTTTAACATTAAGATGGCCTTCTTTACCAATTGAGTCAAGAAACTGTAACAGGGTTGGTTATGTTTCCACTTCCCACTGCAAAAATATGTATTCGATGTTTATGATTTGACATGCAAGCAGTAGGTCAAGTTCTGAAATAGTGCATTATCTTTACGTATTTACAATGTGTACAAGTTCACTAAGTACATTTCCTGAGATATATATATATATATATAGATATATATATATATATATATATATATATATATATATATATATATATATATACACACACTGGTCAAAAGAATAAAGGGAACACTAAAATAACACATCCTAGATCTGAGTGAATGAAATAATCTTATTAAATACTTTTTTCTTTACATAGTTGAATGTGCTGACAACAAAATCACACAAAAATAATCAATGGAAATCCAATTTATCAACCCATGGAGGTCTGGATTTGGAGTCACACTCAAAATTAAAGTGGAAAACCACACTACAGGCTGATCCAACTTTGATGTAATGTCCTTAAAACAATGAGGTCTAGCATTGTCTTGCATTAGGAGGAACCCAGGGCCAACCGCACCAGCATATGGTCTCACAAGGGGTCTGAGGATCTCATCTCGGTACCTAATGGCAGTCAGGCTACCTCTGGCGAGCACATGGAGGGCTGTGCGGCCCCCCAAAGAAATGCCACCCCACACCATGACTGACCCACTGCCAAACCGGTCATGCTGGAGGATGTTGCAGGCAGCAGAACGTTCTCCACGGCGTCTCCAGACTCTGTCACGTCTGTCACGTGCTAAGTGTGAACCTGCTTTCATCTGTGAAGAGCACAGGGCGCCAGTGGCGAATTTGCCAATCTTGCTGTTCTCTGGCAAATGCCAAACGTCCTGCACGGTGTTGGGCTGTAAGCACAACCCCCACCTGTGGACGTTGGGCCCTCATACCACCCTCATGGAGTCTGTTTCTGACCGTTTGAGCAGTCACATGCACATTTGTGGCCTGCTGGAGGTCATTTTGCAGGGCTCTGGCAGTGCTTCTCTCTATTCCTCCTTGCACAAAGGCGGAGGTAGCGGTCCTGCTGCTGGGTTGTTGCCTTCCTACGGCCTCCTCCACGTCTCCTGATGTACTGGCCTGTCTCCTGGTAGCGCCTCCATGCTCTGGACACTACGCTGACAGACACAGCAAGCCTTCTTGCCACAGCTTGCATTGATGTGCCATCCTGGATGAGCTGCACTACCTGAGCCACTTGTGTGGGTTGTAGACTCCGTCTCATGCTACCACTAGAGTGAAAGCACCGCCAGCATTCAAAAGTGACCAAAACATCAGCCAGGAAGCATAGGAACTGAGAAGTGGTCTGTGGTCACCACCTGCAGAACCACTCCTTTATTGGGGGTGTCTTGCTAATTGCCTATAATTTCCACCTGTTGTCTATTCCATTTGCACAACAGCACGTGAAATTTATTGTCAATCAGTGTTGCTTCCTAAGTGGACAGTTAGATTTCACAGAAGTGTGATTGACTTCGAGTTACATTGTGTTGTTTAAGTGTTCCCTTTATTTTTTTGAGTAGTATAAAAATAAGTTTGGGGTCACTTAGCAATGTCCTTGTTTTTGAAAGAAAAGCAAATTTTTTTGTCCATTAAAATAGCATCAAATTGATCGGAAATACAATGTAGCCATTGTTAATGTTGTAAATGACTATTGTAGCTGGAAATGGCTGATTTTTAATGGAATATCTACATAGCCATACAGAGGCCCATTATCAGCAACCATCACTCCTGTGTTCCAATGGGACGTTGCGTTAGCTAATCCAAGTTTATCATTTTAAAAGGCTAATTGATCATTAGAAAACCCTTTTGCAATTATGATAGCACAGCTGAAAACTGTTGGTCTGATTAAAGAAGCAATAAAACTGGCCTTCTTTAGACTAGTTGCGCATCTGGAGCATCAGCATTTGTGCGTTCGATTACAGGCTCAAAATGTCCAGAAACAAATAACTTTCTTCTGAAACTGGTCAGTCTATTCTTGTTCTGAGAAATTAAGGCTATTCCATGTGAGAAACTGCCAAGAAACTGATTTTCTGGTACAACGCTGTATACAACTACATTCACAGAACAGCGCAAACTGGCTCTAACCAGAATAGAAGGAAGAGTGGGAGGCCCCGGTGCACAACTGAGCAAGAGGACAAGTACATTAGAGTGTCTAGTTTGAGAAACAGACGCCTCACAAGTCCTCAACTGGCAGTTTCATTAAAAAGTACCTGCAAAACACCAGTCTCAATGTCAACAGTGAAGAGGCGATTCCGGGATGCTGGCTTTCTAGACAGAATTCCTCTGTCCAGTGTCTGTGTTCTTTTGCCCATCTTAATCTTTTCTTTTTATTGGCCAGTCTGAGATATGTCTTTTTCTTTGCAACTCTGCCTAGAAGGCCAACATAACGGAGTCGCCTTTTCACTGTTGACGTTGAGACTGGTGTTTTGCAGGTACTATTTAATGAAGCTACCAGTTCAGGACTTGTGAGGCGTCTGTTTCTCAAATTAGACACTCTAATGTACTTGTCCTCTTGCTCAGTTGTGCACCGGGGCCTCCCACTCCTCTTTCTATTCTGGTTAGAGCCAGTTTGCGCTGTTCTGTGAAGGGAGTAGTACACAACGTTGTACCAGATCTGAAGCGTCGCTGCAGAGCCATTTTATGGTCTCTCCAGAGATGTTAGATCGGGTTCAAGTCCGGGCTTTGGCTGGGCCACTCAAGGATATTCAGAGACTTGTCCCGAAGCCACTCCTGCTTTGTATTGGCTATGTGCTTAGAGTTGTTGTCCTATTGGAAGGTGATCCATCGCCCAGCCTGAGGTCCTGAGCACTCTGAAACAGGTTTTCATCAAGGATCTCTCAGTGCTTCGCTCCCTTCATCTTTCCCTCGATCCTGACTAGTCTCCCAGTCCCTGCTGCTGAAGAACATTCCCACAGCATAATGCTGCCACCACCATGCTTCACTGCAGGGATGGTGCTAGGTTTCCTCCAGACCTGACACTTGGCATTCAGGCCAAAGAGTTCAATCTTGTTTTCCTCAGACCAGAGAATCTTGTTTCTCATGGTCTGAGAGTCCTTTAGGTGCCTTTTGGCAAACTCCAAGTGGGCCGTCATGTGCCTTTTACTGAGGAGTGTCTTCCGTCTGGCCACTCTACCATAAAGGCCTGATTGGTGGAGTGCTGCAGAGATGGTTGTCCATCTGGAAGGTTCTCCCATCTCCACAGAGGAACTCTGGAGCTCTGCTAGAGTGACGATCGGGTTCTTGGTCACCTCTCTGACCAAAGCCCTTCTCCCCCGATTGCTCAGTTTGGTTGGGAGGCCAGCTTGGTCATTCATAACTTCTTCCATTTAAGAATGATGGAGGCTGGTGTGTTATTGGGAACCTTCAATGCTGCAGAAACGTTTTGGTACTCTTCCCCAGATCTGTGCCTCGACACAATCCTGTCTCAGAGCTCTACGTACAATTCCTTTGACCTGGTTGCACATTTAACATGCTGATAGAAATGAGGTAAAACTGATTTATGTTTACCTGCATTAAAGTCCCCGGCCACTAGGAGCGCTGCCTCTGAATAATCGTTTTCTTGTTTGCTTATGGTGGTATACAGCTCATTGAGTGCGGTTTTAGTGCCAGCATCAGTCTGTGGTGGTATGTAGACAGCTACGAAAAATACAGATGAAAACTCTCTCGGTAGATAGTGTGATCTACAGCTTATCACGAGATACTCTACCTCAGGTGAGAAAAACCTTGAGCACCAGCTGTTGTTTACATAAATGCATAGGCCCCCGCCCCATGTCTTTACAGAGGATGCTGTTCTGTCCTGCCAATAGAGTGTATGACCTGCCAACTGTATGTTCTTAATGTCGTCATTCTGTCACGACTCGGTGAAACCTAAGATATTACAGTTTTTAATGTCCCGTTGATAGGATTTACATGCTTTCAGTTCGTCCCATTTATTTTCCAGTGATTGAACTAACAATATTGATGGCAAAGGCAGATTAGCCAGTCCTCACCTGATCCTCACAAGGCACCCGGATCTCTTTACGCAAAATCTCTGTTGCTTTCACCAGTGAATGATGGGGATGAGGGCCTGTTCGGGTGTTTGGAGTATATCCTTCCCGTCCGACTCATTAAAGAACAATTATTAGTCCAATTTGAGGTCAGTAATCGCTGTTCTGATGTCCAGAAGCTCTTTTCAGTCATTAGAGACGGTAGCAGGAACATTATGTACAAAGTAAGTTTCAAACAATAGGAAAAAACAAAGAAAAGATCACGGTTGGTTAAGAGCCAATAAAATGTCAGCCATCCCCTCCGGCGCCATCACATCTGCAGAGAAGAATGTAGAAGAATGGGAGAAACTCCCCAAATACAGGTGTGCCAAGTTTGTATCGTCAAACTCAAGAAGAATCGAGGCAGTATTTGCTGCCAAAGGTACTTTAACGAAGTACTGAGTAAAGGGTCTGAATACTTATGTAAATTTCAGATATTTTATTTTTAATAAATACATTTCTAAAAACCTCTTTTTGCTTTATCATCATGGGGTATTGTGTGTAGATTGATGTTTTTTTTTTTTGCATTTTAGAAATAGGCTGTAACTTAACAAAATGTCGAAAAAGTCAAGGGGTCTGATTAGTTTCCGAATGCACTGTATATATACAAAAGTATGTGGACACACTTTCAAGTTAGTGGATTCGGCTATTTCAGCCACAGCCGTTGCTGACAGGTATATACATTTGAGCACACAGCTAATCTCCATAGACAAATATTGGCAGTAGAATGGCCTTACTGAAGAACTCAGTGACTTTCAACGTGGGATGCCACTTTTTCAACAAGTCATAGGATGCCACTTTTCCAACAAGTCAGTTCGTCAAATTTATCCCCTCCTAGAGCTGCCCTGGTCAACTGTGAGTGCTGTTATTGTGAAGTGGAAATGTCTAGGAGCAACAATGGCTCAGGCGCAAAGTGATAGACCACACAAGATCACAAAACTGGACCTTCGAGTGATGAAACGCTCAGCGCGTAAACGTTGTCTGTCCTCGGTTAAAACACTCACTACCAAGTTCCAAACTTTCTCTGGAATCAACGACAGAACAAGAACTGTTCGACTGGTGCTTCATGAAATGGGTTTCCATGGCAGAGCAGCCGCACACAAGCCTACGACCATCATGCGCATTGCCAAGCGTCGGCTGGAGCAGTGTAAAGTTCGCTGCCATTGGACTCTGGACAGTGGAAACGCGTTCTCTGGAGTGATGAATCACACTTCACATCTGGGAGTCCGACGGACGAAACTTGGTTTGGCGATGCCAGGAGAACACTACCTGCCCCAATGCATAGTGCCAACTGTAAAGTTTGATGTAGGAGGAATAATGGTCTGGGGCTGCTTTTCATGGTTCGGGCTAGGCCCCTTAGTTTCAGTGAAGGGAGATCTTAATGCTACAGCATTCAATGACATTCTAACTTTGTGCCAACAGTTTGGGGAAAGCCCTTTCCTGTTTTAGCGTGACAATGCCGCCATGCACAAAGCAAAGTCCATACAGAAATTGTTTGTTGAGATCGGTGTGGAAGAACTTGACTGGCCTGCACAGAGACCTGACCTCAACCACATCGAACACCTATGGGATGAATTGGATGCCGACTGCGAGCCAGGCTAATCGCCCAACATCAGTGCACGACCTCACTAATGCTCTTGTGGCTGAATGGAAGCACAGCAATGTTCCAACATCTAATGGAAAGCCTTCCCAGAAGAGTGGAGGCTGTTATAGCAGCAAAGCGGGGACCAACTCCAAAATAATGCCCATGATTTTGGAATGAGATGTTCGACGAGCAGGTGTAAACATACTTTTGGTCATGTAGTGTGTATATGTACTGTACATAGTGTTTAAAACATTTTTTATAGGGATTTTTAATCCCTGAGCCAATTGAGACATGGATTGGGTATCTGGTATCTGTATGGTAGTAGGTACCAGGTACACTGGTTTGATTGTATCAAGAACTGCAACGCTGCTGGGTTTTTCATGTTCAACAGTTTCCAGTGTATATAAAGAATGGTCCACCACCAAAAGGACATCCAGCCAACTTGACACAACTGTGGAAAGTAATGTAGTCAACATGGGCCAGCATCCCTGTGGAACGCTTTCGACACCTTGTACAGTCCATGGCCCGACTAATTGAGGCTGTTATAAGGGCAAAATGGGGGGGGGGCAACTTTGCAACTTTTGCAAACTCATACATACACAGGGGTGCAACTTTGGTTTTAGAAGTGGGGGGACATCATTATTATTATTTTTTTTAAATTATCCAGTCATATAAACATTCCAAACAGCCTACCCGACTGCTTGGAGGCATCCGCATGGTCCAAAAGCACACCTTTCGTTTTGTATCACATTCCAATGACCAAACTGGGGTGACAAAAATGCAATTTACGAATGTGGGGGGTGGGGGGGAGACATGTCCCCCCGTCCCCAGTGAAAGTTGCACCCCTGTACATAAACTCAGCAAAACAATAAATGTCTTCTCACTGTCAACTGCGTTTATTTTCAGCAAACTTAACATGTGTAAATATTTGTATGAACATAACAAGATTCAACAACTGAGACATAAATTGAACAAGTTCCACAGACATGTGAATAGCAGAAATGGAATAACATGTCCCTGAACAAAGACGGGTCAAAATCAAAAGTAACAGTCAGTATCTGGTGTGGCCACCAGCTGCATTATTTACTGCAGTGCATCTCCTCCTCATGGACTGCACCAGATTTGCCAGTTCTTGCTGTGAGATGTTACCCCACTCTTCCACCAAGGCACCTGCAAGTTCCCAGACATTTCTGGGGGGAATGGCCCTAGCCCTCACCCTCCGATCCAACAGGTCCCAGATGTGCTCAATGGGATTGAGATCTGGGCTCTTCGCTGGCCATGGCAGAAAACTGACATTCCTGTCTTGCAGGAAATCATGCACAGAACTAGCAGTATGGCTGGTGGCATTGTCACGCTGGAGGGTCATGTCAGGATGAGCCTGCAGGAAGGGAACCACATGAGGGAGGAGGATGTCTCCCCTGTAACGCACAGCGTTGAGATTGCCTGCAATGACAACAAGCTCAGTCCGATGATGCTGTGACACACCGCCCCAGACCATAACGGACCCACCATCTCCAAATCGATTCCACTCCAGAGTACAGGCCTCGGTGTAACGCTCATTCCATAGACCATGCACGTGAATCTGACCATCACCCCTGATGAGACAAAACCGCGACTCGTCAGTGAAGAGCACTTGCCAGTCCTGTCTGGTCCAGCGACGGTGGGTTTTTGCTCATAGGCGACGTTGTTGCCGGTGATGTCTGGTGAGGACCTGCCTTACAACAGGCCTACAAGCCCTCAGTCCTGCCTCTCTCAGCCTATTGCGGACATTCTGAGCACTGATGGAGGGATTGTGTGTTCCTGGTGTAACTCGGGCAATTGTTGTTGCCATCCTGTACCTGTCCCGCAGGTGTGATGTTTGGATGTACCGATCCTGTGCAGATGTTGTTACACGTGGTCTGCCACTGCGAGGACGATCAACTGTCCATCCTGTCTCCCTGTGGCGCTGTCTTAGGCGTCTCACAGTACGGACATTGCACTTTATTGCCCTGGTCACATCTGCAGTCCCCACTCCTCCTTGCAGCATGCCTAAGGCACGTTCACACAGATGAGCAGGGACCCTGGGCATCTTTCTTTTGGTGTCCTAAGTTTTCATAACTGTGACCTCAATTGCCTACCGTCTGTAAGCTGTTAGTGTCTTTTAACAACCGTTCCACAGGTGCATGTTCATTAATTGTTTATTGTTCATTGTACAAGCATGGGAAACAGTGTTTAAACCCTTTACAATGAAGATCTGTGAAGTTATTTAGATTTTTACGAATTATCTTTGAAAGACAGGGTCCTGAAAAAGGGAGTTTCTTTTTTCTTTTTTCTATATATATATGTATATACACTGCTCAAAAAAATAAAGGGAACACTTAAACAACACAATGTAACTCCAAGTCAATCACACTTCTGTGAAATCAAACTGTCCACTTAGGAAGCAACACTGATTGACAATACATTTCACGTGCTGTTGTGCAAATGGAATAGACAACAGGTGGAAATTATAGGCAATTAGCAAGACACCCCCAATAAAGGAGTGGTTCTGCAGGTGGTGACCACAGACCACTTCTCAGTTCCTATGCTTCCTGGCTGATGTTTTGGTCACTTTTGAATGCTGGCGGTGCTTTCACTCTAATGGTAGCATGAGACGGAGTCTACAACCCACACAAGTGGCTCAGGTAGTGCAGCTCATCCAGAATGGCACATCAATGCGAGCTGTGGCAAGAAGGTTTGTGTGTCTGTCAGCGTAGTGTCCAGAGCATGGAGGCGCTACCAGGAGACAGGCCAGTATGGATGGTGTACAGAAGATATCCCTTTTTAGTAAAAGACCAAGTCCATGTTATGGCAAGAACAGCTCCAGTAAGCAAAGAGAAACGACAGTCCATCATTACTTTAAGACATGAAGATAAGTCAATCAGGAAAATCTCAAAAACTTTGAACGTTTCTTCAAGTGCAATGCAAAAATCCATCAAGCGCTATAAGGAAACTGGCTCTCAAGAGGACGGCCACAGGAAAGGAAGACCCCGAGTTACCTTTGCTGCAGAGGATAAGTTCATTAGAGTTACTTGCCTCAGAAATTGCAGACCAAAAAATGCTTCAAAGAGTTCAAGTAAAAGACACATCTCAACATGTCAAGGTGTTGGGTGCGTATTGGTAGCGAAGTCAGGTGCAGGAGAGCAGAGAGTTGTGAACAGGCGCACACTTTATTGAGGCAGGAGAAAACAGCAGACGGACGCAACTTCGTCAAAACCTCCAGCCACAATAGCAAAAGTGCAGAGCGCAAAACACAGTCACAAAAGCTAATGATATCAAATAAACAAACTACGTGCAATAACAAGGATCATAAACACCAGCCTGGCGCATAACCTCAAACACGTAACACGAAACAATTTCACACAAAGACATGGGGGGGAACAGAGGAATAAATACATGCAGTGTGATTGGGCATGTAAACCAGGTGTGCAGGGAACAAGACAAAACAAATGGAACAATGAAAAATGAAAAATGGAGCGGAGATGGCTAGAAAGCCGGTGACGTCGACCGCCGAACGCCGCCCGAACAAGGAGAGGAGCCGACTTCAACGGAAGTCGTGACACAACATCAACTGTTCAGAGGAGACTGTGTGAATCAGGCCTTCATGGTCAAATTTCTGCAATGAAACCACTACTAAAGGACACCAATAATAAGAAGAGACTTGCTTGGGCCAAGAAACACGAGCAATGGACATTAGACTGGTGGAAATCTGTCCTTTGGTCTGATGAGTCCAGATTTGAGATTTTTGGTTCCAACCGCTGTGTCTTTGTGAGATACAGAGCATGTAAAAGGATGATCTCCGCATGTGTGTTTCCCACCATGAAGCATGGAGGAGGAGGTGTGATTGTGTGGGGGTGCTTTGCTGGTGACACTGTCTGTGATTTATTTAGAATTCAAGGCACGGCTATCACAGCATTCTGCAGCAATACGCCATTCCATCTGGTTTGTGCTTAGTGGGACTATCACTATTTTTTCGATAGGACAATGACTCAACACACCTTCAGGCTGTGTAAGGGCTATTTGACCAAGAAGAAGAGTGATGGAGTGCTGCATCAGATGACCTGGCCTCCACAATCCCCCGACCTCAACCCAATTGAGATGGTTTGTGATGGTTTGGACTGCAGAGTGAAGAGAAAGCAGCCAACAAGTGCTCAGCATATGTGGAAACTCCTTCAAGACTGATGGAAAAGCATTCCATGTGAAACTGGTTGAGAGAATGCCAAGAGTGTGTGCAAAGATGTCATGAAGGCAAAGTGTTTAAACTTTTTTGGTTACTAGATGATTCCATATGTGTTATTTCATAGTTTGTATGTCTCCACTATTATTCTACAATGTAAAAAATTGTAAAAATAAAGAAAAACCTTGGAATGAGTAGGTGTGTCCAAACTTTTGACTGGTTATATACATACAGTACCTGTCAAAAGTTTGGACACACCTACTCATTCAAAGCTGTCATCAAGGCAAAGGGTGGCTACTTTGAAGAATCTAAAATAAAACATATATTTAGATTTGTTTAATACTTTTTGGGTTACTACATGATTCCATAGGTGTTATTTCATAGTTTCGATGTCTTGACTATTATTTTACAATGTAGAAAATAGTACAAAAATATAGAAAAACCGTTGAATGAGTAGGTGTTCTAAACTTTTGACCGGTAGTGTATTGTGGCGTTCAGCAGGTCAGCCACCAGGGGGAGACTCGTCGAGGCCTGATGACAGACGGAGTATACATCACGAGGCGATGGCTTCATCTGCTGGACGTGACAGGTCTCGACGGGCTCTCCACCCAGTACTAATTGGGGCTGATTGAGGAGTTGGTGAGTAATCAAGGACTGATTGCTCACCAGCTGTACAAGCCCCATAAAGCTGCCAAAAGGCCAGCACACAGGAGAGGACTGGGGGAAGTGAGGTGACTTCCATATAGTTGGAGATGGTTACCCGAGCTAAGACGAGGGAGTTGAGTTTGTGTGCCCGACAGGATACACCAAGACCCGGAGCCCAGAAGACGGTATCCGGAGAGGGTCTCATGGGGGAGACCTATCCTTTTCTTTTTGATTTATTATTTAAAAACACCCTTGAACCCGAGCTAATCATACTCTGTCTGATCTGTGTAAACGCCTTGACCAAACCCCCTGGTCTGCCACAGTGTATATATATATATATATATACTGCTCAAAAAAATAAAGGGAACACTTAAACAACACAATGTAACTCCAAGTCAATCACACTTCTGTGAAATCAAACTGTCCACTTAGGAAGCAACACTGATTGACAATAAATTTCACATGTTGTTGTGCAAATGGAATAGAAAACAGGTGGAAATTATAGGCAATTAGCAAGACACCCCCAATAAAGGAGTGGTTCTGCAGGTGGTGACCACAGACCACTTCTCAGTTCCTATGCTTCCTGGCTGATGTTTTGGTCACTTTTGAATGCTGGCGGTGCTTTCACTCTAGTGGTAGCATGAGACGGAGTCTACAACCCACACAAGTGGCTCAGGTAGTGCAGCTCATCCAGGATGGCACATCAATGCGAGCTGTGGCAAGAAGGTTTGCTGTGTCTGTCAACGTAGTGTCCAGAGCATGGAGGCGCTAACAGGAGACAGGCCAGTACATAAGGAGACGTGGAAGAGGCCGTAGGAGGGCAACAACCCAGCAGCAGGACCGCTACATCCGCCTTTGTGCAAGGAGGAGCAGGAGGAGCACTGCCAGAGCCCTGCAAAATGACCTCCAGCAGGCCACAAATGTGCATGTGTCTGCTCAAACGGTCAGAAACAGACTCCATGAGGGTGGTATGAGGGCCCGACGTCCACAGGTGGGGGTTGTGCTTACAGCCCAACACCGTGCAGGACGTTTGGCATTTGCAAGAGAACACCAAGATTGGCAAATTCGCCACTGGCGCCACTGTGCTCTTCACAGATGAAAGCAGGTTCACACTGAGCACATGTGACAGACGTGACAGAGTCTGGAGACGCCATGGAGAACGTTCTGCTGCCTGCAACATCCTCCAGCATGACCGGTTTGGCGGTGGGTCAGTCATGGTGTGGGGTGGCATTTCTTTGGGGGGCCGCACAGTCCTCCATGTGCTCGCCAGAGGTAGCCTGACTGCCATTAGGTACCGAGATGAGATCCTCAGACCACTTGTGAGACCATATGCTGGTGCGGTTGGCGCTGGGTTCCTCCTAATGCAAGACAATGCTAGACCTCATGTGGCTGGAGTGTGTCAGCAGTTCCTGCAAGAGGAAGGCATTGATGCTATGGACTGGCCCGCCCGTTCCCCATACCTGAATCCAATTCAGCACATCTGGGACATCATGTCTCGCTCCATCCACCAACGCCACGTAGCACCACAGACTGTCCAGGAGTTGGCGGATGCTTTAGTCCAGGTCTGGGAGGAGATCCCTCAGGAGACCATCCGCCACCTCATCAGGAGCATGCCCAGGCATTGTAGGGAGGTCATACAGGCACGTGGAGGCCACACACACTACTGAGCCTCATTTTGACTTGTTTTAAGGACATTACATCAAAGTTGGATCAGCCTGTAGTGTGGTTTTCCACTTTAATTTTGACTGTGACTCCAAATCCAGACCTCCATGGGTTGATAAATTGGATTTCCATTGATTATTTTTGTGTGATTTTGTTGTCAGCACATTCAACTATGTAAAGAAAAAAGTATTTAATAAGATTATTTCATTCATTCAGATCTAGGATGTGTTATTTTAGTGTTCCCTTTATTTTTTTGAGCAGTATATATATATATATATATATATATATATATATATATATATATATATGCGTGTGTTTGTTTACGGTACTTGCTAGATATTGGGGGCTTCTTGGGATGTGGTTTTGTATGTTTTTGTTGTAAGAGTGTGTTAGCTAGACTGCTCTAATTGTAATGGTCGCATTAGCTCCCTGCTCATTCAGCTATTTCCTTGCTAACAGACGAATCACGAATCTACAGCCATCAACATTCTGTTGTCCCTGCACATCTAATTTTCTTCCGAGTGTCTATCGTCAGAATTAACACCAATCAACTGGGATCACCGGTTGGATAATCTTTTCTTTAAAAACACAATGCAAAAGTTACGAAGTACGATCACATCTGTTACCCAACCAATTGCAGGTTGGGTAACAGTACCCAACCAAAGTGTACTGCGGTCGTACCCAACATAGCATTAGAAGGGCTCAGTTATTTGAAACTCACTCTAGTTGCCATTCAAATGTCACAGTTGTCACAGTCACTGATATTAAAAAGACATTCACCTCAAAAAATCATTTTTTCTATTAGTCTAACAGATTAATACATTCTCCTACATGTTCCTACTATCCCCGTCATAGAGCCATGCCTAAAAATAGTGGCGCCACAGCCACAGAAGCAGGTACTCATAAATCCTGGACGGTGGCCCATAGATGTGTGAGTTGATGTGTTACTCAGAGGGCCCCCATGAAAAGACACTTAGGCGCCTCTCCCAGTGCCTGCTCCTCGCACTAAAGCAACCATTAGGGCTGAGTTTAAAGGGCAGGACATTAGGCTGCTGTCGTCTAGTGTCAGTCCACCACGGGGACCGCGACGCGGTTAACTGCCTCGTAAATAAACACCACACGTGTATGTGCAGGGGGGTGGTGGTGGTGGTGGTGGGGGGGGGGCTCAGAGTCAACCACAGGTTTGGGCCAGGCTATTTTCAACGCCCCTCCACTCCCCCCTTCACCAGCCCCATTAAACCCCAGCCCCGCCAGACCAAACCATCAACCTCATAAGTCATCCACTAGACTCCAGACTGGTGGCTCCCCACTCAGTCACTCAGTCTCTCTAGCTTGTTCTCTGTCTTTCTCTCTCTCTTTCTTGCTCACTCTGTCTCTCTCTAGCTCGATCTCTGTCTCTCCCTCTCTCTAGCTTGTTCTCTGTCTCTCCCTCTTGCAGTCTCTCTCTAGCTTGTTCTCTCTCTCTCTCTCTCTCTCTCTCTCTCTCTCTTACTCTCTAGCTTGTTCTCTCTCTCTCTCCCTCTCTCGCTCTCTCTCTAGCTCGTTCTCTGTCTCACTCTCTCTCTCTCTGTGTCCCCTGGCTCTGCTCAAAAGTACTACAAGCACCGTAGTGGCGACAGCGGTGATGGAAAAACTGAGGGCTTAAAGTAGCGCTGGGGTCTATCCGTCTCTCCCTCCCTCCCTCCGTCTCTCTGTCTGTCTTCTGTGCAGCGGACCACACAGACACTCCAAACCACATCCAAGCCGTCTGGCTGTGATGAGCACATTCACACAGAGCAGTGTGGGGTAATAATCTGCCAACAGCAAAAACGACTCTCACCACTTTACTTTTCAGTTTTGGAAAGGCAAGAGCTAAAAGCAGTTTGCTGTGTCAGACAGGAGGGGTAGTTATATCGTTAGACTCCAGCAGACTTATTCTGATGCACTCATAATAGCAAATCATTACATACTATGGGATGGGACCAGTTGCTATGGAAACATGGGTTGTTTTCCGAGGATTCTCCACTGGCTGTGGTGATACAGTATTTGTCCAGATGCAGTAATTGGCATGCAAAGGCTTCTGGTTGTTTATACAGATTGCATCAGTGTTTAATCTTAATCATTTTAATCCAATCACTCATTTTTTTTCTTGATGCCATGCAAATCCAATAGAAACATGACAATATAGCCATCATTGTACCTTTCTGTGGAACAGGATTAAAAAGGAACCACACAGACACAGTATTGGGTGCCACGTCCTCTGTCAGCAATAACCCATGGCTTTGCCAGTCACAGACAACCAAGTGTGTCTCAGTCCCAGCCATTTAAAACAGCATCTACTGTTTTAATGCACCAAAAACGAGTCAAACCCCTCAATTACTCTTCATGAGGGAATGTGTTTGTGTGTGTTTGTGTGTCTGTACATTTGTATGTGTGTATATTTGTGTGTGTGTGTGTGTGCGTGCGTGTGTGTGTGAAGTCTGTGGTTTGGTAGGGTTTGGCGGTTGTGAGAAAGTGTGGTTAGAACTACGCTCACACAAATGGCGGTTTAAATGTGAGCAGACAGTCAAATTCTCATTTTAAGAAAACAACACTGTGCTACCCAATAGCCAAACCACATGATGTTTAAATCATTTTGGCTTAATTGCTTTTTAACAAGGCTACCTACTGGGTTGACATTATGCATTAACACCGTGGGTGCTGAAATTTCACAGTCTTGACAGGTCTGGCGACGTGTGGCCCTCTCAGACTCCTGATTACTTTAGACCTTATTTTTTTCCAGGCTTGATCATCACAATGTATACTAAAACTAATCATGTCCATCTCTGTTGGAAATACTGATTTAGTAGTCCGGAGGCCATGAGTGTGTTTGGCACCTGATGATCTGTTTGTAATAGTGAATATTGAATTCAAAAGATGGCATACTTTTCTCATCTTGTAAGAGTCCCGTGAGAATGGTACAGTATCTAATGGTGCATATATACTGCATGTAAAACAAGATCATGGGCCATACTGTACACCCCTTTATTAGAGACGTACCAGACAGTGGAGCATGTACTTCACTACACACCCAACATTTCAGATATAATATAACCTTTGGGGGTATGTCCCAGGGACAAGCTCATGGAGTGCACAGCATGTCTGACTGCACGTGTGTGTGTGTGCTTGTGTGTGTGTACGTGCGGGTGTGTGTGTGTGAGTTCACGAGTGTGTCCCCTGTCTGTCAGTAAAACCTTTATTTGGGTTTGTGTACATTTCTAAAATAACAATGTGCAGCATAGAAATTATAAAGTACTCAACATGTACAATATATAGTTACCAAAACCCCAAAAAGCTTTTTTAAATTGCCTTGAAAATGGCATTATATGAAATGGCATACAGAAATACACACAGGAGACGATGGAGCTGGTGAGACGTCAAAACAAAACGAATTGGGACATCCTAATATCCTGAAATTACTCACAAACAGGTCCCCAGATAGCTCACACCGCGGTCAGGAGATACTTATTTTGGAAGGACATGGTCCTAAATAGCAAGTGGAAATGAGGAGATGATGATGGACTTACATCTACTCAGCCTAAGCACCTCATTCTCTCTAAATAGCTCAGAGGAGGAGCATCAGATTCCTACTTCAAACAGGCCAAAGGAATCCAATAAATAGCACATCACAAACGAAAAACAACATCGTGAACATTTTCATCCGAACCATTAAAAGGGAGATAAACGGCGGTGGCCAGAGCCTTAAGTAAACAAACTTTGAATAAATTGCCCATTCTGGGCAGTTAAAACAATGACAACCACAATAGGGCAGCTATAAACACTGAAATGACGCAAGAGAGACAATCTGTTGCCATTACTCAATTAAGGCTAATTTCACAGCCCAAACTCACTTTTAACTTGTACTGATTAAACTGGACAAGGCCCTGGCATTATAAAACCACTGATTCTAGAGGACTGAAGTTTCTACTGGTTTTTATCTTTGCCTTCTAATAGGAGACTGATTCAGCCTTTAGATGTCTTTAGGCTAGTATGTGGACCCTCTGACCAATCAGCATTGTATGAATCATATGCAGAGAGATGGAAGAAACCAGTCGCCACATAACAAATATTCTTCCTGTCCCTTTTTGCTCCTCTTCTGACAAATCCCATCTCACAGTAGGAGGAAAACCAGATAAGGACTACAACAATTCTGATGCTAATGGTAAAAATGAACAACCTATGGACAAACTAAACAACCCTGGCAAGGAAACATTACAGTAGATTTCATTCAAGTTGAACTGACTGTCTTCCTCAAGGTAACAGCGCATTTGTACTAAACAGCAGCCATTTTCCTCTTAGACACTTCTGTTCCCCTCTAGTGAGAAAATAAATCAATTATCAACCACATTCTTCTACAATCTACTTTTAAGCTGTCTGTCTGTCGCCACAAGCAGCTAGCTGGATATGTCTACTATGCAAAAACATCTGACTCAGGGGCCTATGACAGTGTTCTCTAAGCAGAAGAAGAACCCTGGTGCTTTGATATATTGAACACCTTACTAATTACAGTATTTCAGCTAATTATACTGCTCAGATGATCCACCTGTAGTGGCAGTAGCTGATGTTTAACCAGGGGTCTGCAGTCATAACTGTCTAACAAGGGTCTCATATGCTACTGATGAAAGGAGCTAGATATGAAATAGGTACCTCTTAAACACATTACAGCAATATCCAAATAATTTCTGCTATAATTAGTCTGCCCCGAGTAGCTTCCATTTTCTGTATCTCTGTATTTCCAAGTTATTTTCTGGGGCAGGGCAAGCTGAGATGGTGTGAGTGTATTTTTTTTATCATATCTTCCTAACAGACCAACATAATTAAGTTCAGTTATATTTATGTTCATGTAGAAGTATACTTTACAAAACATGGAACGAAACCAGCTCACATCTCGAACATTCCCTGGAACGTGATGTTTCTTAACATTGAGGCAGATACAGAAAACATCACATGTTCAGACAGACCAGAACTGCATGAGGAATATCGCAACAGTAACCTACATGTATGTGCATGAACACATAATCAGTAGAGTTAAATACTGTGACCTACGCACCCACCAACACACCTAGACAAAAGATACATCTACCATTTTGCAGTGGTGTAAAGTACTTAAGTAAAAATACTTTAAAGTACTACTTTAGTCGTTTTTTGAGGTATCTGTACTTCACTTTACTATAAAAAATTGACAACTTTTACTTTTACTTCACTACATTCCTAAAGACAATAATGTACTTTTTACTCCATATGTTTTCCCTGACAACCAAAAGTACTCGTTACATTTTGAAGGCTTGGCAAACCAGGAAAAGTGTCAAATTCAAGCACTTATCAAGAGAACACTTGGTCATCCTTACTGCCTCTGGCCTGGCGGACTCACTAAGCACAAATGCATATTTTGTAAATAATGTCTGAATGTTGGAGTGTGACCCTGGCTATCCATACATTTTAAAAACAAGAAAATGGTGCAATCTGCTTTGCTTAATATAAGGAATTTAAAATGATTTATACTTTTAATTGTACTTTTGATGCTTAAGTATATTTTGGCAATTACAATTACTTTTGATGCTTATATTTAAAACCAAATACTTTTTTACTTTTACTCAAATCATATTTTACTGGCTGACTTTCACTTTTACTTGAGTAACTTTATATTAAGGTATCTATACTTTTACTCAAGTATGACAATTGGGTAATTTTTCCACCGCTGCTGCCATTTTGTCAAATACATTCCTCATCCCTTTCAGTTCATTTGAATTGTTGATAGCAAAGTATTTTGATACTAAAATGCTTGAATTAATTTGCTAGATCATCCCTGTAGCTCAGATATAGTATGTCTCCACTTAGTGGTGAAAAGTAGCCCTCCAAATCAACAGTACAGCAACTACGGAGTGTATTGGTATTGATCAGCATTGCATCCAACTACACAGTGTATTGGTATTGATCAGCATTGCATCCAACTACGCAGTGTATTGGTATTGATCAGCATTGCATCCAACTACGCAGTGTATTGGTATTGATCAGCATTGCATCCAACTACGCAGTGTATTGGTATTGATCAGCATTGCATCCAACTACGCAGTGTATTGGTATTGATCAGCATTGCATCCAACTACGCAGTGTATTGGTATTGATCAGCATTGCATCCAACTACGCAGTGTATTGGTATTGATCAATATTGCATCCAACTACACAGTGTATTGGTATTGATCAGCATTGCATCCAACTACGCAGTGTATTGAATTGATCAGCATTGAATCCAGCTATACGGAAGCAGCAATCCTAGACTATCTAACAATAAGAATAAACTATGTTAAAACTCATTCCACAAATACAGACTAAATTGGCAGCACTTACAACAAATATTTAATATATTTAGTGTGTCCATAAATAGGTAAATAGAAACATATTATAACTTAGATTTTTCTGTTTTGTATAGATAGATAGTCCAAATGATTTCTATTGGTAGTATAGTGTAATTTCATGGTTTGTCAATAATGTAAGCCAATAACCTGTTTCATTATAAAGCTTTCGGCGCCATCTTGTGGCTGAAAGGATAGAGCACACTCTAGAGAATTCTCAGATATGCCCTAACACGTAAGGCGCCAAACATAACATACACTGAGTGTACAAAACATTAATAAGAACACCTTCCTAATACTGAGTTGCCCTCAGAACAGCCTCAATTCATCAGGGCATGGACTTTACAAGGTGTCGAAAGAATTCCACAGGGATGCTGGCCAACGTTGACTCCAATGCTTCCCACAGTTGTGTCAAGTTGGCTGGATGTCCTTTGGGTGGTGGACTATTCTTGATACACACAGGAAACTGACACAAACCAGTATGCTTGGCTCCTACTACCATACCCCATTCACTTCAATATTTTGTCTTGCCCATTCACCATCTGCATGGCACACATACACAATCCATGTCTCATTTGTCTCAAGGCTTAAAAATCCTTCTTAACCCGTCTCCTCCCTTTCATCTACCCTGGTTGAAGTGGATTTAACAGGTGACATCAATAAAGGATCAAAGCTTTCACCTGATTTCACCTGGTTTTCAGAAGAGGTTAATCTCTCAATCTTCCCAATGTTGACACTTCTGTGCTCTCTCTACATTACCTCATCTCTTTATAGTCTGGAATTCCAATTGTCCGAAGATAAATTGGAAGACGACTTATAGGTAGAAAGTCAAGCTTATGAAAGATGATTAGCATTTAATATCATATACAATTGCCAATCCCAAGTCATTCAAGATGATAAGGAGGATGCTTTAGAAAAATACTCTAGGTTAGGAAGTTTGTCAAATACCACCAACTTATTTTCAGATCACAAGCTAATGGGGACAACAAAAACTATTTATGATGAGTGTACTGAATGAAAACCACAGGGATGAATTTCACATTTCCTTGCCAAAGTCACTCAAATGGTACTTTTTCAGAGTTCAATATTGGGCCTTTGTAAACAGCATTCTACACAATACCTGTGTCTTGACATGAGTTACCTGCAGATGTTGTGCTACTTCATTCATGCCAGTTCTCCAAATAATTGCATGTTAAAACTTTATTGTTGAGATTGAAACATTATTTGGTAGTGTTTCCCCATCTGCAGGGACCTGATGTATTTAGAACATTTCTCAAACAGTTTTGCATCAAATTTTAAGGGACTGAAAATACCACATCATGTAGATACACATGTCTGTTAAAAACAATATAGTTTAAATAATGACAATATTAACATATTTCTTTGTTGAAATATTGACAGACATGTTTGCATTACTTCTATGTCATTGGTTACAAGTCCAAATGTTCCCCCATACTCTGATTGATAATAAAAGACAACAATAATTCCATAAACTTTCTGATAAGATTTCAAAATATTGGAAATGATTCAAACACAAAATAATCAAATCTGAATATTTGATTATTTACAAATAAAATGCAATTTTAGCAAAATACATATAATTTCTTAATTAACATAATTATATTTATCTGTATTATAAAGTATGTAGGCTCCAAACATCCTTCACCTCTAAATCCAGAAAATACTTATATTGCGCAACATCCAGCGAGACAAAGGTCCTCAAGGTACATTTGATGGATAATGCCAATCACCATTCATTACTTTTCATACATTTTTTTCGAGACAAGCATTGCTTCATAGCAAGTTGACTGATTTGTATAATAGCTCTATCAGGGATATGTATTTGACACGTTTAACATCACCATATCAAAAGTCATCATTCATAAGAATAATGAAATAATACTGTTAGCGCAATCACACTGCTAGTCTTGGACAGTGATTGGCGCTTATACAGCAGAGGCATACAATCATTTGTTGCTCCCATATCTCAACACATTAAAAGCATGGTCAACTTTGTCAACAGAAAAATATAAACTCTCAGCAGTCCATATGTCATAATTTAGTCATTGGTATGTGCAGGCTGTTCCAAGGCCCCATCCACAGCTCCTCCTCATCCGACAGTGTGTGGTCACTGTGGGACGTCAACGTTTCTTTCGACGCCATGTTGTCCACACACGACTCCTGCTCGTCTACACAACAGTTACTCCTGCTGTTCCTGTCATGTAGGGCCTTGGCAATATTGGATTTGGACCCAATACTGTCAAGGCCCGTGATGCTGGACCCCAGGGACCCGCTGGACGGCCGGGTGTTGAGGTTAATGTCAACGGTTGAGGAAATGCCTGTAAGTGTACCTGTTCCATTTCCTGTTACTGGTTCCCCTACGCTGTTTAGAGGAAGCTTCTCTTCCTGAGTCTCAGTTAGCATGTCCAACTTTTTAAACTGTTTTCCCAAGCGGCCCGGGGAGCCCACCTTGAGATTGTTGGGGTGGCCAGGCCTCCTGGTCCGCACAATGGTCCCGTTCTGGGCGAAGTAGATGTTCCCGTTGATGTTAGCGTGGCTGTTGATGTTAGACAGGCGGTTCCTCTGGGGTTCAGGAGCGCTGTCCTCTCCTGTGGAGCTGGTCTCATACTCTCTGTCCACCACCAGCTTGATCCGCTTCCTTCTCACTCCAGGCTGAGAATAAAAGATGCAAAGAAAGATGGAGAGAGAAAGATGAGGTTAATGCGCAGATAAAATAGTATTTCCAAATATGCAAACATCATGCATCCAAACAGATCATAGATAAAAGTATGCCAATCAATGTACAAGTCATTTTAAAACTATGACAGTAACAGGATAGGAAACACACAACTCTGTAAACATGATCATAGCACTGCTACGTTATGGTCATCATATGGTGATAAGTAAATAGACACAATGTGCAATTGGTCGAAGAAACATTTCTAACACAACCAAAAAGTGTGATGGAGAGAAAATATAAAGATGCCACAAAGAGTGGTTCAACACCATTGAAAAGAGAATTCAAACCGAAGATAGAACAACCCATTCCATTTCCATGCTAGAAGTATTTTCCAAGAGATAGAGAGAGGTAGAGAGAATGAAACACTCAGGGGGAAGCACACAGTATTCTCTTCACTCCCATGCGAGAGGCCACTCCAGCCAATCTTACTTCACAGCTGACCAACTCGTCCCTCAGAAGGCTGTGGCGTTCCCATCAGACTCTGAATCGGTATCGGAGGTCTCCTCTGTGGCTCCCAACTGGGATCTACCAGCTGACCCCTGGCTACTGGCGTCAGATTTCTCAGATGGTGTAATGGCGTCCTCGTCCACCTCTGTGATGGGAGAGAGTCCTCCGAAGGTCTCCTCTGAGGCCTCTGTCAGACTGTTGCTGGAGTCTGAACAGTAGGGAGTTCCAGCATAGGGACTATGGCTGGGCCCTTCTCCAGCAGAAGATACACTGGACCTCCTGGACGGTGCTCCGTCACTCAGCTCTTCCACAGACTCTTTTCTCTCATCGGCAGTACCGCCTTCCTCCTCAGATTCTCCTTCGTCCTCCTCTTCACTCTCCTCATTGATGGTGTCCTGTGAACTGCAGGTCAGGATGGACTTGCGGCTGCCTCCAGTGGACCTGGAGCTGGTGGAGCTCCTCTCGCTGCCCGCCAGGGAGCTCTGGTCCGTCAGCTGGTTGTCCTCTGACTCGCTGACCTCTGATCCAGAGAGCTGGATCTGGCTGCCTCCGTGGTACACTGAGCTTGCCGACCCTGACTCTCCATCACTGACCCCCTCACTTCCTGGCCTGGACATCTCTGAGCCTCCAGCACTTTGTGACGATCTTATGGAAGAACCAGGCTGGGAGGCAGCACTGCTTGAGCCGCTACTACTGCCACCAACACTACCACTGCCACCGACGCTACCACTGCCACTGCCACTACCACTGCCGCTACCACTGCCACCAATGCTACCACTGCCACCAACGCTACCACTGCCACCAACGCTACCACTGCCACCAACGCTACTACTGCCACCAACGCTACCACTGCCACCAACGCTACCAACGCTACTATCACTTCCACTGATGCCAGAGGCACTACTCCTCACGCTGCCTTGTGTCCCTCCACTGGACCTTTCAGTAGCAGTGCCAGATGATTTCTTGGAAGAACGGGCAGAGGAGCCACTTTCTTTGGACTCCCCAGTCCCCTCATCGTCTTCAGACACTTCCTCTGAATCTTTCTCAGTCCCAGATCCTTTCTCTGTACTGGATTCAGTTCCTGACTTGTCAGTTCCTGACTCTTTCTCTGTCCCTGACTCTTTCCCACTATCAGATTCTTTCTCAGAATCAGATTCTTTCTCAGAATCAGAACCTTTCTCAGAATCAGAACCTTTCTCTGATCCTGATTCCTTTTCTGTCCCAGATGTTTTCTCTGAGCCTGACTCTTTCTCTGAATCAGACTCTTTTTCTGTCCCCGATTCCATTTCAGTGACAGATTCCTTCTCTGTCTCGTCACCCTCTGACTTAGATTTGCTCTCGTCATCAGAATCCTCTGGGTGCTCTTCTGGCTCCTCTTCTGAGTCCACAGTGCTTTCATTGGTATCGTCTCGGTCCAGATCCACCTTCAGGTAATCTTTGTCCTCGGTGGAAAGCGCCACACTGCTTCTCTCTGAATCCTCATCAGAACCCTTCCCACTCCCACTCCCACTGCCACTCCCACTGCCACTCCCACTCGCCTCCGGCTCACTCTCCACCGTCACGCTGATAGACACCTTGGACTTCTTCTCTTCGTCACTGGTGGCAGCTTGCGAGGCATCTTCATCCTTCTCGCTACCTGTGGCAGAGCTTCTACTAATGCTTCCCTGAGACTTCCTCCTTGCCTGCAGCCTGTTGCTCAGTTTGATGCGCTTCATTACCTTGCCCAGCCGGCTCCTGGCGGTGGACTTGGTGTCTATCGGACCATCACCGGCAGGTCCCCCCGTCAGACTCTCCTGGCTGTCGATGCGACGGGCCGACATCAGTTTGGCGTAGTCCTTGTCCTTCTTGGCGCCAAACATCTTGAACATCTTGGCTTTCTTCCAGGGGGATGGGCCTGGTTCTCCGGCTGGAACAGTCTGGTCTCCACCCTTACTGGCCGCTAGGAACTTGCTAAGCTTCATGACGGACTTCAGCCTCTTGGCAGCCGAGGAGGGTTCACGGGGTTCCTCGCCCTCCACTGGCTCTGCCTGCTCAATCTCATCCTCTGGTGGAAGGTCTCTAAATCCCACCCTCTTGCCGCCTCGACCAGTACCCCTTCCACGCCCTCTGCCTCGTCCCTGCCATAGTTACATCACTTGTGATTCAACAAGATTTTCAGCATCAACATAGTTCAGACAACATGATATAGTTGAAATTGGAACTCTGTTATTGCATTATTGTAGCTATATAGTGGGTAGTTATTATACATTGTTGATCATATCAAAGTGCTGCTACATATAGTAAAATAAGTACCTCAGACCCATGGGGGCTGTAGTACTCATCCTCCATAATCAGCTCTCCATGTTCATCATACATGGGAGAGATCAGCTTCCTGCGACTGCCATACTGAGGAAGGTCATACCTGGGAGAGAAAACAAACATTTAGAGGCAAACGGGAAACAGTTTAAAGGGCTGTTTCAACCATCATTTATTTGCCAGTATTGTGAAATCTTTTTCGAGAGGTGACAGTAACTAACAACCTCTGCCTACACCCCTAGGAACGTGAGCCACAAACACACACAAACCTCCAGTGTTATATAACTGGTGCATGGGATATTTGAAGCACTTGCTCTAACAATAATACATTTGCACATTTACTGTGTTACATGTCCATAACACATTCTTAAATCAACAGTTCCCAAGTGCATGCATAAGAGAAGGGGTCAACACTAAACTTCTGCATAATTTCATCTGTGCAAGACTATACTGGGCGATGCACAATTAAAAGACCCATATCACAAACCGCATTAGCCCCACACTGAATCTCTAAATGAGGTGCGGTGTGGGGCCAACATCAATCAGCATCAATGTCAGAGCTGAAATTACGTGCCAATTGGTGGTACTATCTGCAACCCACCTGGCATGGGTGCCAAAAGCAAGCTGCATTACACCAGTGAATCTGTGTGAAAACTGAAGGAAGCAGGTAAATGGAAAACCTTTTGAACACGTGGGGTCGCTGGGTCGGAGCTGAAGACCGCCAGAGCTAGTGATTGCTGGATTAAGAGCTTAACCCAGCTATTAAGTTGCTCTTTAAATAGAAATGGATCAAAGGCAGTCTGGGTTATCGTGATAGCAACCTCAGCAGCAGCAGCTTTAGGGACCTGCTGTCCCACAGAGTCTTCACAACACAATTACTTTAAGACTCAACGGAAGGGCTTCATCATACAAACACACTAAGCATCAATTAGAATTTTCATGGATGATGAGAGGTTATGTCACATAGTCGACGAGGCCTACGTGATCATGCAATTAAAATGTTACGTGGTCGATGATCCACTTCACACGGTTGACTAAAGTTTGATTCAAGTGTCCTCCGTCTAGCTTAACTCCCCTGAGTGTTTTAAAGAACCCCTCACTGAACACGAGAGTCCAGTGCACAACATTTGGTCAGCATCTGTTCGTATTGCTGTAAGTTCCAGCGTTTTCCTCTGGACCATATGGGCGATTTGCAGTGTACCATGCAAGCCAAAGTACGCTCCCCTCTTCCCTACTGGAGGAGACCATTACAAAGCTCTCAGGTGCCATGCTTCGCTCAAGGCTGGGCAATTGATCATAGTTGGTGGGAGTGGAATGATCTGCATAACTGGAAGGGGTCTTATGCACTATGTTACACTTAAAGGGATAGTTCTGGATTTTGGCAATGAGGCCCTTTATCTACTTCCCCAGAGTCAGATGAACTAATGGATACCATTTGTATGTCTTTGCATCCAATATGAAGGAAGTTAGAGGTAGGATCTTTCAGTGTGTGTGTGTGTGTGTGTGTGTGTGTGTGTGTGTGTGTGTGTGTGTGTGTGTACGTGTGTGTACGTGTGTGTG
Organism: Salmo salar; assembly: GCF_965601325.2. Classification (NCBI taxonomy): domain Eukaryota; kingdom Metazoa; phylum Chordata; class Actinopteri; order Salmoniformes; family Salmonidae; genus Salmo; species Salmo salar. Next base: position 20,254,043 of record NC_138308.1, on the reverse strand, counting down.
TGTACGTGTGTGTGTGTGTGTGTGTGTGTGTGTGTGTGTGTGTGTGTGTGTGTGTGTGTGTGTGTGTGTGTGTGTGTGTGTGTGTGTGCGTGTGTGTGTGTGTGCGTGTGTGTACGTGTGTGTGTGTGTGTGTGTGTGTGTGTGTGTGTGTGTGTGTGCGTGTGTGTGTGTGTGCGTGTGTGTACGTGTGTGTGTGTGTGTGTGTGTGTGTGTGTGTGTGTGTGTGTGTGTGTGTGTCAGGGGCTTGTGAAATGTAAGTTCATGATACATTTGTAAACTAGTCTTAATGCCATTACTTTCAGCAATTAACCAGTGGAGATCAATTAAATTCCCTGGATCAGAGCGACACTGATGAGATATGGGAGGGACAGCGGGTATTGGACTCACCCCTGGTCGTAATTATAGTATTCGTCCCTGTAGTAGTCTTGGCCTGGGTCGATGCCTGACTCCATGGAGAGCTCCTGAATTTCAGGAGAAGCACATAGAGATACATCAATAGAGAGAAAAAATTAGAAACCATTGCTGGAAACACAGCACAGCACAGTACAGAACAGCGCAGTGTGCGCATTGCAGAACTATCCTGGAGCTTTGAAAGAAGCAGTAAGGTTTCTACCTCAGGTCTCAGCAGAGATGGCCTCAGCAGTTGCTGTTGCTGCCATAGATTAGTTGGAGAGGGAGGGATAAGGAGAAACAGAGACAGAGTGTCCAGTTCACAGTTCATATTTAACTACAGATACAGCAGGATAAAGAATGAAAGCTTTTTAAGGCCATAGAGAGAGGAGAGAGGAGAGAGGAGAGTGGAGTTGGAAGAGGGTAGCGAACAAAGGTTTAAGGAGGAGATGAAGAGGTGACGGAGAATAGAGAGAAAATGAAAGACAGGATGAACAGAGTAGCCAGTCACAAGTAAATAGACAAAAGGTATAGTTGAAAAAAAGATGATAGAAAAGTTGAGAGACAGAAGAAGCCAGAAGAGAGATATGACAGATAAAGCACACTCACAGCTGCTATCAAACAAGATTGAAAATGAAGGGAGCATGCATGACACTTCTGATGCTGGGCAGGATTTGTAGGACTCAGGCTACGTCAAAAGTTGTCAAACATTGTATCAGTTAATCATTGGCTAAGCTCCTAGTAGTACTTCCATGCACCAGTAGAGAAAAAAAATGTCCCTAATGCTCATCTGTCACTTGACAGCAGACAGATTTGAAATTACAGCACCAGCAGTTTTCAAACCAAATGTAAACTGTGATGCTAATGTTAAAGTAATAAGACAACTATCTCTATGACCCCATCTAAATCTCATTCAGTGTTTTCCATCAGGTGAGCGGTAGATAAGAAGGATGGTGAATAAAGCTCCCTTGAGCATGGAAACATTTACTTGGCACACAATGCATAGCATAAAAATACATCACAATAAAAAGGCCTACCTTTCTTCCGTATCCTCGCCTGTAGGTCATGGAAAAAAGGAGGAAAGAAATAGTGCAAATAATGAGTACAACGTGACATCAAAATTCTAAGTGCATTGATATAAAAGCATATATTCTGCTGACCAGTTAAGTGATTTCAATGTTACTTACTGTGCAATTTCCTGCGTCAAGCCAATGGTTACATTTTCATTAAAAAAATAATGCATACAGAAACATTATTGTTATCTATTTGTTATGTTCTTTCTTCCATTATAACAATTTTTGGCAGATAAAATGAAAAGTTGGATCCATAAAAAGGTAGGGGAGAAAGAAATAGGAAATAACAACAAACCCTACACTTAAGTTGACATATCTAAGCAATTACCTTTCCAATAGAAACTGGGAAAATGGCACACTATTGTTTCTCGAACGCATTTGTTAGTAAAATATAAATGTATGTAAAGAAATAAATGGATTTGTTATTGTAAAAAGTCCAAACATCCTTTGACTGTGGTTAGCCTTGTGGATGTCACACCATATAACTCATATCAGATTAATTTAGACCAGGATTCAATCATTAGCGCGGTAACCTGCATTAGCCGACAAAGCTTTTTCATAGCTTTTTATTTATTTTGTTTAGGCAGTGTCGGAGGTGTAGGCTAACTGTGTTAGTGCTGTCAAATCCACAAGCGGCTCCTGGTGTTTCCTATCGTGGACATTGCCATTGGATGCACAGAGTCACATTAGTAGAAATCCCATGCAGCTGCATTACAAATTTGAAGACTGGAATGTGTGATGTTATCTACACCTCGATTAGGCAAATATAGATCCCTATTACTTCCTTGAATGATTTTACATTTGAGCGCCATTATATTTCTATAATGGCACTGTATTTCTATAGACACTTGCTTGTTCTGAACTTCTAACGTGGGTGGATATAAGGATATGGTTTCGTGGTAAAGACTATGAGCACAGCCACCTACCAATTAAACAGCTCACACGCAGTTACACCTCCGACACTGCCTAAACAAAAGCAATACAAATCCTTGTTTGTCGGCTAATCCGGGTTACGCTGATCTGATCGAATCCTGGCCTAATTGTCTAGAATTAGAGAGGCTGGATTGGAAAGCATTATTGCACCCTTTATTGAAAGCATTCTTGATGATTTACTCAAATGCACCTCACACTAGCCAACAGTTAACAAAGCATCACAGAGATTTCCCCCAGAAAAAAACATAACTGTCCCAGACATAGAGCATATCCAAAATATGCATACGGGGAGGTGTGCAACTAAAAAGTTGATGATCCCTGTCGTACGACCACACCTCCCCGTATGGGACTGGCTAGGTGGGAGTAGGGCTGATGAATGGCCTGTTGGGCTGGTGAAGTCTTTAGGAAACACCAAAACAAATGGCCCATAGGACAGATACTGTAGGCAGGGAGGAGTAGGGGGGAAGCACATCCAGATATGTCCACTTTATATAACTAATGGACAGTTAAATACTCATGTATCCGGATGTAACCAAGAGGAGGGAGTTTCTTCCTATCTTAGAGGCCATTAATTCACTGGGAGGTAATGGTTTATGATGCAGAGGTAAAGGATTGTTTTAGGATGCAGACATTTCCCCTATGATATATTATATTTGACCATACACAGACATAATGATGAGTTAGACCACACACACATGTTTAAATGATTATGTTTAAATGATTGCGTTTTCTCAATCACATGTAGTGCGTACGGCCCAATACATCACTGGGGCTAAGCTGCCTGCCATCCAGGACCTCTACACCAGGCGGTGTCAGAGGAAGGCCCTAAAAATGGTCAAAGACCCCAGCCACCCCAGTCATAGACTGTTCTCTCTACTACCGCATGACGAGCGGTACCGGAGTGCCAAGTCTAGGACAAAAAGGCTTCTCAACAGTTTTTACCCCCAAGCCATAAGACTCCTGAACAGGTAACCAAATGGTTACCTGGACTATTTGCATTAAAAGCTACTCTGTTTATCTTATATGCATAGTCACTTTAACTATACATTCATGTACATACTACCTCAATTGTCCCGACCAACCAGTGCTCCCGCACATTGGCTAACCGGGCTATCTGCATTGTGTCCCACCACCCGCCAACCCCTCTTTTTACGCTACTGCTACTCTCTGTTCATCATATATGCATAGTCACTTTAACCATACCCACATGTACATACTACCTCAATAAGCCTGACTAACCGGTGTCTGTATATAGCCTTGCTACTCTCATTTTCAAATGTCTTTTTACTGTTGTTTATTTCTTTACTTACCTACACACACACACACACACACACACACACACACACACACACACACACACACACACACACACACACACACACACACACACACACACACACACACACACACACACACACACACACACACCCACACACACACACCTTTTTTTTCTCGCACTATTGGTTAGAGCCTGTAAGTAAGCATTTCACTGTAAGGTCTACACCTGCTGTATTCGGCGCACATGACAAATACACTTTGATTTGATTTGAAATGATTGAGTTTTCTAAACTAATAATAATTTTGAGGAAGGTGATGTGATACAGTTAAAAAGTGTGTGGTGGTAGTGAACAGACTCTACTCATTACGTTTATCAAGGCACTGGATGAAAAAGTAAGAAAATAAATTGTAAAACCGAAGAGGAAGTGACACAATAATTGCCATCAAAGGAACAAAAAAATTCAAATAATCTCATCTGTTAGAAATGACAGATGTTAGGGCCAAAGAAAAAGAGCACCTGAACCAGAAAATACACTGAACAAAAATATAAATGCAACATGTAAAGTGTTGGTCCTATGTTACATGAGCTGAAATAAAATATCCCAGAACTGTTACATACTGGTGGGGTTATGGTATGGGCAGGCATTAGCTATGGACAACGCACACAATTGCATTTTATCAATGGCAATTTGAATGCACAGAAATACCGTGATGAGATCCTGATGCCCATTGTGAGGCCCATTTCTTTTAGGGCATCTGTGATCAACAGATGCATATCTGTATTCCCAGTCATGTGTAATCTATAGATTAGGACCTAATTCATTTATTTCAATTGACTGATTCCTCAAATGAACCGTAACTCAATAAAATCTTTGAAATTGTTGCACGTTGCGTTTCTATTTTTTGTTCAGTATAGTATGTGAGTTGTGGGCCTTTTCGATAGAGGAGATTAGCCCATGTGGTGAACACAGAACACACAATTAGTCCAAATTTGATCTGTTCTGGAACACCAGGGGAATGTCTGATTAAACAAATTTAACTGCTCTTGAAAGGAGACGAGATAGGAGGGACGAGAGACAAACACGGAGTGGCAGAGGGAGAAAAGACAGAGAAGAGAAGAGCTACAGGAGCCTTGAGAAGATTGATGCCGATGGTAGTCTGTCAGAGTCACATGACAATGATAAGGGATAAATGAAAGGAATAACAAGAAGGGGTTAGGCAGAGAAATGAAGCGAGAAAGAACGAGAGAGAGAGAGAGAATAAAAAGATAGAGGGCAAGAAAGAGTGTCAGACAGAAGAGAGAAGAGAGAGTGTGTGTGATGGGGTTAAGAGGAGAGGGTGACAGGTCAGGACAGCAGCGCCAGTGGTTGAGGGATTGATTGGTTGACTAATTAGCCGCTTTCAGGGAGCCGTCAGACAGCAACAGCTACTGGTTTATCATGCTACCACTGCCTACTGATGAGCCCACAGCTTCAACTACCCCTTCCCAACGTCAAACATCTAGAGAAACATCTGAACTGTGACACTCTATTCCTTCAGAGCACTTTGGAAATTCAAATGCAATGTTGTTCCCGGAAAGGTAACATTTTTCTGCAAATCATGAACAAATAGAGTGCTCTTGCATGGTTTTGAAATTAGTAAATTAGACCGCACCATTAACCCAGGATGTTGTCCTGTATAGATTTTATGGATATTCTGATCGAATGCACTGTCCTCTGTGAAGAATAAGGGCTCTCCATTCACCAGGGTACTCATGGGGAATTCAAGTCCATTAGGCTCACAATGTGAGAGTGGGCTTAGAATAAGTTTGTTTGTATGGATGAGTCATCCAGGCTCTATGCACATACTCACATCCCACTGGGCACACACTGGTTGAATCAACTTTGTTTCCACGTCATTTCTATGAAATAGAATAAACGTTGAATTGACATCTGTGCCCAGTGGGATAGATCTAGATTCAATCCCTGTGTGCTCCCTTCCATATCTCATCTCTTCACCTAATTAGCCTCTTCACCTATCTCTATTTCTAATCTGTCTGTCAATAAAAACATTGAAAATAATAGACTCTCCATCTTCCGGAATTGGATGGGAGTACAACATACAAGGAGCAAGTTTTATGCAGGTTCAGTTCAACATAGTTCTCAAGCCTTGAACACTTTAATGGAATCTATGTGGTAGAACAGGAGGTGAAGATAGAGGATGGGTGGTGACATAGAAAAGGCCAAAGGGTTATGAACTTAGGAACATGACAATATATATATTTTTTTAAATCCTCAGTTTAAGAAGTTCTGAAAACCTACGGGATCTAAGGGCCCACTTGCTGTTAGTTGTGATGACATTATAAAAGTTTGTTAGGGGAAGAAACTATGTTGTTGATGACAACACGTACAATAACATCAGACAGAAAATATCCAATAGAACACAGCATGATCATAACATGAGACATAAAGATGTAGAAAGAAAGAAAATTAATTAGGAAATAGAGCTAAGGAGGAGAGAAGTCAGCCAGTCAGAAGGTGGTGGATTGGGATGGAAAGTGATTGCTTAGTTCCTCAATCACAGAGTCTGTATTTGACTGGTTTGATTGGCTTGTCTCCTGGACCTCTGAGGTCACATTGTTAGTGCTTGGTTGGCTTGTTTCCAGATCAGAGGAGTTAGTGTTTGTGGTTGAGTTTGTTTGGACCACAGGTTCCGTGCTGGTCAGGTTTGGCTGGTTTGGTTCCTCACGGGACCCAGATCTGTTTGGTCTCCGAATTCCTTCTGGTTCCTCGGTTGCTTGGGGTTTCTTGCCGAATCGCGCCACCTTGCGATTCTTGTCTACTTGACTGTAGAGGTTGGCAACAGACTTCTCGATGTCAGCGAGGTTCTGGAGGTTTTTCAGAATACCCTTTAGCTCCTTCCTCTTCACACCGTCCTCAGGTTGGGGGGGAGGTGGAGGGGGATGGGCCCGGGAGGAGATAGGGCGGAGCGAAGACAACGGCGGCAGGGAGGTTGGGACAAACTGAACGGTGTGGCGGGGTCGCTCGAAAGTGGGGGAGAAAGGGGGCGGGAGGGGTGGGGGTGGTGGCGGAGGAGCACGATTCCGAACAGGAGGGGGAGATGGAGGGAAAGAGGGTGGGGGAGAATGATCAGGCTCAATGAAGTGAGGATTGAAGGGTGCAGTGGGAGGAGATAAGGAGGGAGGAGGAGGAGGAGGAGGAGGAGATGAGGCAGGAGGAGGAGGAGGACCAGAACGAGGCGTTTGAGAAGGAGGAGGAGGTGGAGGAGAATGAGGAGAAGGAGGTGGAGGAGAATGAGGAGAAGGAGGGGGAGGTGGCGGATTCTCAGGCGGGTCAGGGATGATCTCCACAGTGATCTCGCAGGGCTCCGCAGTGATGTAGCTGGAGACGCTGGAGCTGAATTTCCTGAGGACAGGCAGGGTGGGCCTCTGGGCCAGGGGCGGAGAGCCTTCGCCCTGGGTGATGATGATGCGGGGAGGCACATCATTCCCTATGGACAGGGGGCTGTAGGGGCTGTCCATGATGGAGAACAGGGTCTCTGCGCTCAGCTCCAGCATGTCAATGTTGTCTTGGTTCCGCAGTAGTGGAGGGGAGGTCAGGGAGCCCCTGGAGTCACGCCCTCCCCTGGGGGTCCTCTCCTGCATGGCCTGCTGTTCATACTGCCTGGCCTGCTCCCTGACAGACAGCTTGCTCTCCTCTGTGCTGCGGCTGCTCTGGACGTCATAACCCTCCAGGCTTCCTTGACCCTTCATCCCAGCTTGGAGTAGCTGCAGCTCCCACTGGGCCGGGTCCATCAGAGCCTGTCTCTTCAGCGACTCGTACCCCTCTGACCCTCCACGGAGACGAGTCCGCATGGTCCAGGCGTTCCCGGACCCTCCAGAGAGGGAGGGGGAGAAAGAGCCCCCTTTCGCCGTCCCATAGGGGCTGCTGAAGTTCCCGTCTTCTTCTTCGTCGTAGAGGGGGTTAGTGGTGGTCAGGGGGTGGTGGTCTGACAGAAAGGTGACGTTGCTCTCTGACTTGGGCAGGATGCTGTGCAGCGACCCGTTGCCACAGGAGGAGTTGGCGCGACAGGCGAAGCTGCTAAGGCATCTCTGGCGGTCGGCTTCATCGATCTCAAACCTTTTAGCCCTGTCCGATTAGGAATGTAGATGGAGGGTGGAGAAAAGAAAGATTTGAAACACAGGTGAAGGAAGGATGAAGGATGAGGAGGCAGAGGAGAAGGGATGAGGGAGATGCTATAGATCCTTCAGTCATTTTGACTCTTAGTATTATGATTATAGTTAGAAACAATATAAAAAATGTGATTCAAACTCAAAGGTAATGCAGCAGGGTAGATCATGCTTTTCTTTTCTTATTGTGGCTACAGTATCAGAGTCAATTGAAAAATGTCTCTAAATACAAAAGCTTTAATAAAGTTTTAGAATAGCAGTTCAACTGCTGACAATATTTGGACAGGCGATAAAGTATCCACTTAAAAACATCCCAAGTACATTTAATACAAGATCAAAAATCGAATCATATTTGATTTGAAGAAATCAAAGCAGTCACAGAGGTACTTCCATTTAGCATCACAGTCCACAAATATATGGAACATGTGATATCTGAAGTACCCAACACCTACCCATGTGCATCAGTCCAATCATAGCAATAATACTAAGAGGTTATGATCTTAAGTTAATGAACGTGAAACATAAACAATAACTTGTTTCTAATGGGATCAGGATAGGGATGGGTAGGGCATAAGCTATAAGCATCTAAAGATTCACCATACCTCTAAAGTTTACAAAGGGAGGATCACTTTTCCTAAACAGGTGGAAGCAAAAATTGTGTTACGCTGTAGTTAAGCCTTACCTTTATAAAGAGTATTACCTAGCATCCCTGAAATTATACCATTATATTAAAATGCAAATGCACTAACCATGTACAGTACTGTAACATCTAAGTTATTTCTGTAATAAAATATTAAGTGCATGTCAATGAAAAATATTCAAGAACAGGTGTAGGAGACTAGACGCCATCTATATCACTCTTGTTTTGCTATTTGAGCCAAGGTATAAGCATTGGGGCTACTTACTGCAGTCTGAATCCATTGAAGAGCAAATAGAGTGGAGATTAAATGAAAGACAGACAAAGACAGACAGACAGATGTTTAACAAAGTGTAACCTTATGGGAAATGGTCAAGAAGCTGAGGTAGCCATGGTCAAACTGGTTGGTTGATGAAGGCGGTGAATGAATAGCATAGAACAAGTTCTGCATACATTCAAGGTTTCTTCTAAAACTATTAACATTTCATTGCGCATTTAGGATACTATTTAGTGTGAAAGGTGGAATCCGATTGTGTCAATGGCACTCTCTCTTTTATGAGTCAAATCAAACAGCTTCACCTTGAGAGAACAGAAGGCCATGTTGAAATGGATCTGGCATCTAATTGCAAAGTCACACATTGACAATCTGAGATGGGATAGCGAACAAACGTAGGTCTGTGCCGGTGTTTGTAGGAGGACAAAAGCACACTGAATTATGACTGAATGGGAACAATGATGTAGTCCTCCAAATGTCTAAAGCGCAACATGAAAGACTCTAAAGGCCAATGTCTATCGTTGGTGGACTAAGGCCTTTTTTTTGTCAAGAAATATGTATGCTGCCTCCAGAGTGGTGCAGCGGTCTAAGGCGCTAGAGGCCCAGGCTGTACAGATCCGGGTTCGATCCCAGGCTGTACAGGTCCGGGTTTGATCCCAGGCTGTACAGATCCGGGTTCGATCCCAGGCTGTGTCACAGCCGGCTGCGACCAGGAGACCCATGAGGGGGATGCACAATTGGCCCAGCGTCGTCCTAATATTTTGAAATTTCTTAATTTGATTATTTTTCTTTTAGATTTTGTATTGTTGTGAATTGTTAGATATTACTGCACTGTTGGAGCTAGGAACATAAGCATTTCGCTACACCTGCAATAACATCTGCTAAATATGAGTGTAACCAAAACAATTTGATTTGATTTGATTTTAGGGGAGGATTTGGCAGGCTGGGAAGTCCTTGTCCCATCGTGCTCTAGCGACTCCTTGTGGAGTCTAGCGACTCCTTGTACAGCTGCCTCCGTTCGCCAGCTGTACAGTGTTTCCTCCGATACATTGGTGTGGCTGGCTTCCGGGTTAAGCGAGCAGTGTGTCAAGTGGCAGTGCGGATTGGTGGGGTCGTGTTTCGGAGGATGCATGAATCTCAACCTTCGCCTCTCCCGAATCCGAACAGGAGTTGCAGCGATGGGACAAGACTGTAACTACCAATTGGATATCACGAAATTGGGGAGAAAAAGGGGGTCCTGTTTGAAAAATAGGCAATGTCCTAACACCCACAAACTTTATCATCTGCACAAATAGGCATTACTCATCGGTATATGGTACCTGAAACAGGGAGTAAGGAGGTTAGGAGGAAGAGGTCAAAGGTGGGCTGGTTTTCTATATAAGCACTTTGTGAAAGGGCTTTATAAATACATTTGATTTGACTTACGTGCTGCTGTCCCCTAGTTCCCCGTAGATGTTGGCTGCTGGGGCACGTGGAGCAGCAGCCTTGCTCGCTGGCAGAGCCTGCTGAATCCTCGCAGTCTTGGCACATTCTGCCTGTCTCCTGAAGTTCAAATAAAGTTTCATCAGTTTGAGTCAATCCATTGCACTTTGTTTCCATAACATTTCATCACTTGTTCCCCATGAAGGCTACATGTCTTTGGTGAATGAAGTGATGGAACATCAGTACAGTATGTGTCTCATCCCAACTGACTGAGATAAAAATAACAGAGCCAATCTCTTATATAAAACTAGATAAAAAAAAAAGGCAAGTCATTGTCTATATGAAGGAGATGACTTGTCTACAATGTTTGTACTTTTATCCTCATTTTAATAGTCATTCTGACTCCCTGGTTCATCTTTAAAATACTATTCATTAATGAGGACATGTGACAGAACCATGTTGTATTCATGCTCAAGTGCATACAAGAGAGATCACTCATATCACATGGACAATTACTTACTCTTTGAATCTGGTGGATGGTATTACAGGCAGTGCGGGAGACAGCGGAGCAGAGGGATAAAGAAAACACAAGAGAACCTTGGTTAGACAATTAGCTCATTCCTATTTTGTTAATACTACACAACGAGGAACATTCATTAAATTGGGAATTATGAGACGCCTCTGCGTTCCTCCAACTCCATTCAATTTTAAAGAATGGCGGTTGTTAAGGTTCCTTTTTGAAAAACACACCACTCTAGGTAAAACAAATGTCCATTATTCATGGGATTCCTTTTGACTTATTCAGACAACAGCCAGGCTTTGGATAACATGCCCTATCATAGATCTCAGCCTATTTCACCACTGAATATAATAACATGATATAGTAACACATTTTGCTTCATTTCTTATCACACAGTGTTATGAAACACATCAGGCTCCCCAGCTATGTTTGCAGCATCCAGTTCATACAAGTATATCAAACTCAAGAAGCCTTTTTCTTTTTCTTCCATTTCTTTTGTTCTCAGCATTACTTATTCACAACAAAATACAATTACCCCAGAAGAGAGAAATGAGAGAATGCGTTGCATCAGAATATTCTCCCGGAGATCAATAAGTCATGAAGTTGAATGAATGAATGAACTTCTCTAAATTGGCGCATCGTAACACTACAAACTCTACAATGTGTCTGTGTGTGTGTTTCTTCAGCTCAGGTTAACCACTCGGACCCGTCTGTTGGGTGTAAACATTCCCCAGACATCAGTGTTGATGTAGTGTTTATGTAGTGGATTCACACGGCACAAAGAAAGACATTGAGGAGCACTTCCTGACGCATTCACAGTTGTCATGGCTTTACGACCTTGCCCAATCGACATCAAATAAAACAACCCTGATAATCAGGAACAAATGGTATACTAAATGGTATACTAAATGGTATACTAAATGGTATACTAAATGGTATACTAAATCTGTGCCATATGCTTTATCATTATGCAATTTGTTGTGTGTGTGTGTGTGTGTGTGTGTGTGTGTGTGTGTGTGTGTGTGTGTGTGTGTGTGTGTGTGTGTGTGTGTGTGTGTGTGTGTGTGTGTGTGTGTGTGTGTGTGTGTGTGTGTGTGTGTGTGTGTGTGTGTGTGTGTGTGTGTGTGTGTGTGTGTGTGTGTGTGTGTGTGTGTGAGTAATGGGGTAGTGGAGCCGTGAAGACACACTGTGACGGTCACAATTGGCTTTGGATATTTGTTGCAAATGACTGTTAATTAATCGGCTTTCACAGTGTGTGAATAGGGACATTAGACCGGCGGTGCACGCTGTCAGCATCCCTAATTCGTTCGAGAGACTGGGAGAGTGGTGCTTGACTAAATACCTGGCACCATGCACATTTCCTCAGCCTCAACAAACTACAGTGCTAGCTTTGAAAGGTCACCATGGCCATACACACACATGTTGCCTGTAGCTACGACAAGCGGTTTTTGTGCACTCACTGTTTGTAGGTGACCATGATGATGAGGATGGCGGGGATGCAACAGAGGATGATGATGATGGCGAGGGCGAGCAACGCCCCCTCTGTGTAGCCCACAGCCTGGGCAGCCTTCTTTACGCTGGCCACGATGTCGGGCGTACGGATCTCCAGGATGCGTCCTCCTTGACCCAGGAAGGGCTGGAACTCCTTGTTGATATCCAGCAGCTTCCCATCCAGAAACCTGCCAGACAGACCACAGTCAGTCACACAAGTACGTGGACACCCCTTCAAATGAGTGGATTCAGCTAGTTCAGCCACACCCGATGCTGACAGGTGTATAAAATCGAGCATACCGCCATGCAATCTCCATAGACAAACATTGACAGTAGAATAGCCCATACTGAAGAGCTCAGTGACCTTCAATGTGGCACCGTCATAGGATGCCACCTTTCCAACAAGTCAGTTCGTGACATTTCTGTCCTGCTACTGTGAGTGCTGTTATTGTGAAGTGGAAACGTCTAGGAGCAACAACAGCTCAGCCGCAAAGTGGTGGGACACACAAGCTCACAGAACGGGTAAAAATCGCCTGTCCTCGATTGCAACACTCACTACAGAGTTCCAAACTGCCACTGGAAGCAAGGTCAGCACAAGAACTGTTCATCACCAAACTCCATATTAATGCCCAAGATTTTGGAATGAGATGTTTGATGAGCAGGTGTTCACATACTTTTGTTCATGTAGTGTACTTTAAGTTGGGATGTAACACCATTTCAACTGCGATTTAAATTGGTGTTGAATCCTAACATAATATATGTGCCTGTTACTTGGCCTTATGCGTACATGGGCATTGATGTCAATAGGAGATTTGTGCAGTCCCAACGCAATCCCTCTCTGCCACACGCTGCATTATCATACACTATATGGACTCTTTATACAAATGAATAGTACTCAAGTGATTGGTCTTTCATGTGAGTTATCTATAGGCTTCTTTCAACCCTCAAGAGTCCTTATTTCCTTCATTTAGGCGAGAGAGGCACACTCAAGGAGACATCATAATGCTATAACCTCTCCCCCCTCTCTCTCCATCTCTTTCCCTTTCTCTATGTGAGCTGACAGCAGAAGCACATAAATATAACATGCAATTAACTCTCCACGCTGCCAGGCGTGAGCTGCATGAACAAAGAGCTTCTTTTTTTCCTCCCTGCTCCTTAAACCTCGGCTAGACTCTTCCTCAACAGCCTCCCATTGTGTCTAAGATGGGGATTCTTATTGAAGCAACGGTAGATATATCAGCACCTCTTTTTAAAATGAACAACGTCTCTCCAAAGCTGGTGCTTGTGATAAGAGTGACGCTCACTAGCTCAGGCTAAGAAACCCCCTTTCTTTATGAGACACGTGTGTCATTACAGTAAAACAGGGCCACCACTAGCAGTCAAGGACAGACAGAGAAGTAATGTGCTCAGATTAATTTAACACAAAGCCACTTTACTCAAAGTCACTTTTTAAAGAGCAGGATTAAACAATAGACTGGTATCTGGTTTAAAGAGGAGGGGGACGTAGTCTAACTCGTGCTGTCAAAGCCAGAGTGAAAATGAGTATGGGGCAAAAGAAAGGGAGGGAGATCGAGGGATAAGGAGGGAAAAAGAGAGATCATGCCTTCCTTCTGTGAAAAGTGGAAGGGTGCACAGTAGGGGGGAAGGGTTCCTCTAGCATGGTGCCTGTCATGCTCTGAGGGGGGCCTTGGCTCCCACAGTGTTGACTCTAACCCTGTTTGAGGGCCAGAGAACATAAGACTAATGGCAGCAACGTGGTCCTGGGGTGTTTTAACACACCCTGTCTGCTGAGTGGAAGGGGACTGCTCTTTCCCCTGACAGGGTGAAAAAGTGTTGCAAGAGCACTTTTCAGCTGCACCATTAAAGCATTTTTGGATACTGCCTCTTAGTGGTAAAAGTGTAAAACATTGTTTCTCCTGCTATGTAAGAGGGGGACCCTGGGCTCTGAGGAGTAGATCTCTCTCCGAATACAGGGGGACTAAAATGCTAAGCTGTCATTTCTCCAGAATGTTGGAACAACCTCAGGGTGGCTTAGTGGCCACTACTGATGGAATAGCACCTTTTCCCCTTTTCCTCTCTCTCTCTCTCTCTCTCTCTCATTAGAAAAAGGGAGAGAAAGATAGAAGGGAGAGAGAGAGAGAGATAAAGAGATAGCTATTCATTTCATTGTATTGGTACACTCACTTAAAGAGCTCCTGACGTGAGATGGCCCTGTTGGTCAGTGGGTCTATGGCATACACCATCAGGTCTGACTTGGTGTAATCCTCCTGGTCAAAGCCATCTCCGAACCGCCGCGGCCCAATGGATTCCACCACCACCTTAGCCCCTGGGATCTGGTCCTGGATGTATCGCTCCAGAATACTTATGTGTGGGAAACAAAACCATTGTGGTCTGTTCACATTTAAAATAAAGTATAGTACCAGGTATAGCTGAAGCATTAGGTATTTCTACCTTCATATTTCTACAGCCATCTTCTCCATGATGTGAAGGCTCTATGAATCATTCAGTAACTACTCTCATACTGTTATTAACAGGTGATGTACAGTAGCCTAGCGAATGCCCTGGTTCACTTCACCTGCATGTGTTGTGTCACCATTTACAAATTCTGTCATTGAATTTATAATGCTGAAAAGCCATCATTTTACTTGTGTGTAACCATATGTGTTTGAGGTCATACTTTAAGTATACTGCTCAAAAAAATAAAGGGAACACTAAACTAACACATCCTAGATCTGAATGAATGAAATAATCTTATTAAATACTTTTTTCTTTACATTGTTGAATGTGCTGACAACAAAATCACACAAAAATAATAAATGGAAATCCAATTTATCAACCCATGGAGGTCTGGATTTGGAGTCACACTCAAAATTAAAGTGGAAAACCACACTACAGGCTGATCCAACTTTGATGTAATGTCCTTAAAACAAGTCAAAATGAGGCTCAGTAGTGTGTGTGGCCTCTACGTGCCTGTATGACCTCCCTACAACGCCTGGGCATGCTCCTGATGAGGTGGCGGATGGTCTCCTGAGGGATCTCCTCCCAGACCTGGACTAAAGCATCCGCCAACTCATGGACAGTCTGTGGTGCAACGTGGCGTTGGTGGATGGAGCGAGACATGATGTCCCAGATGTGCTCAATTGGATTCAGGTCTGGGGAACGGGCGGGCCAGTCCATAGCATCAATGCCTTCCTCTTGCAGGAACTGCTGACACACTCCAGCCACATGAGGTCTAGCATTGTCTTGCATTAAGAGGAACCCAGGGCCAACCGCACCAGCATATGGTCTCACAAGGGGTCTGAGGATCTCATCTCGGTACCTAATGGCAGTCAGGCTACCTCTGGAGAGCACATGGAGGGCTGTGCGGCCCCCCAAAGAAATGCCACTCCACACCATGACTGACCCACCGCCAAACTGGTCATGCTGGAGGATGTTGCAGGCAGCAGAACGTTCTCCACGGCGTCTCCAGACTCTGTCATGTCTGTCACATGTGCTCAGTGTGAACCTGCTTTCATCTGTGAAGAGCACAGGGCGCCAGTGGCGAATTTGCCAATCTTGGTGTTCTCTGGCAAATGCCAAACGTCCTGCACGGTGTTGGGCTGTAAGCACAACCCCCACCTGTGGACGTCGGGCCCTCATACCACCCTCATGGAGTCTGTTTCTGACCGTTTGAGCAGACACATGCACATTTGTGGCCTGCTGGAGGTCATTTTGCAGGGCTCTGGCAGTGCTCCTCCTGCTCCTCCTTGCACAAAGGTGGAGGTAGCGGTCCTGCTGCTGGGTTGTTGCCCTCCTACGGCCTCCTCCACGTCTGCTGATGTACTGGCCTGTCTCCTGGTATCGCCTCCATGCTCTGGACACTACGCTGACAGACACAGCAAACCTTCTTGCCACAGCTCGCATTGATGTGCCATCCTGGATGAGCTGCACTACCTGAGCCACTTGTGTGGGTTGTAGACTCCGTCTCATGCTACCACTAGAGTGAAAGCACCGCCAGCATTCAAAAGTGACCAAAACATCAGCCAGGAAGCATAGGAACTGAGAAGTGGTCTGTGGTCACCACCTGCAGAACCACTCCTTTATTGGGGGTGTCTTGCTAATTGCCTATAATTTCCACCTGTTGTCTATTCCATTTGCACAACAGCATGTGAAATGTATTGTCAATCAGTGTTGCTTCCTAAGTGGACAGTTTGATTTCACAGAAGTGTGATTGACTTGGAGTTACATTGTGTTGTTTAAGTGTTCCCTTTATTTTTTTGAGCAGTGTATTTCACTCCCAGCCATAGTTGTTAAAATGGACACCAGCATGTCTTTTCTCACTGGGTTCTTGGCAAAAAAGTGAAATCAGCACTTTAAATGACAACCACTAAATGGGTACTTTCTCCAACCCGAATGCCAAGCCTGATGAACAGAGTACCCAGTTCTGGACCCCAGTACGACCAAGGAAGACGGGAGGCTTCTCAGATTTGATCAGACTGACTAACTCAACACATGATTTAGTTGTCAAAGCATAGAGCAATCTTAGAGGGGTAGTGCCATTGAAAGCGAGGCTTTAAAACAATGAATGTATATTACCTTCTTATTTTATTATCCTATCTGTCTAAAAACATTGTACTTTTTTCTGTTCTTGTTTCTCGTTCATAAACTGATTGAGAATGACTGATTTGACTGTCTATCTGGACAATCAGCAGTTTTACTTGCCCAATCATTGGTTAATGCAGACAGAATGCAAACAGACAGTGAAGACACTGAGGACCTAAGTTCTGCAACACAGGTATAATTCACAAGTTCTATAACTTTTTTTCCCATTGGATGTTTTGTTTCTCAAAACACAGTTGGAGACTACCCAGCAAACTGGGAACATTGCCAGATCATTGGCTAAGATTCCCTATAGGGAACTGGGATTCAACGCAAACTATTTCACTAGCAGAAATGCTAATTTGCATCGTGCGACTTTGAACCAAGTCCCCTTATTCAACAGGAGAAATAAAAAATAAAAAATGCATTCCACTTTTGTAAGTGGCATGCTGTGGCAATCAAACAGTGACTCTCCACAGGGCTTCTGCTGCTAAACCATAGCGTTATCACTGAGAATGAAAGGGATGGCCTCAAACTTTTAGTTGTAATGCATTTAAAATGTACTTTGGCTTGGGCTGAAAGTAAAAGACGAGGGTGATGACAGACCCTACTGTACTATACAAATCTATTCCAATGTAGATGCTTCTCGGAATATAAATATATATATATATTTTTTTTTAAGTATGGTGCCCTAGTAGAGGAAATGTTCTCTGATGAAAATAAACGTAATACTTTTGAATTCACTCTCCTGTTTCTGTTGAGTGTTGAGGGGCCTTTAGGACCATTATAGGTTTCCAATTCAACCAAGCATGATCACTGTGACAATAATACTGAAAGGAAGTGATTGACTGGTGCCTTACGCAATAAGCTGCTCTTTATTCTCCTCCACGACAGTGGGCGGGACATTGGACACCACCACCTGCATATCCAGCTGGTTGACCACAGACACCTGAGAGAGAGAGAGAGAGAGAGAGAGGGAGAGAGAGAGAGAGAGAGAGAGAGAGGAGAGAGAGAGAGAGAGAGAGAGAGAGAGAGAGAGAGAGAGATAGTAGTAGTAGATATGGAGGTTTTGTCCATTCATGCTTCACATGCTCCAGGTGGTCAAAATGAGAATCTTATTGCCTGCTTGTATTGGTGCCATGTGGCCAATCTAATGGTGCTTAATATTCGCCGGCACAGTAAGTGCACTGGCTCTGGGCTCTGCAGCCAAATCTCCCACACGGCCTCTGTGAAATTACAGTTCCTGTTGAAAAGGAACCAGCAACATGGTTAAGCACTCGCCGCTGTCACCCGTTCAGGCGCCGTTCCAACACTTATTCAGTCTCATTAGAGACTTGTTAGGCTGACATATTAGGAGAACCCCTGACTCCAATAACTGGAAGGAAACGGAAATGTATTGTACAAGTATAACGACACACACACACACATGCACACACACCAATTAGAATGAACAGAAAACACACTCCATGCATAGTTTAATTGGATCATCAGCTCGAAGCAGAGGGGTTCTCTGGCATACACATAACACATCTCGTGTGCTGTAACTGCTCTGAATAATTGAATATATTGGAAGCTAAACACAGTCTAGAGAGAAGAGAAAACGTGCCTCATCATCATGTAGCCTCCTAATGAATAACTCATCTCAGAAGAAAACTGCAATCTGACACTAATAAACCCATCAGATGTTGTGGGTGGTTGGGGTATTGGCATCGGATGTTAAGATCACAGTTGACTGAGGACACACTTCTAACTGCCAAGTGTCGTAGTCTCATAATAACTTGCCTAACAAGAAAGAGTGTTTCAAACAATGGAGGGATATGTGTTGTTTGAGGACACTAGACACTCACCACCACATCAGCGCTGCTGCTCAGGCCCTCTCCGTAGTTGTCGGTGGCGATGACCGCAAACTTGAAGTAGGACCTGCGCATGTTGCGGTACATGATAGCCGTCTTGATGATGCCCGTGTACTGCTCGATCACAAAGCTGTCCTGACCATCTGCCGTGGGCGGGATGATCAGCCGGTACGCATTGGCACTGTAGTTCCCTGTATCTGCATCAGTGGCCTGGGGAAAAGTAACCACACACACACACAAACAGTAGACTGAGATCTTCTGACATCTACTACATTAACAATGGCAGTTACAATGAGTGTGCCTCAGTTGTGGTACTGCTCGATCACACACACACACATACACACTAGACTGAGATCTCCTGACATCTACTACATTAACAATGAGTGTGCCTCAGTTGTGGTACTGCTCGATCATTCACACACACACACACACACACACACACACACACACACACACACACACACACACACACACACACACACACACACACACACACACACACACACACACACACACACACACACACACACACACCCCCCTTCTTCTGACATCTACTACATTAACAATGGCAGTTACGATGAGTGTGCCTCAGTTGTGGTGGCATATTTTGGGACAGAGCTGCTTGACTTGTCGACGCACATATACACATAGGATACACACAAATGGAGGGCATAGAATGGAGTATTGAGGCACCTTAGTCAAAACTAACATCATGTAAGTAAGTCGCTCTGGATAAGAGCTTCTGCTTAATGACCAAAATGGCAAATGTATTATTGTCATTGCTCCTTAAAGGATAACAGTGCATTTAGATAATTTGGCCAGGAGAGGGGGAACTTGAGTCTCAGAAGCAGGTACAGTATGGCACAGAAAGAATTTGACTCTGGCCTCGCTGCCTGTCTGCCGGCCTGCATGCTCAGTCTTTCATCAATTCTCAAAGTGCCTGTCTGCAGTGACATTGATTAATAGGTGCAAAGACTTTTTTTCTCTCCAGGTATTGATGGGAGGATGGAGGGATTGAAGGAGGGAGGGAGGAAATGGAGGGAGTAGAACAATAAATGACAGGGCTGCCCTATCTCGGTCATTAGATGGAGCTAGATATTCTGAAATAAGACTGTGTACCACTCCATTCAAGCCGCCCTAAAAACACACTCATATCAAATAAAGTCGTTTCAAGTGATAAGGAGTCACTCGGCTGCCCTCTGGTCATTCTCCCCTCTCTTCCTTGCGAAGAGCACTACTCTAAGCTCTGCTCAACACGACTTGATCCCTGTTTCCTGCTTAACTGTTGACAGGTGTGTCACGCAGGTTTTTTTAGCTCTCTTCATTTACATTTACATTTTAGATCTTATCCAGAGCGCCTTACAGTTAGTGCACACATCTTAAGATAGCTAGGTGGGACAACCACATATCACAGTCAAGGCAAGGGAGGGTGCTGTGGGATTATTTAAGATACTCTTCGGAGGGGTAGGGTTTCGAATTATTTCAGAAGATGGACAGGGACTGCTGTCCTAGCTTCAGGGGGAAGCTGGTTCCACCATTGGGTTGCCAGGACAGAGAAGAGAAGAGCTTGGACTGGGCTGAGCGGGAGCTGCCTTGCCGTAGGGGTGTGAGGGCCAAGAGACCAGAGGTGGCAGACCAGAGTTCTCGGCTTGGGGCGTAGGGCTTGAGCATAGCCTGTAGGAAGGGGCAGTTCCTCTTGCTGCAAGTATCATGGTCTTTAGTGGATGCGAGTGTGTGGAGGAGCGGGGTGACATGGGAGAACTTGGGAAGGTTGAACACCAGGCAAGCTGCAGCGTTCTGGATAAGTTTGATGGCACAAGCCAACAGCGAGTTGCAGTAGAACAGACAGGAGATTTTTTGTGTTGTGTGACTTTACCGAAACGAACGTTTTCGGTTAGGATAAGAATTTCCATTTTCACTGGGTGAACCCTAGCTGGCTAACACAAAAGCCTCATGGCTAAGCATACACTTGCATACGCATAACCTGGTTAGCCACATTTTTATACCAGTTATAATGGGCCCCCATACCCATGGGAAACAAACATGCTCAGGCAGCTCTCGATCGAGTCCTGCAAGTTTTGTAAGGTTTTTACCAAATACCCGCCCGTGTCACCTTAAGCAACCCTACTGGCCGTCACGGTGAAAGCTAACTAGCTAACCACTGTCTTGTTTTTTAGTTTGCCTAGCATTAAGTGGCTTTTTGCCTACTAACCAAACCGGTCCAACCATGCAGTGAGCCGGCCCATGAGAGGACTCACCACTAGCTTAGGTCTCTTGAGTCTTGCACGATTTACATAACACTCTGTCGTTTTTGTACTTATCAACTTTACCAGCCCCACCTACTAGGTTTTTCGGTCCAAGAAACTCAAAACCCAGGTCAGCTACCGCGTCAAGGCTAACCTTACCATCACCTGCCCGGCAGACCCGGATATCGTGGCAATCCGGTCTCCACTTTCCCCCACTACGAGCCAAGGCTCCACATCAGGGAGAGGGGCAGTTCACTAGAGCAAGTGCTAACTGAGTGACCAGTGACAGAGGCAGACTGTCAGACTGTCTCAGGACAGAGGCAGACAGTTTGGGGAAGCGGTACTCTGCAGCAGCCTCATCGAAGTCCCGCCCAGCTGATTCCCCTGTGGGGAAGAAAGGGCGCCCGACCAACGGTACGCCCCAGCGGCAGAGAGAGGCAGCCAACCATCTCCTGGCCTGACACCTCTCGGTGGAGCACAGACTCCCCTCCTCCCCCATCATAATGGGGGAGAGGCACATCTGTGCTCCTATAACCTTTCCCTCCGCGCAGACTAATTTCTATAAGTTCGTTCACAAGGAAGACGGAGCCCACTCTAACCCCTAGTGCCCTCCGTGCCACAGCTCTCACCTCAGCTCTTTCTCAAGTAGCCGAGGCAGGAACACAAACTGTCAGTCGCCAACTAGCACTGTCCACATATCCTAGTGTTTTAACACTGCCCCTTTTAATACATTCAATGAAAGGGCGACTCACTCTAATGCCACCAGAGGGGTAGTGGTAAAGAGGAATGTGGTCACGACAGAGACGTCACTCACAGGTTGGGCATGAGAGAAAAGCGGAGTTGTGGGGCATTGCTCACATAAATGACCTCGAACTGCTGACAGTGTTCATTTCTCTGAAACCATTCCTACCCTCCCTTTGAAATTGTCACATCTTGATCAGAACGGACAATAAGACTGTGGTGGCATACATCAAAACCCAGGGTGGCACTTGCTCCCTGCGCTTACACAGACTATCCATATAATTATTCTGTGGAGAAGAGCACACCTACTCTCACTACGGGCGACTCATGTCGCGGGAGCTCTGAACGTAGGAGCTGACTTGTCCAAAAGGAATCCCCATCACAGGGAATGGAGACCATCTCCAAGTTGTGAAACAGATCAGGGAGAGATATGGTCAAACATCCGTAGATTTATTCGCACAAAAACGTGCATTGCCCGCTGTTCTTTGCGCTAGCAGGAGACACACCATTGGGGTGGACGTGTTGGCACACCCTTGGCCGGGGGTGTTCCGTTCCGTTTTTCCTCCTCTAAGGCTCATACTCCCCAGAGTGAGGGAAGAAGGCTCATACCTCATCTTGGTAGCCCTCCATGGCCAGGCAAGCTCTAGTTAGCATAGATCATTCTCCTGCTGTACTATGAGCCCCGGCAACTCCCGTTACGCAGGGATCATCTGACCCAAGCGAGCAAAGATATTTTCCACCCTCACCCCGATACTATGACCCTCTGGGCATTGCCCGTGAGAGGTTAAATCTGAATGTGACAGGCCTGCCTCTCAGTCATTGAGACAATCCAGAGTGCCAGGGCCCCTTCTACACTCTCAATGTATGGAAACTCAATGTATGGCTTTCTCCACTGTTAAGGTCTAGCCGCTATCTCGGCCTGTCATATAGGCTTTCGCAATAACACAGTGGGGAAACACCCCTTGTTATGTCGTATCATGAAGGGGCGCTTCGCTCACGTCCATTTTCCAAGCCTTAAGCCCCATCTTGGGATCTGTCTATTGTGCTTGAGGCTATTTCACAGGAGCCTTTTGAGCTGCTGAAAAGCATGGAGATGACGTATCTCTCCTTCAAGACTGCTTTACTAGTCCGCAAAGCGAGTTATTGAGCTGCAGACTGTGAGTTCACCCTTCATATATACAGTTTTTCACCCAAGGATTATTTGTTGTCTAACCCCGCCTTTATACCTAAGATCAGCAGCAATTACAACTGTCTTGCTTGTGGCATTCCACCCGCCGCCCTTCATTTTTATGGAAGAAGAACGTCTCCACCGTTTGTGTCCAGTACGCGTGTTGCGCATCTACTTGGATAGAGCGAGAGTTTACGCAAGAGCGACCTCTTGTGCACTGTTCAAGAGCATGTCCTTACAGGAGATTTGTGATGAGGCTTGTTGGGCATTCCCTCATACTTTTATGAGGTTTTACCAGCTAGACGGCACTGCAACTTCTTTGGGACACATTCTGTACTCAGTGTCGGGACGTTTGAGGGTTGATACTTTGAGACTACCTGGCTTCGGAAACCAGGTCTGCAATACAGAGTTGGTAATATCCTAATTGTGAGATATCAAAACGAGTAATTGAATGAGAATTCAAGGCTACTCTCCTAACCCAGGTTCTCTGATATTATGAGTGAGATATCTCACCATATTCCCATGCTCTCAAGAGCGAAAGGAATAGAGGCATGCTCGAAAATGACCAGAAGGTGTGCGAATGGCTCCTTATAATGAGGGGTTGGGCTCACCTCATTCACCCCTCGACCTGTCTGTCTCTGACATATGTGTGTGATTGATTCTTTGAGGTTCTAGAGATTTGGTGAATCCCACTTGTGAGATATCTCACACATGATATGTAACTCGTTTCAGGAAACTAGGCATATGTGACACGTCACTACTTCACAGGAGAGGCATTTGAACGTAAACATTTATTTTTTATCAAAATGATTTTTGGGGGGCAGAAATTACTTCTGGAACATATGAACTTTCATGTGCCTAAACAACAAATGTGTAGGCCATCTGTAAATACAAATACAATTTCTAAATTATGAGCCTATTTCGTTCAGCCACGGAAAAAGTCAGGAACCTTCCTGCTAGCCATGATTGGCTGAGATAATGTATGGACCGGACATGCTGAGAGATGAGTTCAAATTGGTCTACCATGTAGCACACTTCTGTCTATAACATGAGCTGCTCAGTATGTGTAGGTAATCCTTTCTAGCGCGGCTTTTTTGAAAGATGTGCAAAAGTGTGGCTAACGCTCTCCACTTTCCGGAGGACCGAGTTTTGAAATCAGTGCACTGCCTGGTGGTATGATGGCTAAGGAGATGGAGAAAATTGTGGCATTCGCAGGGGGTATTTGTTTTATATGGTTCGGGGTGTGTGTGTATGTAGAAGGGTGTTTGATTTATGTATTCCGGGGTTTTGGTCATTGTTCTATGTTAGTGTATTTCTATGTTCCGTCTAGTCGTTTCTATTTCTATGTTTAGGTAATTGAGATTGGGGCCTTCAATTGGAGGCAGCTGTTTATCGTTGCCTCTGATTGAAGGTCGTATAATTAGGAGTGTGTTTGTCATGGGTATTGTGGGAGGTTGTTCTTTGCATAGCTGTGTGTTGCCTGCAAGACTGTTAGTTCATTTGTTTCTTGTTTTGTTTAATAAGTGTTCACAAATAAAGTTAAGATGAGCACTCGACCCGCTGCGCCTTGGTCCATTCACTACGACGACCGTTACAGAACCTCCCACCAACCACGGACCAAGCAGCGGGCCCAAGAGGAGGAAGGATCCTGGGCCAGGGAGAAAAGGGAGTGGAGGACATCTTGGACATGGGAGGAGGTAATGGCAGGGGACAAGACCCTGCCATGGAGACAGGTGGAGACAGCAAGAGAGGAACGGCAAAGGTGGAACGAAGACCGGGACTGTTACAGGGGTACACGGTTGGCATTTAAGCCTGAGAGGCAGCCCTAATACTTTTTTTAGGGGGGGCACACGGGTAGTTTGGTTGGGCCAGGATTAAGCCGCAAGCCAACTCCCAGTGCTTATTGGAGGCAGCCTATTACTGGTCAGGTCCCGTGCTTTGGAGTGATGCGCAAGGCGTCGAGGCCAAGTATTCACAGGCTGGTGTGCGCGGTGCCAGTGCCCCGCATTTGCCAGGGGGAAGCGGGCATCCAGCCAGTAAGGGTGGAGCCAGTACTGCGCTCGAGACCGCCAGTGCGCCTTCACGGTCCAGTGTATCCTGTTCCCGCTCCTCGCACTAGCTGTGAGGTGCTTGTCTCCAGTCTGGCACATCCGAAGCCAGCACCACGCACCAGGCTTCCAGTGCGTCAGCCCAGTCCAGTACGTCCTGTTCCCGCTCCTCGCACTAGCCTTGAGGTACGTGTCTCCAGTCTGATACCTCCAGTACCAGCCCCACGTACCAGGCTTCCAGTGCGTCAGCCCAGTCCAACTCGTCCTGTTCCTGCTCCCCGCACTAGCCCTGAGGTGCGTGTCTCCAGTCTGGTACCTCCACTACCAGCACCACGCACCAGGCTTCCAGTGCGTCAGCCCAGTCCAACTCGTCCTGTTCCTGCTCCCCGCACTAGCCCTGAGGTATGTGTCTCCAGTCTGGTACCTCCACTACCAGCCCCACGCATCAGGCCTCCAGTGCGTCAGCTCAGTCCCAAGCTTCCGACGACAGTACCGCATCCAGAGCTTCCGGCAACAGTGCCCCATCCAGAGCTTTCGGCAACACTACCCCGTCCAGAGTGTCCGGCGACAGTGCCCCGTCTAGAGATGGCCTACAGTCCGGAACCGAGTGAGTCGGCCTACAGTCCGGAACCGAGTGAGTCGACCTACAGTCTGGAGCTCCCAGAGTACAGTCCAGGGTCTACAGTGACATGCTTCAGGCCGAGGTATTCAGTAGGGGTGGACTGGTCAGGTAGGGGACTAAGCCTAAGCCACCTCCACTGTAGGAGGTTTGGGGAGTGGGGGGGGGGGGGGGGGGTGTAGCACGGGAGCCGTCGGTGACGGCAGCCACCCTCCCTTCCCTCCCTTTAGTTTAAGGGGTTTATTTTTGTAGATTTCGTTGTTGTTAGGTGCATCCGGGGTCTGCACCTTTGGGGGGGGGGGGGGGGGTACTGTCACGTCCTGACCAGTAAAGGGGTTATTTGTTATTTTAGTTTGGTCAGGACGTGGCAGGGGGTATTTGTTTTATATGGTTCGGGGTGTGTGTATATGTAGAAGGGTGTATGATTTATGTATTCCGAGGTTTTGGTCATTGTTCTATGTTAGTGTATTTCTATGTTCCGTCTAGTCGTTTCTGTTTATGTAATTGGATTGGGGCCTTCAATTGGAGGCAGCTGTTAATCGTTGCCTCTGATTGAAGGTCCTATAATTAGCAGTGTGTTTGTCATGGGTATTGTGGGAAGTTGTTCTTTGCATAGCTGTGTGTTGCCTGCAAGACTGTTAGTTTGTTCGTTTCTTGTTTTGTTTAAGTGTTCACAAATAAAGTTAAGATGAGCACTCGACCCGCTGCGCCTTCGTCCATTCACTACGACGACCGTTACATATAGCCTGTAGTTTTTGTGTTTATACTTTTTTATAACGATAACGACAAGTTTGATGTCGGATGACAATAGAATGTTCGTGATGTCACTGCGACAACTGTCTACAGACATGTCGATAGATGTAGTATAATCCAGCCTTTGGTCTTGAAATATTTGGTTGTTTAGTACAATAATGTAATCACACTGTTTAACACATGGCCTCACATGTGAATTCTTAAAGAGATGGGTGGCGCTAAGGCTTAACTTGTTATGGATAGGGGGCAGTATTTTCACGGCCGGATAAAAAACATACCCGATTTAATCTGTTTATTACTAATGCCCAGAAACTAGAATATGCATATAATTGTTTGATTTGGATAGAGAACACCGTAAAGTTTCTAAAACTGTTTGAATGGTGTCTGTGAGTATAACAGAACTCATATGGCAGGCCAAAACCTGAGAAGATTCCAAACAGGAAGTGCCCTCTCTGACCATTTCTTGGCCTTCTTTATTCTCTTTATTGAAAACAGAGGATCTCTGCTGTAACGTGACACTTTCTAAGGCTCCCATAGGCTCTCAGAAGGCGCCAGAACGTTGAATGATGACTTTGCAGTCCATGGCTGAAAAACAGTAGCGCATTTGGATAGTGGTCAATCTGAGAACAATGAGACGGGCGCGTGCATGCTTGTGAAGAGTCCATTTTAGATTATCAGTCTTTGAACGAAAACAACGACTCCCGGTCGGAATATTATTGCTATTTTACGAGAAAAATCGCATAAATATTGATTTTAAACAGCGTTTGACATGCTTCGAAGTACGGTAATGGAATATTTAAAAAAAAAAATTGTCACGATACGCGTCCGCGCGTCACCCTTCGTTACCCTTCGGATAGTGTCTTGAACGCACGAACAAAACGCCGCTATTTGGATATAACTATGGATTATTTGGAACCAAACCAACATTTGTTGTTGAAGTAGAAATCCTGGGAGTGCATTCTGACAAAGAACAGCAAAGGTAATCCAATTTTTCTTATAGTAAATCTGAGTTTGGTGAGTACCAAACTTGGTGGGTGTCAAAATAGCTAGCCTGGGATGGCGAGCTATCTACTCAGAATATTGCAAAATGTGCTTTCACCGAAAAGCTATTTTAAAATCGGACACCGCGATTGCATAAAGGAGTTCTGTATCTATAATTCTTAAAATAATTGTTATGTTTTTTGTGAAAGTTTATCGTGAGTAATTTAGCAAATTCACCGGAAGTGTTCGGTGGGAATGCTAGTTCTGAACGTCACATGCTAATGTAAAAAGCTGGTTTTTGATATAAATATGAACTTGATTGAACAAAACATGCATGTATTGTATAACATAATGTCCTAGGAGTGTCATCTGATGAAGATCATGAAAGGTTAGTGCTGCATTTAGCTGTGGTTTTGGTTTTTGTGACATTATATGCTAGCTTGAAAAATGGGTGTCTGATTGTTTCTGGCTGGGTACTCTCCTGACATAATCTAATGTTTTGCTTTCGTTGTAAAGCCTTTTTGAAATCGGACAGTGTGTTTAGATAACGGAGAGTCTTGTCTTTAAAATGCTGTAAAATAGTCATATGTTTGAAAAATGGAAGTTTTCGGATTTTCGAGGAGTTTGTATTTCGTGCCACGCCTTATCATTGGATATTGGAGCGGTGTTCCACTAGCGGAACGTCTAGCTGTAAGAGGTTGAGAGGGTGTGAATGATGCTGAATGGGTGTAGACAAAGAAGAGCTCTCCAGCAGGTGTACCAAAACATTCTAAGGACATTTTCTCAACAATGGAGTTACAAGTTTATTAACTTCGAAAGTAGAATTACTTTCCCATTGTCCCTCAACTGTAGTGTATGATATACCATTTTCTAGCTCTGAATCTCTAGCTCTAGCTCTGAAACTGCTTTATCTCAATACAGTTTGTAAAAGCACTTGAGAACAAAGGTTCTGAAAAAACTTTGTATAAAATGATCAGTGTGCCACAAAGTGGCATTGAAAGGAAGAATGGGTTGGAGAATAGATTTCTATTCAGCAATCACTCATGAAATACTCAACAAGGCTGTGTACAACTCCATACAAGACTTCATATAAAAACTGTGTACAACTCCTTACAAGACTTCATATACTGCTCAAAAAAATAAAGGGAACACTTAAACAACACATCCTAGATCTGAATGAAAGAAATAATCTTATTAAATACTTTTTTCTTTACATAGTTGAATGTGCTGACAACAAAATCACACAAAAATAATCAATGGAAATCCAATTTATCAACCCATGGAGGTCTGGATTTGGAGTCACACTCAAAATTAAAGTGGAAAACCACACTACAGGCTGATCCAACTTTGATGTAATGTCCTTAAAACAAGTCAAAATGAGGCTCAGTAGTGTGTGTGGCCTCCACATGCCTGTATGACCTCCCTACAACGCCTGGGCATGCTCCTGATGAGGTGGCGGATGGTCTCCTGAGGGATCTCCTCCCAGACCTGGACTAAAGCATCCGCCAACTCCTGGACAGTCTGTGGTGCAACGTGGCATTGGTGGATGGAGCGAGACATGATGTCCCAGATGTGCTCAATTGGATTCAGGTCTGGGGAACGGGTGGGCCAGTCCATAGCATCAATGCCTTCCTCTTGCAGGAACTGCTGACACACTCCAGCCACATGAGGTCTAGCATTGTCTTGCATTAGGAGGAACCCAGGGCCAACCGCACCAGCATATGGTCTCACAAGGGGTCTGAGGATCTCGGTACCTAATGGCAGTCAGGCTACCTCTTGCGAGCACACGGAGGGCTGTTCGGCCCCCCAAAGAAATGCCACCCCACACCATGACTGACCCACCGCCAAACCGGTCATGCTGGAGGATGTTGCAGGCAGCAGAACGTTCTCCACGGTGTCTCCAGACTCTGTCACGTCTGTCACATGTGCTCAGTGTGAACCTGCTTTCATCTGTGAAGAGCACAGGGCGCCAGTGGCGAATTTGCCAATCTTGGTGTTCTCTAGCAAATGCCAAACGTCCTGCACGGTGTTGGGCTGTAAGCACAACCCCCACCTGTGGACGTCGGGCCCTCATACCACCCTCATGGAGTCTGTTTCTGACCGTTTGAGCAGACACATGCACATTTGTGGCCTGCTGGAGGTCATTTTGCAGGGCTCTGGCAGTGCTTCTCCTGCTCCTCCTTGCACAAAGGCGGAGGTAGCGGTCCTGCTGCTGGGTTGTTGCCCTCCTACGGCCTCCTCCACGTCTCCTGATGTACTGGCCTGTCTCCTGGTAGTGCCTCCATGGTCTGGACACTACGCTGACAGACACAGCAAACCTTCTTGCCACAGCTCGCATTGATGTGCCATCCTGGATGAGCTGCACTACCTGAGCCACTTGTGTGGGTTGTAGACTCCGTCTCATGCTACCACTAGAGTGAAAGCACCGCCAGCATTCAAAAGTGACCAAAACATCAGCCAGGAAGCATAGGAACTGAGAAGTGGTCTGTGGTCCCCACCTGCAGAACCACTCCTTTATTGGGGGTGTCTTGCTAATTGCCTATAATTTCCACCTGTTGTCTATTCCATTTGCACAACAGCATGTGAAATTTATTGTCAATGAGTGTTGCTTCCTAAGTGGACAGTTTGATTTCACAGAAGTGTGATTGACTTGGAGTTACATTGTGTTGTTTAAGTGTTCCCTTTGTTTTTATACACTGCTCAAAAAAATAATCATATAAAATTAAGTGACTCTGTTTCAACTCAATAGGCTTACCCTTTGTAAAACCACTCGAGAACATACGTTCTGAGAACCTTGAGCATAAAATTGTGGTTTCTTAGTCATTACCACATCACCCCCTGCCATCTTTCATTTTCCCCTGCTTCTATTCAAAATGATTTAAAGAAGAATTTGACAGTAAATTAAGCTAATTTATAGAATGTTGAAGCGCCTGCCTTAAAACCATACAAAGATCTCAGACACATCAGATACAATCTGAAGGCCCATCAGAGAGAATGGCATGCAGTGCAAGACAAAGATGGCTGAGACCAAAGCTTGGTGCCACAGCCAAACTGCGTTTAGCTTTCATGCTACTGAGGATGATTCAGTATTCTATCTAGACCTGACAGAGTTAACACAACATTCTAAGGAACAGGAACAATGGAAAGATGGAATCGTGTAATTAATTTGACAGATGGAGTCTGAGATGGTCTACTAGTCGATGCAGTATTATTGAATACATTTTTACCTAATTTGCAGGTTAATTGTCGATTGTTATAAATGCTTTATGGATTCCTTGTACAGCAGGCAAAATATCTATCTAAGCAAAATCTATGGCTGCCAACATCAGAATTGTCCACTGAAATCAATTGAAGGTCACAGTGTTATAAACAGGAATGCAACAAGGCTATGCGGAGGTATAGTGCATTTCTCATTTAAACGTACAGTCCTCCTCATGTCATCTATCCTCATCCTCACTTTTCATCTGATTCAGCTCTGAGTCATTTCTTTCCAGAAATACAGTTTCCATTCTCAGAATGGCAAGATCCCTGGTCTGTTCTCACCAAAGCTCGTTAAAGAACCATCAAAATCATCTATGAAGTAACACATATGGAATCATGTAGTAACCAAAAAAGGTGTAAAACAAATCAAAATATATTTTAGATTTTAGATTCTTCAAAGTAGCCAACCTTTGCCTTGATGACAGCGTTGCACATTATTGGCATTCTCTTAACCAGCTTCATAAAGAATGCTTTCTCAACAGTCTTGAAGGAGTTCCCACATATGCTGAGCACTTGTTGGCTGCTTTTCCTTCACTCTGCGGTTCAACTCATCCCAAATCATCTCAATTGGGTTGAGGTCGGGTGATTGTGGAGACCAGGTCATCTGATGCAGTCCTGTTAAAAAAAAACGATAGTCCCACTAAGCGCAAACAATATGGGATGACGTATTGCTGCAGAATAATTTGGTAGCCATGCTGGTTAAGTGTGCCTTGAATTCTAAATAAATCACCGACAGTGTCACCAGCAAAGCACCCTCATACCATCACACCTCCTCCTCCATTCTTCACGGTGGGAACTACACATGTGGAGATCATCCGTTCACCTACTCTGTGTTTCACAAAGACACAATGGTTGGAACCAAAAATCTCAAATGTGGACTCATTAGACCAAAGGACAGATTTCCACTGGTCTAATGTCCATTGCTCGTGTTTCTTGGCCCAAGCAAGTCTCTTCTTCTTATTGGTGTCCTTTATTTGTGGTTTCTTTGCAGAAATTCAACCATTAAGGCCTGCTTCACGCAGTTTCCTCTGTACAGTTGATGTTGAGAAGTGTCTGTTACTTGAACTCTGTGAAGCATTTATTTGGGCTGCAATTTCTGAGGTTGGTAACTCTAATGAACTTATCCTCTGCAGCAGAGGTAACTCTGGGTCTTCCTTTCCTATGGCGGTCCTCATGACAGCCAGTTTCATCATAGCGCTTGATGGTTTTTGCGACTGCACTTGAAGAAACTTTTAAAGTTCTTGAAATTTTCCATATTGACTGGTAGCCTAGTGGTTAGAGAGTTGGGCCAGTAACCGAAAGGTTGCTGGGTTGAATCCCCGAGCTGACAAGGTAAAGAAATCTGTTGTTCTGAACAAGGCAGTTAACCCATTGTTCCCTGGTAGGCCATGTAAATAAGAATTTGTTCTTAACCTGTTATGGATAGGGGGCAGTATTTTCACGGCCGGATAAAAAACGTACCCGATTTAATCTGTTTATTACTCCTGCCCAGAAACTAGAATATGCATATAATTGTTTGATTTGGATGGAAAACACCCTAACGTTTCTAAAACTGTTTGAATGGTGTCTGTGATTATAACAGAATTCATATGGCAGGCCTAAACCTGATAAGATTCCAAACAGGAAGTGCCCTCTCTGACCATTTCTTGGCCTTCTTTAGCCTCTTTATTGAAAACAGAGGATCTCTGCTGTAACGTGCCACTTTCTAAAACTCCCATAGGCTCTCAGAAGGCGTCAGAACGTTGAATGATGACTCTGCAGTCCCTGGCTGAAAAACAGTAGCGCATTTGGATAGTGGTCGATCTGAGAACAATGAGACGGGTGTGCGCATGCACGTGAAGAGTCCATTTTACATTTTCAGTCTTTGAACGAAAACGATGTCTCCCGGTCGGAATATTTATCACTATTTTACGAGAAAAATAGCATAAAAATTGATTTTAAACAGCGTTTGACATGCTTCGAAGTACGGTAATAGAATATTTTGAATTTTTTTGTCACGATACGCGCCGGCGCATCACCCTTCGTTACCCTTAGTGTCTTGAACGCACGAACAAAACGCCGCTATTTGGATATAACTATGGATTATTTGGAACCAAACCAACATTTGTTGTTGAAGTAGAAGTCCTGGGAGTGCATTCTGACGAAGAACAGCAAAGGTAATCCAATTTTTCTGATAGTAAATCTGAGTTTGGTGAGTACCAAACTTGGTGGGTGTCAAAATAGCTAGCCATGATGGCCGGGCTATCTACTCAGAATATTGCAAAATGTGCTTTCACCGAAAAGCTATTTTAAAATCGGACACCGCGATTGCATAAAGGAGTTCTGTATCTATAATTCTTAAAATAATTGTTATGTTTTTTGTGAACGTTTATCGTGAGTAATTTAGTAAATTCACCGGAAGTGTTCGGTGGGAATGCTAGTTCTGAACGTCACATGCTAATGTAAAAAGCTGTTTTTTGATATAAATATGAACTTGATTGAACAAAACATGCATGTATTGTATAACATAATGTCCTAGGAGTGTCATCTGATGAAGATCATCAAAGGTTAGTGCTGCATTTAGCTGTGGTTTTGGTTTTTGTGACATTATATGCTAGCTTGAAAAATGGGTGTCTGATTATTTCTGGCTGGGTACTCTCCTGACATAATCTAATGTTTTGCTTTCGTTGTAAAGCCTTTTTGAAATCGGACAGTGTGGTTAGATAAAGGAGAGTCTTGTCTTTAAAATGGTGTAAAATAGTCATATGTTTGAAAAATGGAAGTTTTGGGATTTTCGAGGAGTTTGTATTTCGCGCCACGCCTTATCATTGGATATTGGAGCGGTGTTCTGCTAGCGGAACGTCTAGATGTAAGAAGTTAACTGACTTGCCGGATTAAATTAAAACATTTTAAGTAATGATGGACTGTTGTTTGTCTTTTCATATTTGAGCTCATATTTGAGCTGTTCTTGCCATAATATGGACTTGGTCTTTTACCAAATAGGGCTATCTTCTGTATACCACCCCTAACTTGTCACAACACAACTGATTGGCTCAAACACATTAAGAAGGAAAGAAATTAGACAAAATGTATTGCTGGTGACTGCCTCATGAAGCTGGTTGAGAGAATGTCAAGAGTGTGCAAAGCTGTCATCAAGGCAAGAATCTCAAATATAAAATATATTTAGATTTGTTTAACACCTTTTTGGTTACTACATGATTCCATATGTGTTATTTCATAGTTTTGATGTCTTCACCATTATTCTACAATGTAGAAAATAGTAAAAATAATGAAAATCCCTTGAAAGAGTAAGTGTGTCCAAACTTTTGATTGGTACTGTATAAATACAGATAGACGGATAGACGGACAGGCAGACAGACAGATGTTTAGATATTGATGGATATTAGGCCACTGACAGTTGTTGGGCCCAATGTGACTGTGAGTGTCACGGAGCCTCAGGTTCCCATCAACTCCTCCTGCCTTCATCATGTCCAGATGAAACTAAGCTCACGGAACAGATTGTAAATTAAGATTTAATATCAGTCATATGTGAAGTCCCTCTCTAGCATTTATAATGTATTAGTTTCATTATATCAGACAGCATACGGAAAAAGCTTCATATCCAATATAGTGTTTGGCTCATGAAAGACTGGACTGAGTTTTTCTTTATGCCTCAGTAGTGGACGGACTGGGGAATTTGTGCAACTCTGTTCAGTTTGGATAAATAAGGACTTGTGCAACTCTGTTCAGGTTAGGAATGGTTACGGTTAAACTAATTACACACATCTGAGCTCAAGGGTGACTACTCAAACAATATGACTTAAACCGTACAATCATACAATATTGATAGTGGAGCGCAAGAGATTTATGCAGCAGGAGCTACAGTATACTGTATCCCAGAGCATGTACATGGTGCCGATTGTTTTCAAATGACTATGTGTGCCTGTTTGGTATGTAAGGTGCTACCAGCTGAGTCACATGTAAAGGAATGTTCACATTACAGAGCCATACCACCTTCAATGTAAAACAGACTGATAATCTGGACTGATCTTTGACCACGGTCCAATTGGTGAACTGTGATTATATTACATCCCACCATTATATTAGATCCCACCAGTGAATAGAGGAATGGAGGGAGGAATGGAGAGAAGGATGGAGAGGAAGATGAAACTGAACTACAGAGAGTGGCTCGAATGGATTTTGCCACCATGACTGAACAGAATGGAACTGACAGGGAGGATAGGGATGGAATCAGACCGCATATGTACAGTACCGTGTTTGTATGTGTGCGTGCGTGATGACACAATCTCTCTAATCATGAATTGATTTTGGACCGACCAAAGGACTGCAGGGACCTGAGTAGCATTAAGGATGAGTTTCGACTGGCTTACGTCAGAGTACAATCAGAGTGCGTCAGAGAATTGAGTGTCATACAGCTTTCTCAACATAATCTTCAGTAGATGTGTATGTTTATGCGTGTGTGTGTTAAGACAGTAGCATATAAGGAGGAGTATGCGAAGGCATTTCTCACCACTATCTTCAGAACAGAGGAGAAGGTCTTGGCGTCTTCAGCCACGCCACCGATGTAGAGCTTTCTGGTGAAGACAGGCGGGTGGTCGTTCTCATCCCGCACCTCGATAAACACCTTGGCTGTGTTGGCTGCAGAGTTAAAGAGGAGGGACACAGTCACATTTTAGACATGAGGCATATTGTCTTATCCACCTTCATTGACGTTCCTCTACAGTACATCCTATAGTTTAGAGGGGATCCGTGTAGGTAGGAAAGGGGAGTTTTATTACAAACAAAATAAAGTCCCATACAAAAACACAGGTTCCAGTTCATAATCAAATAATCAAATATGCTCCCCTGATGCAGCTACTGTGCCATTTCCATTCATATGCCAGATTGTCCTCAAGGAAAATAGCTTGTAGTAAGGATATACACTCCACACCTATTTGTCACTGTTTAACTTATACAGTACAAATATGTACAAACCTAGCACAACCTTACCCTGGCCCACACTGCAGTTAAGGTGAAAAATATGCACTGTCAATGACTATTTTTCTTCCAGAAGAGCACAGAAATGTAAAGTCATGTTGCTAGGGCTAAGGAGGATCCAAGGGAATAGGATGAACAAAAACACAGTTCATTAAATCACAGGCACAAACACCACCGTGAGAGCCAGAGGGAAGGCATGGATGGATACGACATTCGCTCTCTCTCCATTGCCTTTTCCTGTCTCTCTAAAAACGGTTTTATTCCCTCCACGGTTTATCCGTTGTGGTCTTGTGGGAAATTGTTGACTTTTCAGTTAAGACACACACTCACAAACAGATGCTTGCAAGTGTAGAGAAACACAACAGCATAGAGAGAAATTCAGCACACACACATAAAAAGAAAAGCATTAAGAGAAAGGATGGCTCACATGGCAGAATGGGCTATTGAGTCTGCGTAGAATACATTTTAATTTAGGGAAAGGGGTGGTGGGAGTGGAGGGGAGCTGTGTTAAATGAATTCTTATCAATTACTCTGCTTTATTAAATATGTGTGTGTGTGTGTGTGTGTGTGTGTGTGTGTGTGTGTGTGTGTGTGTGTGTGTGTGTGTGTGTGTGTGTGTGTGTGTGTGTGTGTGTGTGTGTGTGATGATGTTAATTGGGCTGTGAAAATCTGACAATTATGCCCTGTTCTGCTCTGATTATTTGAGCTCAATAAAGTTTTAAAATATTACGAAAATGTACACGGTACGGTGGCCTGCTCTGCATTTCAATGAATACAGATCTATGAGGTGAAGAGGGTTTATCTGAAGTGGGCCAAAAAAAATTGAGGGGGGGAGGAGTTAACCTAGCAGTTAAGAGCGTTGGGCCAGTAACCAAAAGGTTGCTGGTTCGAAATCCCTGAGCCGACTACAGTAACTGAAAAATCTTTCGATGTGCCCTTGAAGAAGGTAATTGCTCCTGTTAGTTCTTCTGGATAAGAGTGTCTGCTAAATGACTAATAATTGTGGAAATAAATATGCTGTCAACTCCTCTTAGTACCACAAGGACAACCACGGTATCTAGCTGGAAAGGTGAACACTTGATGTAGCGTCCCAGCCCCCTACTCCAGTTCGATATCCCCCTCTTACATTTAGAGGGAACCCGCAGTTGGGCCATGACCACGACCATGGAGTCAGCCTGAACCCTGAGCACGTAGCTGGTGACAGTCTCATAATCCAGAGGCTTAGCCGTGGAGATAACACCTGTCCGGTTACTCACTTGGAACTCACCTGCAACCAACCAAAAAACAATCAGTACATAATGAGGAAGACATTGGCAGCACTCACTGACAGGATCAACATTGTATAAAAAAATAGGTTAATTTTGTGTCTGTGTGTGTGCCAACTGCCAACCACAAAGATTATAACCTATAGTTTTCTTATTTGGGCTTTTTGCAGCCAGCTGCTGATACTGTACCTGCACACACTGTTTAATTGTGATGCAGTTCATTAGCCCCATTTTACATTTCATTTCACTACTTCCAGATGCTCAGATTTAAAGCACTCATTTAGGACATTCCCAAGTCGATGCATTAATCAGCAGTAGACATCACACATTGATGAAGACTATTGCGCGTTGACTTCATAGACATGGAAATAGACTGTGATAAAAGGAAACTTCTACTGTTGTAAAAAATAGTTACTTTAACAATAGTTACTTTTACCACAAGTAAAGTGCAGCCAATCTTTTGTTTCAGGTAATTTCTCAGCATTTTCCATGGATTGTATATTATTGCAAGAATTTAAGACATAAATGTGACCTTTTCCTTTTTTGGCAAGTGTTTGTTCTATCTATGGCACTGGAGGGTACGTTTCTGCACTTACCGCCTTCGTTTCCTCCTACGATGGAGTAGAAGATTGTCTGGTTCATGGCGGCTGCCAGGATGCTGCCCACTGGTCTGCCTACTGGGGCCAGCTCACTGACAGGAGCAAACCTGGAGACCGAGATGACATCCAGTATGACTAAACATCCCTGGACACATTACCACTGACAACTTCCACTGAAAAAATCCATTGTGACAAAATCAAATTCTCTGACACTCTGTGCCTTACCACCACATTTAGCAAACACATTGTTGAATATGGCATATTTGAAAATTGCACTAAAAGAGACTATATTCAAACATTCAATGTTTCTACAATAGCAATTAACACTTTATCTTAGCTTGACAACTTCAAGTGAACATTACGTCGGTGTCTTCAGGTTGTCAAGATAAAAAAAAGATCACAACAATGTCCTTGATATTTAACACTTCCTCTATTGTGCCGTGAATAGCATGAGATAGCATGAGCTGTTATTTCCATGATAGGAGAGACAATGGCTAATAACAGCTAACAGCCATGGCTGACTATCACACATAAAGAATGCATTCTCATCCACATCTACGACAGATAAGCTCGTCACAGCTCTCCATAGAAGTAGCGGTTGCAATAAATAGCGCTGAATGCTAGCTTGGCAGAGTGTCGGCATGAGATGATTCAAGTTGATAATGCCATCTTACTGTGTGCGCTTTTGTAATACTGTCAGTATGTGTGTCTCGTGTTGCTTCAAGACTAGTTTCACTTCAGCCTACAGTCAATCATGTCAAGAGATAAAAAGCCTTCCTTGTGAAAGCTTTGTGGGGAAAAGTAACGATCAAATCATAAGGTGTGGGAGTCGTATTCTATTATGTACACTAAACTCCATTCAGTGTCAGGGTTACAGAACCCTCCGCAGTAGAGGAAGTGAAAGATAAAGAAGCGTCTCCCAGCTGTAAACCATATTGGCAACCCAAGGCAGTTTAAACCACCGCGTCAACACTGTCACTTCATTACTCCTTCTTGTCTTCCCTGACCCCCATGCATTTTATAGCATCAATAATAAAGCAAGCCTTCAGGTAAGAACAAACGTCAAAACAGAGTCAGACTTTTACTCCAGGGGTTTGTTCTTGTGTTTTAATAGCACGGCTCTTCCATATAAAAGTGATTTCATGAGAGGAACCAAAGAGGAGACAGCATCCATTTCCCATATTGAACATGAAGGTCAGTGTGAGGCATTTGCGCTGGGAAAAAGATATAGGCATCTTCTTTACAACAACTGGCTTTATTCATGAGACACATACAGTAAGCATATGAGAAAATATTAGTACACCTAAAAGAATATCAACTATCCCTGCTAGACAACATGCAATAATCACTTGACTGTCAGGGAGATAAACTGAAGAATCAAATCAAATGTATTTATATAGCCCTTCTTACATCAGCTGATACCTCAAAGTGCTGTGCAGAAACCCAGCCTAAAACCCCAAACAGCAAGCAACGCAGGTGTAGAAGCACGGTGGATAGGAAAAACTCCCTAGAAAGGCCAAAACCTAGGAAGAAACCTAGAGAGGAACCAGCCAATGAGGGGTGGCCAGTCCTCTTCTGGCTGTGCCGGGTGGAGATTATAACAGAACATGGCCAAGATGTTCAATTGTTCATAAATGACCAGCATGGTCAAATAATAATAATCACAGTTGTCGAGGGTGCAACAAGTCAGAACCTCAAGAGTAAATGTCAGTTGGCTTTTCATAGCCGATCATTGAGAGTATCTCTACCGCTCCTGCTGTCTCTAGAGAGTTGAAAACAGCAGGTCTGGGACAGGTAGCACGTCCGGTGAACAGGTCAGGGTTCCAAGAAGTGAGAGATGAAAGTGTCTTACATTTTAGAAACCTATATAATCTAAACGTGAACATCAGGTGGCTTAGAAAACAATCTGTATTTGAGGAAACAATGTATTGAGAGACAGAAGGTCAATGGTCATTTTGATACACCATGTGCAGAATTCTGTAAGAATTTCAGTTGAGACAACATAACTTCCTGTGTACTTATGCAAAGCATGGACATTAAGTCCTGACATTGAACAAATTCGAGTATCACATCAGTAAGCATGCATGGATGAATAAATCACAGCTCCAATCCACACCTGGGCTTTTGCTGTCTAAGCCTTTCAAAAACTTTTCTATAAATACAGACCCTCCTCTTAACACTCACTATGAATCAAGTCTATCCATATGAAGTGTTCTCTTTGTAGAAGCTTTAAGAGGGATGACGGAGAGAGACTTGGCAAAGGCCAACACAGACTAAATGACTCTGGGAGTTGCTAGAGTTACGATATCAGTAAAGGAAATACACTGGGGCTTGGGGAAAATGTGCCCCTGGAAAACCAGCAAGACACTGGTTGGGGAAGGTTGGCATGTCTGTAACTCTAGTTAAGACTAACACTATACATTGAGTGAACAAAACATAAGAAACCCCCCCCCCCCCCAGGGGGCATGGACTCCACAGGGATGCTGTCCTATGTTGACTCTAATGCTTCCCACAGTTGTGTCAAGTTGGCTGGACGTCCTTTGGGTGGTGGACCATTCTTGATACACACGGGAAACGGTTGAGCGTGAAAAACCCAGCAGCGTTGCAGTTCTTGACACAAACCAGTGTGCCTTGCACCTACTACCATACCCTGCTCAAAGGCACTTGAAACTTTTGTCTTGTCCATTTAACGTCTGAATGGCACACATACACAATCCATGTCTCAAGGTTTAAAAATCCTTTAACCTGTCTCCTCCCCTTCATCTACACTGATTAAAGTGGATTTAACAAGTGACATCAATAAGGGATCATAGCTTTCACCCGGATTCACCTTGTCAGTCTGTCATGGAAAGAGCGGGTGTTCTTAATGTTTTGTACACTAAGTGTACACCAGTACTGTGTACTAATGACTCTGTTGCCCATTGCCACTAATGTGTAGGAGTGCAGCAGCAGAGCAACAGGCTTACAGGTTTGAAGCTAATATATTGCTGCCTGGACCTGAAGTCAAACATTGGGTGAGATTATTGTGAATTGAGGCTAATGCTAGTGCTAGTGCTACAGTAGCTAAAGCTAAAGGGTTGCAGACGACTGCGTGATCATGCTGTCCGTAACCGATGTGACTAAAACCTTTAAACAGGTTAACATTCACAAAGCCGCAGGGCCAGACGGATTACCAGGACACGTACTCAGAGCATGCACTGACCAGCTGGCAAGTTTTCACTGACATTTTCAACCTCTCCCTGACTCAGTCTTTAATACCTACATGTTTCCAGCAGACCATCATTGTCCCTGTGCCCAAGAACGCCAAGTGAACCTGTTTAAATGACTACTGCCCCACAGCACTCACATCTGTAGCCATGAAATGCTTTGAAAAGCTGGTCAGGGCTCACATTAACACCATCATCCCAGACGCCCTGGACCCACTCCAATTCGCATACCGCCACAACAGATCCACAGATGACGCAATCTCTATTGCACATCACAATGCCCTTTCCCACCTGGACAAAAGGAACACCTATGTGAGAATGCTGTCCATAGAATACAGCTCAGCATTCAACACCATAGTACCCTCAGCTGCGGACCCTGGGGCTGAACACCTCTCTCTGTAACTAACTGGATCCTGGAATTCCTGACGGACGTTCCACAAGTGGTGAGGTTAGACAACACATCCGCCACCCTGACCCTCAACACGGTGGCCCCTAAGGGGTCCGTGCTTAGTCCCCTCTTGTACTCCCTGTTCACCCACGACTGCGTGGCCGACGATGACATGCCGGTGGTAGGCCTGATCACCGATAATGATGAGACAGCCCTTAGGAAGGAGGTCAGAGACCTGGCAGTGTGGTGACAGGACAACAACCTCTCCCTGAACGTCAGTAAGACAAAGGAGCTGATCATGGACTACATGAAATGAAGAGCTAAGTCCGCCCCCCATTCACATTGACAGGGCTGTAGTGGAGCAGGTCGAGAGCTTAAAGTTCCTCTGTGTCCACATGACTAAGGATCTATCATGGTCCACACACACCAACACAGTCACACCAACACAGTCACCATGTGCAATGCCATGCATCGGCTGGAGTGGTGTAAAGCTCGTCGCCATTGGACTCTGGAGAAGTGGAAACGCGTTCTCTCTGGCGTGATGAATCACGTTTCCCCATCTGGCAGTCCGACGGACAAATCTAGATTTGTCAGATGGCAGGAGAACACTACCTGCCCCAATGCATAGTCCCAACTGTAAAGTTTGTGGAGGAGGAATAATGGTGTGGGGCTGTTTTTCATGGTTTGGACTAGGCCCCTTAGTTCCAGTGAAGCGAAATCTTAACGTTACAGCATACAATTATATTCTAGATGATTCTGTGCTTACAACTTTGTGCCAACAGTTTGGGTAAGGCCCTTTCCTTTTCCAGCTTGACATTTCCCCCTGTACACAAAGCGAGGTCCATACAGAAATGGTTGGTCGAGATCGGTTTGGAGGAACTTGACTGGCCTGCACAGAACTCTGACCTCAACCCCATCGAAC
Organism: Salmo salar; assembly: GCF_965601325.2. NCBI lineage: Eukaryota > Metazoa > Chordata > Actinopteri > Salmoniformes > Salmonidae > Salmo > Salmo salar. The sequence continues at coordinate 20,212,252 of NC_138308.1, read as the reverse complement.
ACCTTTGGGATGAATTGGAACGCCGAGTCAGGCCTAATCGCCCAAAATCAGTGCCTGACCTCACTAACGCTCTTGTGGCTTAATGGAAGCAAGTCCCTGCAACAATGTTCCAACATCTAGTGGAAAGCCTTCCCAGAAGAGTGGAGGCTGTTTATAGCAGCAAAGGGGGGACCAACTCCATATTAATGCCCGTGAATAATGAGACGTTCGACAAGGAGGTATCCACATACACTACATGACTAAAAGTATCTACCTTAATTATCTCATACCCCTCTACATCGACTCAGTACTGGTACCCCATGTATACAGCCAAGTTATTGTTACCCATTGTGTATTTACTATTACTTTTATTATTATGCATTTTACTTTTCTATTATTTCTAAATGTTTCTTCTCTCTGCATTGTTGGGAACGGCCCATAATTAAGCACTTCAGTTTTAGTCTACACCTGATGTTTACGAAACCTGGGACAAACACAATTTGATTTGACTTAATTGAGGCTGTGACACGCTACGCTAACATGCTGCATTCCTACTGAGACCACACTCAGCGCAGAGCGGCCAGAGTTGACTGGTTGCAGTCGCGCTCAAAAGCAGCTTCGCCCGAGGGTGTTAGCGACTGTAAAATCCCAAAGGATGTGTGTGTGTTTGTCTGTGTGCTTGTGTGTGTGGTGTGTGTGTGTGTGTGTGTGTGTGTGTGTGTGTGTGTGTGTGTGTGTGTGTGTGTGTGTGTATGAACAAGACAGAATTCTGCAACCCCCCCCAAAACTGAACTACGAAGGGACAACAACAAGTCAATCCAGAGAGGGACGTGGCTAAGAAGGAACTTAAACTAGTGTGAGCCAAAGAAGTCGGTGTATTCTAGGATTTAATTATACATAGAGCAGAACCATGTAGCATGGAGGAGGGACAAGGGGGGCTGATTCCAAAGCCTTTCATATTTAGATAAGATGATCAGGACAATGAGGAGCGAGAGACAGAGAGAGAGTAACTGAAAAAGAGGCACAGGCAGAGAGAGGAGGCGGTAAGAGAGAAAAAGAGACAGAAAATTAGAAAGAAAAACAAGGAGAGAAAGAGACTCTCTCCAATGTGTCAGCATGAGAGAGTGTGAATGACATGCCAGTGTGCAGAGCGTCACACAGAGGTGTCAGCGGGTGCCAGGCCCCGGGGCCAAACTCAGAGTGACGTTGACGAGACATGGCAGAGGAGTGCAAACCATGCTGTGTGCCACAGGGGAGAATGTTACCGTGCCAACACACACACGCACTCTCTCTCTCAATTTTCAATTCAAGGGGCTTTATCTCTCTCTCTCTCTCTCATTCTCTCTTTTTCTCTCTCTGTAGCCTTATTGCATAAGATAACGTGTTGAGTGAACATGTATATGAGTATATGATTCAGGTCATAGGTCACTGGTAAGGTCTCTCGACACAAATTCGTATATTGCAGTACATGAGTCTGAAAGCCCTATGTACAGTTAGCACTGCGTGAAACATTAAAAACCACTGTGGGTTATCATAAGAACCACACTCATAAGCATTGCATGGACATTCATAAATGTTGCATACATACAGAAGTGAATATGTTACGACATAATCTTTCTGTGCCTGGTGTTGTTGACACAAGCCGACACCTGCACTTTGTTCAATATTTATGTATTAGGCAGTGTTTGTGAAGGTGATAATTCTACATAGTTTATGACTATGTTAGATCAGTGTTAAATAAGCCTAAAGGGGCTTTATATCAAAGTAGAACTGATTTATTCAACGCCTTGGTTCAGGAAGTGTTTTATTATCCTGCACCAGCTTAACCTGAGACTGACTGATTGACTGGATATTTGGGTTTTAAAAATATGGATGGATATACATTGTACATTCAGATCCATAAGACAACACATTCAGACTGACGTGGCTTCAGTAAATTACACATGGAAAGTTAGTATCTCCTCGCTGTGGTTTTGCCATTTACTTGCTTTTTGTTGTTGTATTTGACTGCATTGGGACTTTAAGAAGGGACCTTTGAATCCACGCTCCATACTGTACCTTCTATTAAGAGGATGTGACTTATTATATTAGGCAGCCACAGCACAGTAAATTCAGTCACGCTGCAAGATTTGCATAGGGAATAAGCCTAATCCTTTAACCTGCACCTTTCATTTTCAAAATTTCATTAGTGTATTTTTACACACCAATCCACTGGCTGAATACTAATTAGGTGCTATTATCAAATGCCAAGGGCAGACTCACAGGTGTTGAGTTGTGTCTCAATGTGACTCCTAACAACCACATCAGTGAGCTGTATTTGTTAGCCTCCTTTACAGGCTACGGTTGAAAGTTGAAGCCAATTCAATGTTATTCATTCTGGAAATAATGATCATATGAATACAATCATGCCCACGTTATATTAAAAATGTGACTTCATGAAAACATGGATTTGACAATAACTTGACCCCAACCCTTGGCGAACAAAATGAATCCACACTCTTAACCTGTTATGGCTAGGGGGCAGTATTTTCACGGCTGGATAAAAAACGTACCCGATTTAATCTGGTTACTACTCCTGCCCAGTAACTAGAATATGCATATAATTATTGGCTTTGGATAGAAAACACTCCAAAGTTTCTAAAACTGTTTGAATGGTGTCTGTGAGTATAACAGAACTCATATGGCAGGCAAAAACCTGAGAAGATTTCATGCAGGAAGTGGCCTGTCTGACAAGGTGTCGTTCTTCTTGTCTCTGTTTATTGAAGAGTGAGGATCTTAGCTGTCCCGTGACACTTCCTACGGCTGCCATAGGCTCTCAGAAGGCGGCAAAACGCTGAATCGTGGCTTTGCAGGCTGAAAAAAAGTAGCGCGTTTGGGTAGTGGCTGGTTACAGTACTGTGAGACTCAGGCTCGTGCCCGCGTCGACCGTAAGCTTTGTTTTCTTTCCTCTGTTTAGCTAAATGGACATTCCCGGTCGGAATATTATCGCTTTTTTACGAGAAAAATGGCATAAAAATGGATTTTAAACAGCGGTTGACATGCTTCGAAGTACGGTAATGGAATATTTAGATTTTTTTTGTCACGAATTGCGCCATGCGCGCGACCCTGATTTACCATTTCGGATAGTGTCTGGGACGCACGAACAAAATGCCGCTATTCGGATATAACGATGGATTATTTTGGACCAAACCAACATTTGTTATTGAAGTAGCAGTCCTGGGAGTGCATTCTGACGAAGACAACGAAAGGTAATCAAACTTTTATAATAGTAAATCTGATATTGGTGAGTGCTAAACTTGCCGGGTGTCTAAATAGCTAGCCCGTGATGGCTGGGCTATGTACTTAGAATATTGCAAAATGTGCTTTCACCAAAAAGCTATTTTAAAATCGGACATATCGAGTGCATAGAGGAGTTCTGTATCTATAATTCTTAAAATAATTGTTATGCTTTTTGTGAACGTTTATCGTGAGTAATTTAGTAAATTGTTAGCAAATTCCCCGGAAGTTTTAATTAATAATTTTGCACGGCCAATTTTTCCGTTTTTTATTTGTTAAAAAAGTTTGAAATATCCAATAAATTTCGTTCCACTTCATAATTGTCTCCCACTTGTTGTTGATTCTTCACAAAAAATTACAGTTTTATATCTTTATGTTTGAAGCCTGAAATGTGGCAAAAGGTCGAAAAGTTCAAGGGGGCCGAATACTTTCGCAAGGCACTGTAGCTGTGGTTTGGGTTTATGTGACATTATATGCTAGCTTGAAAAATGGCTGTCTGATTATTTCTGGCTTGGTACTCTGCTGACATAATATAATGTTTTGCTTTCGCTGTAAAGCCTTTTTGAAATCGGACAGTGTGGTTAGATAAAGGAGAGTCTTGTCTTTAAAATGCTGTGAAATAGTCATATGTTTGAAAAATTGAAGTTTTTGTATTTTTGAGGAATTTGTAATTCGCGCCACGCCTATCATTGGATATTGGAGCAGGTGTTCCGCTAGCGGAACGTCTAGATGTAAGAGGTTAAATCATTTTTCCCAAATTGCTGTTTACACCAACCCTGCCAGATACTGTATACTAAACCAGTAAAAGTTGAAGCTAAAATACAAAGTGCATCACTATTAAAATGATGCAATACTATTACAGACCCCTGTGTTGCAGCATGCTTCAGGGGCTGAATAGAGAACTTTCTAAATGAAAGGTAATACTTAGACACGCACTGTAGGCAGAGATGGAGATGAATGGGGATGGAGACATCGAGGGGAGCCGATTCCTAAAACATTTAGGGTTTTAAGTAGAGTTCGGCCGATTAATCGGCATGTCGGTAATCGGCCTATTTGGACGCCGATTATGGCCGATTAAATTGCAATCCACGAGGAAAGTGCAGCGTCAAAAGGACGTTGTGGCTGCAAGAGCCAAGGTAAGTTGCAAGCTAGCATTAAACTTATCTTATAAAAAACAATCGATCTTCAAATAATCACTAGTTAACTACACATGGTTGATGATATTACTAGGTTAACTACAGTTGAAGTTGGAAGTTTACATACACCTTGTAACTGAGTCAGGTTTGTAGGCCTTCTTGCTCGCACACGCTTTTTCAGTTCTGCCAACACATTTTCTATAGGATTGAGGTCAGGGCTTTGTGATGGCCACTCCAATACCTTGACTTTGTTGTCCTTAAGCCATTTTGCCACAACTTTGGAAGTATTGTGGCGTACAGCAGGTCAGCCACCAGGGGGAGACTCGTCGAGGCCTGGTGACAGACGGAGTATACATCACGAGGCGATGGCTCCATCTGCTGGACGTGCCAGGTATCGACGAGCTCCAGGACTAATTGGGGCTGATTGGGGATTGGTGAGTAATCAAGGGCTGATTGCTCACCAGCTGTACAAGTCCCATAAAGCTGCCAGAAGGGCAGGACACATGGGAGAGACTGGGGGAGGAAAGGACTCCCGTATAGTTGGGGACGGTACCAGAGGGAGTTCAGTTTTTGATCCCCACAGGATACAGCAAGAGCCCAGAAGATGGTATCCCAGAGAGGGTCTCTTGGGGGAGACCCATTCTTTTCTTTTGGACTTTATTTTAATAAACACCTTTGAAACTGAGCTAATCCTACTCTGTCTGATCTGTGTAAACGTTTTGACCCAACCGCCTGGTCTGCCACAGTATGCTTGAGGTCATTGTCCATTTGGTTGACCCATTTGCGACCAAGCTTTAACTTCCTGACTGATGTCTTGAGATGTTGCTTCAATATATCCACATAATTTTCCCTCCTCATGATGCCATGTATTTTGTGAAGTGCACCAGTCCCTCCTGCAGCAAAGCACCTCCACAACATGATGCTGCCACCCCCGTGCTTCACGGTTGGGATGGTGTTCTTCGGCTTGCAAGCATCCCCCTTTCCCCCTTTTCCTCCAAACATAACGATGGTCATTACGGCTAAACTGTTGTATTTTTGTTTCATCAGACCAGAGGACATTTCTCCAAAAAGTTCAATCTTTGTCCCCATGTGCAGTTGCAAACCGTAGTCTGGCTTTTTATGGCGGTTTTGGAGCAGTGGCTTCTTCCTTGCTGAGCGGCCTTTCAGGTCATGTCGATATAGGAATTGTTTTGCTGTGTGTATAGATACTTTTGTACCTGTTTCCTCCAGCATCTTCACAAGGTCCTTTGCTGCTGTTCTGGGACTGATTTGCACTTTTTGCACCAAAGTACTTTCATCTCTAGGAGACAGAATGCGTCTCCTTCCTGAGCGCTATGGCGGCTGCGTGGTCCCATGGTGTTTATACTTGCGTAATGTTGTTTGAACTGATGAACGTGGTAACTTCAGGTGAGGTCCTGTCTGATTTTTGTTGTTGTTGATTTTCCCATGTCAAGCAGAGGCACTGAGTTTGAAGGTAGGCCTTGAAATACATCCACAGGTACACCTCCAATTGACTCAAATGATGTCAATTAGCCTAACAGAAGCTTCTAAAGCCATCACATAATTTTCTGGAATTTCCCAAGCTGTTTAAAGGCACAGTCAACTTAGTGTATGTAAACTTCTGACCCACTGGAATTGTGATACAGTGAATTATAAGTGAAATATGTCTGTAAACAATTGTTGGAAAAATTACTTGTGTCATGCACAAAGTAGATGTCCTAACCTACTTGCCAAAACTATAGTTTGTTAAAGAAAAAATTTGTGGAGTGGTTGAAAAACAAGTTTTAATGACTCCAACTTAAGTGTATGTAAACTTCCGACTTCAACTGTAGCTTATCCTGCGTTGCATATAATCAATGCGGTGCCTGTTAATTTATCATCGACTCACAGCCTACTTCAACTTCGCCAAACGGGTGATGATTTAACCAAAGCGCATTTGCGAAAATAGCACAATCGTTGCACAAATGTACCTAACCATAAACAATTTTTCCAACAATTGTTTACAGACATATTTCACTGCCTTTCTTAAAATCAATACACAGAAGTATATTTTTTAAACCTGCATATTTAAAATAAATGCATGTTAGCAGGCAATATTAACTAGGGAAATTGTGTCACTTCTCTTGTGTTCAGTGCAAGCAGAGTCAGGGTATATGCAACAGTTTGGGCTGCCTGGCTCGTTGCGAACTGTGTTTCTTCCTAACAAAGACCGTAATTAATGTGCCAGAATTTTACAGAATTATGACAACATTTGAAGGTTGTGCAATGTAACAGCAATATTTAGACTTAGGGCTGCCACCAGGTAGATAAAATACAGAACGGTTCTGTATTTCACTGAAAGAATAAACGTTTTGTTTTCGAAATGATAGTTTCCGGATTTGATCATATTAATGACCAAAGGCTCGTATTTCTGTGTTTATTATGTTATGATTAAGTCTATGATTTGATAGAGCAGTTTGACTGAGCGGTGGTAGGCAGCAGCAGGCTCGTAAGCATTCATTCAAACAGCAGTTTACTGCATTTCGCAGCAGCTCTTAGCAATGCTTGAAGCACAGCGTGTCACACCCTGATCAGTTTCACCTGTCCTCGTTATTGTCTCCACCCCCTCCAAGTGTCGCTTGTTTTCCCCAGTGTATTTATCCCTGTCTCTCTGTGCCAGTTCGTCTTGTATGTTCCAAGTCAACCAGCGTTTTTTCCCATACTTCTGCCTTTGCTATTCTCTTTTTATAAGTTCTCCTGGTTTTGACCTTTGCCTGTTCTGGACTCTGTACCCGCCTGCCTGACCATGCTGCCTGCCTTGACCACAAGCCTTTCTGCCACTCTGTACCTCCTGGACTCTGATCTGGTTTTGACCTTTTGCCTGTCCACGACTATTCTCTTGCCTACTCCTTTTGGATTATTAAACCTTGTAAGACTCCAACCATCTACCTCCGGTTTCTGCATCTGGGTCTCGCCTTGTGTCATGATACAGCGGTGTTTATGACTTCAAGCCTATCAACTCCCGAGATTAGGCTGGCAATACTAAAGTGCCTATAAGACCATCCAATAGTCAAAGGTATATGAAATACAAATGGTATAATGAGAAATAGTCGACACGTCATGATTTCTATAATAACTACAACCTAAAACTTCTTAACTGGGAATATTGAAGAATTAGGAATATTGAACCACCAGCTTTCATATGTTCTCATGTTCTGAGCAAGGAACTTAAAAGTTCGTTTTTTTGCATGTCACATATTGCACTTTTACTTTCTTCTCCAACACTGTGTTTTTGCATTATTTAAACCAAATTGAACATGTTCCATTATTTATTTGAGACTAAATAGATTATATTTATGTGTTATATTAAGTTAAAATAAAAGTGTTCATTGTTCATTCAGTATTATTGTAATTGTCATTATGACAAATATATACATAAAAATCGGCATCAGATTTTTTTGGTCCTCCAATAATCGGTATCGGCGGTGAAAAATCATAATCGGTCAACCTCAAGTTTTAAGATCCAATTGTTTTTTGAAAAATGGTGCACTGAGAGACGTAGTATTATACAGCAATATTCCATTACGTAGGAAGTCAAGTCAACTCCTTTGTGAAAAGCAACAGGATTGGTTTTATTTTCCCCCAGTTTGTCTGAATCATAATGGCAGAGCGGACTAAAGGCCGGGAAAGATGCTGTGTTGTTGTTGCTTGTCAGCTGAAGAATATCGAAAGGCATTTGTATATAAAAGAGGGATGTACGTGAGCACGTGTGTGTGTGTGTGTGTGTGTGTATATATATATTTGCGCTTGTGCTTGTGTGTGTGTGTACATGAGTGTGCCGTGCTTGCTGTGCACGCTGCATGCTGATAAGTGTCAGTCTTGCTCTGGCTCTTTGAAGCGTAACGTCACAACACAGTTGAGTACTGGAGCAGGTCACCAAGAGTCAGCCTCCACACTCTCAATGGTGTCGAGAACATGACCTACTACAAACACAGTCCCAAACAACACACTGGGTGACTGACATGCTGTGCGTGTGCGTGTGTGTGGTAGAGTGCAGGCTTCATGCGGCATATATGTGTGTATTTATATTTAGCAGTAATTTGCAACAACTAGAGGTCGGCCGATTCTGATTTTTGAACTCCGATACCGATACCGATTATTGGCGGGCCAAAAAAGACGCTGCCGATTAATCGGCCGATTTTTGTATAAATATTTGTAATAATGACAATTACAACTATAATGAATGAACACTTTTATTTTAACTGAATATAATACATCAATCAAATCAATTTAGTCTCAAATAAATAATGAAACATGTTCAATTTGGTTTCAATAATGCAAAAACAAAGTGTTGGAGAAGAAAGTAAAAGTGCAATATTTGCCATGTAAAAAAGCTAACGTTTAAGTTCCTTGCTCAGAACATGAGAACATATGAAAGCTGGTGATTCCTTTTAACATGAGTCTTCAATATTCCCAGGTAAGAAGTTTTAGGTTGTAGTTATTATAGGAATTATAGGACTATTTCTCTCAATACCATTTGTATTTCATATACCTTTGACTATTGGATGTTCTTATTGCCACTATAGTATTGCCAGCCTAATCTCGGGAGTTGATAGGCTTGAAGTCATAAACAGCACAATGCTTGAAGCACAGCGAAGAGCTGCTGGCAAATGCAGGAAAGTGCTGTTTGAATGAATGCTTACGAGCCTGCTGCTGCCTACCACCGCTCAGTCAAACTGCTCTATCAAATCATAGACTTAATTATAATATAATAACACACAGAAATACGAGCCTTAGGTCATTAATATGATAAAATCCGGATACTATAATTTCGAAAACAAAAAGTTTATTCTTTCAGTGAATTATGGAACCGTTCTGTATTTTATCTAACCGGTGGCATCCCTAAGTCTAAATATTGCTGTTACATTGCACAACCTTCAATGTTGTGTCATGATTATGTACAATTCTGGCAAATTAATTACGGTCTTTGTTAGGAAGAAATGGTCTTCACACAGTTCGCAACGAGCCAGGCAGCCCAAACTGCTGCATATACCTTGACTTTGCTTGCACAGAACGCAAGAGAAGTGACACAATTTCCCTAGTTAAAATAAATTAATGTTAGCAGGCAATATTAATTAAATATTCAGGTTTAAAAATATATACTTGTGTATTGATTTTAATAAAGGCATTGATGTTTATGGTTAGGTACACATTGGTGCAACGACAGTGTTTTTTTCGCAAATGCGCTTGATAAATCATCACCTGTTTGGCGAAGTAGGCTGTGATTCAATGATAAATTAACAGGCACCGCATCGATTATATGCAACGCAGAACAAGCTAGATAAATTAGTAATATCATCAACCATGTGTAGTTAACTAGTGATTTTGTTAAGATTGATTGTTTTTAATAAGATAAGTTTAATGCTAGCTAGCAACTTACCTTGGCTCCTTGCTGCACTCGCGTAACAGGTAGTCAGTCTGCCACGCAGTCTCCTCGTGGAGTGCAATGTATTTGGCCATAATCGGTGTCCAAAAATTCAGATTACCGATTGTTATGAAAACTTGAAATCGGCCCTAATTAATCGGCCATTCCAATTAATCGGTCAACCTCTAGCAACGAGAATGGAGGGCAAGTTTGGCCACTACAAATGATACGAATAACAGTTCCCCTATTACCACAATTAGAAAAAGAGCTGGTGAGGTTTTGTAAAGTGAGACAGACTGAATGGCATTAATTCTGGTGCGTGAATTCTCAAAAGACCAAAAATACCTTAATGCCACACATTTCCTGGTACAATTTTCTCATTTATAGAAATAATGTGTGGGCTTTATTAGAGGCCTCACAGGACCACTGATTAAAACGTCACCATCTTACATTTAAACACAATATTAACACAATTATTAGAATCTTTTGTGTTCACACTAGGGGCGGCAGGTAGCCTAGTGGCTAGAGCGTTGGGCCAGTAACCAAAAGGTTGCTAGATTGAATCCCCAAGCTGACAAGGTAAAAATCTGTCGTTCTGCCCCTGAACAAGGCAGTTAACCCACTGTTCCAAGGCCGGCATTGTAAATAAGAATTTGTTCTTAACGGACTTGCCTAGTTAAAAATAAAAAAATAACCACAATGTGTGCATTTGTAAAGTATTCAGACCCCTTGACTTTCTCCACATTTTATTACGTTACAGACTCATTATAAAATGGATGAAATTGGTTTTTTTCCCTCACCAGCCTACACAAAAACACCTCATAATGACAAAGCAAAAAAAGGTTTTTAGAAATTTTAGCAAAATTATGAATACAATAAAAAACTGAAATATGACATTTACATAAGTATTAAGACCCTTTACTCAGTACTTTCTTGAAGCACCTTTGGCAGCGATTACAGCCTTGAGTCATCTTGGGTATGACGCTACAACCTTGGCACACCTGTATTTGGGGAGTTTCTCCCATTCTTCTCTGCAGATCCTCTCAAGCTCTGTCAGGTTGGATGGGGAGCATCGCTGTACAGCTATTTTCAGGTATCTACAGAGATGTTCGATCAGGTTCAAGTCTGGGCTCTGACTGGGCCACTCAAGGATATTCAGACTTGTCCCGAAGCCACTCCTGCGTTGTCTTAGCTGTGTGCTTAGAGTTGATCTCCTGTTGGAAGGTGAACCATCACCCCGGTCTGAGGTCCTGAGCACTCTGGAGCAGGTTTTCATCAAGGATCTCTCTAATTTCCTCTGTTAATCTTTCCCTCAATCCTGACTAGTCTCCCAGTCCCTGCCACTGAAAAACATCCCCACAGCATGATGCTGCCACCACCATGTTTCCCCGTAGGGATGGTGCTAGATTTCCTCCAGACATGACACTTGGCATTCAGGCCAAAGAGTTCAATCTTGTTTCTCATGGTCTGAGAGTCCTTTAGATGCCTTTCAGCAAACTCCAAGCGGGCTGTCAGGTGCCTTTACCTGAGGAGTGGCTTCCGTCTGGCCACTCTACCATAAACGCCTGATTGGTGGAGTGCTGCTGAGATGGTTGTCCTTCAGGAAGGTTCTCCCATCTCCACAGAAGAACTCTGGAGCTCGGTCAGAGTGACCATCGGGTTGTTGGTCACCTCCCTCACCTTCTCCCCCATTTGCTCAGTTTGGCCAGGCGGCAAGCTCTAGGAAGAGTCTTGGTGGTTCCAAACTTCTTCCATTTAAGAATGATGGAGGCTACTGTCTTCTTGGGGCCTTCAATGCTGCAGACATTTTTTGGTACCATTCCCCAGATTTGTGCCTCGGCACAATCCTGTCTCGGCGCTCTAAGGACAATTCCTTCGAGCTCATGGCTTGGTTTTTGCTCGGACATGCACTGTCAACTGTGGGACCTTATATAGACAGGTGTGTTCCTTTCCAAATCATATCCAATCAATTAAATTTACCACAAGTGGCCTCCAATCAAGTTGTAGAAAAACTATGATTAATGGAAACAGGATACACCTGATCTTAAGTTCGAGTTTCATAGCAAAGTGTCTGAATACGTATGTAAATAAGGTGTTAATGTTTTTTATTTGTAATACATTTGCAAACTTTTCTAAAAACCTGTTTTTTCCTTGTCATTATGGGGTATTGTGTGTAGATTGATGAGGAATTTTAATATAATCCATTTTAAAATAAGGCTTTAATGTAACAAAATGTGGAAAAAGGAAAGGGGTCCGAATACTTTCCGAATGCACTGTACGTCTTTTGAACGTCATGTGAATAAGAAAATGTAATATCTCTGTCATTTTTGAAGTGATGTCACCCTCATTCCTTGACTTTTCCAAAAGAATGCTATTTAATACACTGAAATAGTTTGACATTTGATTTCACAAAATAACACCTCCTTCACCTGACAGTTGCAAGTAGTAAATGAAGAGACTGATGAACAGCACAGCATGTGTACAGGGAACAGAGCACATGCTTTTACATTTTTTTATTTAGAACATTTTCCAAATCCTCCTAGAGAGGTTCCTCCAGGTCAGATGTTTTGATTTCTATACATTATCAGAAAGAGCATATTCTAAGCTTTTTAGCACACTTACATTGCCAAAAATGTGTTCTGTCTCAAAATATCACTTTTTGGTAGAACAACCGCTGTTCCACACATTCCACACGTGAGCACTCGTGACACTCAGCAACAGTTTGGGTAACATTTTATTTTGAAAGTCCATCTGTAGATATTCAGTAGAATTTCAACAATCTATCTACTAAGCCTAACCCTAGCCCTAACCGTAACCCTTATTTTAACAATAAACTTAACCCTTACCATTATTCTAAACCTAACCCTAACTGTAACCTTAGCAAGCAGTTACTTATCAACAGATAGTTTGTTGATAGTATGACCATCTGTAGGGCATCTATCCAAATAAAGTGAGATCAAATTTTGTTTAAGGAAAATATCCTTTCTATTTTATTCTATTATATTCCATTACCTATATTCTAACTATAATATAAAAACTCAGCAAAAAAAGAAACGTCCTCTCACTGTCAACTGCGTTTATTTTCAGCAAACTTAACATGTGTAAATATTTGTGTGAACATAACAAGATTCAACAACTGAGACACAAACTGAACAAGTTCCACAGACATGTGACTAACAAAAATGGAATACGGTGTCCCTGAACAAAGAGGGGCTCAAAATCAAAAGTAACAGTCAGTATCTGGTGTGGCCACCAGCTGCATTAAGTACTACAGTGCATCTCCTCCTCATGGACTGCACCAGATTTGCTAGTTCTTGCTGTGAGATGATACCCCACTCTCGGTGTAACGCTCATTCCTTTGACAATAAACGCGAATCTGACCATCACCCCTGGTGAGACAAAACCGCAAATCATCAGTGAAGAGCACTTTTTGCCAGTCCTGTCTGGTCCAGCGACGATGTTTTCGGTGATGTCCGGTAAGGATCTGCCTTACAACAGGCCTACAAGCCCTCAGTCCAGCCTCTCTCAGCCTATTGCGGAGTCTGAGCACTGATGGAGGGATTGTGCGTTCCTGGTGTAACTTCGGCAGTTGTTGTTGCCATCCTGTACCTGTCCCACAGGTGTGATGTTCGGATGTACTGATCCTGTGCAGGTGTTGTTACACGTCGTCTGCCACTGTGAGGACGATCAGCTGTCCGTCCCGTCTCCCTGTAGCGCTGTCTTAGGCGTCTCACAGTACGGACATTGCAATTTATTGCCCTGTGAAGTGCACCAGTCCCTTCTGCAGCAAAGCACCCCCACAAAATGATGCTGCCACCCCCGTGCTTCACGGTTGGGATGGTGTTCTTCGGCTTGCAAGCATCCCCCTTTTTCCTCCAAACATAATGATGGTCATTATGGCCAAACTGTTCTATTTTTGTTTCATCAGACCAGAGGACATTTCTCCAAACAGTACGATATTTGTCCCCATGTGCAGTTGCAAACTGTAGTCTGGCTTTTTATGGCGGTTTTGGAGCAGTGGCTTCTTCCTTGCTGAGCGGCCTTTTAGGTTATGTCGATATAGGCCTCGTTTTACTGTGGATAAAATTAATTTTTTACCTGTTTCCTCCAGCATCTTCACAAGGTCCTTTGGTGTTGTTCTGGGATTGATTTGCACTTTTCTCACCAAAGTACGTTCATCTCTAGGAGACAGAACGTGTTCAGTTGACTCAAATGATGTCAACTATCCTAACAGAAGCTTCTAAAGCCATGACATAATTTTCTGGAATTTTACAAGCTGTTTAAAGGCACAGTCAACTTAGTGTATGTAAACTTCTGACCCACTGGAATTACTAAGAACAGACTAGTAACATATTTCAACTCAAAATATGCTATTCTGTTCTTTTGAAATACATTTTCTTAGTACCATAATGTTTCTTAAACAACTATTAATGGCCTTTGTGTAATGGTGTATATTAAATCGATTTAATAGACTGTGAAAATAGATGCCCCAAGAGCGGCTATTGGTACTCGTTGAGGCCCAGCTATTCGTTGAGGCCCAGAATACAATTTTTCGGTCTTCTATTTTAATCAATTGCAATTAGTCTCGATATTTGCCCTATGTACGTCTGAGTGAACACTTTTCCACATCTCCTCCTTCTGACCTACTGAGAAAAGTGCAGTGTCAGTGCAGGCCTAGTCCAAAGCAAAGCTAGCAGATATTAGCACAGAATGGTGTTTATTTTGCTGACTGACAAGCTTGGTAAGCCGATTTAACAGTCAAGGCTGTCCAAACAAATGACTCAGAAATCCACCAAAGAACATGAGCCTATTGCCCTCTTCTCAAAGTATTGTGCAAGGCAAGTGTCAGCATGCAGACGACAGCATTTTGTATCCCATCATATGGATTATGTTTCACTGTCTCATTTAACACACATGGGGAGGCCTCTCTGTCATATGGAGGGATACTGTGGCCAGCTATGACTTGGTTGTTTGTCCTAACCTGGCCGTGGTGCCTTGTAGATAGACAAATGCCATCCTCCATGGCTGATGACAGGACTATCTAGCATGCATGCATGCCTGCACAGACATTCACACAAATTCATAAACTTGCATGACTTGTTGGGGATCAAAAAATGATTCCCATTCAAAATCCAAATTTCCCTGATCCCACTTGTGACCGATGTAAGCAGGCTCCTGCTACTTTATTACACATGTTTTGGACATGCCCGAAATTGACAGATTTCTGGATGTCAGAGAGTCCTACAGAACATTCTGCCTTTATTGCATTATTCGGATTTGCACCACTGGAGGCCCCTCTTTATGGGGCGGCAGGTAGCCTTTTGGTTAGAGCATTGGGCCAGTAACCCAAAGGTTGCTAGATTGAATCCCTGAGCTGACAAGGTAAAAATCTGTCGTTCTTCCCCTGAACAAGACAGTTAACCCACTGTTCCTAGGCTGTCATTGTAAATAAGAATTTGTTTTTAACTGACTTGCCTGGTTAAAAAAAAAAACTGTTCTATGGAGTGGCACCACTGGAGGCCCCTCTAAACAGTTCTATGGGCAACATACTGACATTTACTACTCTTCTAGCTAGACGTCTTCTACTATTTAAGTGGAAGGATCAGTTTCCTCCTACTTTTAACCACTGGATAATGGAAGTTATGCAACATCTCAAGCTAGGGAAAACATGCTCCGTTAGGGGATCTGCAATTACATTTTATAATATCTGGCAACCTTTCCTATCCTTTGTAGAAGACATGGACCCAGCTAATTTCACAACTCCATAAACCAACCCAAATTATAATTTGAATCATAATTGTTTTACTTTTTGTTTAATAATATCTTAATTTTGTTTTGGAAGGGGGGGGGGGGGGGGGGGGTTTGATTTGGTAGGGGATCTGGGTGTGTTCTGCCCTCTACCTGTTATGTCTGTTATCGGTATAATCATAAAAAATGACATATAAATAAAACTAACCCCCTACACCTAATACAGAACTAGTCAAAAGTTTGGACAAACCTACTCATTCAAGTTTTTCTTTATTTTTACTATTTTCTACATTGTAGAATAATAGTGAAGACAACAAAACTATGAAATAACACATATGGAATTATCTAGTAACCAAAAAAAGTGTTAAATTCTTGTTATAGACTCTTCAAAGTAGCCATCCTTTGCCTTGATGACAGCGTTGCACACTTTTGACATTCTCTCAACCAGCTTCACCTGGAATGCTTTTCCAACAGTCTTGAACGAGTTCCCACATATGCTGAGTACTTGTTGGCTGCTTTTCCTTCACTCTGTGGTCCAACTCATCCGAAACCATCACAATTGGGTTGAGGTTGGGGGATTGTGGAGGCCAGGTCATCTGATGCAGCACTCCATCACTCTCTTTCTTGATCAAATAGCCCTTACACAGCCTGGAGGTGTGCTGGGTCATTGTCCTGTTGAAAAACGAATGATAATCCCACTAAGTGCAAACCAGACGGGATGGTGTATCACTGCAGAATGCTGTGGTAGCCATGCTGGTGTGTGCCATGAATTTTTTTTAAATCAACAAAAGTGTCACCAGCAAAGCACCCCCACACCTCCTCCTCCATGCTTCAGTGTGGGAACCACACGTGGAGATCATCCGTTCACCTACTCTGTGTCTCACAAATGTGGACCCATCAGACCAAAGGACAGATTTCCACTGGTCTAATGTCCATTGCTCGTGTTTCTTGGCCAAGCAAGCCTCTTCTTCTTATTGCTGTCCTTTAGTAGTGGTTTCTTTGCAGCAATTCGATCATGAAGGCCTGATTCCCGCAGTCTCCTCTGAACAGCTGATGTTGAGATGTGCCTACTTGAACTCTGTGAAGCATTTATTTGGGCTGCAATTTCTGAGGCTGGTAACTCTAATGAATGTATCCTCTGCAGCAGAGGTAACTCTGGGTCTTCCATTCCTGTAGCAGTCCTTATGAGAGCCAGTTTCACTAGCCCTTTGATGTTTTTTGCAACTGCACTTGAAGAAACTTTAAAAGTTCTTGAAAATTTCCGGATTGACTGACCTTCATGTCTTAAAGTAATGATGGACTGTTGTTTATCTTTGCTTATTTGAGCTGTTCTTGCAATAATATGGATTTGGTCTTTTACCAAATAAGGGTATCGTCTGTATACCACCCCTACCTTGTCACAACACATCTGATTGGCTCAAACGCATTAAGAAGGAAAGACATTCCACAAAATAACTTTAAACAATGTATAGCTGTTAATTTAAATGCATTCCAGGTGACTGCCTCATGAAGCTGGTTGAGAGAATGCCAAGAGTGTGCAAAGCTGTCATCAAGGCAGAGGGTGCCTACTTTGAAGAATCTCACATATAAAATATACTTTGATTTGCTTATGACTTTTTTGGTTACTCCATATGTGTTATTTGATAGTTTTGATGTCTTCACTATTATTCTACAACGTAGAAAATAGTCAAAATGAAGAAAAACCTTGGAATGAGTAAGTGTGTACAAACGTTTAACTGGTACTGTATTGAATGATTATATACAGTTGAAGTCGGAAGTTTACATACACTTAGGTTGGAGTCATTAAAACTAGTTTTTTCAACCACTCCACAAAGTTATTGTTAACAAACTCCAGTTTTGGCAAGTTGGTTAGGACACATACTTCCAACAATTGTTTACAGACAGATTATTTCACTTATAATTCACTGTATCACAATTCCAGTGGGTTAGAAGTTTACATACACTAAGTTGAGTGTGCCTTTAAACAGCTTGGACAATTCCAGAAAATTATGTCATGGCTTTAGATGCTTCAGACAGGCTAATTGTCATAATTTGAGTCAATTGGAGGTGTACCTGTGGATGTATTTCAAGGCCTACCTTCAAACTCAGTGCCTCTTTGCTTGACATTATGGGAAAATCAAAAGAAATCAGCCAACACCTCAGAAAAAAAATTGTAGACCTCCACATGTCTGGTTCATTCTTGGGAGCAATTTCCAAATGCCTGAAGGTACCACGTTCATCTGTACAAACAATAGTACGCAAGTATAAACACCATGGGAATACGCAGCCGCCATACCGCTCAGGAAGGAGACACAATCTGTCTCCTAGAGATGAACGTACTTTGGTGAGAAAAGTGCAAATCAATCCCAGATCAACAGCAAAGGACCTTGTGAAGATGCTGGAACAAACAGGTAAAAAAGTAATTTTATCCACAGTAAAACGAGGCCTATAATCGACATAACCTAAAAGGCCGCTCAGCAAGGAAGAAGCCAATGCTCCAAAAAAGCCAGACTACAGTTTGCAACTGCAAATGGAGACAAATATCGTACTGTTTGGAGAAATGTCCTCTGGTCTGATGAAACAAAAATAGAACTCTTTGGCCATAATGACCGTCGTTATGTTTGGAGGATAAAGGGGGAGGCTTGCAAGCCGAAGAACACCATCCCAACCGTGAAGCAAGGGGGTGGCAGCATCATGTTGTGGGGGTGCTTTGCTGCAGGAGGGACTGGTGCATTCACAAAATTGATGAAATCATGAGGGAGGAAAATTATGTGGATATATTGAAGCAACATCTCAAAACATCAGTTAGGAAGTTAAAGCTTGGTCACAAATGGGTCTTCCAAATGGACAATGACCCCAAGCATACTTCCAAAGTTGTGGCAAAATGGCCTAAGGACAACAAAGTCAAGGTATTGGAGAGGCCATTACAAAGCCTTGACCTCAATCCCATAGAAGATTTGTGGGCAGAACTGAAAAAGCGTATGCGAGCAAGGAGGCCTACAAACCTGACTCAGTTACACCAGCTCTGTCAGGAGGAATGAGCCAAAATTCACCCAACTTATTTGGGAAGCTTGTGGAAGGCATCCCAAAATGTTTGACCCAAGTTAAACAATTTAAAGGCAATGCTACCAAATACTAATTGAGTGTATGTAAACTTCTGACCCACTGGGAATGTGATGAAAGAAATAAAAGCTGAAGTAAATCATTCTCTCTACTATTATTCTGATATTTAACATTCTTAAAATAAAGTGGTGATCTGACCTGACCTAAAACAGGGAATTTTTAATAGGATTAAATGTCAGGAATTGTAAAAAACGGATGTATTTGGGTAAGGTGTATGTTAACTTCCGACTTCAACTGTAGTCGCTACCATCACCTCTTTTGCGGAAGTATAGAACCAGAGAAAGGTTTTTGTAAAGGTTTGTCTGTAGTAGCAATGACCTTCTGTGAACAGTGTGATATGAGCAGCGTCTGCTACTTAGCGCCTGTTGTCACGCTCTGACCTAAGAGAGTTGTTTTTTCTCTGTTTAGTTAGGTCAGGGTGTGATGGGGTGGGCATTCTATGTTTTTTGTTTCTATGTTTTGTTCTTGTTTTTCCAGTTCTATGTTAGAGTTTTGGGATGATCTCCAATTAGAGGCAGCTGGTTTGCGTTGTCTCTAATTGGAGATCATATTTAACTTGGGGTTTTTCTATGGGGTTTTGTGGGTAGTTGTTTTCCGTTTTGTAGGTATTACCTGACGGAACTGTTGGCTGTCGTTTTTGTTGTTTTCTGTTTAGTGTCATTATTAAAGAAAATTATGAGCACTCTACACGCCGCGCCTTGGTCCCGTTTATACGACCCGTGTTACACCTGTATACAGTATGACTGACCTAAGATGCCTGTCTGCTTTGCAGTGTGAGGTAAAGGACAGCACCTTTGAGTTTTCAGTAGAATTTCAATCACCCACTGCAGGTACAAAAAAGTCACACAGTATGTATGGCCATGGATAATCCTTTACTGTGAATGTGTGTAGCCTACTGTGTGTGTGGTGTGTGGGTGTTGTGTGGGTTGGTGTGTGTGTAGTGTGTGTGTAGCCTGCTGTGTATGCCCACATATGTTAACGTCTGTTTTAGAAAGAAAATCGGAGAAAGATCAGAGAAACAGTGTGTTGAAGGTGAGAGTGTAAAACAGAGGCTAGAGATTGATTGAGCGTTTATGTGTGTGGGCGAGCACATTACAGCACGCATATCAAAACCAGAGACAGCAGTCTGTTATGACAACCAGGGATCAAACTAATTATCGGTATGCTATTGAACTGATACGCAAGACTGATGCAGATCCTCTCTCTAAGCGGTGTAAAAATATCTTGTGCTGTGCATGAAAGGTTTATGGGTAGAGGCCATTCTACTTAAGCCAACAGGTCTCTCTATTTAAAATCAACTGAACAGTTGTTATTAGGTAATTCCTTTTACATTATGAGCAACAGTTCTTCAGGCCTTTCAAAAAATAACATTTATATTCACAGGTTATTCATGACTCTAATGAGTTGCTAAAGGTCTGGGGGAGCTACAGTATATTAGTGGACCCCAGACAGTCCTCTATTTCAGGCTAAGGCCATTAGTAGCACCACAGAAGCACATGAAATGTACCCCAGCACTCTCTATGGTCCAAAAACATAACAGAACAGACTTTGTGTTCCACTGGGTTCAGATATCACTCAAAGGACATCTTAGATAAGCAATGTTCAAGTGCAGGAAGACAGATTCCTGTGCAGGAATACTGTACTGTCGAGGAAACAATTTCTCAAGGGTATTAAAACAAAGTCAGCTGTACTTTTTCCTCAAAGACTTTTTGGATAGCCACATTTAAACAGGGAGATGCTGTGGTGTTTGTGAAGTAGCAAACAAATATTTACATCCTAATTGTTGACATAGGACTGTTAATTCTCTTATTACCAGTGCAGCTGGCAGAGCTTGGTTGTTTGACAAGGTGTTTTCCTCAAGTAATACTTGATAAGGACAGTGCTAGCTACCTTGGTCTGCTATGCTAATAGCGTGTCTAAGAAGCTGACTCAATCATGTGCTGTGGTGGGGATTTGTTCAGTGGCCCGCTGGGCTGCATGCTAATATCACAGTGAGCGAGTCAGAGTGTCGCCAGCCAGAGAGAAAGACTGCAGTCTTAAAGGTCCCTCTTAGAACAGCCACATGCCAAAAGGGTCAAAGGCTCCATCACCCCTATCCCTAACCCTTGATAGAACCAATAGAACAAATAAATAAACTGCTCATGGTCTTGCTCATGTGAGGTTACCGATAACAGACAATGTCCATTCTAGCATTCCCATCTAGTGACAATTATCTTAGAACTGAGCAAAGGACTGAACTAACTAAAGAACAAGTTATATGCTACGGGCTTGAGTTCATTTAAAAGAGCTTTTGCTTTTGGCTCAAACTTGGGATGGGGCTATTATAAGCACATAGACTAAGACAGCATTATCCTCTTGCTTAGAACACAAATGTTTTTGTAATTTGCTCAAAGTACATCATGTCTGGCTATATTATCCTGTCAAAACACAACTGTCATATCAACAAGTGGCTTCGAGCACTGTCCGTGGAAACAAACATTTGTAATTAATAATCAAGGTCATGAGTGATTATTGAGACATGATTGACAAGATTGATTAAACAAGATGAAACAGTGAGCTGAGAGAAACAGAGAGAGAGACAGATAGAAAGAGAGGAGAGAGAGGAGAAAGAGAGAGAGTGAAAGAAAGAGAGAGAGGAGAGAGAGAGAGAGGGGGGAGAGAGAGAGGGAGGAGAGAGAGAAAAAAGAGAGAGAGAGGAGAAAGACAGAAGAAAGAGAGGAGAAAGAAAGAAGAAAGAGAGAGAGAAAGAGAGAGCGGAGAAAGAGAGAGAGTGGGAGGAGAAAGAGAGAACAAAGAGAGAGAGAGGAGAAAGAGAGGAGAGAGAGGAGAAAGAGGGAGAGAAAGAGAGAGGAGAAAGGGAGAACAAAGGGAGAGAGAGAGGAGAAAGAGAGGAGGGAGAGGAGAAAGAGAGGAGAGAGAGAGAGGGGAGAGAGAGAGGGAGGAGAGAGAGAGAGAGAAAAAAGGAGAAAGAGAGAGAGAGAGGAGAAAGAGAGAGAGGAGAAAGAGAGAGAGGAGAAAGGGAGAACAAAGAGAGAGAAAGAGAGGAGAGAGAGAGAGAAATAGAGGAGGGAGAGGAGAGAGAGAAAGAGAGGAGAGAGAGAGAGAGAGAGGGGAGAGAGAGGGGAGAGAGAGAGAGAGGGAGGAGAGAGAGAGAAAAAAGGAGAAAGAGAGAGAGGAGAAGGAGAGAAGAAAGAGAGGAGAAAGAAAGAAGAAAGACAGAGAGAGGAGAAAGAAAGAGAGGAGAAAGAGAGAGAGAGGCGAGAAAGAGAGAGAAAGATAGAGAGGAGAAAGAGAGAGAGAGGAGAAAGAGAGGAGAAATAGAGAACAGAGAGAGAGAGGGGAGAAAGAGAGAGAGAGAGAAACATGAGAAAGAGAGAGAGAGGAGAAAGAGAGAGAGAGGAGAAAGAGAGATAGGAGAAAGAGAGATAGGAGAAAGAGAGAGGGAGAGAGAGAGGAGAAAGAGAGAGAGAGAAAGAGAGAGAGAGAGAGAGAGGAGAGAGAGAGAGGGAGGAGAGATGGGCCAGCTCTACTAGACCTGCCCCATCACAACACAGCTCTACAGGACCCGACCCATCACAACACAGCTCTACTAGACCCGGCCCATCACAACACAGCTCTACTAGACCTGGCCCATCACAACACAGCTCTACTAGACCCGGCCCATCACAACACAGCTCTACTAGACCAGGCACATCACAACACAGCTCTACTAGACCCGGCCCATCACAACACAGCTCTACTAGACCAGGCACATCACAACACAGCTCTACTAGACCAGGCCCATCACAACACAGCTCTACTAGATCCAGCCCATCACAACACATCCTGCTCCCCGCACTCGCCCTGAGGTGCGTGTTACTAGTCTGGCGCCTCCTATGCCAGCCCCACGCATCAGGCCTCCAGCGACGCTCCCCAGTCCGGAGCCTTCAACGGCGGTCTGCAGCCCAGAGCCTTCAACGGCGGTCTGCAGCCCAGAGCCTTCAGCGGCGGTCTGCAGCCCAGAGCCTTCAGCGCCGGTCTGCAGCCCAGAGCCTTCAGCGCCGGTCTGCAGCCCAGAGCCTTCAGCGGCGGTCTGCAGCCCAGAGTCTTCAGCGGCGGTCTGCAGCCCAGAGTCTTCAGCGGCGGTCTGCAGCCCAGAGTCTTCAGCGGCGGCCTGCAGCCCAGAGCCTCCAGCGGCGGCCTGCAGCCCAGAACCTCTAGCAATGATCTACAGTCCGGTTCTTTCGACGACGATCCACGGTCAGGTGGTAAAGAAGCAGAGGGATCAGTGGGTGTAGTGGGGGTTACGCCCTGAACCCGAGCCACCTCCATGGGGGGAGGCGCTAGATAAGAAGGTTCTGGGTACTGCATATGAGCCGCCATAGACATTAGTCGCCCACCCTACCCTCCCTTTGTGTTTTGTTGTTGGGGGGGTTTGATGTGTGGGGGGGGGGGGTTGTTGTTGGGAGGGGGGGGGTTGAGGTGCGGTCGGAGTCCACACCTTTGGGGGGGAGGTACTGTCACATCCTGACCATAGTAAGTTGTTATTTTCTATGGTAGAGTAGGTCAGGGCGTGACAGGGGGTGTTTGTCTGGTCATATTTATATTTATGTATTTATATATTTATGTCATATTTATGTAGATGTTTGTCCCACCTGTGTTTGTGGGTGATTATATTTTGAGTGGTGTGTTTTCTCTCTGCGTCACGGTTTGTTGTTTTTGTGTTTCAAGTATTAGTGTATTGCATTTCAGTTTCACGTTTAATAAAATATGTGGAACTACGAACACGCTGCATTTTGGTCCGATCCTTCAGACAGCCGTGACAGGCCCTGGCAGTAAATTTCCAAAAAAACGAAAATCATGATTTTCCCCCAAAAAAACAGATGTCAGAAACACAAAGATAAATTGACCCTGAACAACAACATAATTGAACACACAAAAAATTACACCTACCTTGGTCTGACCATATCTGCATAGAGAAACTTTAATATGGCAGTGAATGCACTCAAAGAAAAAGCCCGCAGAACATTGTATGCAATAAAAATGAAATTATTAAAAATCAACATCCCAATTAGAATTTGGACCAAGATATTTGACAGTGTAATCCTACCAATAGCTCTTTATGGAAGTGAGGTTTGGGGGCCACTCAATAAACTAGACTTTAAATTGTGGGACAAACATCCAATTGAAGCCCTACATGCAGAATTCTGTCGGGAAATTCTACAAGTCCAGAGAAATACACCAACTAATGCATGTAGGGCAGAATTGGGCCACTTTCCAGTAGTAATGAAAATACAGAAAAGATCATAAAATTTTTGGCTACATCTAAATTCAAGTCCAAATTCAAGTCTGCAATTTAAAGCACTTCAAAGCCAAGAGCTGAGCCCAGAAACGAGCCCTCTCAGTCAGCTGTTGTTGGACCTAACCAACGAAGCTGACACCAGCATGGCTTCAAAAGAAAGAATTCCAATAAACAAAATCATAAACCAATCAAAGGACTCATATTTACAACATTGGAAAAACGAAACAAAATCCCAAAGCCGACTAAATTGCTATCTGACCCTAAACAGAGAATATGAATTGGCTGATTATCTCTACTGTGTCAGAGATACGAAGCAGAGACAGATCCTTACCAAGTACAGGCTGAGTGACCACCAATTGGCAATAGAAACCGGCAGACATAAAAAGACATGGCTACCCAAAGAGGAGCGTGTATGTGGTCACTGCACGACAGGGGAGGTAGAGACAGAGATGCACTTTCTCCTTTACTGTGATAAATATTCCTCACAAAGAGATTCATTATTCACATAAATGACTATATTTATTCCAAATGTTAACTTATTAAACCCAGAGGAAAAACTAAAAATACTCATGGGCAAAGGAGCAATGGCTCCTCTTGCGGCCAAATATATATTTGCCTGCCATAGCCTGAGGGACACTGAATAATAACACGTGCATAGTAAATAGTAACTTACTTATTATTACTATTATTGTTATTACTATTATTACAATTAGTATTGTTGTTTATCATTCCAAATAGTAGTGGTATGGGTAGTAGGGTGATGGTAATGATATCAGTTTAATGATGGTGGTGGTAGTAGAAGTACCGATGATGGTAGTTACGAGAGAGAGAGAGAGAGAGAGAGAGAGAGAAAGAGAGAAAGCAAATTGAATAGAATTGAATTGAATTGAGAGAGGAGAAAGAGAGGAGAAAGAGAGGAGAAAGAGAGAGAAGAAAGAGAGAGAGAGGAGAGAGAGAGGAGAGAGAGAGAGGAGAAGGAGAGAGAGAGAAAGAGAGAGAGGAGAAAGAGAGAGAGGGGAAAGAGAGAGAGAGTGGAGAAAGAAAGAGAGAGAGCAGAAAGAAAGAGAGAGAGCGAGAGAGAGAGGAGAAAGAATGAGAACCTAGTAGAGTAGAGAGGCTGTAATTGCTGTGATCATTAAAATGACAAAGTGAGAAGTGGCGAGGCTTAGTGTCCTGTGATTTAGAGCATCCATCCCCATCCCGCAGCTCTCAACCCTCAGCTCAGGCGAAGTGCTGTGGGAGATAAGCAGCAGGCCTAAGTTAAAGATGCTTTTAAGCTGAAGGTCTGCTACATGGGACCAGTAAAGTAAAGTAGCCTCCCCTCCATAGAGTACAGTAGGGATTCCCGGCTTAGAAAAAAGCTTACCGCTCCTCTCCGGCAGTCAGACATGCTGGGGAAAATAAATGAATTGCTGTCCTGTGCCCAGCGCTAAAAACTTCCCCACAGGGATGTGTTTGTGAGTTCCATTTAAAGGCCATTGTTGTAATTAAGTGAAAGGTTTCAAACAGGAAGAATTGTTCTTGCAATGGGCGCTTGTTTATAAATCCTATGAACTTGTTTTCCTAGTAAATTGTATCTATGTTTCGATTTGAATATGATTTGAATTCAAACTTGATGCAATTTATGAATGTACAACAATAATGTCCTATTCAACATTACATCATACATCAACATCATAACAATAACACATTACATAAATATAAACTTACTGTTCATGCATTTCAGTGTTATTTAAACTTGAGTATAAAATTTATGAATCTGTCCATTTTTCAACTCTACTGTACACGGTATATCCAGGGGCGAAAATCTGATATCAACTTTGGAGGGGACAATTACATTACATTTTCTCAAGAGCAATTCCTGAGGGGGACACCAAAAGTAGTGCTGTAACACATAGCCTACATTGTAATATGGTAAATGTATATTGAGGAACCAAAGAAATAAGGTGTTTGCCGTACTCCTAACTACCAGTACCCAAAACTACACAACTAATCACAACAGCAATACCATTGCCTTTAACAAATCTTAGTTCAGTCACCAGTTTAAGTTGAGAGTGGGGGTATCCATGGCATTTTCCAATTATGTTCCTATTTTACAAGTGAAAAAAATTAAGAACCTTTCATAATGTTGCCAAACAAAGACTCAACAAACTTACCTGAGACTCCCTGTCTCTGCCAGTCTGTCCCTGCATATCTGTCCCCAACTCTGCTGTCTGTGTGCCATCTGTTGCCTGCTCTGCCTAATGACATCATTGTGAAACATTTCCATTAGAATTTAATTTCTTTCTTATGAACATTTTATCAACTAGTCTTTGAGATATTAGGCTACTAGGGTTCTTACTATGCGTTTTGGTGTATTGAAAAATACTCTGATGTCCGTCTTTTATTTTTCTGCCATTTTTCTACCTGGCTGGCTGGCTGGCTACACACACAGTGTGTAGGTTATTTACAGTAGGAGATGGGCTTCTATCATCTTCTATCATTCTATTTGGGCTTCGATCTAAAAGGTAGCTAGCAAATGTGAAACGGATTAAAATGACAAGAGTTGACAGCTGTATGAGTTCACCATTTACACAACATATGCTGCAACCTTTTGTAATTTTAATAGTTTGTTTCATATTGGCTGGCTTCCAACAATAGCTGAATTTGCAAAGCTAGCGAGCACCAATTCAGTTTCAGTGGTGTTTGCTATAATCTTTGCTACCCGGGTTAAATAAAGGTGAAATAAAATAAATAAATAAAAGTTCTCTTGCGACAATTTAGCTTTTGCAACGAGACCATTAAATATATTTAAGACAATGGTAGAAGAGAGTGTAGTTCTGTTCAGTTTGGACTTCAGTTTATCGCTAACCTTATCACAGGGACTTTGAAGCACTAACTTACATCATCTGCATGCTGATCTTGGAATAAATTGACGATAGCAAAGATTCCATCTTTGACGACGCTACATAAATGGAATAGGTACTAGCTAGCTTAATAGTTAATATTTGCGCGCTAGCTCTGCATATTCAGCTAGTGTGTGTGCGCGATTGACTAGATTAACCTCACGTCAGTTACGTTCATTGAGTGCCTTTCAGACAGTAGATACGACCCCTCTGTTACCTTGCCAACTAAGGAACTGGCAGTGGATCAAACCATTGTGAGGCAAAGGGTGGGGGGGGTCACAATCTTTTGAAACTTAAAAACGCGCTATTAAGTGTCTATAATCAGCACAATTGCTTTCATTGCGTATTATTAATATTATTTAAATTACATAGTTATGTTTCAGTGATATATTGGGGGGGACAAATCATATTTCTCCCAGGATGGGGGGGTCGTGTCCCCCCCCGTCCCCCCCGGGATTTCCGCCCCTGGGTATATCATTTCAGATGGTGTAGCCTAATTGTTGTAAGACTTCTGTAATTAATGCTACATGTAGTATTACAAACAAACAAACAAAGCTCCCAAGTGTTGCAGAGGTCACTACAGACACCCTGGTTTGAATCTAGGCTGTATCACAACCGGCTGTGATTGGGAGTCCCATAAGGCGGCGCACAATTTGCCCAGCGTCGTCCGGGTTTGCCCGGTGTAGGCCGCCATTGTAAATTACAATTGTTCTTAACTTACTTGCCTAGTTAAATAAAGGTTATTATTTTTATTTATTTTGAAAGCCAAGGTACAATGTGCTACAGTACAATACTGTACTGTACGTGGCATTTGTTTTCTCCAACCATGACGGGGAGATGTTCATCTCCCCAAAACAGATGGAGGGGACTAACAATAAAACCCTGAAAGCATTAAGTCAGCCACATAACTGTTTTAATTGTGTGTTGTGGAGCTGTTGGCACAGCCTTCCTGATTGCTGCTACCACTAACAGGCTTTGGTTAGACAAACAGCATCTTCTGTGGACGTGTAGAGCATGATTTGTGTTGTGAAGGTTCCTTATAGAGAGGCAGATGAAGCGAGGAGGAAAGATGGAGGACTCTATTGTCCAGTAGGGGGGTGAAGACCAGATTGGAGGCCCTCTTGGTGCACTCCTGTACAGCAGGGAAGAGCTAGCACCTGGCTAATGCTTTTATGGGTCATCATTTATGTTGGGGCTGTCGCCGTGGATGGTAAGCATCAGCAATGCTACGCCCAACAGAGTGCCGTGCCAGCCATCCTAACCTTCTGTGTGTGTAGGACATAACACTCATTCACAAGCTAATCTAAGGCCCTTCATCAGACACACCGCTGGGAATGTATATTGCATTGATCAATCATAAGATAATGCCTGGAATAGAGAGAACATGAGCACGGGAAAAGAAACAGAACACACACACACATTCCTAATAGTGTATGCACATAGTTATAAACATAGGACACAGCGACAGACAGACAGACAGACACAGACAGACAGACAGACAGACAGACAGACAGACAGACAGACAGACAGACAGACAGACAGACAGACAGACAGACAGACAGACAGACAGACAGACAGACAGACAGACAGACAGACAGACAGACAGACAGACAGACGGACAGACACACAGGCAGCACTTTCTGACATACAGTTTACACAAGATCGAGCAATTACTGTAAAGTGAGCACAAAACAGCAGCTTGACAGTATGAGCTGACCTTATGAAATGCTCTCCCTAATGTGAACAAGGCATGTCCAACTCTATTAGAAATGACACATTTTGCCATGATTCTATGCCATGACTGACAAACGCAGTTAGAAATCAATTCGCCGCTAACAAGCTTTACTTAATAAGCTCCAAGGGACAGTAGGATACATAATACACTGACTGGTACCTCACAGCTAATACCACCTGCTGTTCAATATTATCATACAAAAAAAACATTTCATGAACGTCAGAGTTGGTGTGTCTCACTCTCGGAGAAGCCGCAATATCTCATCAAAACCAAGACTTTCTCAATCCTGCTCCAGCCACAATGCTAATAATAATTGAAAGAAATATATACGAATCCCTCCTTCAACATATCAATATGGCAAACTCAGGCTGGGCTGTGCCTCGCTGCGATCCAGCCCTGCTACAGAAGTCATGATCCCCGTCCACCCCTATCCTGTCAGTTCAACGTATTAAAAATGTAATCTGGCTAAAAGACTCTCTTAATAAACTCAGGGGAAACTCTGCTTTGCCCTCCAAGAAAAACTAATGTTGTGGTTTACTATACTGATGATCAGCAGCAGCCTCTGGCTCCGAGCACTCCTTAATATTTATACCAATCATTATAAAGTCGGCATACGAGGAAAATCTTTTACAAACTGCTCTGAACAACCCTTCTCTTCACAAATATTTATACATCATCCATGATGAGACACAAGCATGGGCTAATGTAATCATGTCACGCCCTGACCTGAGAGAGCCGTTTTTCTCTGTTTGGTTAGGTCAGGGTGTGACATGGGGTGGGCATTCTATGTTTTCTATTTCTTTGTGTTTAGCCGAGTATGGCTCCTAATCAGAGGCAGCTGTCTATCGTTGTCTCTGATTGGGAATCATACTTAGGCAGCCCTTTTTCCCTCCTTCAGTTGTGGGATCTTGTTTTTGTACAGCTCAGTAAAGCCTGCAGAACGTGACGTTCGTTTTCCTTTGTTTGTTTTTTTGATTTAGTGTTTTGAGTTATAATAAATATTAATCATGAGCACTTACCACGCTGCACCTTGGTCTCTCTACGACGATCGTCACAAATCACATAATAATAACTGCTTTAAATAATAGATAGTCAACTCAGGGCCAAACAAAATGTAATTCAAGCTGGCGGATGCATTATTCACCAAGGCCTATTTTTATATTCACCAAGGCCTGGTGAGGGAGGATGTGACCTGGTGTGCTTGTGTGTGTTGAGGTGTTGTTGCGTTTCTGCTCAACACCAGATAAACCTACCCTGCAGCCAGGATTGGGGAGCAACTGATTAAATCTTATTACAAATCAACTTTCCGTAATCAGTTATATTACCAACAAAAAATATTGTAATCAAATTACAGATACATTTGAAAAAACTAGACGCTAACTTCTTGGATTACTTTTCAATTCAGAAAGG
This sequence comes from Salmo salar, assembly GCF_965601325.2. NCBI lineage: Eukaryota > Metazoa > Chordata > Actinopteri > Salmoniformes > Salmonidae > Salmo > Salmo salar. The sequence continues at coordinate 20,182,275 of NC_138308.1, read as the reverse complement.
ATGTTTGTGGAACAAAATACATTATGACACCTTTCTGTTTTCTCAATGACATTCAATGCAGCATTGAAAAAAGGCTCAAGTTTAAGTTGCCTGACCGAGTCAGAGGCGACTATGATGACCCCCAAATACGTAGGGCAGCAGGTAGCATAGCGGTTAAAGCATTGGGCCAGTAACCAAAATGTTGCTGGTTCGTATATACCCGAGCCGACAAAGTGAAGAATCTGTTGATGTGCCCTTGAGCAAGGCACTTAACCCTCATTTGCACTAGGGATGCTGTACTACTATGGCTGATCCTGTAAAACAACACATTTCACTGGACCTATCTGGTGTATGTAACAATAAAACATATAACATTTTTGGATCCTTTGTGTCTTCTAATGCCTCTTAAAGGGAAAGAAATCCAAAAGTAATCAGATGACGTTAGATAATTTGGGTAATCCAAAAATTACATTACTGATTACAATTTTGGACTGTAACAGATTACATTTAGAAAGCAACCTACCCAGCCCTGCCTGCAGCTTTGAATAATGAGCTGTATATAAGTAAGATGTATATATGGTTATATTCAAGTCAGTGTGCACACATGCGTTTGAGCGTGTGTGTGTAAGTGCGTGTGTGTTACCTGTACTCCTCCTGAGTGAAGATGGGGATCCTGGAGGGCTGGAGGACAGTGATCTCCACCAGGGTTCGGTTCTCCTTCACTGGCTCTCCATCGTCAAAGGCTATCACCACCAACTGAGCGGACACACACACACACAAGCGCACACACCCATTACTGATTTCTTCTTGAATCAAACCACAATGCCTGGTCGCCATCTGTTTCTGCATGCATGGCAATGAATAACAGAGAAGTTTGAAATGGCACAAATAGGTCTGGGAACCAAGCTCCAACCCACCCAGAGAGAGTGTATGTATCTATCGACCCTACATTCTTAGAACGGGGAGACGAGACAGAGACAGAAAGCAAGACAGAGTCAGAGCGAGAGAGAGAGTTTGTCCTTATTACAACCTAATATCCTTCAGCAACATGCTCCTCCCGTTCGCTGCCAAGGTTACACTGAGCTGAGGTCAGCTCCACATACACTCAGATGACCTTCTGTGGGAGTATAATGTCAGGAACTTAATATGCACGCACATATTGGTTTAGTCACAGGTGGAGTCTGTGCAATGGCCTGATGAATAAGGACATGATGAAGGTATTGTGAGAAGGTTCCAAAAAGAGTCCATTAGCTCAATATGTGCACCCTTTTGACAAATTAGAACTAATAATAAAGTGCACAGATAATGTACACTATTTCAGTACAGTATGTGAGGACGTGTACTTTAAGAAAGACTCATAAAAAAATATATACACTACCTACTCATTCAAGGGTTTTTCTTCATTTTTAGTATTTTCTACATTGCAGAATAATAGTGAAGACATCAAAACTACAAAATAACACATATCGAATCATGTAGTAAAAGTGTTAAACAAATCAAAATATATTTTATATTTGAGATTCTTCAAATAGCCATCCTTTGCCTTGATGACAGCTTTGCACACTCTTTGTATTCTCTCAACCAGCTTCACGAGGAATGCTTTTCCAAAAGTCTTGAAGGAGTTCCCATATGTGCTGAGCACTTGTTGGCTGCTTTTCCTTCACTCTGCTGTCCGACTTATCCCAAACCATCTCAATTTGGTTGAGGTCGGGGGATTGTGGAGGCCAGGTAATCTGATGCAGTATTCCATCACTCTCTTTCTTGGTCAAATAGCCCTTACACAGCCTGGAGGTGTGTTGGGTCATTGTCCTGTTGAAAAACAAATGATAGTCCCACTAAGCCCAAACCAGATGGGATGGCATATCGTTGCTGAATGCTGTGGTAGCCATGCTGGTTAAGTGTGAATTCTAAATAAATCACAGACAGTGTCACCAGAAAAGCAAGCCCACACCATAACACCTCCTCCTCCATGCTTCAAGGTGGGAAATACACATGCGGAGATCATCCATTCACCCACAACGTGTCTCACAAAGACACTGCGGTTGAAACCAAAAATCTCCAATTTGGACTCCAGACCAAAGGACACTTTTCCACCGGTTTAATATCCATTACTCATGTTTCTTGGCCCAAGCAAGTCTCTTCTTATTATTGGTGTCCTTTAGTAGTGGTTTCTTTGCAGCAATTTGACCATGAAGGCCTGATTCATACAGTCTCCTCTGAATAATTGATTTTGAGATGTGTCTGTTACTTGAACTCTGTGAAGCATTTATTTGGGCTGCAATTTCTGAGGCTGGTAACTCTAATGAACTTATCCTCTGCAGCAGAGGTAACTCTGGGTCTTCCATCCCTGTGGTGGTCCCAATGACAGCCAGTTTCATCATAGCGCTTGATGGCTTTTGCGACTGTACTTGACATTTTTCGGATTGACTGACATGTCTTAAAGTAATGATGGATTGTCGTTTCTCTTTGCTTATTTGAGCTGTTCTTGCCATAATATGGACTTGATCTTTCACCAAATAGGGCTAACTTCTGTATACCCGCCTACCTTTTCACAACACAACTGATTGGCTCAAACACAATAAGGAAAGAAATTCCATAAATGTACTTTTAAGAATGCACAAGTGTTAATTGAAATGCATTCCAGGTGTCTACCTCATGAAGCTGGTTGGGAGAATGCCAAGAGTGTGCAAAGCTGTCATCAAGGCAAAGGGTGGCTATTTGAAGAATCTCAAATATAAAATATATTTTGATTTGTTTAACACTTCATTGGTTACTACATGATTCCATATGTGTGATTTGATAAAGAAAGACACATAGTATGAGAGGAGATCATATTTGAGTGAGTTTCTTTCATTTATGATGGGTGAGATGGAGGTATTGTGTAAATGTTCTAGCAACAAAAAATACATTAGTTTAATCTGTGCACGTTTCTTACCCACTGGTCTGCATTAAATCTTAAAGTGCAACTGTACTGTACAAATCATCCATCATCATCATCATCATCATACCTTGAAGGTGACGCTGGGCTGTTCGTTGAGGTTGACCCTGGTGATGACCCTCCCAGATCCCTTCTCCACGTCAAAGATGCTACCGCTGTAAGGTGATTGGTCCTCGTCCACTCTGTAACGCACCAGACTGGCTGGAGTACCCTGGGACAGAAACACAGGGGCAAGACAGACATGTTAGGTGAGTGAACTCCTCTATTTTATGTGTTTTGTCCTATATTTTTATTTTTAATCGCAGCCCCTGTCCCCGCAGGTGGCCTTTCACCTTTTGGTAGGTCGTGATTGTAAATAAGAATTTGTTCTGAACTGACTTGCCTAGTTAAATAAAAGTTCAATAAAAAAATACAAATATTTGTACTTTTAATATTATTTTTTTTATATTGTATGTTGCTCAAGGGGACAGCAGTGATGCTATGATATTTTATTAATATTTTCACACAGGTGGGTTGAAGTAGTCTGAAAGAACTGACTTACAGTTTGCTTTACTCAAACTCTACAGTAGCTTGGGAAGCTAACGGATTCCCAATTCCCCTGACCGGGTCACGAACCTAGGTCGTGAAAATGACTCATGGGTGTGTTTTCCGACTTCGCTATTGTCTCCGGCATGTACTCTCCATGCAAGTGAACCTCGATGAACTACCTCTGCTACACTGTGACTACACAACATAGTCTCATCCCCTCATTACCAGTAGGAGGACTGCTCATCACATTACCCTTTACTGTATTCATAGATGACACACATCATCTCTTGGAGTTAAATAACACCCACCCTATCCCTCCATCCCCAAATCAAATCCACTTTAAGGTATTAATGAAAGCTGGGACTTTAATATGACCCTTTAATTAAGATTAATAATGCTTTCAGATAGCTGATTATCTCATAACTATCTTTTTCAATTATACCACTTTAAAGCTCCACATTTTTTCCCCCACTTTTTTTTCTTACTGTCTTCTAATAGAAGATAATACTTCAGTGCCCTTCAGCAGAAGTGAGAATGCGGGACTTGAGAAAGCCTAATGGGTTTTCTGTGCTGTAGAGTCAAACTGGGCAGAACTGAGCAAATGCGGGGGTTAGAGATGTTAGATCCCTTGGGTGGTTTACTCACACAAATACATCTGCCGAAGGTTGTGAGAAATCATCAGAGAGAGCTTACGGATACACTGAGGGGCATGTGTGTAACATCCAGGCTGTGTGCGTAGAATCCGGCATTTGTGTTAGATCCAAACTGAGTATAATAAGAACAGAAACCAAATGCCTTTTTGTTCGGCAACTGCACACGGCACCTACCAAATATTGTAACAAAAGTGTCAGCATTCTGTCTGAATTTTTATTCCAGGTGAACATAATGGCATAGGCTAAGTACTGTATCTTGCCCAAGGGCAACCAATAAAGGCACACCATTTCGGATTCCAACACCAGTCATATGCTGTTCCTTAACATGTAAGGCCAAGCTTTGACTTTGAAATATTACTAAGAAGTAGAACCCCAGGCCATTTGGCCACTGCAGTGTGAGCTGAAAGGCCAAACAAGCCCTCAGGATCAGAGACCATGCACCTATTTAAAATAAACATTTATAAAAATGAGATGATGTCCTCTCCCCCATTTCCTTTCCCCTATAAACTGTGCAGTTCAGTATCAACATTTCCAGTTTCCACATTTGACATTCAATGGCAGGTATCATACTGGTTCCAAGACAGCAGTACTATGGGGATTGCCTTGACTGTAGATACAGTAACATCTTACTATATCTACTAGTGCTTTCAGGTTTAGAGCAACTCCCCTTGTCTGGCTTTTCGCTCACAGACCATAAATATTTGATGCCTTCTGCTGGGGAAAACACACCAAAAATTGAGATATTTACCACTTTGACATCTAAGAAATGTATGTTGGGACTAGGGCTGTGGCGGTCATGAAATTTTGTCAGCTGGTGATTGTCAAGCAAACAACTGCCGGTTACACAGTAATTGAGCGTTATTATTAACATAAGCACGATTAGCATCTTGTGACTTCCATGCATAGCGAATGGAGGATCCATTTCCCACCGTTCATTTTTGTGCCAGCCAGGTAGGCTGCTCCTGTTGTAAAGAAAAGCAATGTGCTTAATATTAGAAAGTCGATAAATAAATACAGTAGGCCTAGCCTATAGAAAGCTGATGGGTTCCTCCTCTTTTTAGAAGAGGCCCGCAAAACTATTTTCTCACAGAATTGTATAGCCTATAGAAACGTTGCCCAACATGAGCTCATGAAGTGTTTGATTTGGTTTTACGAAAACATTTGCATTGATGTCAGAGTGACTGGAGGGGACAATAGAGTGTTGAGTACCAGGCATTTAGCAAGTTTGGTAGGCTACTAATGACCATCAGCAGCATCAGAGCTTGGAGAAGCCTAGTTACCGTGACTAAACGGTCACGTGGAATTTGACTGCGGTCACGACTCGAGACAGCTGGTGTGGCGGTAATACAGTCACTATAACTGCCCGAGTTGGGATTCTCTCACTAAGGAAGAAGAAACCTAATGCCTGCTTTTGGAAGACAAAATGTCAGCCAGGAATTTTCTACAACATGTGTATTCTTTCTTTCAAGATGTTTTGTTAAATACAAGCACAAACAGACAGATCATGAATAAAAGAACAGGCAGAGGGACCCTGGAGAGTATACCAACATCTGCTAGGAAAACAGGAGGGCAGTGTCAAAACACACCAGCCACCTCATTTGACCAGATACATCAAATAGTCTAGTGTCTACAATTGCTCAGTCAATTATGTTTGTATTGTTACTAGACTAGTTTATCGATATACCCTCACTCTTCAACACCCCATGCCCTTCTACAAAATAGCTGTGAATGATGTTGCATTCACACACAAGTGGGGAAACAACTCTTGCTCTCAACAGCCAGTGTCTGCTAGTTTAATTTCTGCTTCCCCTAAACAATCAATTTAACAATTAGTCACTGCTATGTTCACCAAAGTAACGAACCTATAACATATGGCTGAGATATAACTAAACAACAACAAAACAACAATTTAAATTGTACAAGACATATAACTAAGAAAAACAATCCAAGGATTAAAATAATGTAGATGTAAAACTAATTAGAAGAACTGAATATAGTGGGTTGAATGATGCTCTTCCAAAAACAAAGCATTAATGACTAAAAAGATGGCCTCCTTCGATAGACCTAAGACCTGGAATATGAAATCAAATCTGATTTAGTAACTGTAGTCCTTTCAAGTCCACTCTTATTTCTCCAAGGGCAGGAATACTTCCTGGAATATCTTCAAACTGATGATGTTACCGCCCTATGCTTCTTCACCTGACATTAGGACATAGCCTATTATTAGAACATAGCCCCTATTGTTGGCAAAAACATTTTTTGGGGGCCTAAAATGACTGTAATAACAGGCTTTGAGACCCTTATGAGACATTGTCTGCTGAGTGATCCATGGAGGTAAATGTGTTTTGGCTGTGATGTAAACTTCAGAACCTTCGATTTTCAGAAATATTAACTGCATATGATCATTTAATTATTTTATTTTTTATTTAACCTTTCTTTAACTAGGCAGGTCAGTTAAGAACAAATTCTTATTTACAATGATGGCCTACCCCGGCCAAACACTAACCTGGACGACGTTGGGGCAATTGTGCGCTGCCCTATGGGACTCCCAATCACGGCCGGTAGTGATACAGCCTGGAATCGAATCAGGGTCTGTAGTGACACCTCTAGCACTGAGATGCAGTGCCTTAGAACGCTGCGCCACTCGGGAGCCCCGAGGACTTTAATAATAGGTATTCATTACACTTCTCTAATTGATTTCCTTCAGTTCTAGTAAGCAATAAGATGAGACGCTTCCGCATATGCCTTTGTATTCTCAGCCTTTGTCGAACTGTATGGTGCAGCCCAAAACACAGAGAACAGTTCATGCCAGAGATTGAATTCCATTTCTGTTCTCTGTCCCTGTTTCCCTCATCAGCTCTGCTGTGGAAAGGAGGCACAACTACAGCCCACTTGTTACTGTGCTCTCAGACAGACAGACAGACAGACAGACAGACAGACAGACAGACAGACAGACAGACAGACAGACAGACAGACAGACAGACAGACAGACAGACAGACAGACAGACAGACAGACAGACAGACAGACAGACAGACAGACAGACAGACAGACAGACAGACAGACAGACAATACACATGCACAGAGAGCACAAAGAGTGGGAGATATTTGGAGTGAGTCATTACTGCAGGTTAACTATGTTGTGTGAAATGTTCAGATCCACACTGTTGTGATTGACAGGCTCAGAGTGAACCCCATGGACGTGTACTGTTCCTCTGCTACAGACACCACGGAGGCCCCCTACCCTGGTGGGAACACAACCAGCAGGAGGTCCTTTCACACCAAGTTCCAGTCCAATCACCAATCACTGGCCTTTTCTCCAGACCCCCGGGGAGGGTATAACGAGCAGATAGATTCGAGAAGCGTCAGATGAGGATTGTTTCTGAAGTCTGCATTGTTTTAGATGGACGCAATTCACACAAGAGTCAAATATAATGATGCAGACTATAAAAAAAGGCATATCATTCAATTATATAAAAATCCTTGCCAAAGAGACTGCCAGGGAGAGAAAGGAAAGAGAAGGAGATGGACCAGGTTAGAAAATAGACAACAGATTGAGGAAGAGATGTGCAGATAGAAGCCCCAAAGTTCTCTGATTTTCTTACACATTACTACTACATTTTCTGGCTAGCCATACCACCCTGCATCCCACTGCTGGCTTGCTGCAAAAGGTTTGTTCTTTGGATGGGACATTAAACCAAGGTTTTGACTCTTTGTAGTCACTAAAGATCCCATGACACTTATTGTAAGATTAGGGGTGTTAACCCGGTGTCCTGGCTAAATTCCCCACCTGGACCCTCGGACTACCTCGGTCATGTAATTATCTCCAGTTTCCAATTGACTCAATACAACCTCTCTGCTCTACCCTGCAACTTTTGCCCAGTTCACAGCTATTTTGCTCTCCACAAAACACACATTCTGATATGCTACAGTAACAATGGAAACTAACATGTACAGTGAGGGAAAAAAGTATTTGATCCCCTGCTGATTTTGTACGTTTGCCACTGACAAAGAAATGATCAGTCTATAATTTTAATGGTAGGTTTATTTGAACAGTGAGAGACAGAATAACAACAACAAAAATCCAGAAAAATGCATGTCAAAAATGTTATAAATTGATTTGCATTTTAATGAGGGAAATAAGTATTTGACCCTCTCTTAATCAGAAAGATTATACAGGTAACGAGCTGAGATTAGGAGCACACTCTTAAAGGGAGTGCTCCTAACTGCAGCTTGTTACCTGTAAAAAATACACCTGTCCACAGAAGCAATCAAGCAATCAGATTCAAAACTCTCCATCATGGCCATGACCAAAGAGCTCTCCAAGGATGTCAGGGACAAGATTGTAGACCTACACAAGGCTGGAATGGGTTACAAGACCATCGCCAAGCAGCTTGGTGAGAAGGTGACAACAGTTGGTGCGATTATTCGCAAATGGAAGAAACACAAAAGAACTGTCAATCTCCCTCGGCCAGGGGCTCCATGCAAGATCTCACCTCGTGGAGTTGCAATGATCATGAGAAGGGTGAGGAATCAGCCCAGAACTACACGGGAGGATCTTGTCAATGATCTCAATGCAGCTGGGACCATAGTCACCAAGAAAACAATTGGTAACACACTACGCTGTGAAGGACTGAAATCCTGCAGCGCCCGCAAGGTCCCCCTGCTCAAGAAAGCACATATACATGCCCATCTGAAGTTTGCCAATGAACATCTGAATGATTCAGAGGACAATTGGGTGAAAGTGTTGTGGTCAGATGAGACCAAAATGGAGCTCTTTGGCATCAACTCACCTCGCCTTGTTTGGAGGAGGAGGAATGCTGGGGCCATGTACCGTCAAATCTTGGGTGAGAACCTCCTTCCCTCAGCCATGGCATTGAAAATTGGTTGTGGATGGGTATTCCAGCATGACAATGATCCAAAACACACGGCCAAGGCAACAAAGGAGTGGCTCAAGAAGAAGCACATTAAGGTCCTGGAGTGGCCTAGCCAGTCTCCAGACCTTAATCCCAGAGAAAATCTGTGGAGGGAGCTGAAGGTTCGAGTTGCCAAACGTCAGCCTCGAAAGCTTAATGACTTGGAGAAGATCTGCAAAGAGGAGTGGGACAAAATCCCTCCTGAGATGTGTGCAAACCTGGTGGCCAACTACAAGAAACGTCTGACCTCTGTGATTGCCAACAAGGGTTTTGCCACCAAGTACTAAGTCATGTTTTGCAGAGGGGTCAAATACTTATTTCCCTCATTAAAATGCAAATCAATTGATAACATTTTTGACATTTTTCTGGATTTTTGTTGTTGTTATTCTGTCTCTCGCTGTTCAAATAAACCTACCATTACAATTATCGACTGATCATTTCTTTGTCAGTGCGCAAACGTACAAAATCAGCAGGGGATCAAATACTTTTTTCCCTCACTGTACTAAACACTTTGAGAACCTCAAGACATGATGTAACTATGCTGAAGCACTTGTTATAATGAAAAACAACTCCAGTCTCAAAACAAAAGAGAGGGAGCATGTAAGGTAGAATACTGACTCACCTATGGGGCTATAAAATATTTAGGTGATTGCACCGCCAATAAACCCACCTTCCTTTGGCATAGGGTTGATGAAGCTGAACCACATTTTTTGGGGGACAAAATAACCTTTTTCTCTAGCATTTATTAGATTCCAAATGTGTCTTTGCTTTATCGTAATGGCCTTGTTGTCCTATTAACAGAGCGAACGGGAAGCAGTAAAAGTTAGGTGAGTGTGTTGTGAGGCATTACAAAAACCTATACTGATTTTGCCCTGCCCCTGTACAGCCTCGCTTGTGATAGGGAAATCATTTCTGAGTGCAACAGGGTGTCAAAATGATGGTGCTGTATCGTGTAATTTCATTCCTCTGGTTTGCAGCTGGCAAAAAAAAAGTATATTCCAGGAAGTCGGTGTGGAACTGCTCAGCCATGGCAAAGCAAATGAAGACAGAGACAGATAAACAGAAGGGTGAGACTGGAACAGTGTGTTGTTTAACATACTTAACAGAAATAATCATCACATTTTGACAACTGTGGGAACAGAACAGATGCAACACAATCAGATAGCTATTTTTATGAAGAGAACATTGGTTCTTGCTGGTAGTGCTGTATTTCACTATGCTTTGTAATAAACAATAATTTGTGTAATCAGCTGTGATGCCTTAAGTGGTGAAAATAACTGTTCTCTTTAACAGGGGTTCTCAAAGTGGGGTCCGCGGAGGCACTGCATATACACTACATGACCAAAAGTATGTGGACACCCGCTCATCGAACATCTCATTCCAAAATCATGGGCATTAAAGGGGAATGGAAACACTGATTTAGAACGCCGGCTAACTGTAAATCGTCATATTAGCATTGTTGCGTCACTGGCAGGAGAGAACATTTTGGAACTCACAAAAATGGCTGAATTTACCGAGTTGCTCCGAGTCTGAGAATGAAATAATGTTAGTTAGGGAGCCGATAAACCTACTGAAGCCGTTCGTGTTTGAGCCGATCGTTGCCCCAGATCAAAGAGTTCGTTCTCGTAGCAGTAACAACACAGATTTGCCGCCTGAAACACCTCAGCTACAGGGTCGGCGTAGGCAAACAAACTGGTGTGAGTGGGGATGCTGCCAGGTAATGGCTAGAGTAGGAGTGTGTGTTGCAGAGAGATGGTGGTGATACAGCACAAAGTCCCAGCGGATGGTGGCTGTATTACATCCAGTCAGTGGTTCCTGTCAATCTGTCTAGGTTGCGATGTATTTATTGGACGTGTCGGTGCTCAATATATATAATCAGTATCCTATAACGATGTTTATCATCAGCGCTGTTTGGCGCGTTGGTAACACATTTACCTATAGATTAGACGACTAGAGTTCCAATTGCAGACAGCATCATGATTCATGAAATCTCATTCTAACCAATAACGGGACGTGCTCTTTATAAATACATTGTGATTTAGTTTCAGTATCAGACTAACTTTTATTTTTTTTGGATCGCAGAGCATACAGGCTGGCAGTTTATCGGCAGTTCACCCTATGGGCACAAGAGAGAATTGGACGAGGTCCCTCCGTTTGTCGTTTCTTCCATAAAGTGCGCATAGCCAGAAGCAAAGGCATTGAGTAAAAGTTTGAATAAAACCAGTTCATTTAGTAAATCTAGCCTAGCGTAAGACATAGACCTAATGCCTGCGCCTTATGTAAAAATAGTATTAGCTAGCTCCTTCACTATAACAACAGGTTCAAGCGTAACCAGATAAACTTGCTTTGAAGATAAAACTACGTTCAGTATGCACTAATCCCGTACCCCTGTCGCTGGAGTAGTGACTTCAACTAGCTTGGCTGCCATCTATTGGAAAGGAATTGTAACTACAATGGGCAGCTAGTCAGAGTCAAAGTAGACATTAATAATATACGCCATTTAGCAGACGCCTTTATCCAAAGTAAACTGGGTACATGGTAGTGGAAACAGATCATAGAAACAAGATTGCAATTTTGATATCATAGATGGTCAGTCCTTGCATCTATAGCTCTGTCTATGCATTTGAGAGTGGTTACATTTCTCCAGGTTTTTACCAAAAGAGGAGCAGGAAGGCACTTTGTTATTGTTTCCACTGCTGATTGCCACTTTAAGAAGTTAAGTTGCAGATTAAATACACACCACAATATGTTACAGATACTATAAAAATGTCCCATCACTCAGACAGTTAGTGAATACACAGCATTCAGCAGAGCAAACAATCAATCAAATATATTTTACAAAAGCCCTTTTTACATCAAAATAATAACCACAGTGGTTATAGAGGGTGCAACAGTTCAACACCTCAAGAGCAACTGTCAGTTGGCTTTTCATAGCTGAGCATTAATAGGTTGAGAGAGAGAGTCGAAACAGTAGAACTGGGACAAGGTTGAAACGGGTATAAAAAAATCATTGGGAAAACAATTCCACTCCGTTTCCCTTAACGTATGGGTGTATCTTTGAATTCACTGATCTTACACTCCGTCAGCTCCATCTGTGGCGTATAGGGTCAGGACTCGTTTGTATACTGATGGTCGTGAGCTCAATCTAGCTGGGCCCTGAGCTCTTTAGTGATGGTCCCTGTGGACCTCTTCTCCACCGCAGCACAGGAACACTCTGACACCAAGGGGTCAGTTTGGCATGCTATACTAACTGTTCTTTCCTGTTGGTAGAAAACAATTAAGGCATTTATTAGGCTATAGTTATATTCAAGAGTCACTGCATATACTTGAAATACACAATAGCCTTAGAAATAACATGTATTTGCATGTACCACCTGCCTCCTGCACAGTCTCCTTCAGGATGAAAACATTTTCAGGGATGAAGATGTCATCTTGAAAACAAACAAACGTTTTGTTAAGACAACTGAACCCACATTAGTTGGCATTAACAAGCTACCTGTTGTATGCTTTGTCAACACACGCACGCACACACGCACGCGCACACACACGCGCACGCACGCAGGCACACACGCACGCACACACACGCACGCACACACGCACGCACACACACACACGCACGCACGCACGCACACACACACACACACACACTTATTTTTCAGCAAACATTAGGTATGTCAACTTCCGTCTAGCTAAATGAGGTGGAGCTAACAAAAAATTACAAAAACAAATCTGTCAACAAAATGTATTACAGTACTTGACTATCTGAGGTGGAAGCTAGCTACAGTAACTAACTTTACCTAATAACCGGAGTACACGGATAAACTGTGTTGCAATTTTAGTTGCAGTTGAGTTGCTTGCTAATGTTATTTGCTGGGGGGTGTAACACAAAACACTTCAGACGCAATTAGCTAGTTACCTTCAACTAGAGTTGCAACAAAGTTGTCCAGTGTCTAACGCTAGTCTAGTCAACAACATTCATGACCGGTTAACGTTACCTCTGGGGCTCCATTGCATTGACTCGCGTCGCCTCCTCCGTTCGGTCGCTTTTGATGATGGTCGGTCGGTAACCCCTACACCATAACCCTCTAAATGTCAAATGGAGGCGCAAGCAGAGGGCTTCAACGTAGGCCTATGACTCCTTTCCATCCGGAAACTCCCGGTTGCCGCATCGAAAGTGGCCTTCATCGCGAAGTCTGCCTCCGCGAAATGCTGTCTGCAGATCCTGCTCTTCGATCCACTCTCAATACCACAGACAATTTGCTGATTCCTGTCAGTGATGCACTGGCGTCGGTCATTACTATGACAATTTAAACTTCCCAAAGTGTTCTATTTCCCTTTAATATGGAGCTGGTCCCCCCTTTGCTGCTAGAACAGCCTCCCAATCTTCTAGGAATTCTTTCCACTAGATGTTGGAACATTGCTGCGGGGACCTGCTTCCATTCAGCCACAAGAGCACTAGTGAGGTCGGGCACTGATGTTGGGCGATTAGGCCTGGCTCGCAGTCGGTATTCCAATTCATCCCAAAGGTGTTCGATTGGGTTGAGATCAGAGATCTGTGCAGGCCAATCAAGTTCTTCCACACTGTTATCTACAAACCATTTCTGTATGGATCTCGCTTTGTGCACGGGGGTATTGTCATAATGAAACAGGAAAGGGCCTTCTCCAAACTGTTCCCACAAAGTTGGAAGCACAGAATCGTCTAGAATGTCATTGTATGCTGTAGCGTTACGATTTCCCTTCAATTGAACTAAGAGGCCTAGCCTGAACCTTGAAAAGCAGCCCCAGACCATTATTCCTCCTCCACCAAACTTACAGTTGGCACTATGCATTCGGGTAGGTAGCGTTCTCCTGGCATCCGCCAAACCCAGATTTGTCCATCGGACTACCAGCTGGTGATGTGCGATTCATCACTCGCATTTCCACTGCTCCAGAGTCCAATGGTGCAATGGAAACCCATTTCATGAAGCTCCCGACGAACAGTTCTTGTGCGGACGTTGCTTCCAGAGGCAGTTTGAAACTCGGCAGTGAGTGTTGCAACCGAGGACAGACAATTTTTGCGCTAGACGCTTCATAACTCGCCAGTCCCGTTCTGTGAGCTTATGTGGCCTACCAATTCACGGCTGAGACGTTGTTGCTCCTAGACGTTTCCACTTCACAATAACAGCACTTGCAGTTTACCGGGGCCGCTCTAGCAGGGCAGGAAAGGTGGTATCCTATGACGGTGCCACGTTGAAAGTCACTGAGCTCTTCATTATGGGCCATCCTACTGCCAATGTTTGTCTATGGAGATTGCATGTCGGCTTGCTCGATTTTATACACCCGTCAGAAACGGGTTTAGCTGAAATAGCCGAATCCACTAATTTGAAGGGGTGTAAAAACAGCTGCATTGGACCTTTAAAAAATGTTTGGCCAAGGGATCAGTGGAATAAGTTTCTACAATTTATGTTCTTTACCCTGGGCAACATGGGCCTGGGAGGCTCATAGGGATATTGGTATCCACAGTACTCCACCAATAATACATTTATCAACTCAATGCTTCTTGTATTTCCCCAAAATATTTTTCTGGGGCATACATGCACTGTAATTTAAGCTTTAGAACTGCAGTTATCTCTGCCTCATGGATAAAAATGTAGAATTTCAGGATATTAATGTTAAAAGCTGCAACAAGAAAAGATATCTCTGCCCCATTATTTCTTGAAAATTGAGAAAGAGGCGGGCCATTAAAATATTCCATCCCAGGGCCCGAGACCGGGTTCATCTGGCAATGCACTGCTGAGGTCATAGTAAAACCAAAGACAGTACAGTATGAAGAAACGGTTTCTCCAATAGAAATCCCCGATCACACTTGTAGGCGATGTCATGGGAACGTTGGCTATCTAAGCTCATGCGCAGAAACATGTCATCGGGTCTAACGGTCGTCTTGCTCCGAACTGCACATTTGCAGGCCGAAAATGAAAACGTTCAATTTAATATTTTCATGAGGTTGGAGTAATAACATGTTCAACTACTTAAGACATTGAGTCGAATCTAGGCTCTGCCTTTAGCTTGAGAAAATTAACAAATAAGGAAGCATTTTTTATTTCTCTCATTGACTTCTCAAACACCGGCCTGGTCTGCTTGGTCTGTTTCACAAGCGTTCACGGAAGTCTTGTAATGTTGTGCCTCTGGGTTTAGAAACTCCTTGGATGCTATTTTTATCTCACTTGAGTTGTGTTCTAATTATGAGGGGTTCCCTGATGAATTTGCTATCCCCAGCCCCAAAAAGTTTTTTAAAACTTTGCTTTATAAAACCAATACATATTAATCTTGATATGAATCATTAGTCACAGAGCGATCAGTGATACTCACAGGAGGGTCTTGGTCCTCAGCGAACACAGTGGCGATGACCGTTCCCTTCTCTGCGTTGGGGGCCACCAGGCCTTTGTACAGCGCTTGGCTAAACACCGGGGAGAAGTCATTCATATCCTGTGAATAAAAAGGAATAGATACATAAAGTACTGTAGGCTACTATGAATGTTGAATTTTACATTTTTGTATCCCCAACGCTTAAAAAACAAAAAGAGAAAGTTGGTCAATTTATTTTATACACTGTGATTGGAACTGCTATCTGCAAGTATAGCTGACAAAATTCTGTGGGAGCATTATTATGTGAATTAATGTCACAAGATACTTGATTCCAAATAATGGAAATGTTGAGGAAACCAAGGAAATTGGCCTTTGCAAGATGTGTATGACCCCAGGCGTTGCTCTAGGACAGTGGTACATATTTCATATCTGATTGTAAACTCATTAGTTTCAAGTTTCACTATTTTTATGTTACGTGCACACGTACAGTGAAATGTCTTTCCTGCAAGCTCCAAACACAACATTACAGTAATCAATATTAATGTAGCACTAAAAATAACAAGGTAGAACAAAAACAAAAACTGAACTGTAAACTGTACTGAATGTCAACTTAAACGTATTGAAGAACGATCTGGCCTAAATGGCCATGTACTCTTATAATCTCCACCGGGCAGAGCCAGAAGAGGAACGGCCACCCCTCAGAGCCTGGTTCCTCTCTAGGTTTCTTCCTAGGTTCCTGCCTTTCTAGGGGTTTTCCTAGCCTCTGTGCTTCTACATCTGCATTGCTTGCTCTTTGACTTAAATTGAATTATTTTGCTGCTCTGTAGTTCGCTACATACTTCAGTCAAAATTAGGGAGCTTGTAAAAAACAAAGTGATCAGCGATCGGATTGGCTCCAACCAATCAGAGTATCAAAGCCAATTACGAATGTTCAAACCGCCACCGTTCTAGTAATGGCCCTATCCATTGGTTTCTAAGAGCAATCAGAACAACTAGAATGTTTTTCTGTCCTAGAAATCATCGGGAAAATACTCAGATTCAGACATTGCGGAGAACAAATGAACATCCATGGGTATTATATAATTGGACCATTTTCCTGTCCTGCTAAGCATTCAAAGTGTAACGAGTGCTTTTAGGTGTCAAAAAGTATGGCGTAAAAAGTAAAGTATTTTCTTTAGGAATATAGTGAAGTAAAAGTAAAAGTTGTAAAAAATAAAAATAGTAAAGTAAACTACAGATACCCCCACCAAAAAATTAAGTAGTACTTGAAAGTATTTTTACATCACTGCTCAATTGAGATAATTTCCACACTGCCACGTAGGGCTGCCTGATATGGTCAAATAATCTAGGATTTTTTTTAACCAAATGTTGCAATTGCAAATTGACTTAGAATTAGAGCAAAACTGTAGTAATCATGGAAATAGAATGACTATTCTAATTCTATAGTTATAATATAATAGTGGGCACTTTGAATAGTGTTGTTTGAGATGACAATGAAATAAAATGCCAGGGAGGAGTTATTGTGACAGGGTAGGAACTAAAGTGTTGATAGGTGTTTCCTAGGGGACCCTATAATCTTTGGCTTCATGGCATGTTTTCTCTTAGCTACTTCATGTAGCTAACATATTCTTGCTTTGCATATTCCTCTTTGATTTAGAAGATACTGTAGCACAAACATGCTGATTTAGGTCTACACCATCTCTGGTATTATCAGGCTGTATTAGCTCTTACTCAGTACATTTATTAGTTAGCTAGCTAGCTATTAGCGGCTAACAATTAGCGTCTCACAAGATTTTGGGCTGCTAAGAAAAGACAAACTAGCTGATGTAAGAAACACAAGCTAATAGTGTCATTATAGAACACTAGTGGATTTATATTAAGAAGCAACTTGAAAACAGCATTGTTGTCATCAACATTGTTGCATGTGCTGCATTGATCATGCAGACCGAACACAAGTGTCTCGTGGTTGAGGAACATCAAATGTGCTCCTTGAGTGAGAGGGGCGGGGCGGGGCGTGCCTAGGTCTGTGTGGAAAGTGGCATGGAGAGAAAGAGCAGAGAGAGATCACTCAGGTAGCGAAGTAAACTATAAAAATTGACATTACACATTTAACAAATCAAACCCAAACCGGTCCCTGCATCAATACCGGTATATCATAAAATACGATATACTGCCCAGCCCTACACCTACCCATAATATGGACTTTGCTTTTGGCTTTTGTGACTGCACTTTTTCGTATAGACTGACCATGTCTTAAAGGAATGATGGATTGTCGTTTCTCTTTGCTTATTTGAGCTGTTCTTGCCATAACATGGACTTGGTCTTTCACCAAATAGGGCTATCTTCTGTATACCAACCCTACCTTGTCACAACACAACTGATTGGCTCAAACGCATTAAGAAGGAAAGAAATTCCCCAAATGAACTTTTAACAAGGCGCACCTGTTAATTTAAATGCATTCCAGGTGACTACCTCATGAAGCTGGTTGAGAGAATGCCAAGAGTGTGCTGTCATCAAGGCAAAGGGTGGCTACTTTGAAGAATCTCAAATATAACATATATTTCGATTTGTTTTACACTTTTTTGGTTATTACATGATTCCATATGTGTTATTTCACAGTTTTGATGTCTTCACTATTATTCTATAATGTAGAAAATAGTAAAACTAAAGACAAACCCTTTAATGAGTAGGTGTGTGCAAACTTTTGACTGGTACTGTACATTTGCAAACATTTCTAAAAACCTGTGTTCCTTTTGTTAATATGGGATATCGTGTGTAGATTGATGAGGAAAGATAATAATTGAATCAATTTCAGAATAAGGCTATAACGTAACAAAATATGGAAAACGTCAAGGGGTCTGAATACTTTCCGAATGCACTGTACATATAAAATTAAAGATCTTGAACACATTGATTCATATGATATAATGACATTTCTGATGATATGGTTGAAGTGGGCCGGTGCTGACCGGCAGAGAGAAGAGCCTTTGATACTAAGTGCCCTTGAACAAACCATCTGATTTAACCATACCTAGAGGATCTTCATGTGAAAGGCAAAGACTCATTCACAGACACGTGTCCAGTCCATCTATATGCAGCTTGTGTTCTGTTGAGCTGACAAACGGTGATTCAGTGCTTCTGCTTTCAATAACAAAGTCTTGCCATGGTGTTGTCCTCTGTTTGTGGAGGTGGAGAATATACACACACACACACACACACACACACACACACACACAAGCACGCTCTATCAGCTTCTACCATGTGTTTTCAAAAAGGGCGAGAAAAGAGAGAAAAGTTTGTGAGTTACACACACACACACACACACACACACACACACACACAAGCATGCTCTATCAGCTTCTACCGTGTGTTTTCAGAAAGGGTGGGAAAAGAGAGAAACGTTTGCGAGTTTATTTCTCAACCCAAGGACACCGGTAGACTACACAATCTATCACCGCGAGGTCTTCCATGGAAACGAAACCTTTCTAAAATCAAACACAAGAACAAATTAAACACAAAAGACTTAAAAAGCTTCAGCAGGTGTAATATGGAGGGAGGAAGGAAGGGATGTCATTGTGCCTCCTCCATCACCACTCATAGGAACCCAGTGTGAATCCATTCGTCCTGCCTTAATTCATGTTGGCCCTTTCAAAAATCTGCCAGCAGGGTGTGATCCTATCAAACACTGTTCCTGGGTGACTACAAGGATACTGCATCAAACTGTCCTTATCGAAGGACAAACTCACTCTACAGCTAGGCTGGGCCTGCAGAGGAACAACTTGAAGGACCAAGCTTCCCTTGTCATACTGGCAATATTGTGAATGCAGAGTGGAAGTCAGCGGATCTGTCATCTGGCTAAATAAAACCCACATACATCCTGAAAAAGCAAATGCACTGTTTTCTGTCCAACTCCGTGGGTGAAGTGTGAGACTAGGGGATGTTCTATATCATGAATATAGTCACAGTTCAAAGGTGTTGTTACGCATGCACACACTCATGTACACACACACATACACACAAACGGAGTGAGACACAGTGTGCCAAAACAGGAGGCGTCTAATCCCTTAGTTTCGATTGAGCGGCTAATCTCATGAAAGGTTGGAAAGGGAACGCATGCGTCTGGAAATCCTCACATAATTGCAGTCACAAAGCTAATGAGTCATTCAGCCCTGGAATAGCACTGGGCTAACACGACCGCTAGAAAGCCACAGTGCCTTTGGATATGTGCTCAGTCTTGGATCAGACATAACAAAAACACAATCAGGACCGCAATTCAAGTGTCTCCTAGCTGGCCTATCTGAATGATGCCATCATTAAATTGAGTTCACAGCATATATTGACATAATACCATGACTGCTATTCATCTAGCGCTGAAGTACTTTACCTGCTGGGGGGCAATGTTAACTACTTGTTTGTAATATCATCACCTCTTGAAGAGCATAGTCAGAACTATAAATCACAGATTATTCCATGCAAAAACATTGCGCATATTTAGCTCCATCATCAGAGTTATGCAGCAAGTAACTACATGCTTTTAATGATCAGTAAGCGTCAATTGATCGTGTAATTTAACGGGCAAAGTACTTTAGCTCTACATGAATAGCAGTCATGGTATTATGTCATTATATGCTGTGAACTCAATTTAATGATCACCTCATTCAGCTAGGCCAGCTAAGAGACTTTTGAACTGCAGTCCTGATTGTGTCTTTGTTATGGCTGATCCAAGGCTGAGCACATATCCAGAGCCACTCTGCCTTCTGCCCTTAGACTTCACATCACTTATTTAACAATCACTTGAAAATGGCACGCACGTCAAATTGAACGCTCTGCACCGTATTGACATTTTATTGATAACGACCTATATCTTGTCTAAAGATAACTGTAATTACTGCTCCTGGCACTGAAACAGTACTGCTTTGTTGCCTTTTGCCAGCACTACTTCTGCCTGGAGACCATGAGGTGAAAGTATATGGAAACATAAAGTGTTTATTCATCCTAATCAAAGGAGGAAAGCTGTGCTTTCTGTTTACTAACTCCAGCACACCTTCCTCAGTAACTGCAGAGAAGGAGACACACAGTCAATACAGTGTTATGCCGACTATGACTACCACTTCTACAGTGCTGGTTCTATGCATCCTTCACCATCACTGATGGTCCTTAGGGACTATGATGGTACATACTATTGTGAATGTAAAGCAACAAGTGCTTTTTCCTTGATGAGGGCTATAACTCGTTTATTCTTCAAGCACTAGCCTACTTGTCACCACCATGAGTGGAAACAAGTGAGTGAAGTAACAGAGACAATGTTTTTCACCAAGTAAATGTACACATACTCAGAATTGTACAAGGTGATATGGTGCTGCTAGTGATAGACACATTTCGAGACAGACAACGTAGTTTAAACAAAGTGTACATACATTATACACAACAAGGTAGAGTGAGTATAGCTATAACAGAATGAGCAAATATGCAGTGATTATACAGTTTATATACAGCGGATGTACAAACTGACGGAGGTGCAACTCAATATTAGGAAGGTGTTCCTAATGTTTGGTATACTCAGTGTATCTAAATGCAGAGAAATGGACAGAGTGCAATGCATTATAGTGCAGTTATTTTGTGTACAGTTCAGAGATGCCTTGATGCGGTGTGCAGCATAGAGTGCATATTCCTTTAGTCTCTATGGGCAGGATGGCCAGTTGGTGAGGGCCACAGCCCGGGGAAGAAACTGTTCAGGTGACGGGAGGTTTTGACCTGAACCGCCTGCCAGAAGTTAATTTTTGGAGGAGGGAGTGACCGGGGTTGGAAGGGTCACCCTGAGCCGATGACCCTCTCTGTAGACCGGACAATGCATTGCAGTTTACCCTTGCAGGGGCAGACGCAGACCCAAACAAGATGGTGATGGAGGAGGTGAGGATTGACTCAACGATTGATGGGTAAAACAGGATCAAGATTGAATGGGAGATCTATTAATTTTTTAGCTGCGGCAAGTAGTACATCCGCTGGTGTGCCTTATTGGTGACCGCTGTGATGTTAACCTCCCACTTGAGGTTGTGGGAGATGATGGTCCCCAGGAATCTGAATGATTCAGCAATGCTACAGTAACAGCTGAGCCATTAATCTCAAGGGGGAGAGATGGTGAGGGGCATTTTCTGAAGTCAACTACCATTTCCACGGTTTTATCTGTGTTGTATTCCAGTTTATTGCAACTGCACCAGGCCATTAGCCGGTCGACCTCTCCACGTTGGTGATGAGACCGAGCAGAGTAGTGTCATCTGTAAACTTGAGTAGTTGGACAGATGCGTTGTTGGAGGTGCTGTCATTGATGTAGAATGAGTAGATTAGAGGTGAGAGCACGCATCCTTGCAGCGTTCCGGTGCTGAGGGATAAAGAGTCCGAAAGGTGTTTTCCCAGCTTCACATGTTGCGTCCTGTTGGTCAGGAAGTCAGTGATCCACTGACAGATGGAGCTGGACACGTTCAGCTGGGAGAGTTTGTCTTGTAGCAGTTATGGGTATTGAACACAGATATAAAGTCCACAAACAATATCTTTGCATATGTTTTTGGGTTATCGAGGGGCTTAAGGATGTAGTGTAGGCCCCTGTTGACAACGTAGTCCACAGACCTGTTAACTCTGTACTGCAGTGGGAGTGAATACACAGTGAATACAGAGCTTCAGCTGGTCTTACCGTGATCCGAACAGTGACGGTGGCCTCACCGGGGGGCATTGTCCCTGCCTGGTCCACGGCCTCCACCTGGAAGGTATAGTTGGTCCCCATGCCCATACTAGCCAGGTCCTCAAAGTCCAGCGTCTGCAGGACCAACAGCTCGCCTGTGATCGGGTTCACCGAGAAAAGCTTCCTGGCCTCCGCAGATTTGATACGGTATGTTACGTTAGAGAACAGGTCTGCATCCACCGCCTGGGACAGAGGGAGAGAGAGGGATGAGAGGGATAAGAGACAGATGGACAGACAGACAGACAGACAGACAGACAGACAGACAGACAGACAGACAGACAGACAGACAGACAGACAGACAGACAGACAGACAGACAGACAGACAGACAGACAGACAGACAGACAGACAGACAGACAGACAGACAGACAGACAGAGGGGGGGATGGAGGGACTGAAGTCGCAATGAAATGAGAAATGGTATAGGTGTTTGCTATATTCAGTGAATGCTAATTTGTTTAAACACAGTGTGAAGTGCTTCTACTATGTAGAAATGTAATAAAATAAATACAGGCACTGATCAAATTAATCCCAGGGAAAATGTTTAGTTGGCCCTTTATAAGTAAAATGATTAAGATCAAAGGAGGAGTTATGCTAGGGGCAGAGAAATATGATTATAGAAATGCATGTACACAAACACACACATACACACAAACACACAAACACAGCAACCAAAATCCTGATTAGAAGAGATATCCAACCGACAACTGAAAATAAAAAGTCAATGCGATCTGTGGGAGTGAGAATCTTTCAGGTGGAAGGCTTTGATGTGGAGATGTGACGGAAGTAACAATATACAACAATATAAAAAGATAAAATACATTTATAAATAAATAGAAAAGAGAACACATATAATCCCTCCAGAGGAGAGAGGCGGGGATCAGAGATTCATCTGCCTGCAATGGCTGTCTGTCACTGGGCCTTCTTTACAGACAGGTGTCACTCCCACTACCAACCCCATCCCTGTCTGCTTCTGTTCTGGCTGAAGATGTTGTTCGTTTTTCTTGGGAGATTAGTGTTGTCACGGTTGCAGGTGTCAGTCACTCATCCCCCCCCCCCCCTCCTCCCTTGCATTATTCCCTTGTGAGTTGAGTAATATGTCACTCAGAATAGGCCTACAATTACTTCCCCTCTGCACCGGCTTTGCTTATGTGCTTGCTTGGGTATTCCCATGGTTCTCTTCCTCAGCACAAACAACAAGAGGATATGCTTGGCAGTAGGGCTGTACGATTAATCAAATTCAGATTGAAATTGCGATTTTGATAGTGCAATATCCATATCGCAAGAGGCTGCGATTATCTATTTTTGACGCTCAGTTAATACAACAAAAACTAGACTATGGCCCCTCCCCCAATGAGATCCGATAGACTCCGTTCATTCACTCCCTACATGCATTGAGGATGCTGACCAATCACAAGCGGGCACTCTCTCTCTCTGCATTGCATGCACATGCTGGCCAATCACAAGCGTCCCCGCTTAAAGCGCGCAGTTAGATGCTGGTGAGGAGAGGAATGGCTGAGTGCTGCTAGTGATAACGAAAAAACATCCCGCAGACAAATAAAAATATATCACATAGTCAAAGACATGATTCCTATTTGCAGAGTCAGCAAAGATGGCGTCAAGAAGATGATTAACAAGCTGGACAGGAGATACAAGATTCCATCTCGTACATATGTCTCCCAAGTCACAATCCCAACACTGTAATACAAAATGAAGGGAGAAGTTGAAACAGAGCTCACACATGTTGATTATTACGTGACTACAACATACATTTGGAAGTAGAACAGCCGAGCCCTAAATTTGCTTGACAGTACACTATATTGATGAGACGTTTCAACTGAAAGGTCGGTGCTTGGAAACATCATTGGTCAGAAGATCACACGATAAAACATTGCTCTGGGGTTGTGTGAAGCTTTAATTGCCTGGGTCACTAACGAGGAGCAGGAAGTGTGCATAACGTTAACGGCACAAATGTAGTAAGGGCCATCTCGTTGTATGACTGGACCAGACTACAATGTTTTGGACACAGGCTGCACCTGCAATCGGTAAACTACGTGTTACATGTTTTTAGGCACTTTGACTTATAATTTCCATGGCCGATGGCTGCATGAATAAATATTTAATTTAGATTAATTAAGAACTCATAATGGTAAAATAGGAACTCATAATGTTATTTTGCGTTGTTTTTCAGAGAACATATAGAGCCCCGAGTTGATTATCCCTTTAATACCATGGCTCTAATTTAACACATTTGCCTCTAGAAATGTGTTATTTGCTGGTAGAAATGTGTTCAGCATCCACTTAAGTAGCTAGCAAGTTTGACCGCTGGCTACGTCCCTTCCGTCTTCAAGAGAGCGAGAGTTGCACCCCTTCTGAAAAAACCTACACTCGATCCCTCCAATGTCAACAACTACAGACCAACTACAGTATCCCTTCTTTCTTTTCTCTCCAAAACTCTTGAGCGTGCCGTTCCTTGGCCAGCTCTCCTGCTATCTCTCTCAGAATGACCTTCTTGATCCTAATCAGTCAGGTTTCAAGACTGGGCATTCAACTGAGACTGCTCTTCTCTGTGTCACGGAGGCTCTCCGCACTGCTAAAGCTAACTCTCTTTCCTCTGCTCTCATCCTTCTAGACCTATCTGCTGCCTTTGATACTGTGAACCATCAGATCCTCCTCTCCACCCTCTCCGAATTGGGCATCTCCGGCGCGGCCCACGCTTGGATTGCGTCCTACCTGACAGGTCGCTCCTACCAGGTGGCGTGGCGAGAATCTGTCTCCGCACCATGCGCTCTCACCACTGGTGTCCCCCAGGGCTCTGTTCTAGGCCCCCTCCTATTCTCGCTATACACCAAGTCACTTGGCTCTGTCATATCCTCACATGGTCTCTCCTATCATTGCTATGCAGACGACACACAATTAATCTTCTCCTTTCCCCCTTCTGATAACCAGGCGGCGAATCGCATCTCTGCATGTCTGTCAGACATATCAGTGTGGATGACGGATCACCACCTCAAGCTGAACCTCGGCAAGACGGAGCTGCTCTTCCTCCCGGGGAAGGACTGCCCGTTCCATGATCTCGCCATCACGGTTGACAACTCCCTTGTGTCCTCCTCCCAGAGTGCTAAGAACCTTGGCGTGATCCTGGACAACACCCTGTCGTTCTCCACTAACATCAAGGCGGTGACCCGATCCTGTAGGTTCATGCTCTACAACATTCGCAGAGTACGACCCTGCCTCACACAGGAAGCGGCGCAGGTCCTAATCCAGGCACTTGTCATCTCCCGTCTGGATTACTGCAACTCGCTGTTGGCTGGGCTCCCTGCCTGTGCCATTAAACCCCTACAACTCATCCAGAACGCCGCAGCCCATCTGGTGTTCAACCTTCCCAAGTTCTCTCACGTCACCCCGCTCCTCCGCTCTCTCCACTGGCTTCCAGTTGAAGCTCGCATCCGCTACAAGACCATGTTGATTGCCTACGGAGCTGTGAAGGGAACGGCACCTCGAATCCTTCAGGCTCTGATCAGGCCCTACACCCAAACAAGGGCACTGCGTTCATCCACCTCTGGCCTGCTGGCCCCCCTACCTCTGAGGAAGCACAGTTCCCGCTCAGCCCAGTCAAAACTGTTCGCTGCTCTGGCACCCCAATGGTGGAACAAGTTCCCTCACGACGCCAGGACAGCGGAGTCAATCACCACCTTCCGAAGACACCTGAAACCCCACCTCTTTAAGGAATACCTGGGATAGGATAAAGTAATCCTTCTAACCCCCCCCCCCCCCCCCCCCCCCCTTAAAAGATTTAGATGCACTATTGTAAAGTGCTTGTTCCACTGGATATCATAAGGTGAATGCACCAATTTGTAAGTCGCTCTGGATAAGAGCGTCTGCTAAATGACTTAAATGTAATGTAAATGTACTAGACAGCTACAGTAGTTGCCATGGTAACTAATCAAACAGACTTATTAGGTTAGCTAACCAAACCATCGGCACTAGCTTGCCATTATGAAAATCTAATTCAACGATGCCAATAATGTCTTCAATTCGACTTTTGCTTTCAAAAGCAGCACAAACATAGAACATGTAAGAATGAACTATAGCCATTAAATTCTATGGTGCAAATATAGCATGCATTATAGGGAAATAATGCACCCTCCAGAATTCCCTTTAAGCCAATCAGAAACAGACATTAATCAATGCCATGGTATAATAGTTAATTCATGAATAAGTGTTACGCAACACTATATTTTAATGATCATATTAAAAATGAATGTTTGTTAATATGCAGGTGTAATAATCCTATATATAAGTATAACAATGTTATTTATTTTGAAATGGCTGTTTTTCCATACAAAGCCTATCCACCATACAAAGACTTATGACCCAGTTCACGATCCCTATGGCTTCCAGTACATGTGGCCAGTCTTTAGGCATTGTTTCAGGCGTTTACTCTGAAAAATGAGGGAGAAACACCACTTTCAATGAGAGGACAGTGGACATTTCCAGACATGAGTCCTGCGTGTGACCGGGAGTGCGCCTTTGTTGTTTTTCCTTTTCTACTGACGAAGCTATTGTCCGGTTGAAATATGATCGATTATTTATGACATAAACAACCTGAGGATTGATTATAAACATCGTTTGACATGTTTCTACGAACTTGTATGGTACTTTTTTGATATATCGTCTGCCCGCTGTGACCACGCTTTGTTCCAATGGATTACTGAACAAAAAGCACCAACAAACGGAAGTTTTTGGAGATAAAGAGGGACTTTATCGAACAAAACTGACATTTATTGTGTAACATGGAGTCTTCGGAGTGCAACCATATGAAGATCATCAAAGGTAAGTGATGCATTTTATCGCTATTTCTGACTTTTGTTACTCCTCTACTTGGCTGGTAACTGTTTGTAATGATTTGTCTGCTGGGTGCTGTTCTCAGATATTCGCATGGTTTGCTTTTGCCATAAAGCCTTTTTGAAATCTGACACTGTGGTTGGATTAACAAGAAATGAATCCTTAAACCGATGTATAACACTTGTATGTTTTATGAATTTTTATAGTGAGTATTTCTGTTTTATTATTTTGGCGCTTTGCAATTTCACTGGATGTTGGCCAGGTGGGACGGTAGCGTCCCACACCCCCTAGAGGGGTTTTAATTAAGACACCCAGAGAGTTCTTACAGACCAGACTCCTCAGATAGTAAAATATAAGTGTTTTGCCCTCCGTTGCGTGTGTGAAACACTAAAGAGCCTTGAAGCTTATGGCAGTTGAAATGGAGGCCAAATCGCCTGATAGCTGTAGACGCTTTGATGTTAAAGGATGTTAAAGGGGGCATTTAATAGTCAAGCTGTTTGAAGCCGTTACTGATCTGTGCAAGGCCTGGCAGAGAAAGGGAGAGAAACCACAGATCACCACCCCCCCACATCCACACTTACACTGAGTATCAGAACCACAATGCTCATTAATCACACAAATACTCAGTGTAGCTGTAGGACGCACACGAAGGCACGTGCACACGCAAACACAAACACACACTTACACTGAGGCGCAGCACCACGGTACCCACAGGGCTGTTCTCTGGGACATTGACCACGTAGGTCTTCTGGGAAAACTCTGGGCTGTTGTCATCGATGTCTGTCACCTGGACAGAGAGGGTGAAGGTGGTCCTGCGGGGGTCCACCGCTCCGTCTGAGGCCTCCACTATAAGGTCATACTGACTCCTGACCTCTCGGTCCAGAGGCACCACGGTGAAGATGCTGCCGTTCTCGGTGATGGTGAAAAGACCTGGGTGGTTGACTATCCTGTAGCGCACCAGACCATTAGCCCCTGCATCTGGATCTGTGGCCTGCAGTGGAGGAGGAAAACATAGTAGATTCAATATGTAGAGTGAGGAAGAGAAACAGGCAAATAGGCATGGAAAATACTTAAGCAGTAAGGTACAAGGGGTTGTGCTCTATCATGAATATAGTCACAGTTAAAAACGCACACACACCTCAAAATTAGTACTGTACATTTAAAAATTACTAAACTGACATGGTTCTCATAAATTCAAACCCAGTCTTCATTGAGATTAGTGTCTTTGTCACAGACTCATGACTAATCATCAGCAAGTTCAAAAGGCCAGAAGCCTCTTCCTTAAAAGTCTGATTTTCATCAAAGGGAATTCCTTGAATGCTAAATCACGTTCCAGAAACGTACACCCCATTCTTTATTCAGCAAAAAAGAAGGAAAGGATGAAAAACCCCGGAACAGGGTACATTTTGAGGATCCTTCAGGGTAGACAGAAAGTTAGTTACTTAACAAATTCTAAATCCCTCATGAATATGCCAGCTCATGAGTATGCCAGCGTGTGTCAGTGTGTGCTAGCTTGTGTGTGTGTGTGTGTGTGTGTGTGTGTGTGTGTGTGTGTGTGTGTGTGTGTGTGTGTGTGTGTGTGTGTGTGTGTGTGTGTGTGTGTGTGTGTGTGTGTGTGTGTGTGTGTGTGTGTGTGTGAACCTGCCTGCATGATTTGTGTGTGTAAAGAGCAGGCACTAATTCCTTTCTGTTGTAATCATGGTAACAGGGAAGAGAGAGAGGGAGTGAGAGAAATAGAGAGAGAGAGGCGGGAAAGGCTTTGAAATCTGACCCTGCTCCTGACTGAGTTCCTGATCTCGGCTATGAAAGGACAGAGTTGCACAGAGAGTAAAAAAAAGGCAAAATTAAAAAGGGAGAGGGCTTAGATGGAGTAAGGGTGATTTACCCTAATTTTGTATTACACCGAAAGCAAGATAGATGCTCAAAGCCAAGGCTAACGATTGAGCCCTGACGTTAAGCCTTTAGAAAACAGAAGAACAACATGCCAATTGAAATGTGCAAACATTACTGTGCAATGAGTTGACATCATTATGCACCACACGGCTCACAGGCTTAATTCCTTTAATACATACTAAATGTATCAATTAATAATTAGGAATATTTTAACAGCCTGCCATGGACTAGAAACACACACAAGCTCACTTTAGCACCGCAGGGTTGATTAGCGGCTGCTTTTTATGAACTTAAGGTAGCCGAGCATTCATTGTCTCTCAGATCCATTAAAAGTTCATTAAGCTGCGTTTACACAGGTAGTCAAATTCTGATCTTTTGCCCAATTATGGGCTGATCTGATTTGTCAAAACACCAATTAGTGAAAAAAAGATCAGAATTGGGCTGCCTGTGCAAACGCAGCCTTAGACCTGCCACATGAAAAAACTGCTACGACTCGGCTAGTGTGGAAACTTCACTTTTGTGTATGCTAGGTGAGTGTGGATAAGTATAGAATCTACACTATGTGGATGTATAAATACCTTTTGGTTAATACCTGATACAAAAAGGTAGGCCTACATACAGTATGCATGCTTGTGAATGACAAAGAAACTAACAATGTAATTATCGTCACATTATGTTATTACCATTTAAGCATGACTTGTGTAGGTAACAAGCAGGTAAATAACATATTGTAAATTAAAGTGGAACCTTGAAGGGTATGATGTAGCTTACAACTCATAAGAAAACGAGTGTCATATTATTGAGGTTGATGGCTTCATCAAGAAGAGCGGGGGAGAGATGTGAAATGATACCATGTTCAACCGTCTCTTCAATTAGCTACATCGCTACAGATTTTATGGTTTAGCTGACGTGAATGCTAATTGATTTGTCATTGACATGTGTGTGCTCAGATTACAACTCCCTCCCTGGGAGGAATGTATGGACGTGTATGGCACTTCAGCTCATATGCTTGCATAAACACAAAAGGTATACCTGTCAACTGTCTGGGACATTGGAATATCAGAACAGGTACGATGCAGTTCTAATAAAGAAATGTTGAATACTCGTTTCTGATTGGCTTGAAGGGCATTCTAGAGTGTGCACTATTTCTCAGTATTGCACTGCAATAACAACAGTTATGAAGTAGTTCCAACAAAAACATACCAGTCGTTAGTCCAATTTGCCTGGTTGCTAGACAAACACTTTGGTTGCTAATTCTACTAATTTCTGATTGGCTTGAAGGGCATTCTAGAGTGTGCATCATTTCTCAGAGGGCGGCGTAAAATTCAGATTGTTTAAGTATCTTAATGATAACCCTAAGGCGTGTAAGGCAGGGGTCTTCAAACGGGGATGCATGAAAATACCTCTAAAAATAAAAGTGGATTACAGTATGTAACCAGCTAAACTAGCAGAAATGTGTTCAGAGTTACCTTTCTAGCTGATAGGCTGTGTTAGAGTTTACACTTCCTCTTCAGTTATAACTGTGGGATGGTCATCTACTAAATCTATGCATTTTTATATCTTGATTACTTCCTTTCCATTATCATTCACCTGGTGATAATACAAGACATTAAAAAATGCTGTTTCGGTAGTCTTCCAGTCATTGCACTAACACCAGTTTGCAATGGCTCACAAAACAACCTTCAAATTTCACATTTACATAAAAATTGTATCCATGAGTTCATCTGACTCTGGGTAAGTAGACAAAGGGCTTAATTGTCAAAATCCCATGCCATCCCTTAAAGATACTTAAACAATACCTTATGCAGTGCAACACCCATGCATAAGTGTCATCTGCCATCAGCTTAAGGGTCAAGTACTGCACTTCAATGCCATTTTATGGTGGATAAAGAGTTGAGTGATGTTTACAGACCCACATAAAAAGGGACTGCCATTCAAGATAGTATTGAGATATGAGTCATATGTGAAGACTAGACTTCAAGTTGAGAAGTACTGCTGATTTTCATTATTCAACTCTAACCAGTATTGCAGGATTCATTTTCTCCCTGGTAAATTACTGATTTTCATTGATTGTAAGTAGAGTCCTCTCACTTGGTGTCCCAGGACTGAGTCAGTCCCTGATTACAGCAGATGGATAACAACCAGCAGAGTTGTGGAACTCAAGGGCCGGACTTCAATACCCCATGGAGAAGAAACAGTTTTATTTTTATTACAAATGCACCAATGAATGTGTTTTGTATTCTGTTGATACATGTGTTACTTACTCTCTCAATCTCTGTACCATATGGTGGTCTATGGGGGTAACTCAAAATAAATGTAAATCAATAAGAGAGATGTGAGAACTTCAACGTGAGAGACAAGGCTTGGTGTTCCAGGGTTGGTGAATGTGTGTCAGCATGATGAAACAAACAAAGTAACTCAAATTGAGGAGCTCCAGTCCCCATAAAGGATGTTGGAATTACCCTTATCTCCTATCCAACATTTTGAAAGGCATCAGTCTTAACAAATGTGTGAATCATCATCACAATTCAGTAGGAGTATGAACTACCTATCATATCCCTCAACAGAACAGTAATCATTCCATAGATTCAATTAATGAAGAAAAAAATTCTGGAAGTTTGTATTTCTTCTTGGTCTGCATGCAACATGGTCTTGGCTCGACAAATTGTATATTTCTTTTTTCTTTTTGAGCATTTGTTGTTACTGTTTCTCGGAATGGACACTAACCCCATGATCCAACACAACTAAAAGTGCAACAAGGTGGACAAGTAAGAGTTTCCACTTGATTGCAGTCCAGCAGGGCCCTCACAAGAAAGGCCACATTAACAAAGTTAGCTGGCCCATCCATCAGTGTACTTTGGGTAATTAACAATCCATGTATTCCATTATAAGTAATTAAATGAAGAGGTAATAATGGTGATATTGACAACTTGTTATAACTGCTACATTTATACTCAGATAAAGGGACAAACTATAGATATAGCAATAATCAGGGCCATAGTTATGTAGGTTGATGCTTCTGGTAATAACTACTAATAAGAAGTGGGGATATGTATATAAAGCATCCTTCCATCGCACCAGCGCGCACGCTCACACAAAAACTCTGGATGCATTATTCTCAGATTATTTCCCAGTCCAATTAATCTAAAACAGGGACGTCACTTTGGGTGAAAGATCAGCCAATCGAGACCGGCCGTGTTGAAGTTATGCCACATGCGTTATGACACTGGTGGGTCTTTTGGAGTAGCTGGGGTTGGTGAAGATACAAAAATACCTGCTCAGTAAAGATGTGCCAGGAAAGAATGTGGAAAGAAAGGAAATACCAGGAAATGGCAGGTGAAAGGAATGTTATTTTGTAAATTTGTATTCATGCTCAAAGGTGAACTCTAACAACATACTACTACACTGTGTGCATCTTTAACCTATTACATGTGCTTACCGTGACTTGACCCACAAACACGTTGGCCTTCTCCTCCTGGACAGTGAGGTTCCTGGGCAGGGTCAGGTCAAACTTAGGGTCGTTATCGTTTACATCAGTCACCACTATGTTCACTGTGGTGGTGGAGGTCTGGAAACAAAGACAGAGAGAAAAAAACAAGTTGATCGTGTGTGTGTATACACGCACGCACCTGCATGCATGTGTCTGTGTACTCGCACAAGCAGACAGACACACTGCATTTGCGGTGGATTGGAAAGCTTTGAAAGAAATCAAAACTAAATTCAAAGACATTCTGTACGATGATACAGTGTAAATAATTCAATGACAATTTGCAAAACAAAAGCCAAAGCAGCAGGGAATCAAATATTTTCAAAAAAATTGGGAAATTAATATATCTTAAGCAGACTTACAGAACAGAACCTGTGATGACTAGGCAAACACAAATATACTCTACACTATGTCAAATTGTTACTGAAACTAACTCACACAGACTTCATCTTCACGGAGAATGCAGAGAATACAATATTACGAATGCAACAAAGGCTGTATCTTTGTGGATATACTGTACAGTGTGCAATTATTATCACATAATATTAACTGTTTGAGGACAGAGTTCTATTTGACTTTATCATTGGCACTCCAAGTGAACTTTTGTGATTGAAAGGCACCCAGCATCCAAGACTATCATCAGTTTTTGACTGATACTGTAGGACATGGTTTCCCAAACCCTAGCACTACACAGCTGATTCAAATAACCAACTCATCATCAAGCTTTGATTATTTGAAACAGCTGTGTAGTGCTAGGGTAAAAACCAAAACGTGCACCCGTGGGGGGGGGGTGCCACGTCCTACCCTGCTGTAGGACATGGCAGTCCCTTCAATAGAGGAGGAGGATCCTCTGTATCCCAATGCTGGTAATAATATACGATTTGGGAAGTCACAGTGTACCAATATAGTGCAGTTAACCTTCAAACAATGACACCAGTATACAACCCTCCAAGACCCTTGTATAAATCACTGGGAAAGATAGCTGAATATGCACAACATCTATAATCCCATCATGCATTGAGGCAATGCTGTGCTTACACAATGGCGCAAAATGGCCTCCTTGGGGAGGAAAGGAAATGATACAATGTAAAACAAATAATTCCCGGGAGGTAGGCATCCTCCTCGCCTCATAAAGCATTTCAGGCATAGGGGAGGAGAGAAGTGACCTGGTTAATGTCAACTTAATTTCTACATAGTGTACAGGGAACATCTTTGAGATTGTTTCCTCTTTTTCTTTTGACACCCATAATCACCTTTTTTTCTCAAAGATTGGGCAAATACAGCTACAGCACCCCCCTGTACAATATCAGATGCCAGCCCATTTCTCTCTGTGAGAGGTCGAAGCTTTACAACATCATAACATGTCATCTCTCTGTGAGAGGTCGAAGCTTTACAACATCATAACATGTCATCTCTCTCTGTGAGAGGTCAAAGCTTTACAACATCATAACATGTCATCTCTCTGTGAGAGGTCGAAGCTTTACAATATCATAACGTGTCATCTCTGTGAGAGGTCGCAGCTTTATAACATCATAAAATGTCATCTCTCTGTGAGAGGTCGAAGCTTTACAACATCATAACATGTCATCTCTCTGTGAGAGGTCGAAGCTTTACAACATCATAACATGTCATCTCTCTGTGAGAGGTCGAAGCTTTACAACATCATAACGTGTCATCTCTCTCTGTGAGAGGTTGAAGCTTTACAACATCATAACATGTCATCTTTCTGTGAGAGATCGAAGCTTTACAACATAACATGTCATCTCTCAGAGGTCAAAGCTTTATAACATCAATACATGTCATCTCTCTCAGAGAGGTTGCATTTCGAGAGAAAAAAAGAGAACAGAGAAGAAAATAATAGCTACAGTGGCAAGAAAAAGTATGTCAACCCTTTGGAATTACCTGGATTTCTGCATAAATTGGTCATCAAATTTGATCTGATCTTCATCTAAGTCACAACAATAGACAAACAATAGTGTGCTTAAACTAATAACATACAAATTATTGTATTTTTCTTGTCTATATTGAATATATAATTTAAACTGCCTAATGACATCTCCAAAAGCAAATTGAAGTCAGGAGTCAGCTAACCTGGAGTCCAATCAATGAGACGAGATTAGAGATGTTGGTTAGAGCTGCCTTGCCCTATAAAAAACACTCACAAAATTAGAGTTTGCTATTCACAAGAAGCATTGCCTGA
Source organism: Salmo salar (assembly GCF_965601325.2). Classification (NCBI taxonomy): domain Eukaryota; kingdom Metazoa; phylum Chordata; class Actinopteri; order Salmoniformes; family Salmonidae; genus Salmo; species Salmo salar. The sequence continues at coordinate 20,147,757 of NC_138308.1, read as the reverse complement.
TGTGAACCATGCCTCGATCAAAAGAGATCTCAGAAGACCTAAGATTTAGAATAAAGCTGGAAAGGGTTACAAAAGTATCTCTAAAAGCCTTGATGTTCATCAGTCCATGGTGTTAGGATCTGAGATATGAAAATATACTTATTCATGTCACTGAAGGACTGCTAAGGTTTAGAGGGTCTACAGCAGAATATAAAGGGTTATAGGAGGAAAGTATATAGTGTGATCAACTAAGCTTGAAATGTGTTGAGTGCAGGGAAGTGATTATATGTGGCAGGCATTGATAAGGGGAGAGAGCCATGGATTAGTGATGGAGGGGGATTGAGGTCAGGTTAACTTAAGGGAGAAATAGAAGTTTATGGCCTGTATCACTAGTGTCCTGCTTAGCAGTAAAGAATGATGTTTGTACAGATGGGTAGGAGGAGACTCAGCCTAGGAGAAAGGGTTAAATATCAGTGATTGTGTGAAATGTCTGAATTACAGCTGTATCGACCCTTTGGGAAGAATTAAACTTGGTTAAGCTTCTCTGGTGTCCGTGAGTTATTTACTCTGAAAATAAGAACCTAACAATGGTATGACAAATTGTCTATGAATGGAGAAAGTTCAGCACTGTTGCTACTCTCCCTATGAGTGGCCGTCCTGCAAAGATGACTGCAAGATCACAGCACAGAATGCTCAATGAGGTTAAGAAGAATCTTAAAGTGTCAGCTAAAGACTTACAGAAATCTCTGGAACATGCTAACATCGCTGTTGACGAGTCTACGATACGTAAAACACTAAACAAGAATGGTGTTCATGGGAGGACACTACAGAAGAAGCCACTGCTGTCCCCCCCAAAATATTGCTGCACGTCTGAAGTTTGCAAAAGTGCACCTGGATATTCCACAGCACTACTAGCAAAATATTCTGTGGACAGATGAAACTACAGTTGAGTTGTTTGGAAGGAGCACACAACACTATGTGTGGAGAAAAAAAGGCACAGCACACCAACATCAAAACCTCATCCCAATTGTAAAGTATGGTGGAGGGATCATCATGGTTTGGGGTTGCTTTGCTGCCTTAGGGCCTGGACAGCTTGCTATCATCGACGGAAAAATTAATTCCCAAGATTATCAAGACATTTTGCAGGAGAATGTCAGGCTATCTGATCACCAATTGTAGCTCAACAGAAGTTGGGTGATGCAGCAGGACAACGACCCAAAACACAAAAGTAAATCAACAACAAAATACGCCTTCTGGAGGGGCCCAGTCAGAATCCTGACCTCAACCCGATTGAGATGCTGTGGCATGACCTCAGGAGAGCAGTTCAAACCAGACATCCCAAGAATATTGCTGAACTGAAACAGTTTTGAAAAGAGGAATGGTCCAAAATTCCTCCTGACCGTTCTGTAGCTCTGATCCGCAACTACAGAAAAGGTTTGGTTGAGGTTATTGCTGCCAAAGGAGGGTCAACAAGTTAATAAATCCAAGGGTTCATATACTTTTCCCACCCTGCACTGTGAATGTTTACACGGTGTGTTCAATAAAGACATCCAAATGTATAATTGTGTGTGTTATTAGTTTAAGCAGACGTTGTTTGTCTATTGTTGTGACCTAGATGAAGATCAGATCAAATTTTATGATTAATTTATGCAGAAATCCAGGTATTTCCAAAGGGTTCACATACTTTTTCTTGCCACTGTACATCCAATATAGGCCCCCCTCTCTTCCTTCACATTTCATGATAACTCAAGACACTAACTGTTCTATGATGGACCTCACATCTCCCAGCTCCTGAAGGCTAATTAGGCGTGGGTCTTGTGTGGGCAGGAGTTATGAAAGCCCAGCATCTCCTTGCTCCAGTTCTTTATGGCTGGATGTGGCCATCAGTCGTATGCTGATTAATGAGCTCCTTTAATTTATTTATTAGAAGAAATACATGTCTGTGATCTCCCTCTCTCTGTCACCACAGTCCCTAAGACATGGCGAGGGTGCCAACGGTACAGCCTTTAAAGTGTCAACACGGTTGGAGCTTGTGTGTGTGTGGATGTGGTGAAGTTTGATGAGCTGTGTAGGCTGCCACAGAGTTTTTTTTTTAAATTATTATTATTTTATTTAACCTTTATTTAACTAGGCAAGTCAGTTACAGTGGGGGAAAAAAGTATTTGATCCCCTGCTGATTTTGTACGTTTGCCCACTTACAAAGAAATGATCAGTCTATAATTTTAATAGTAGGTTTATTTGAACAGTGAGAGACAGAATAACAACAAAAAAATCCAGAAAAACGCATGTCAAAAATGTTATAAAATGATTTGCATTTTAATGAGGGAAATAAGTATTTGAGCCCTCTGCAAAACATGACTTAGTACTTGGTGGCAAAACCCTTGTTGGCAATCACAGAGGTCAGACGTTTCTTGTAGTTGGCCACCAGGTTGGCACACATCTCAGGAGGGATTTTGTCCCACTCCTTTTTGCAGATCTTCTCCAAGTCATTAAGGTTTCAAGGCTGACGTTTGGCAACTCGAACCTTCAGCTCACTCCACAGATTTTCTATGGGATTAAGGTCTGGAGACTGGCTAGGCCACTCCAGGACGTTAACCTGTTTGGGCTAGGGGGCAGTATTGAGAATTTTGGAAAAAATATCTGCCCATTTTTAACTGCCTCCTACACCAACTCAGAAGCTAGAATATGCATATTATTGTTCAGGTTTGGATAGAAACCACCCTAAAGTTTCTAAAACTGTTTGAATGGTGTCTGTGAGTATAACAGAACTCCTATGGCAGGCAAAAACCTGACAAGGTTTCATGCAGGAAGTGGCCTGTCTGACAAGGAGTCGTGCGTCTTGCATCTGTTTATTGAAGAGTAAGGATCTTAGCTGTAACGTGACAATTCCCAGGGCTCCAATAGGCTCTCAGAACCCGGGAAAAACCTGAACGATGACGAGGCAGCCTCTGGCTGAAACAGATTATCGCCTTATCCAAGTGGCCGATCAGAGGACCATTGAATGAGGCGCGTGCACGATTCGCCCCCGTGGAGAAATTTCATTCGGCTGTTTAGCTTATTGCAGATTCCTGGTCGGAATATTATCGCTTTTCTACGAGATAAATGGCATAAAAATTGGTTTTAAACAGCGGTTGACATGCTTCGAAGTACGGTAATGGAATATTTAGAATTTTTTTGTCACGCCATGCGCCATGCGCACGACCGTTATTTACCATTCGTATAGTGTCTAGAACGCACGAACAAAACAGAGGATATTTGGATATAACGATGGATTATTTGGGACCAAACCTACATTTGTTATTGAAGTAGAAGTCCTGGGAGTGCATTCTGATGAAGAACAGGAAAGGTAAGAACATTTTTCTTATAGGAAATAGGATTTTGGTGAAGGCTAATCATGCCGGGTGTCTAAATAGCTAGCCGTGATGGCTGGGCTATGTACTTAGAATATTGCAAAATGTGCTTCATCAGAAAAGCTATTTTAAAATCGGACATATCGAGTGCATAGAGGAGTAATGTATCTATAATTCTTAAAATAATTGTTATGCTTTTTGTGAACGTTTATCGTGAGTAATTTAGCAAACTGTTAATAAATTCCCCGGAAGTTTGCGGGGGGTATGCTTTTTCTGAACGTCACATGCTAATGTAAAAAGCTGTTTTTTGATATAAATATGAACTTGATTGAACAGACATGCATGTATTGTATAACATAATGTCCTAGGTGTGTCATCTGATGAAGATCATAAAAGGTTAGTGCTGCATTTAGCTGTGGTTTGGGTTTTTGTGACATTATATGCTAGCTTGAAAAATGGGTGTCTGATTATTTCTGGCTGGGCACTCTCCTGACATAATCAAATGTTTTGCTTGCGTTGTAAAGCCTTTTTGAAATCGGACAGTGTGGTTAGATTAAGGAGAGTCTTGTCTTTAAATAGCTGTAAAATAGTCATATGTTTGAGAAATTGAAGTAATAGTATTTCAAACTATTAAAAAATCGCGCCACTGAATTCAGGTGGCTGTTACGTAGGTGGGACGAATTCGTCCCGCCTTGCCCATAGAGGTTAATGTGCTTCTTCTTGAGACACTCCTTTGTTGCCTTGGCCGTGTGTTTTGGGTCATTGTCATGCTGGAATACCCATCCACGACCCATTTTCAATGCCCTGGCTGAGGGAAGGAGGTTCTCACCCAAGATTTGACGGTACATGGCCCCGTCCATCGTCCCTTTGATGCGGTGAAGTTGTCCTGTCCCCTTAGCAGAAAAACACCCCCAAAGCATAATGTTTCCACCTCCATGTTTGACGGTAGAGATGGTGTTCTTGGAGTCATAGGCAGCATTCCTCCTCCTCCAAACACGGCGAGTTGAGTTGATGTCAAAGAGCTCCATTTTGGTCTCATCTGACCACAACATTTTCACCAGTTGTCCTCTGAGTCATTCAGATGTTCATTGGCAAACTTCAGACGGGCATGTATATGTATTCTTGAGCAGGGGGACCTTGCGGGCGCTGCAGGATTTCAGTCCTTCACGGCGTAGTGTGTTACCAATTGTTTTCTTGGTGACTATGGTCCCAGCTGCCTTGAGATCATTGACAAGATCCTCCCGTGTAGTTCTGGGCTGATTCCTCACCATTCTCATGATCATTGCAACTCCACGCGGTGAGATCTTGCATGGAGCCCCAGGCCGAGGGATATTGATAGTTCTTGTGTGTTTCCTCCATTTGCGAATAATCACATCAAATGTTGTCACCTTCTCACCAAGCTGCTTGGCGATGGTCTTGTAGCCCATTCCAGCCTTGTGTAGGTCTACAATCTTGTCCCTGACATCCTTGGAGAGCTCTTTGGTCTTGGCCATGGTGGAGAGTTTGGAATCTGATTCATTGATTGCTTCTGTGGACAGGTGTCTTTTTTACAGGTAACAAGCTGCGGTTAGGAGCACTGCCTTTAAGAGTGTGCTCCTAATCTCAGCTCGTTACCTGTATAAAATACACCTGGGAGCCAGAAATCTTTCTGATTGAGAGGGGGTCAAATACTTATTTCCCTCATTAAAATGCAAATCAATTTATAACATTTCTGGCATGCATTTTTCTGGATTCTTTTGTTGTTATTCTGTCTCTCACTGTTCAAATAAACCTACCATTAAAATTATAGACTGATCCTTTCTTTGTCAGTGGGCAAACATACAAAATCAGCAGGGGATCAAATACATTTTCCCCCCACTGTAAGAACAAATTCTTATTTACAATGTCGGCCTACCAAAAGGCAAAAGGCCTTTTCAAAAGGACAGCGGCTGGGATTATATATATATATATATATATATATATAGCAAGGCAGCAACACATAACAACACAGCATGGTAGCAACACAACATGACAACAACATGGTAGCAACACAATATAGTAGCAGCACAAAACATGGAAAACATTATTGGGCACAGACAGCAGCACAAAGGGCAAGAAGGTGGAGACAACAATACATCACACAAAGCAGCCACAACTGCCAGTAAGAGTGTCCTTGATTGAGTCTTAGAATGAAGCGATTGAGGTAAAACTGTCCAGTATGAGTGTTTGTTGCAGCTCATTCCAGTCGCTCGCTGCAGTGAACTGAAAAGACGAGCGAATCAGGGATGTGTGTGCTTTGGGGACTTTTAACAGAATGTCACTGGCAGAACGGGTGTGGTATGTGGAGGATGAGGGCTGCAGTAGATATCTCAAATAGGGGGGAGTGAGGCCTAACAGGGTTTATAAATAAGCATCAACCAGTGGGTCGAGACGGGTATACAGAGATGACCAGTTTACAGAGGAGCATTGAGTGCAGTGATGTGTCCTATAAGGAGCATTGGTGGAAAATCTGATGGCCGAATGGTAAAGAACATTTAGCCGCTCGAGAGCACTCTTACCTGCCAATCTATAAATTATGTCTCCATAATCTAGCATTGGTAAGATGGTCATCTGAATCAGGGATAGTTTGGCAGCTGGGGTGAAAGAGGAGCGATTACAATAGAGGAAACCAAGTCTAGATGTAACTTTAGTCTGCAGCTTTGATATGTGCTGAGAGAAGGACAGTGTACCATCTAGCCATACTCCCAAGTGCTTGTATGAGGTGACTACCTCAAGCGCTGAACCCTCAGAGGTAGTAATCACACCTGTGGGCATTCTTCTTACCAAACCACATGACCTTTGTTTTGGAGGTGTTCAGAACAAGGTTAAGGGTAGAGAAAGCTTGTTGGACATTAAGAAAGCTTTGTTGTAGAGCGTTTAACACAAAATCCGGGGAGGGGCCATAAGACTGAATCATCTGTATATAAATGGATAAGAGAGCGTCCTACTGCCTGAGCTATGTTGTTGTAAATTGAGAAAAGCGTGGGGCCTAGGATCGTGCCTTGGGGTACACCCTTGGTGATAGGCTGTGGCTAAGACAGCAGATGTTCTGACTTTATATACTGCACTCTTTGAGTGCCAAAGACCCCTCAGAGACACCAATAATCCTTAGCCAGCCCACAAGAATGGAATGGTCTACTGTGTCAAAAGCCTTGGCCAAGTCAATAAAAATAGCAGCACAACATTGCTTAGAATCAAGGGCAATGGTGACATCATTGAGGACCTTTAAGGTTGTAGTGACAAATCCATAACCTGAGCGGAAACCAGATTGCATACCAGAGAGAATACTATAGACATCAGGAAAGCCAGTCAGTTGATTATTGACAAGTTTTTCCAACACTTTTGATAAACAGGGCAAAATAGAAATAGGCCTATAAGTAGGGTTGCAAAGGGTTGGAAACGTTCTAGTACATTTCCAGAATTTCTTCAGAATTTTTCCATGGAAAGTTAAGCCCTGGAATTTGTGGAATTTTGCTTAAATTCATCAAAAAAAGTTAGCTAATAACAGTGAAACTTTTTTTGTGGGATACAGATACTGTAAGGCAATTATAGGTCTTGTGGCATATTTTGGTTAAACTATCCCCAATTCAATGGAATTGCAACCCTCTGTATGCACAGTGCATTCTTCCATCACATGTACAGTGCACTCTTCCATCACATGTACAGCTGATTCTCAAGATCTTGCACACTAATGAGATGCTATTGAGCACACACTACTACACTGTTTGAGCCAAGGACTACATGCTTTCTGGTAAGTTTTGATTACAATACTGGGTGGGATGAATATATTTTATATGACATACATGATATTTTATTAACTAGTAAATAGTAGCCTACAGCAAAGTGTTTTTAAAACATTTCTAACTTGTTAACAATTTCTGCTAGTTAGTTTTTGCTACCATGTGGGTTTTAACTTGCTTAAGTGTTAATTCACCTGTTTCCATACATGTTTCATTTTAAAACATTTATCTTAGGAGTTGTTTAATCTAACTGCTTAACTATTTATCTTTACATGGAATTGTATTTGTTTTTTTCTCCCCTATCTTTACAGGAAAATGCCACGGGCACTATCTGATGTGTGGAGACATTTCACTGCTGCCAATGTAGAAAGAAAAGCTGTGTACATGTGCAAATACTGTGCCAAATCATATGTGAAGAATGCAACAAAGATGCAGAATCATCTGGTCAAGTGCATAACGTTTCCTCAGCGCTCACAACAAGCAACCTCTGACAAAAGTCCCTCTACTTCTATTTGAGGTGAAAGTTATGAATCAGACACCGTATCGATAGCAACAGTTTTTTGACTCAATGGAGGAACATAGAGAAATGCTGATGAATGACTTGCTCGAGCTGTGCATGCAACTGGTTCACCTCTGATGCTCACGCAATGTGTATTGGAAGAGATTTCTGAATGTTCTTCGCCCAGCATACACCCCTCCAACCAGACATGCTTTATCAACTAATTTGCTGGATGTAGAGTTCAAGTGAAGGTCAAGCAAATCATAGAGAAATCAGACTGTATTGCAATCACCTCTGATGGGTGGTCGAATGTTCGTGGGCAAGGAATAATTAACTGCAAAATCTCCACCCCTCAACCAGTATTCTACAAGAGCACAGACACAAGGGACAACAGACACACCGGTCTCTACGTTGCAGATGAGCTGAAGGCAAGGAAATGGTTAGGTATGTGAAGGGTCATCAAGTTATAGCAGGAATCTACCTCACCAAGCAAAGTGAGAAGAATAAGAGCACCACATTGAAGCTACCCAGCAACACCCGTTAGGGTGGTGTTGTCATCATGTTTGACAGTCTCCTGGAGGGGAAGGAGTCTCTCCAAGAAATGGCCATATCACAGTCTGCTGATATGGATAACCCCATCAAGAGGATCCTCCTGGATGATGTATTTTGGGAGAGAGTGGTAAGCAGCTTGAAACTCCTGAAACCTATAGCAGTAGCCATTGCATGGATTGAGGGAGACAATGCCATCCTGTCTGATGTTCAGACTCTGCTTGCAGATGTAAGAGAAGAAATCTGTACTGCCCTGCCCACTTCACTGTTGCTCCAAGCAGAGGAATCTGCAGTTCTGAAATACATCAAAAAGCGTGAAGACTTCTGCCTGAAGCCCATACACGCCGCAGCGTACACATTGGACCCCAAGTATGCTGGCAAGAGCCTCCTATCTGGTGCAGAGATCAACAAGGCCTACTACCGTGTCTCGCCATCTTGGACTGGATGAGGGCAAGGTTCTTGGTAGTCTGGCGAAGTCCACTTCCAAGCAAGAGCTTTGGGATGGAGATGCAATATGGCAGTCGTGCCAACATATCTCATCAGCCACCTGGTGGAAGGGACTTTGTGGATCTGAGGCTCTTTACCCTGTTGCCTCCATCATCCTCCAAATCCCACCAACATCAGCCGCCTCAGATCGCAACTGGTCCTTGTTTGGTAACACACACACCAAAGCACGTAACAGGCTGACCTATACAAGGGTTGAAAAATTGGTGGACATCTGGGCACATTTTAGGCTTTTTGAGCCTGACTATGAGCCATCCTCAACAAGGTTGGAAAGTGACAGTGAAGATGAGGACTCAGAGTCTGATGTTCAAGAGAGGGACATTGAGGAGGTCCAGGGAGAAGACATGGAAGCCTGAGAGGAAGACAACCAAAGCTTTAGTTTTTAGACTATAATTTTACAGATGTATGTTGAAAACGTTTTTGGGAGATGCAATGGATCATTGGGGTCATTCAATATTCCCTTTCTTTTGTTGTTCAGTGAAATCATCCCATGTGAAGAGTCAACTCATTTAATTAAAGTTCAATTCATAACTAAATAGGTTTTTCATTTCTATTGGAAGGATTTAATAATTTGCAATTATGTCTACTTGTGATATGGTAAAAGGTTTATGTTTCTGTCTCCATATGATATGGTAAATATATCCAAGGCAAAAAACATCTACATTTAAATTGTATTAATATTAACTTGCATATATTTCCGTTAATTCCCATAAATTCCCGTTAATTCCCATATATTCCCATGGAAAGTTTCCACCTCTGAATATTCCCCAAAATGTGCAACCCAACCTATAACAGTTAGGATCAGCTTGATCTCCCCCTTTAAATAAAGGACAAACCGTGGCTGCCTTCCAAGCAATGGGAACCTCCCCAGTAAGGAGAGACAAGTTAAAACGGTTCGAGATAGGCTTGGCGATGATAGGGGCAGCAACCTTAAAGAAGAAAGGGTCTAAACCATCTGACTCAGATGCTTTTTTGGGGTCAAGTTTCAGGAGCTCCTTTAGTACCTCTGACTCAGTGACTGCCTGCAGGGAGAAACTTTGTAGCAGAGCAGGGGAAAAGATGGAGGAGCATCGGGGTAGTTGCATTAGAAGGGGTGGGAGATGAGGAAATGTTGGACGGGCAAGGAGGCATGGCTGAGTCAAATAGGAATCCTGACTTAATGAAGTGGTGATTAAAGAGCTCAGCCATGTGCTCCTTGTCAGTAACAACCACATCATCAACATTAAGGGACATGGGCAGCTGTGAAGAGGAGGGTTTATTCTCCAGGTCTTTAACTGTTTTCCAGAATGTCTTGGGGTTAGACCCACAGAGAGAGAACTGCTCCTTAAAGTAACTAACTTTGGCCTTCCGGATAGCCTGAGGGCAGTTATTTCTCATTTGCCTGAACGAGAGCCAGTCAGCCTGACTATGCACGTGCCGAGCCTTTCACAAAATGCAATTCTTGAGCTGGAATAACTCTGCAAGATCACAGTCGAACCAGGGGCTGAACCTGTTTTTTATTCACATTGTCTTTATGGGGGCGTGTTCGTTAACAATACCACTGAAAATATCAAAAAATAAGGTATTTGACAGAGGGGATCAAGCTGATTCTATACCATTTTACAGAGGCCAATTCATGAAGGAAGACTTGCTCATTAAAGGTTTTTAGTACGCGTCTATGACAAATCTGGACAGGTCATTTCACTGAGCAGCCATTACGAACACGATCACTAAGGGCATTACAGAAAACACCAGACTGATACCTATCAGGATTATTTGTGAGGATAACATAGAGGAGAGTAGCCTTTTGAGTGTTAAGTACAGTGGGTTATCTACCAACAGTACTTAGTCTCTGTGGATGATGGGTTAGTTCTTTAGTCAACTTGGCAACATAATATTATACTAGCCTGCAGGCTATTCATTTGGGGTTATTTGATTTCTGAAAACGAATGAAAAGCTGATCATTAATTGTATACTAAACATTCTTTTCAATTTATGAATTCAATTTCCATTAATTGATGGAGTCAAATGCAGGAAACAGCAGAGGGAGCACCCCCTATCCACAATGAAGGGACAGCAGTGGAGAAGGTGGAACGTTTTTTTATGTACCTCGGCGTACACATCACAGACAAACTGAAATGGTCCACTCACACAGACAGTGTGGTGAAGAAGGCGCAACAGCGCCTCTTCAACCTCAGGAGGCTGAAGAAATTTGGCTTGTCACCCAAAACCCTGACAAACTTTTACAGATGCACAATCGAGAGCATCCTGTCAGGCTGTATCTCCTATTCAACTGTTTCTCAGTGTATTAGACATCTTTTTGTATTTCTCTCAGCCTGTCCACCCCTCTCTTTCCTTTGTGACTGCACCTCCTGACGGGCTGCAGGGTCAGACAGTAATTTTCCTGTTCACATAGGGACTCCATCATAACAGACACATGCAAGAACACACACACACACACACACACACACACACACACACACACACACACACACACACACACACACACACACACACACACACACACACACACACACACACACACACACACACACACACACACACACACACACACACACACGTCTGCAACTGATTTTAGTTCAGGGTCCTTGCAATCAAAGTTCCCTCAAAAAAAAAAAATTCAGGCACTGAGCAAATTTCAGGTCTGCTGAGTGAATACTTGAATGTTGTGAAAATTCCAGCATACATTTACTGTGAACACTGAGGCTGTATCGGCATTAAGTTATAGTTTTAACAGTGGCCAAGTCGGCTACTGTGGCTATCTTGTCCTACTGTAGACCTGCCAGAGTGGCATACCATCAAAAACAATGGAGAAAATGCATCCTATAACATTTTAACATGGAAATAGCTGTTCAATGTAGGCCTACATTCCATGAAATTTGCATATAAACTCAGCAAAAAAAGAAACGTCCTCTCACTGTCAACTGCGTTTATTTTCAGCAAACTTAACATGTGTAAATATTTGTATGAACATAAGATTCAACAACTGAGACATAAACTGAACAAGTTCCACAGACATGTGACTAACATAAATGGAATAATGTGTCCCTGAACAAAGGGGGGGGGGTCAAAATCAAAAGTAACAGCCAGTGTCTGGTGTGGCCACCAGCTGCATTAAGTACTGCAGTGCATCTCCTCCTCATGGACTGTACCAGATTTGCCAGTTCTTGCTGTGAGATGTTACCCCACTCTTCCACCAAGGCACCTGCAAGTTCCCAGACATTTCTGGGGGGAATGGCCCTAGCCCTCACTCTCCGATCCAACAGGTCTCAGACGTGCTCAATGGGATTGAGATCCGGGCTCTTCGCAGGCCATGGTAGAACACTGACATTCCTGTCTTGCAGGAAATCACGCACAGAGCGAGCAGTATGGCTGGTGGAATTGTCATGCTGGAGGGTCATGTCAGGATGAGCCTGCAGGAAGGGTACCACATGAGGGAGGAGGATGTCGTCCCTGTAACGCACAGCGTTGAGATGTGCAGGCAATGACAACACGCTCAGTCCAATGATGCTGTGACACACCGCCCCAGACCATGACGGACCCTCCTCCTCCAAATCGATCCCCCTCCAGAGTACAGGCCTCTGTGTAACGCTCATTCCTTCGACGATAAACGTGAATCCGACCGTCACCCCTGGTGAGACAAAACCGCGACTCTTCAGTGAAGAGCACTTTTTGCCAGTCCTGTCTGGTCCAGCGATGTGGGTTTGTGCCCATAGGCAACGGTGCTTTCTGGTGAGGACCTGCCTTACAACAGCCCTACAGGCCCTCAGTCCAGCCTCTCTCAGCCTATTGCGAACAGTCTGAGCACTGATGGAGGGATTGTGCGTTCCTGGTGTAACTTGGGCAGTTGTTGTTGCCATCCTGTAACTGTCCCGCAGGTGTGATGTTCAGATGTACCGATCCTGTGCAGGTGTTGTTACACGTGGTCTGCCACTGCGAGGACGATCACCTGTCCGTCCTGTCTCCCTGTAGCGCTGTCTTAGGCGTCTCACAGTACGGACATTGCAATTTATTGCCCTGGCCACATCTGCAGTCCTCATGCCTCCTTGCAGCATGCCTAAGGCACATTCACACAGATGAGCAGGGACCCTGGGCATCTTTCTTTTGGTGTATTTCAGAGTCAGTAGAAAGGCCTCTTTAGTGTCCTAAGTTGTCATAACTGTGACCTTAATTGCCTACTGTCTGTAAGCTGTTAGTGTATGGGAAACAGTGTTTAAACACTTTACAATGAAGATCTGTGAAGTTATTTGGATTTTTACGAATTATCTTTGAAAGACAGGGTCCTGAAAAAGGGACATTTCTTTTTTTTCTGAGTTTAGGTTTACTGCAGCTCTGATTAGTTATACCGCGCTTGTCTGTGTAGAGTATGGGCTGGGTCGTGCATGTCAGTGCATTAAAATCCTACGCGTTTTGCCTATAACAACATTTCTTGCTTAGTTTGTTTTGTTTCGGTATGTGTTGCATTGAAAGTAGCTAATATTGCATTGATTAGATCACAATTTCCACAGTAAAGGGACACGTGATAGTGTTAAAAGGGAAAACAGTGGTTACCAACCTTATCTGAGTCAAGATCACTGAGTGAAAATGTAAGACGAGATCTACCTCCATTTTGTTTTTACATTACTTTAAAAAAAAAAACGTACGAATGTGCGACATTAACCAATTACAAACAGTACTATAGCAATGAGGTTTGTGCAGTAAGCTATAGGCCCAATACATTATCACCGCATATTGGCTTTGCTTGAATTGCCCTGCCAATGCATTGTTGTTCGGGCCATTTTACTTATTATACTGACCAAAATATAAACATATGTAAAGTGTTGGTCCCATGTTTCATGAACTGAAATAAAGTATCCCAGAAATGTTCCATACGCACAAAAAGCTTATTTCTCTCAAATGTTGTGCACAAATTAGTTTACGTCCCTGTTATTGAGCATTTATCCTTTGACAAGATATCCATCCACCTGACAGGTGTGGCATATCAAGAAGCTGATTAAACAGCATGATCATTACACAGGTGCAGCTTGTGCTGGGGACAATAAAAGGCCACTAAAATATGCAGTTTTGTCACACAACAGAATGCCACAGATGTCTCAGGTTGAGGGAGTGTGCAATTGGCATGCTGTCTGCAGGAATGTCCACCAGAGTTGTTGCCAGATCATTTTATGTCAATTTCTCTACCATAAGCCACCTCCAACAACTTTTTAGAGAATTTGGCAGTACGTACAACCGGCCTCAAAACCGCAGACCATGTGTAACCACGCCAGCCAAGGACCTCCACATCAGGCTTCTTCACCTGCGGGATTGTTTGAGACCAGCCACCCAGGCAGCTGATGAAACTCAGGTGTATTTCTGTCTGTAATAAACTCATTCTGATTGGCTGGGCCTGGCTCCCCAGTGGGTATGCCTGGCTCCCAAATGGGTTGCCCCATGCCCTTCCAGGCCCACCCATGGATGTGCCCATGCCGAGTCATATGGAATCCATAGATTAAGGCCCAATGAATTTATTTCAATTGACTGATTTCCTTACATGAACTGTAACTCTGTAAAATTGTTGAAATTGTTACATGTTGTGTTTATATTTTTGTTCAGTATATATTTCAACATTTTAGGTAGGCTATATGATCACAAAGGTAATAGATCCCTTTTTGTATTACTTGTCAGGCACAGCTGAGTTTAACGAACATTTAAATAATTTGCTTGTTATTTTTATTTTACTGGGTTGATGGTGCCTGCATGGTCTGATGCGACTGACCATCAGACCAAAAAGGGACACCGTCTTCCAGCTGATGGCAAAACTCAAGTCGCACCGCATTATTCCTGCCTCATGCACACATTCATGTTGTTACTCCTATGAACAGCGAAAGTGAAATATTCTGCGATATTAAAAAAAGACCCAAGCCGCTAATAATAACAACAATGCAAGCCTATAGTTACAGTATCATTTTTTTGAAATTGCACAGTAGGTTAGAGCCTGTAAGTAAGCATTTCACTGTAAGGTCTACACATGTTGTATTCGGCGCACGTGACAAATAAACTTTGATTTGATTTGAGTACACTTTCCTACTCACTCATTACTGCTGCAGTGCTTGTTGTAGCGCTGAATGGAAATAGGAAGAACGCGCATTTTATGACTTAGAAAAGTGTTGAATACAAAGTGTTGGCAGTGGTGAGTAAGAACAAACATGAACTCACTCATAAAAACAGCAGCTCTTTGGTGTATTCGTTGACAGTCTCTCTCTAGTCATGGTTTTAAAAGTTTTGAAATCTTCCAGGATCAACTTTGCTGTAGCTTTCTTTTATACCCGTTAGTTCCTGCAGAAATGGTAATCTGAGCCATCCGATTGGCCAGCGGTAGGCCTATAGTGCACTTGATTTGCTCTCTGGGCCCGCAGGGAAGGCAGAGTTTGTACCTTCAGACACATGGTTAAAAATCTCAACAGTTGCCTATCCGGTGCGCAGGGCAGCTGAATCGGGTGCCCCTACCGCCAACAGCCCGAGACTAATAAAAAAATAGGAACACACAGCTTTATAGTTGGGTTTTTTACAGAAATGTTTGGCGATCGACTAGGAATGCCTTGGAGATCGACCAGTCCATCGCGATCGTCCGGTTGGTGACCACTGCTCTAGAAAGTTGAGTGAAGTTCAATAATATTTATTCGGCGTGGCAGTCCCAGGGGAGCTGCGCCCACACATGCACGCAGCTTATACGGAACATTGCTTACAATCCTTTAATCAACATTAGTACACAGAGGGCCAGAACTGGTCACCTCATTCTGAGGTCAGGGCACCCCTCTCTCTCTGCCTTTTTATTGGTCTGTCACTCCCACTCTGACTTTCTTTCTGCGCATTGTGTAGCCTCATTTTCTCCCTCTGTCCTCCTCTACCATCATACTGTCTTCTTAGAAAATGCATAAATGCTGTCTTTCACGCTAGTTAGCTTTGGCTCGTGAAACTACCTCTAACGTCCTTCATACTGGACACAGAGACATAAAAATGGTATCAATTAGTTCATCTGACTCTGGAGAAGTAGATAAAGAGCCTCAAGAGCCTCAATCCTGAAGTATCCCTTTAACACTGTATAGGATAGTCTTCTCACAGTAAAGTGCATGTTTATCTATCTCTGAAGACCTAGCATGAGCTTCAAGGAAATAACTATAAAGGCCTGTATCCTAGCTGTGATCTTTGTATAAATCATCGGAAGTCAGACCTTTACAGAAATTGTGTCAATCAATCAACCAATCCATCGTTCCATCCAATTCCCTAAATTACATGGGTGTAACGGTTCACCAAACCCACAGTTCAGTACATATTGTGGTTTTGAGATCACTGTTCGGTACGGTTTCGGTACAGCAGGAAAATTAAATGTCATTCACAATGTTCAGCATTCACAATGTTCCTTGCATTGTCTGTTGTGACAGGATTGTTGTGTTGGGCATCTCAAGTTTCCACTCTGATGCTGCGTTTGTAACCATGTGGGAGGTGGGAATTTACCAGTGAAGTCGTAAATACCAATTGGATGCATTCATGTGATTTGAACATGTTGAGAAACGCCGATTGGGTAATGGCCAACAAACTGTGCCAACCATAAACTAAAAGTACAGCTGTCATGCTTGTAATTTATAGAGTTCAAAAACCAAAACTTTTTGTAAATAATGTTTGTTGTTGCACTTAACTGCCGAAAATGCTTTTATAAGGCCATTTCCTTAGTAGGTGACGTCAGAGGTCACCTTATGGGAGAAGTGGGTGGTTAGGAAGAAAGACAAGTTTCCCACTAGTAATTACCAGTTGGAGGCCATTGAAGTGGCTTTTCTCAGTCGTATGATGTAAATTCCCACTTGGTTAGAACGCACCATGACACTGCCTCCTTCTGTGCCAGATGCGTATCTGTGGCATGGTCCATCTCCCACTCCGGGGTAACGTGATGGGCTGCTGCTGTTAATTAAGGGCAAACATTTCGGCTATGGTTTGCTTATATAGAACGTGTACTACATGTTTCCTGATATGGGTGCAAGAGGGAAGTTCGTAAAGTGTCTTGAGTACTTACACGAGGTGCTGAAAACCCCTATTCTCAACCACAGAGACTGGGCGCATATCCGCGGCTATAAACCATAGACTGTAAAACATATAAATATAACCTACCTATCGCTCTTGTAATTTCTTTGGCCCGGTCAGAATCAGCTGCCAAGGGCTGTTTGAATGCAGAGGGGAGACGGTGTTGTGTTGTTGTTTATTTGCATTTCTGTCTTGTTCCGGTATACTGGGGTGATTTCGGCATTCAAGTTTGCGCTCAATTTTGAGGTGTTAGCAGCTGCATAGGGTATTTGTGTTGAACGTGGCAACATACTGTTAACGTTTTATCCACAACTCTCTGTCCATTGCCAATTTAATCTAATGGGAAGAGCAAAATCTTCCCAAACTGGACATTTAAACGATGATGTAAGATCCTCCAATTCTGGTTTATCAACCAAACCACTTGCCATCATACAGAACTAGTTCCCGGCTGCGCCTCACAAAAGGATAGTTTGAAATGTGCCAATTCAGATTAGAATTTTGATTACAATGTGCACATAGGCTCTTTTAACAGAAAAACCGGACATTTTTTAAGAGGCAGGTCCCCATACAGAACGGTTTGGTACGTGTACCGTTGCACCCTTACTAACTGAATAAAAGATTCTCACCCCGCCTGGATTGCCATCAGAGGCAGTGACGATGAGACGGTACTGGTCAGTTGTCTCCCTGTCCAGAGGCTTCCCCAAAAGCAGCAGGCCTATCCTGTAGAGGGAGAGACAACAACACACAACACACAGCAGCATTAGTCAACAGCAAAACCCATGCTCTACTAAATCCATCCAGGATTTGTTGGTTTCCTCGCTAGTGGATCTGCAATGACTGGATAAGCTACAGTACAGTATAATGAGCAGGTGTACTTGAGGCATGAACACACTTTCTCTGCACACCTCTCTCTCTCTTTCTGTCTCTCTCTCTCTCTCTCACACTCAGACACACACAAACACACTCACATGATTGGAAACACAGACGGAAACATGCAGCTTCACATTTTCCTCCTTTCCACCTGCACTCTCATGGCTATAATTTAAAGCTTCTTTGACCAGGCAGGTCAGCCAGAGCCTACACTTCCTCGCCTGTCTGTCTGGCCCCCCAATGCATCACAGCCTGAGAGGACCAGCTCCAAGCTTGATTAAAGTTGTCAATTTTCCAAGTGAGTTCTCTTAGTTATGGCCCGTACACCTCTCCGCCACCGATTGAGCTGGCGTTCACAAGGCCAAGTACATTTTTCTCCAAACAGCATAAAAATGCAGAGCAGTGTCTTCCACAGCCAAGCTGTTGTGCCCATGGCCACAAAGGCCTAAAATCCATCTTCTGCACAGAATGAAGCCCTGGGGACAAAGAGCAGTGAAGCTGAACTTGAATATGATGATTATAATAATGATGATGATGATGATGATCTTTGCTTCTCAGACAACAGGGAATCCATCCCAAGCTGCTCGAAGTTGTGAACTCTACTCCGACCCTGTTTGAGAGGACACTGATCACGTATGATAGCGGCCAGCAGCTACAGGAGAGATCCTAGAGAGAGAAAGCTGTTGTCAGATTGATAGTGGAGGGCACACAGTGGAGGGCAAGTGTAGGAAGGTCGTGCTGCATGTGAGTGATTCTGCACACCATATTTGCTTCTTTCCATGTGCATGAACCTGTACGTTTTTTCCCCAGGACTGAACATATGATCTCTGGTATCTGCTATTCTACATGTATGTCCTCTCTTTGACTCTGTAGTATATTTGTGTGTATCATACGAGTAATGTGTCCAGGCCTTGTTGTAGTGATCTTTGCTCTCTATTCCTGGCTAAAAGTGGGAAAAGATCTGAGGTTGAGTTTCTCTGTCTCTACCCATCATGCCTCTGGGGAACCTGCTCCATTTAGAGGGGGTTATAGACCAAGGAGCCCATTATTCATATAGCCGTATCAAACCAGCACCATATGTGGCCTGAATCTGAACATCCTACGCTGCACAAAACCTATGCCGCCCCGTCATCCCCCTCAAGAGTTCTGGATGGGCTTGAAAAATGAGAGAGCAGCTCTGACTAGGTTGCCATAATTATCTTGCATACTCATCAAGCATACATTACCGGTTAATTATCATTCGATTCATCAGAAGCCCCCAGCACCTGGTTAGGGGAATATACAGTGGGGTACTTATACAGTAAATCTGCTGAGGGCTGTTATAGTAATGTGTAACCATTCGACCTCTCCAAAAGACACAGTAGGATAAGCGCTTGTTTTAGGAAGACGTCAATTGTATCTGCTCGGGGAGAGATTCCTTTACCAACCACAGTTGTCTCAGAGTCCTGGAGATATTGTCACATCTTTTCTTACTGCTGCCACCACCGGGCCTGCGCAAAGTAATCATCCCTCCATACAAACAGTCGCTCCAACATGGAGAAAGATTAAGAGTAAACAAACTAAAATAAAAGAGGGGGAAACAATGCCTAAACAAGCCTTCCTGGCATGGCTGGGAGAGGCTTTAATGAATTAGAGAAAAAAATGGCTGAAAGGGTACCTTGTTTTCAGTCTCCCCATGTCTCCTCACCGCGGCGCCATTGCATGGGACACTTCCCACTTCATTTCCTTGTTTATTTAAGGGGCAGTAAACAGCACTCGCCTCGTAAATATTTTATGGTGTTTCTCCTCTCGCCTCCATCCCTCTCTCACTCCACCCCCTCCGCCTCCTCTCCCATGCCTTGCTCTGACAGACTGTATTGGCAGTGGGTGGCTGATGACAATTTTCATCTTCTTTCTGGTTGTATCCTCCTTCTCCACCTCCTCCTCCCCTTCTTCTCTTTTTCACATAGTGACACGTGTAACAACTCAGTGAGGCTGAGGACTGTCTGTGCTTCTAGGCTATAGGGGAGGATGTTGTAGAGGACTTCCACCTGCTAGCTCATAAAGCTGTTTTCTAAACATGGATGATGATAGATGCAGTTGACCCAGGGTGTTTTTGTTCTGTTCTTAATATACAGTGCATTCGGAATGTGTTCAGACCTCTTCCCTTTTTCCACATTTTGTTACGTTACAGCCTTATTCTATATTTGATTAAATAAAACATGTTCCTCATCAATCTACACACAATAACTCACAATGACAAAGCCAAACAGATTTTTTTTTGTTTGCAAATGTATTAAAAACAAAAAACAGAAATATCTTATTTACAAAAGTATTCAGACTGACTTTGAGCTCAGGTGCATCCTGTTTCCATTGATCATCCATGAGATGTTTCATCAACTTGATTGGAGTCCACCTGTGGTAAATTCAATTGATTGGACATGATTTGGAAAGGCAAACACCTGTCTATATAAGGTCCCTCAGTTGACAGTGCATGTCAGAGCAAAAACCAAGCCATGAGGTTGAAGGAATTGTCCGTGGAGCTCCGAAACAGGATTGTGTCGAGGCACAAATCTGGAGAAGGGTGCCCAAAAATGTCTGCAGCATTGTAGGTCCCCAAGAACACAGTGGCCTCCATCATTCCTAAATGGAAGAAGTTTAGTAACACCAAGACTCTTCCTAGAGCTGGCCACCTGGCCAAACAGAGCAATCCGGGAGAAGGGCCTTGGTCAGGGAGGTGACCAAGAACCTGATGGTCACTCTAACCGAGCTCCAGAGTTCCTCTGTGGAGATATGAGAAACTTCCAGAAGTACCACCATCTCTGCAGCACTCCACCAATCAGGCCTTTATGGTAGAGTGGACAGACGGAAGCCACTTCTCAGTAAAAGGCACATAACAGCCCGCTTGGAGTTTGTCAAAAGGCACCTAAAGTACTCTCAGACCATGAGAAACAAGATTCTCTGGTTTGATGAAACCAAGATTGAACTCTTTGGCCTGAATGCCAAGTGACATGTCTGGAGGAAACCTAGCACCATCCCTACGAGGAAGCATGGTGGTGGCAGCATTATGCTGTGGGGATGTTTTTTCAGCGGAAAGGACTGGGAGACTAGTCAGGATCAAGGGGAAGATGAACGAAGCAAAGTACAGAGAGATCCTTGATGAAAACCTGATCCAGAGTGCTCAGGACCTCAGACTGCGGCAAAGGTTCACCTTCCAATAGGACAACAAACCTAAGCAAACAGCCAAAACATAGCAGGAGTAGCCTTGGGACAAGTCTCTGAATGTCCTTGAGTGGCCTTGCCAGAGCCCGGACATGAACCCGATCTCTGGAAAGACCTGAAAATAGCCGTGCAGCGACGCTCCCCATCCAAACTGACAGAGCTTGAGAGGATCTGCAGAGAAGAATTGGAGAAACTCCCAAAATACAGGTGTGCCAAGCTTGTAGCGTCATACCCAAGAAGACTCAAGGCTGTAATCGCTGCCAAAGGTGCATCAATAAAGTTCTGAGTAAAGAGTCTGACTACTTATGTAAATGTAATATATATTTGTATTTTTTTTGCTAAAAAAGAAACAAATCTGTTTTTGCTTTGTCATTATGGGGTGTTTTTGTGTAGATTGATGAGGAAAACAATTTGGAAAATATATTTTAGAATAAGGCTGTAACATAACAAAATTTGGAAAAAGTCAAGGGGTTTGAATACTTCCCGAATGCACTGTATTTATTGCTGCCATCATTATTTACATATTACATGTTTTTGTAGCCTAAACAAGCCATAGTTTCACTATAAAGTTTCAAAGCTGATCTGAATCTGTTTCACATAAAGCACCTATTAAAAAGTCATAATAGGCATTGGCTCTTTTCAAAGTGTCTCATGTTAAGTTTTTGTACCACCAAGCTTTTAGTGAACCCAGTAATTTGTTGCTTCAAATCCAATTAGAAAAAGTATCCACATAATCCTGTCAGTCTCGGGGACAGATGTGAATGTTCTGAATTTTGCCCTTGTCCAAATGTAACAAGTTAGGTTAATTGTACAGGCCATTGACTCAGGGCACATTCTAGACAAGAGTCTCGTTAGGATAATTGTGCCTCATTTTGTGAATAGTTTCTTAAAATACACTGTTCAAAAAAATAAAGGGAACACTTAAACAACACAATGTAACTCCAAGTCAATCACACTTCTGTGAAATCAAACTGTCCACTTAGGAAGCAACACTGATTGACAATACATTTCACATGCTGTTGTGCAAATGGAATAGACAACAGGTGGAAATTATAGGCAATTAGCAAGACACCCCCAATAAAGGAGTGGTTCTGCAGGTGGTGACCACAGACCACTTCTCAGTTCCTATGCTTCCTGGCTGATGTTTTGGTCACTTTTGAATGCTGGCGGTGCTTTCACTCTAGTGGTAGCATGAGACGTTGTCTACAACCCAGACAAGTGGCTCAGGTAGTGCAGCTCATCCAGGATGGCACATCAATGCGAGCTGTGGCAAGAAGGTTTGCTGTGTCTGTCAGCGTAGTGTCCAGAGCATGGAGGCGCTACCAGGAGACAGGCCAGTACATCAGGAGACGTGGAGGAGGCCGTAGGAGGGCAACAACCCAGCAGCAGGACCGCCAGAGCACTGCCAGAGCCCTGCAAAATGACCTCCAGCAGGCCACAAATGTGCATGTGTCTGCTCAAACGGTCAGAAACAGACTCCATGAGGGTGGTATGAGGGCCCGACGTCCACAGGTGTGGGTTGTGCTTACAGCCCAACACAGTGCAGGACGTTTGGCATTTGCCAGAGAACACCAAGATTGGCAAATTTGCCACTGGCGCCCTGTGCTCTTCACAGATGAAAGCAGGTTCACACTGAGCACATGTGACAGACGTGACAGAGTCTGGAGACGCCGTGGAGAACGTTCTGCTGCCTGCAACATCCTCCAGCATGACCGGTTTGGCAGTGGGTCAGTCATGGTGTGGGGTGGCATTTCTTTGGGGGGCCGCACAGCCCTCCATGTGCTCGCCAGAGGTAGCCTGACTGCCATTAGGTACCGAGATGAGATCCTCAGACCCCTTGTGAGACCATATGCTGGTGCGGTTGGCCCTGGGTTCCTCCTAATGCAAGACAATGCTAGACCTCATGTGGCTGGAGTGTGTCAGCAGTTCCTGCAAGAGGAAGGCATTGATGCTATGGACTGGCCCACCCGTTCCCCAGACCTGAATCCAATTGAGCACATCTGGGACATCATGTCTCGCTCCATCCACCAACGCCACGTTGCACCACAGACTGTCCAGGAGTTGGCGGATGCTTTAGTCCAGGTCTGGGAGGAGATCCCTCAGGAGACCATCCGCCACCTCATCAGGAGCATGCCCAGGCGTTGTAGGGAGGTCATACAGGCACGTGGAGGCCACACACACTACTGAGCCTAATTTTGACTTGTTTTAAGGACATTACATCAAAGTTGGATCAGCCTGTAGTGTGGTTTTCCACTTTAATTTTGAGTGTGACTCCAAATCCAGATCTCCATGGGTTGATAAATTGGATTTCCATTGATTATTTTTGTGTGATTTTGTTGTCAGCACATTCAACTATGTAAAGAAAAAAGTATTTAATAAGATTATTTCATTCATTCAGATCTAGGATGTGTTATTTTAGTGTTCCCTTTATTTTTTTGAGCAGTGTATATTTCCACACAGTCATTACTCATACTAACAACTTTAATATTTCTCATTCTCAAGGACTGAAACAAGACAAGGCACAAATGCTTTTCTGAATCATCCATCCATCCATATTACGTTTTAGAGAGGTTGAAGACTTGCTGGATATCCCCACTCAAAATCTGGTATGTGATTGGGTCATTCTCTCTGTCCGTGGCCTATGAAAAACAACAAGAACAGAAGATAGAAATCAAGGATGTGTTTACTTCCACCGCCAACACAAATGCTTAAAATCTGTTAAATCATATGATATTACAGTACATCTGATAATCCATACATCTGATAATCCATACTTCCATGATCTCAACCTGAGTAAAAACATTGCCCTCTCCTGACCTCCATCGATCTAGTTATGTGACCTTTGACCCCTGCTGTGTGTCTCTCACCTGTAGATTGAGCAGGATGGCTCCTATCCGCATGGCCTCGCTGACCTCCAGGTTGTAGATGAAGAGGGGGAAGCGTGGGGGGCTCTGGTTGTTGGGGGGCAGCACCTCGATGTACACCGTGGTGATAGAGCTCCTGGAGGGGTGGAGGGCAACAAGAGGTCGGAAGTAAAGGTAATGGTCTGGTTTTCAGGTTCAATGACTATTGCTACCCTGTAGGCACCTCCAAATTACCACAGGTGAGAAACATTACACATTACACAACTGTCTCCAAACAAATTAATTTGAATTCTGAATAATTTAGTCCTGGCCATTTTTTTACTCAATATTTTCTTGGTCCAGTGCAGTTGTCAATTAAACATATACACACGTGAACACCGACATTTTTTTCAATTTAAACTTATTGAAAAATTGTGAATCGTGCAAGTACCAATATATTGGTACCAATATATTAGAGCGCAAGTGTAATAGTACAGTGGTGGTTCATCAGGGAATTGAAGGTTGTCATGGGTTTCCTGGCATCCAACAAGGACATCATGCTTAAAGAGGCTGATAAAGGTAGGTGAACAAGCCAATGAGAAGGGAGCCGTGCCCTCATATACAGTAAGATAAATATGATATTGTATATAGCATATTGAAAGCTCTTACAGAAACAAGGAGCTATCGTGAAGAAAGTGCTTCAGTTTCCAACCGGTAGCCTAAATGTGTTATCTTGAAAAAGCTGCTGAACAGTATGCATACAGAGGCACTGTTTGCCAAGGCCAATAGATTTGTGTTTGCACAGTCTGACCCAGTCATGGCAAACTATCTTCAGCAAAACCCATTCTACTGCAGGCGTCACCTCTTTCTGTTCAAAACCCCAATACTGACGTAACGTTTGAGCTTTTAGCCTTAGCTAAGATAGTCCAAATAAACTTTCAGAAGTGTTTGCTAGTCACTTGCTACTTACCAACAGGAATATGAGGCACCAATTACATAAAAAGCAACACACCATTATCAATGATAGTTGAAAATAAAGAGAAATACATGACAAAGATGTATTTCTGATGTCTGTAAGAATGAGGCCATCTGATACTTGATTCTAAACAGTTTGTCTCAACAGCCAGTCAAATATGTCTTCATACAGCCTCTTACCATTGACACCTTCAATCACAGCGGATACATTACTCAATACCATGGCATTTTTTTGCCTTTACCTCCCTTATCTCACATCATTTGCTCACATTGTATATAGTCTTTTTTTATTTTTATTTTTTTAAATATTTTTTTCTTCTACTGCATCATTGATTGTATGTTGTTTTACTCCATGTGTAACTCTGTGTTTTTGTATGTTGTCGAACTGCTTTGCTTTATCTTGGCCAGGTCGCAATTGTAAATGAGAACTTGTTCTCAACTTGCCTACCTGGTTAAATAAAGGTGAAATAAATAAAAATACACACATTCAATAAAGAATACATTGATTCTATATGCATGAATTGAATAGACCTACAAGTGACTGTACAGTAGGAATAAACAATCAGATGGAACAACGACTAAATAAGATGGATGAATACATGTATGAAATCCTGACTTAATGAATAACTGAATACTTGGTCAACTGAAGAAGTCCGAAAAATGAAAAACTGAGTAAGAAACAAGATTTTACATCAAAAATAATCCATAGATATTAATATACAGTCATTTTAATAAACACATTAATAAATGAAAGGTGTGATTGAGCAAAAGAAAGGCTGAAAGAACAAATAGATATAAAAATGAATGAATGAAATGAATGTACCTTCTCTGGATCTCTGGTGCATTGTCCGCAGCCTTCACTGTGAGGGCGTAAGAACGGCCCACGCTGAGGGCTATCCCGGGTGCGATGGTGATTCGTCCAGTGCGGTTATTGATGATGAAAACACCCTGCGCTCCGGCAAGGATCTCATAGGTCACCAGACCGTTTAACCCCTCATCAGCATCCAATGCCATCAGCTGAGAGAGAGAGAGAGAGAGTCAGTGTGAGAGAGAGAGAGAGAGTCAGTGTGAGAGAGAGAGAGAGAGAGAGAGAGAGAGTGAGTCAGTGTGAGAGAGAGAGAGAGAGAGAGAGTCAGTGTGAGAGAGAGAGAGAGAGTCAGTGTGAAAGAGAGAGAGAGAGAGAGTCAGTGTGAGAGAGAGAGAGAGAGAGAGAGAGAGTGAGTCAGTGTGAGAGAGAGAGAGTCAGTGTGAGAGAGAGAGAGAGAGAGAGAGTCAGTGTGAGAGAGAGAGAGAGAGAGAGAGAGTCAGTGTGAGAGAGAGAGAGAGAGAGTCAGTGTGTGAGAGAGAGAGAGAGAGAGAGAGAGAGAGAGAGAGAGAGAGAGAGAGAGAGAGAGTCAGTGTGTGAGAGAGAGAGAGTCAGTGTGAGAGAGAGAGAGAGAGTCAGTGTGAGAGAGAGAGAGAGAGAGAGAGAGAGAGAGAGAGAGAGTGTGTCAGTGTGAGAGAGGAAGAATTCAGTGTATCTCAGCAGGGTGTGAAGGGCCCTAAAATCAACATTCAAAGCCGCCAACTATTCAATTTATTAAACTGAGTTGAAAATGTTTCTAGGCAGGCAATAGTGATTCGTGAGAGGGCCCCACCTGTTTTTATAATGTTATGTGTACAGGACCGGCATACAATGAGTGACATTTACCAGACGGGTGCTCTTACAAGCTGTGCGTATTAGTGATGAGTGGGTTGACTCATAACCCGCCATCCTAGCGGATATATCCGCGGGACAGACAGGTTTAGGGTCATTAAATATTATGTGGCTGAAGGGCGGGTGGGTGACGGATGGGTTGAATAAAGAGAAACAATACCTTAAAAATGTCATAAATGTATAACTATTGTGTTCTTTATATAGGCTACATTGAGGTTTTTCTTTAATTATTTTAGGCTATCTGGTATTACTGCATACGCCTCAACTTTAGGATTTAATTGTACACGTGCGCCAAATAGCCTACACAGCCAATCGCCAAATAATGCTTTTAGGAAGGGCAGAAAAAGTTAAAGTCAATCCATAGAGGCAAAAAGGACATAGTTGAAGTTTAATTCAAGAAAATTGAAAATAAAGAGCCAGAAAAGTAAACAAATATATATTTCTGCAGTGTTTGTAGCCTATATTGCATTTTCTATATTTGCTGGTTTGGGTTGGGTGCAGGCCTCAGATTTTCACTTTATCAGATATAGTTGGGCAGTTGCAGATGGGCTATACCCGCACACCACTAGTGTGTATACAGACCTATTGACCTTTTCTAACTGCTACAGCAAACAACTTCTCCCTTCTAAAATATTGATCCTAATTGAGTGAGAATCTATGGGCTCCATTTTAACAAACCTAACGCAAGGGTAAATCCAAGAGCAGGTGGTAGCGCTATAGGTTCAGTGGTGTGTCAGAAATCATTTTTATATTTTCACAATTACAATTATTGGCACACTTGCTGGCGTTGGCGTGAAAGGTCTTGGTTTTGATGAATAAACAAGTTGTGGGTGTGTCGAGGCTTGGCCCCTTACTAGCCAATCAGAACGTGCTCCAAGGGGAAATATGTGTTTGCTTTAAGTTGTGTATTTACGGAATGTTATGTATTGCCTTGGAATCAAGTCCAATTCCAATATTAGTGCATTAACGTTTGTTAAATGGCTTACAGAAACAAAATAACAAAATGTAGACCTACAGTATCTTTGCCAAATGTGTTAATTTGAACCCATTTGCAGTCCACATGGTTCTAGTAATTGCATGGCTTCAATAGCATTCACACTGATATAAGGGCTAGGCCTACTGTAAATTGCAATATGGCTGAGCATGGACATGCCAAACATTGTCAATAAGCAAGATTAAATTCATTATTGATAAGGCCTAAAAAGAGAACAAATAATTATAATCAAATTCTAAACAAAAAGAAACAACAAATAGGCTATGTCACACTTACAGGCACCATAATTTCTCCCCGTTGGCATATAATATTAAAACAACGTAGACCATGGGGGTGGTTTTATGCACATCCAAACTTTTCACAGTAGCTGGACAAAGATCCAATATAAAGAGAAAGGGAGAATGTCCACTCACTGTTGTACTGCTCCCAAATAGGCCTATGTTTTATGAATATAATCGGAACCATTTTACAGATCAGATCTCATTCACACATCTCCAGAAGTTGCATTGCAAACGCGGCACGGACGTTGTCACAATAAAACCAGGAAGGAGAATCTTTCTAATAAATGTTTGTTGTAATAAGAATAAACAGAAAACAAGCAACTTTTACAGGTGACAGATAACTTCTAAATACGAGGTTCACCAGAATTCACAGAGTTTCTCATCTCTCGTTTCATGATGGGAATGGACACGTAGCCTACATCATGGAGGGGGTTTTACTTACATCCAAAACAGGACCTGCATTGCTCAAATAATGTGGGCCTGCCAACAATGCATAGATAAAAAGGGAACGTCAGCTCACTGTTTTATTCCTCTCAAACTTTATATTTTAATAAAGCTTTGGTGATTATGATTTATTTCCAAGTGGTCTCAGAAGCCAAACCCTTTACCGATAGTCTTGACTACTTCACGATTGAATTGGGCAGACAAAAAAAAGCCTTAATTGAGAGGAGGTGTTTTTTTAATGCTTGGTTTTCAATCAGCCTACCCGCTTATCCCTTCAAAGTAGGAGGATATATATGCATATAAAAAATGACTGGTCACTGGTCAGAATAAACAGATCAGATTGTGCTGTCATGATCTGGGCCAAAAACTCAATCCCACCGAACAGGTTGAAATTCCAGCATTTTTTTTCAAGCAACTCTTACACAAAAAGGGCATTAACATAATTTTCACAATTTTAGTTTTGTTATTGCACTGCCCCTTTATTATGTCTGTCTGATACTACATCTGATGTCATTATCGGACCTGGGTTCAAATAGTATTGTTTCCTTTCAAGTAATTCATTTGCACTTCAAACTGTAGCACCAGTTTGTCTGGTGCTACAGAAGAGATGGAATAATCCCAAAAGTGAAAACCCTGCCCAGCTGCTAGTGCAGGCAGGCTCAATCAAATGCTCAAAGTATTTGGAGAAAAAAAAACGATTTGAACCCATCTCGTCATTAGAAGCAGATAAATATTTTACATAAAAGTATGTCTTTAGATGTAGCAGATATCAGATATGGTAAATCTGTACACACCAAAGTTATTATTGTGGGGATGATAGCCCCTGCTAAATTGTGGATAAGAGTGTCTGCTAAATGACGTAAATGTAAATGTAAATGCATATGCATTGGTAACTTGAAGCTCAATGTTAAATAAAATCTCCCTACCATCACATCTAAGCCAATATGACACCAATGTAGATGAAAATTATCAAATCAACTTGGAGGTACACAACACACTTCCCGCCTCTTGTCATGATGTGTTCAGCCGTTACCGAGAACCACTATAAGGGATTTTTGACAGGGTCTTTAGCATTAGGGTTGTCAGACCACTTTTTGCCCAAACCTTTATCAAATTCTAGACATTGGGTTACAACGAGGCGACAGGGTCCATAAAGTAACCATTAGACTTGCCACCTTTCAGACTGATTATGTTTGTAGGTGCAACACTTTTTATTAAATGTATAATTTATCCCTCTCACATGCTCATTTCTGTCGATTAAGAACCAACGATGTGCTAACTTTTGTAGTCTGACAATCCTAGATTTTTTTCAGCTGAATCTCAGAGTTCTAAAACCTAACCAAATCACTTGGGTTGTGCAGCAACAGCGATAGTAGCTAGCCAACTCCAGTCGGATGGGAGGCAAGCTACAAGAAGCTACAAGAACAGGAAGTTAGCTATATTTTGCTATGGAAGGGTTTTCACATGGCTGAAATCATCTGTGTAAACTGTTGGCATTGAGACTTGACACTTGCCTGAAATAAGCACAAATAAGATGTCCTTGGCTGCTATTGCCAGTTAGCTAGCCAAATAAAGTTAGCCAGTAACGTGAGCTAACTACAAGCCAACAAAGCTGTAACGTTAATGTTAGCTGTATGGATGGATCATGCACCGGCACAACTCAATGTTGACAATATACACTATATATACAAAAGTATGTGGATACCCCTTAAAATGAGTGGATTGAGTTATTTCAGCCACACCCGTTGCTGACAGGTGTATAAAATCGAGCACACAGACAAACATTGGCAGTAGATTGGTGTCATGACTTCATATGTGCCAGACCCCCCCCCACCCCCTCTCCTGCAGAGGGGGAGAGGGGTGAAGTTGGCCATTTTATGATGGTCATAAATACCTGCAGGAACTCTCTCTCTCCCACACAATGAAAGGGAAGTTAAAAATTCCTTCGTTACAACAGAGAGATTTTGCAGTACTGTGACATCCAAGGTTGGATAGTGAAACAATATTTCTGTAATCCAAACCGTTGGAAGGGTCCGTGGGTACTTAAAGAACAATCATGTCGAATTCATTACTAATTTGTGATGTAACTAAGGACAGTAGAACATAACTGTATCTCTGAATGTGTATATTTCCCAGTGATCAGATTCACATCCAGATTTTGTGGAATTTATGGGATTAAATATGAAACTATTTGTGAGAAGATGTAATGTGATGTTAGTGAGATAATTGTTTTCATATGAAGTCTTAACCAGTCAATGACCACACCCATGTGAGCACAGACTTTATGTCGGCGTCATGGAACGCCCCTTTTTCCAGAGTGCGTGACAAAGTGTACATCAGAACATGCAGGTGGACGGTGTTAACCGGACATCACGAATGGTTAGATTCTACAAGACCAGTACACGGACAGCGTGAGCTGAAAGGTACAAAATGGATAGAAACTCTGAAACTTTCTTGCGGAAAGAAGATGTACACAGGAACATTCAGTATGCAGCTGTTTAACCTCTTGGCGTTCCCCTAGGATAGGGGGCGCTAAAGCGATTTTTGAAAAAAATTAGTGCGCATTTTAAACGGCCTCCTACTCAAACTCAGAAGCTAGGATATGCATATAATTAATACTTGTGGATAGAAAACACCCTAAAGTTTCTAAAACTGTTTGAATGGTGTCTGTGAGTATAACAGAACTCACATGGCAGTCAAAACCCCGAGACAGATGGAAACAGGAAGTGAAATTCTGAATTGCGAACTCAACTTCATCACGTTGCCTATTAATCACACCGTGAGCTATGGTTCATTGAGCACTTCCTATTGCTTCCACTAGATGTCCCCAGTCTTCACAAATTGGTTTGAGCCTTCTACTGTTAAAATTGAATGAATGAGACGCTGTGGAACGTGGTCACACGGAGAGGGCCATCACCATTATGACGCCGGCGCCCCTGGTTACCCTCCCCTTTCGAAACGTTTTGAAACACAATGCAATCGTCCCCCTCGAATCTTATTGGCTCTCTTGTTGAAAAACGCCCTGAAGATTTATGTTATACCATGTTTGACATGTTTGGACGAACCTAAATGGGGAAAAAATGCATTTTCTCGAAATGGCTGTCCCGTGGCCGACGAAGCATTTGGATCAGCCTTCAGACGCGCTAACAAGAACAAGCTCTTGGAACATAAAGGAGTCATTTTTTCGAACGAAAATACATTTGTTGTGGACCTGGGATTCCTGGAAGTGCTTTCTGATGAAGACAACCAAAGGTAAGGGATTATTGACAATAGTATACAAGACTAGATGTGATATGCGATTGTTCCAAGATGGCTAGCCTATTGCTATTGCTAGCCTATTGTTCTGAGTATCGCATCCCCTTTTATCGCAAAGTGTGATTACCCAGTAAAGTTATTTTTAAATCTGGCATTACAGGTGCTTTCAAGAGATATTCATCTATAAATCTTAGAATGACAATATTACATTTTAAAAATGTTTTCGAATAGTAATTTAGTAAATTGTAGCTCTGTTTTATCGGATGCATTTGAGGGAAAATAGTTAGTCAACGTTACGCACCGATGTAAAATGCTGTTTTTATATATAAATATGAACTTTATCGAACAAAAGAATGCATGTATTGTGTAACATGATGTCCTAGGTGTGTCATCTGATGAAGATTGTCAAAGGTTAGTGCTGCATTTAGCTGTTTTTTGGTTATTTGTGATGCATGTGGTTGGTCGGAAAATGGCTATGTGGCTACTTTTACGATATACTCCTCTAACATAATCTAATGTTTTGCTTTTGCTGTAAAGCCTTTTTGAAATCGGACAACGTGGTTCGATTCAGGAGAGGTGTATCTATAAAACGATATAATTTGAAAATTATTATATATTTTTTTAATTATTACATTTTGTTATGCTAATAGCGATATGATACGCATACGGGACGGAGGCCGCACAGGGGTTAAATACTTTAGTATGGTACTCTGAAAGATCCATTCTAAAGAACATTTCCCTATCAAACGTCCATTGGTACCTCTGGCGTATTCATTATAACACAGCCCGCTGAACAAGCTACAACTACGAATGACTTTGATCTCTGGTGGACAAACCAGAGACTTTCGGTCGAATTACTCCCCAGACAGACCGGCGATTTCAACAGAGAGACAACAAAGACATACACACGTAAATATGTACATTGCAATTCTTTCGAATGAGTGGCCGTTCATGTGCAAACTATTCACATTTCCATGAGCAAAATTCTCAGCTGTATGTGCATTAGTGAAGTCCTTTGCCTTTTTCTCCTGCTCTTTCTTACATGCCCCTCCCTTTCCCTCTCTTTTGAATCTGCCATTTTGTGTAACAAGCCGGGTGCACCCAGGTTAAACAACACCAATATCATTGTTTGTTGCGCAAACTTTGCACAATCAAAAGAAAATGTAATGCTTCCTAATTTGTTTAGCTATGTGACTGTTTGCAATACATCAACTGTTACATTTTTTTACAATAAAAAGCAATAGAAATAAACTTTCAATCAGTACTGAGTGAATGAACAACAAAAGCTTCCTGTCATCAACAGACATTCCATTTAAATAGTGTCAAGATAATGCGTTTAAGACAGGGTACGTAGCATAAGCGTAAACGCCGATTTATTGTCAATCTGGTGTCTGTATTGGCAGTACAGCATTTACTGTGATGCGGCATTCATACTTCTTGCGCTTCGCAGAGCAGAGCTGTTGTGAAGGAAGTTGTCAAGGAAGAACGTTTTGGTTTATACAGGACGTACCTCCCCCCACCTACCATCAACCAATCATGTCAATGCAGAGTTATACGGAGCTATACAGAGCCCTCTGCAAAATGTGGGAGGCGCATGGCGATGCGGTACAGAGCTTGATTTGGCCTACGCAAGCCTCCGGAGTCTCCACCATTTCATCACACCCTCCGTATGGAGACTCTGGACCGCATTGCCGGATCAAGCAATATATCGGCTTATCGTAAACATTGCTAAATAAAAAGGTTTAAGAAAGTACAGGCAGACACCACATTACTACACGACAAAACAGCTCGCTCAATCAAGCATGATGGTCTTGTATGAAGTATAAAAGCAAAGCTTGTTTTCATATAATAAAAAAAAGCTTGAAAAGGTGGGATTAGCGTGCTGTGTGAAAAATCCAATATTTAAACAGCGGTTGACATGCTTCGAAGTACGGTAATGGAAAATTTAGATTTTATTTGTCACGAAACGCGTCGTGCGCGTCACCCTTCTTTAGCCTTTCGGATAGTGTCTTGAACGCACGAACAAAACGCTGCTATTTGGATATAACTATGGATTATTTGGAACCAAACTAACATTTGTTATTGAAGTAGAAGTCCTGGGAGTGCATTCTGACAAAGAACAGCAAAGGTAATAACATTTTTCTTATAGTAAATCTGACTTTGGTGAGGGCTAAACTTGTTGGGTTTCTAAATAGCTAGCCCTGTGATGCCGGGCTATCTACTTAGAATATTGCAAAATGTGCTTTCACCGAAAAGCTATTTGAAAATCGGACATAGCGAGTGCATAAAGGAGTTCTGTATCTATAATTCTTAAAATAATTGTTATTTTTTTGTGAACGTTTATCGTGAGTAATTTAGTAAATTCACCGGAAGTATGCTAGTTCTGAACGTCACATGCTAATGTAAAAAGCTGGGTTTTGATATAAATATGAACTTGATTGAACAAAACATGCATGTATTGTATAACATAATGTCCTAAGATTGTCATCTGATGAAGATCATCAAAGGTTAGTGCTGCATTTAGCTGTGATTTGGGTTTATGTGACATTATATGCTAGCTTGAAAAATGGGTGTCTGATTATTTCTGGCTGGGTACTCTGCTGACATAATCTAATGTTTTGCTTTCGTTGTAAAGCCTTTTTGAAATCGGACAGTGTGGTTAGATTAACGAGAGTCTTGTCTTTAAAATGGTGTAAAATAGTCATATGTTTGAGAAATTGAAGTAATAGCATTTCTAAGGTATTTGAATAACGCGCCACGGGATTCCACTGGCTGTTACGTAGGTGGGACGAAATCGTCCCACTGGCCCTAGAGAAGTTAAATTTGTATGCGGTACAAATCACATTATTGTGGGAGCACCTCCTCTAAGAGTGTGAATTAGACTGTTTGAGAATGTTTAAAAACTATAAGAAACCTGCCTACACATTGTTTGAAATACAATAGACCAACATAGCTGCTGTAGAAGGTCAAAGCTGAGTGCTGGAAAACCTTAGTAGAGCATGGGTAGAGTACAGTAGGCATTGTGGTGCTCATGTGAAATTTGTTTATTTTTTGGCTTCAGACTAATGCCTACTTCTTACTTAAAATGTCGTTTTTTGTTTTAAATAGATCTTAGAACCATGCTGTGCTAGCTCCAAAATGAAACAGCCACCCCTCCATTCTGGCCAATTCATTTGGACACCCCACTGTTTAGAACTCGTGGCACCCATAGCCAGGCTTTAATTTAACGTCAGCATATCTGCATGGCCTTGCTGTGTTAATCCGTGCTAGGCTAGCCTACTGAACCCTTTTTCCATATAGAGCTATGATGTCTAAGAGATGAAATAGCAGCAGCAGCATCAAATAAACCTGTCTCCTTAGAGGCCAGGAGATTCTCATATAAATTGCTTATAAAAACAGGTTAAATGGTTGCACCATCCGGCACGTGACCCCTGGCCTCATTTCAGCTGGGCTGGGCGGCTGATTTTAAACACAGATTAAACTTGACCTTTTCAGTGTCTGACATTTTTTTGTGACTGTGTGCTGAGCGACTGAGATGGGAGATCATGCTCTGCTTACTAAATGAGAGACAAACGCACACTGCTGCTGAACGAACCCCACAAAACCAGATATGTCAATGTGGGGACTTCCTGCTGGAAACAATTTGACCCTAAACACAAATGCGCACGCATGCACTCATACACACACCAAACCCAACGCCAAACCTTTAAACCAATCAAACTAGAATCCGAGTCAAACTAAATAAACTTTGCAATCCATTCAGACATATTGTAGAGATGACGACAAACCATAAACCAGATCTCCCTGGAGCAAATATTTTTATTAATTAAACCCCTTTTTTGTGTTATCCAATTGGTAGTTACAGTCTTGTCCCATCGTTGCAATGCCTGTACGGACTTGGGAGAGGCAAAGGTTGAAAGCCATCCGTCCTGCGAAACACAACCCTGCCTAGCCACAGTGCTCGCTTAACCCAGAAGCCAGCCGCACCAATGTGTCAGAGGAAACAACATACAGCTGGCGACCGAAGTCAGCGTGCATGCGCCCCGCCCACCACAAGGAGTTTGCTAGAGTGTAATGGGCCAAACCCTCCCCTAACCTAACCTAACCCAGATGACATTGGGCCAATTGCGTGCCGCCACATGGGTCTCCCGGTTGCGGCAGGCTGCGACAAAGCCCGGGATCGACCCAGGGTCTGTAGTAATGCCTCTAGCAGTGCGATGCAGCGCCTTAGACCGCTGCGCCCCTCGGGAGGACCCTGGAGCTATTTCAGTGACAATTGTTGTTATAGGAGAGGAGATTGATTTGGAGTCCTGACTGTTGACTCATGGTAGCGTATTACGTCAAGTTATGTCAATATTGAGCTGATGATATTTGAGTCTGGACCACTGTATTAAGAAAGTAGATTGTTCTTGAGTCATCAGCTCTGATCAAAGAAAGAGTGGATTGTTCTGGGGCTGGGAATGTTGATCTAAGGCACTGGATTGTTTGCGGAAACTGGACGTGAGAGAGAAAGAGAGGCAGGAGAAATAGAGAGAGAGCGAGGGAAAGGAGAGACAGAAAGAGAAAGATCGCAAGAGAGAGACATAAAGAGAAACAGAGAAGAATGAGAGCCAGAGAGAAAAGGGGACAGGAACATAGAGACAGATATGTATTGATTACCTGTAGTACTGTTTCTCCTTGCTGCATGTCAGTGAACACCTTAACGCTGTAGGAGACTTCACCGAAGGTGGGAGTGTTGTCATTGGCGTCAATCACCAGGATGTTGACAGTCACCCGCGTGCTCTCCTGGACCCCATCTGATGCCATCATCTATACACAGAACAACAGTGAGAGCAGTACAAATCCTGCCTTTAGGACAAAGCCTGTTTCTTGCAAATTCTCTTCCAGTTTCCTTTTGTGTTACGTTTTTCAACTTAAGTGCCTGACTAAAAAACAATAGAAAACTGAGATAAAACAGAGTAAATAGGAACAAATAAAGGGTACATAAAAGGGTAAAGGGTACAACTTTAATGTGGTATTGCCGGTCCCCCTGGCTTAATTCACAACACAGATGTTGAGGTTTTCCTCAGGAGGGGTGCAAAACTAAATCAAACTTTTGAGACTTACTGTAGAAAGGCACACCCTCACACAAACAAACACACACACACACACACACACACATAAACCACAGGAGGTTGCTGAGGGGAGAACGGCTCATAATAATGGCCGGAACGGAGCAAATGGAATGGCATTAAACACATTGAAACCATGCGTTTGATGTATTCGATACCATTCCACTTATTCTGCCCCAGCCATTACCACAAGCCCGTCCTCCCCAGTTAAGTTGCCACCAACCTCCTGTGACGTACACATACACACACAGTAAGTGAGCGCAACCCAAAAGAAAGGACAACCAAACAAAACAGAACCCTTGAAGCCAGAATACAGAACATTAAAGGTGTGATTTCAATTTAAATGGACCACTTATTCTCTTACCATTGCCTGCCCAAGACAATATAACACAATTGCATGATGCTCAAGAATTTAAAATTGCAGCAATTTCTTTCATAAGTCCGGATCATTCTAATGGCAAAATGGCAACCATCAAAGCCTGAACATAGACATAGTAAACATACTATTGATGAAACTCTTCAAAGATAATAGTCACATATCCTTAGTACAGTGTGTTATCACAGCAACAAGTCCATGTACAAATCTAAAATCAAATCAAATTGTTTTGGTCGCGTACACATATTTTGCAGATGTTATCACAGATGTAGCTAAATGCTCATGTTCCTAGCTCCAACAGTGCAGTAATACCAAACAAAACAAAACAATACATGCAAATCCCCCAATTTAAAAAAAAAGGAATTAAGAAATATATAAATATTAGAACGAGCACTTTCAGAGTCCCGAATATACAGTTCCAGTCAAAGGTTTGCACACACCTACTCATTCAAGGGTTTTTCTTTATTTTTTAAATATTTTCTACATTGTAGAATAATAGTGAAGATATCGAAACTATGAAAATAACACATATGGAATCATGTAGTAACCAAAAAAGTGTTAAACAAATTAAACCATATTTTAAATTTGAGAGACTTCAAAGTAGCCACCCTAAGTAGCCACCCTTTAGAACATAGTAAAAATTAAGAACTACCCTTGAATGAGTAGGTGTGTCCAAACTTTTGACTGGTACTGTAAATCTATATCTACAATACATGGTAATAATTTACTTGACACCCATTTCATATTTCATAACAGCTGACATAACTTATTATAACCTGCCATAATATAGTCGTAACACTGTCATGACCTGTTATGTCATATAGTTGTGACAAATATTGCGTTATTTTATGGCTGGTTGTAACACCTACATCCAAGTGTTAAAACCCAAACATATATAAATTATTTTTTCCCCTGCCAGGAAGTTTCCTTTAATTTTAAACTTTGTTTTTTAAATCATTTGTTGTTGTTGTAATGAATTCTTTACAGTCATGTTTTTTCCCGTCATATAGCGTGTAGAAAATGCACTTTATAACAATGTCAAGAAGCATAATGACCATCATAATCATATAAGCCAGGTCCGCCTTTCACAAACATGCTCTTATATCAGTCATCAGTCAAAAAGAGGGTGTCTTGTCCTGCTCCTGAAATCTGCTCCTGCATTCATCCCAGTCATCAGCAACAGAGCATTGGGGTAGGTGCATGTTTGACATCAATGTGTGCGCGATTACAACGATAATATAATATAGTACATTTCCCAAAAATGGTTATAACATAAACATACTATTGACATGTACGCTATGGTGTAATGTAATGTTTTGCCTTGTGCAGTAGCTTTTGTGGATTTTGACACTCTTATGTATGTTTCATAACCAGCTATTCAATAACGCAATATATGTCACAACAGGTCTAAATATATGCGTCATAACAGTGCTTTGACCATATTATAACAGGTTATGAAATGTTGTCAACTGTTATAAACATATTATGACATGGTTATGACCATGTCATAATTTGTTATGACGCTGGGTGTCACGTAAAGTGTTACCCTATATAGAATGAGCCTTGACTAGTATACAGTATATAATAATAACAACAACAATAATAATAAACAGTACATTCGGAAAGAATGCCTTATTCTAAAATGGGTAAAACCAATTTCTTCCCTCATCAATCTACACACAATACCCCATAATGACAAATAAAAACAGGATTTTAGACATTTTTGCTAATTTATAAAAAAATATCACATTTACATAAGTATTCACACCCTTTACTGAGTACTTTGTTGAAGCACCTTTGGCAGCGATTACAGCTTCAAGTCTTCTTGGATATGATGCTACAAGCTTAGCACACCTTTATTTGGGGAGTTTCACCCATTCTTCTCTGTAGATCCTCTCAAGCTCTGTCAGGTTGGATGGAAAGCGCCGCTGCACGGCTATATTTAGGTCTCTCCAGAGATGTTCGATCAGGTTCAAGTCCGGCCTCTGGCTGGGCCACTCAAGTACATTCAGAGACTTGTCCCAAAGCCACTCCTGCGTTGTCTTGGCTGTGTGCTTAGGGCCTCTGGAGCAGGTTTTCATCAAGATCTCTCTGTACTTTGCACCGTTCATCTTTCCCTCAATCCTGACTAGTCTCCCAGTCCCTGCCGCTGAAAAACATCCCCACAGCATGATGCCGCCATCACCGTGCTTCACCATAGGGATGGTGCCAGGTTTCCTCCAGACGTGACGCTTGGCATTCAGGCCAAAGAGTTCAATCTTGGATTCATCAGACCAGAGAATCTTGTTTCTCATGGTCTGATAGTCCTTTAGGTGCCTTTTGGCAAACTCCAAGTGAGCTGTCATGTGCCTTTTACTGAGGAGTGGCTTCCGTCTGGCCACTCTACCATAAAGGCCTGATTGGTGGAGTGCTGCAGAGATGGTTGTCCTTCTGGAAGGTTCTCCTATCTCCACAGAGGAACTCTGGAGCTCTGTCAGAGTGACCATCGGGTTCTTGGTCACCTCCCTGACCAAGGCCCTTCTCCCCCGATTGCTCAGTTTGGCCAGGCGGCCAGCTCTAGGAAGAGTCTTGGTGGTTCCTAACTTCTTCCATTTAAGAATGATGGAGGCCACTGTGTTCTTGGGGACCTTCAATGCTGCAGACATTTTTTGGTACCCTTCCCCAGATCTGTGCCTCGACACAATCCTGTCTCGGAGCTCCACGGACAATTCCTTCGACCTCATGGCTTGGTTTTTGCTCTGACATGCACTGTCAACTGTAGGACCTATACAGACAGCTGTGTGCCTTTCCAAATCATGTCCGATCAGTTGAATTTACCACAGGTGGATTACAATCAAGTTGATGAAACATCTCATGGATGATCAATGGAAACAGGATGGACCTGAGCTCAATTTCGAGTCTCATGGCAAAGGGTCTGAATAAGGTATTTCTGTTTTTTATTTATAACAGATTTGCAAAAACAAATTTAAAACCTGTTTTCGCTTTGTCATTATAGGGTATTGCGCGTAGAAAATGATGAGGGGAAAAAATATGTTATATATTTTATAATAAGGCTGTAACGTAACACAATGTGGAAAAAGTCAAGGGTTCTGAATATTTTCAGAATGCACTGTATAGATATGAATTGTGTAAAACAGTATTGAGACATTTTTAAAGTGACCAGTGACTACAGTATGTACATAGTGCAGCATTCTCTAAGGTGCAGGGTTGAGTACGTGGTGGTAGCCAGCTAGTAAACGTGACTAAAGTTCAAGGCAGAGGTTACTGGGCAGGGGCTGGCTGGTGACTATTTACCAGTCTGATGGCCAGTTTTTTAGTCTCTCGGTCCCAGCTTTGATGCACTTCTACATGGTTGAGGGGTGAACAGGCCATGGCTCGGGTGGCTGAGGTCCTTGACACACACACACGCACGCACGCACGCACGCACGCACACGCACGCACACACACACACACACACACACACACACACACACACACACACACACACACACACACACACACACACACACACACACACACACACACACACACACACACACACACACACACACACACACACACACACACACACACACACACACACACCACACACACACACACACACACGGAGACCTCTGATTGTGAGATCCAAAAGAGCTAACTCCTTCTCCAAAGGGGTGTAAAGAGTTCAAACATGGCATCTGTTCTCCTTTATCAATATCTTCCTGACTGGTCCAGTGAGGGAGTGAGGCAGCAGAGACAAAGAAGCTGAAGCCTCATATATTTGATCTTCACAGCTTCTTCTGAACTCAGCTGGCACATCATGACCACAGATGCAGATATTGAAAACAGACTAGTATCCTACCACCTCTATCGCCCAAACCCTCCCACTTTCTCTTTTGTTTAATCAAAAGAAAATTCTCCAGGAAACACTCCCTCAATATTTAAATAATGATGCTTTCTAATATGTAACCATCCCACAGGGAGAGTCCACACAGTAGCACTATATATGTAATTGCATGCCGTCAATACAGAGAACACAATTGAGTCTCTGAATAATGTAAGGCAGAATCCCTTCATTGTGAAGATGCTGGAGAGCACTGCGTGTCAAAATACAGCAGGAGTCAACAGTGGCAGTGTGTTCCTGTCCAGAAGGAGAGGGTTTCATCTGGTATTGGTTGGGTCTTGGAAAGCTATTCTAAGTCAGTAAACAGGTGATCCAGAATAAATACATGATACATGATACATGATACATGATAATAAAGGTGTAAAGTAGTAATGTGCCTGGCCAAGTTATTTCATCTCTTCAATAGAGGCATAGATGTAGATAAATCCAACTGCTACAACGTAAGTTAAGTTCAATTGCATTGACTGAGTTGAAAATAAATGGATCCCGTAGGCAGTGTAGTTATGTCAAGTCATATCATACAGCCTAAACCAAGCTGTTATATCCTGTAGAAGTGGGTGCTGCTTCCTCCCATATACTTTATTAGAGTGGTGGGTGTTACTTGGTAATATATGTGGATGCGGTTGGAACGAGGCGTACCGTGAAGGTGTAGGTCATCTGCTTCTCTCTGTCCACAGGTTTGAGCAGTCGGAGGTAGCGGGTGATCCCGGTCGGGGTTACGGCAAAGACGGTGCTGAAGTCATCCAGAGTCACCGTCACCAGAGGGTCTTTACTCTTCAAAAAGTAAAGACATTGGAGAGAAGAGGGTTACCATGGAGACCGTACTCAAATGTGCAGCTGTGTCACTGAGGGGAAAAAAACGATCGTGAGAGACAGAACAAGTCAAAACATGTCTGAGTGGTAAAAAGACTGCTGACAAAGACAACATAGTACTGAGAACAGGGGAAGGCCTTGAAGGAATTCTAAGAAATCATGCGATTTTATATAAAGCACAATATAAAGCACACTACAATTGTACAGTCGGTCTTTCATTGCGGCTCTGGCAACAAGCTACAGCATATGAGCAATTTACAGAAACCTAGGCGTTCGCCGGCCTACTGTACAATACAGTCGAGACGTTTGAAAGTAGAAAATATTTTTTTCATGAAAAAAAATGCATTCTTGAACATGTGAACGTTCATGTGTCTTAATAACAAACTCGTATGCAAACTGTAAATATGAATATAAAATGGAGTAAGGAGTAATTTGGTCTAAAAGTGAGGACCATATATAAAAACATTTCAATACTGTTTTACAACTTTCCCCCCAAAAAATGTATTCTCTGGGTTATGTTGGTACAAGGGAGATTTAAGCAGGGTTGGGTTGTTAGGGAGATTCAAGTCTGTCAATAAGGCCTGCCTGTCTGCTAAACATTCACACTGCTTTGCCCATTGATCTGTTTTAGAGCTGCACTTTGATGTCTTAATCTCACCCTGCTGAGAGGGAGAGAGCACAAGAGAAGGAGAGATAGAAAGTTACAGACAGACACACACAGAGAAAGAGAGACAAGAAGTGATAGAGAAGGAAAGTGAGTTGGAGAAATCTCTGTTGAGGAGTTTATTGTGTTAGGTGTCATCTGAGGAAATGAATAAAACAATATTTTCAACATCATTAACATAAAGAGAAATATCCTGGTGACAAAAGCCCAAACAGAGTGGGGGTGAATGCTGCTGTGCATCAGTGTTCTGAGTGTCTCCTGGTGTGTTGGCAGCCTGTCTCAATGTGTGTTTTCAACCATTTAAATGCAGTTGAGGCGCTTAGAAAACCCACTCCTGTCAGCGCCTGTTTGAAATGCTGTGCTTTTCAGAATCATCACCGCCACACACACACACACACAC
Organism: Salmo salar; assembly: GCF_965601325.2. Taxonomy (NCBI): domain Eukaryota; kingdom Metazoa; phylum Chordata; class Actinopteri; order Salmoniformes; family Salmonidae; genus Salmo; species Salmo salar. The sequence continues at coordinate 20,105,254 of NC_138308.1, read as the reverse complement.
ACACACACACACGCACGCACGCACGCACGCAAGCACGCACACACACACACACACACTGAATGTACTAAATGTATTGGTGCAATCTGTGTATTTACCCACTAATAACATACACATTTTTTACTTGACTAGAACAATAGACACACACGGCAAAACACAAAAACATTAGACATTTGTGTATGAAGAAATTGATAATTGGAAGGGAAAACTGAGTGACACATCTGAAAAAACTGAAAGAGAGCTTGGCCCAGAGGTTTGAACACAGACCATGCAGTAGAGTAAAACCCAAAGGCACACTTTTAGTCATAACAGCATCACAAACCACACGTTTACCTACAGGTGTTTGACCAGGCAGCAGCTACAACAAAGAGACAAAGCAGCATCAATGATAATACAGTATGATGGAGAGTGTTTCCCCATCTTAGCATGGGCTTCTGGAAGTATTTTACTAACATAAACTTGCTATAAAATGTAAATATTTAATCGGCTTATGTACTCATGGAATGATTTAGTCTGAAAAGCCCACTAAAGGCTACATATTTTGTATGAAAAGGTTAAAATATACACTTAGTTGCTTGTGTGTAGCCATACCAGCTAATTTGTGTGTGTATTTGTGTGCACTGTCTGTGTATGTACTTGTGCGTGCATTCATAGTATTGTGTATTTGCAGATTCATAAGCGACATGCTGGAGCTTGTGAGAGTGTGTGCTTATGTGTGTGCATGCACATATCCTCAATACCTCTTCAATGTCTTTGTCCAGGGCGATTATGCCCAAGGGGGCAGTGAGGTTGGAGCTGGCAGAGATGGTGGTGCCTACTGGGGAGGACTCGCTGACGTAGCCCTGGTAGGACTGGAATTGGAAGTATGGAGCCTGGTTGTTCTCATCCAGGACATCAATGATCAGTTCAGCGTATGCTGGGAGTGGGTGGCCGTTGTCCTGCTCAGCCTAAAAGAAGGAGAAAAGGGTATATTTATTATGGACCTCACTGTAACATGTACTGATATGCAACTTGGGACATACAATCATAAGGTGGTCATAGCTCATTGGAAAGATTATTATGACAGACTGACTCTTTTTGTAATACCTGTTGCAGATCAGTAAACAAAGCTAAACACATTTGAATGCCAGATATTACACCATTTACAAGGACTCAGTGTCACAATTGAAATGCAAACTTCTGAGCGTCAGTGTCATTACCAAGGGAATAGAAATGCAGAGGGCATTGTTTTCGAAAGACTGTCATTTCAATTACATAAATCATTGGCAAATTAATCAAACATCCACTTTGAATTAGATTCCAGTAATTGGTAAGAAACTTAAAACAAATGCTTTAATCTGGGATGAATGGATGCCAATTAAAATGGTTAGCTAGCAGTTCAGTTTCTGTTTTGAATGATAGCACAGACTTTATTGTTTACATCAGGGGTGGCCAACCCTCTTCCTGTGTGCAGGTGTTTGCTCCAGCCCTATTCCAACACACCTGATTAAAGCTAATCAAGGTCCTGATGAACAGCTGATTGGTAGAATCAGGTGTGTCCAGTGGCATGTATTCATCGATGTCAAGGGAAGCCAGGTTTCCCCACACATTTGACCCCCCAAAAAAGTATAAATTATCTTTCGTTTCTCTGTGTTTTCATACATTTCCTTAAATTCGCAAGTGGCTGAATCTATCTCACCAGAGGAATCATCTGAGCGAGGAAAACAATGCCCATCTGTCTCAGTATGTGTAGCTCATGTACAGTGAAGGAAAAAAGTATTTGATCCCCTGCTGATTTTGTACGTTTGCCCACTGACAAATAAATGATCAGTCTATAATTTTAATGGTAGGTTTATTTGAACAGTGAGAGACAGAATAACAACAAAAAAATCCAGAAAAACGCATGTCAAAAATGTTATAAATTGATTTGCATTTTAATGAGGGAAATAAGTATTTGACCCCCTCTCAATCAGAATGATTTCTGGCTCCCAGGTGTCTTTTATACAGGTAACGAGCTGAGATTAGGAGCACACTCTTAAAGGGAGTGCTCCTAGCTTGTTACCATTATAAAAGACACCTGTCCACAGAAGCAATCAATCAGATTCCAAACTCTCCACCATGGCCAAGACCAAAGAGCTCTCCAAGGATGATAGGCTCACAAGAATGGCGCCGGGGAAGATGGCTGCCGTTTTACGGGATCCTAACCAATTGTGCTATTTTGTGTGTTTTTTTCGTGTTCTTTGTAACTTATTTTGTACATTACGTTTCCGCCACCGTCTCTTATGACCGAAAATAGCTTCTGGATATCAGAACAGCGATTACTTACCTCGAACTAAACACAGATTTTTTATTTAATGAGTTGGACGCAAAGGATTTACCTGACCAGGTCCAAATCCCCGTCATTCACATGAAGACACCAATATAGGGGACGCAGATTGGGATGCCTTGTGAGAATTCGTCGGGGGGTGGGTAACCCGCCTCCACCATCCGTTGTATTGGCCACGTGCAATCATTGGAGAATAAACTGGATGAGCTCCATTCAAAACTATCCTACCAATGAGACATTAAGAACTGTAACATGTTTCACAGAGTCGTGGCTGAACGAGGACATGGATAATATACAGTTGGCTGGTTTTTCCGTGCATCAGCAAGACAGAAAAGCTGCTTCCGGTAAGACAAGGTGACAACAGCAGCTGATGCGGAAAATCAAATATTAAGGAAGTCTCAAGGTTTTGCTTGCCTGAGGTAGAGTATCTCATGATAAGCTGTAGACCATACTATTTACCAAGAGAGTTTTCATCTATATTTTTTATAGGTGTCTATTTACCACCACAAACCGATGCTGGCACTAAGACGGCACTCAACGAGCTGTATAAAGCCGTAAGCAAACAAGAAAATGCTCATCCAGAGGCGGCTCTCCTAGTGGCTCGGGACTTTAATGCAGGGAAACTTAAATCCGTTTTTCTACCAGCATGTCACATGTGCAATAAGAGGGAAAAAAACACTAGACCACATTTACTCCACACACAGAGACGCGTACAAAGCTCTCCCTCAACCTCCATTTAGCAAATCTGACCATAATTCCATCCTCCTGATTCCTACTTATAAGCAAAAACTAATGCCAGTACCAGTACCAGTGACTCGCTTAATACGGAAGTGGTCAGATGACGCAGATGCTAAGCTACAGGACTGTTTTGCTAGCACAGACTGGAATATGTTCCAGGACTCATCCGATGGCATTGAGGAGTATACCACATCAGTCACCGGCTTCATCAATAAGTGCATCGATGACGTGGTCCTCACAGTGACCACATGTACATACCGCAACCAGAAGCCAGTGATTACAGGCAACATTCACACTGAGCTAAAGGGTAGAGTTGCCACTTTCAAGGAGCGGGACTCTAACCTGGACGCTTATAAGAAATCCCTCTATGCCCTCAGACGAACCATCAAACAGGCAAAGCGTAAATACAGGACTAAGATTGAATCCTACGACACTGGCTCCGACGCTCGTCGGATGTGACAGGGCTTGCAAACTATTACGGACTGCAAAAGAATGCCCAGCCGCGAGCTGCCCAGTGACACAAGCCTACCAGACGAGCTAAATGACTTTGTGCGCTTTGAGGCAAGCAACAATGAAGCATGCATGAGAGCACCAGCTGTTTCGGACGACTGTGTGATGGCGCTTGCCATAGCCGATGTGAGCAATAACTTTAAACAGGTAATCATTCACAAGGCCACAGGGCCAGACGGATTACCAGGACGTGTACTCCGAGCATGCACTGACCACCCGGCAACTCTCTTCACTAACATTTTCAACCTGTCCCTTGCCGAGTCTGTAATACTTACATGTTTCAAGCAGACCACCATAGTCCCTGTGTTCAAGAACACTAAGGTAACTTGCCAAAATGACTACCGACCTGTAACACTCACGTCTGTAGCCATGAAGTGATTTGAAAGGCTGCTCAAGGCTCACATCAACACCATCAACCCAGAAATCCTAGACCCACTCCAACTTGCATACCGCCCCAACAGATCCACAAACGACGCACTCTATTGCACTCAACACTGCCATTTCCCACCTGGACAAAAGGAACACCTACGTGAGAATGCTGTTCATTGACTACAGCTCACCGTTCAACACCATAGTGCCCACAAAGCTCATCAGTAAGCTAAGGACCCTGGGACTAAACACCTCCCTCTGCAACTGGATCCTGGACTTCCTGACGGGCTGTCCCCAGGTGGTAAGTGTAGGCAACAAAACATCTGCCGCGCTGATCCTCAACACAGGACCCCCCGGGGTGCGTGCTTAGTCCCCTCCTGTACTCCCTGTTCACCCATGACTGTGTGGTTCTATTTTATAAATCATTAATTGAGATCATTCTGTCCTACTGCTTGACCTGCTGCTTTGGTAATATCAACGTTGCACAGAAAAATCGGTTGGGCAAGATAGTCACGACTTGCGGAAAAATCATGGGACAGCAACAGCAAGAACTATCATTGCTCTACCTGGGCAGAGCCCTCCATAAGGCGAATAAAATAGCGGTTGACTCTTCCCATCCACTCCACTCTGAATTCCAGCTTCATCCCTCTGGCCGCAGGTACAGACTACCTATGGTTAAAAAAATAGGGCCAAGTACTCTTTTATTCCAAATGCAATTCTGCAACTTAACAAAATGTTGGACTAATTGCACTTAGCACTTGCACTATGAAACTGCACTTACCCTGCCTATTTGTTTGTAAAAGTCCTTTGCTATTTATTTTTCATTTTTAGATGTGATATGTTTTATGACTGCTGCAAGATGAATTGCCTCTCTGAAGACATTGAACGTTTTCTGAATCTGAATCTGTCCAAGCACGACTCCAACACCATCATTAAGTTTTCCGACGACACCACGTTGGTAGGCCTGATCAACGACAACAATGAGACAGCCTATAGAGAGGAGGTCAGAGACCTGGAAGTGTGGTGCCAGGACAACAACCTCTCCCTCAATGTGATCAAGACAAAGGAGATGATCGTGGTCTCCAGGAAAAGGAGGGCTGAGCACGCCCCCATTCTCATCGACGGGGCTGTAGTGAATTTGGCGCATGTGACAAATAAAATTTGATTTGATTTGACTCACACACGCACAGAAATCTAATCAGCACCATGGACAGCCACATGATATTTAGGAACGTTGATTGGACTAAATTGTTTGTGGTATCTTGATTTGATGATGTTGAATTGTTTAAGTTGAAATGCTGCTGGAATAGCTGAGAAAGTGCTCCTGTTTTCTTTGTGCTGACTTGGGGTAACTCGCCGTGTTTCTAAATCAGTAGTTGTGTAATAAACTGTTGGAAATATTAACTGTTGTTACGTGCAATATGTGCAGACTTCACCGGACAGATGAGGCTCTCTGGTTTTGTGATGTGTTGTTGAATTTATTCCACCACTGTTTGACTTATCTTTTTGTTGTCACGGCCTTATTGTATATCATGGTGGCCTATGAACGAACGGGTTATAGAGCAAACATAGCACTTATCACAACATAGGTTGTAATATGGATTTTTTTCCTGGCTTGGCTTCCTCAGTGATTTTTCCTCACGCACCGCTACTGAGTGTGTTTGAGCTGGGCTGAAGCAAAGACCTGCACCCCTAGTAGCTCTCTTAAAAATGGGCCTTCTCATGCTGCTCACCGTGGAAACCAGTTCAATGGATAAGTGCATCGAAATCATGTTATTTTGTCATGTGGATCCTTAATGTTAAACCTAACTATTGACAAGCATTCACAGCAATCAGACACGTAATCTAAATGTCAGCATTCGTGTTTGCTTGAGGCAATCATAAAACTGTGTGCACATTCAATGCACCATTCAACACCCTATTAGAAAGTTCTGACAAAGACCAGGGCATGTTCAAAACATTGTCTTTTTAGGGGGACATAAATAACCTTCTTAATTTAACCCAGCAGCTAAGAGACCATCATTGTACTCACACATTTGTACTCAACATTTTTCAAACCATGTCAGTGTCTTGTGTAATGGACAGCGTATAATACGACACTGTAACCAATCTATGTGACACAAACACAGGGGCGTACATGTTGCGTCTATTGTTTTAGCATTTATTGCAGCACAGTTGGTGGGGGAAATTACTACAGTAACATGGCACATTAGCACACATCAATTTGCATGTCGCTTCAGCCAATCAACCATTCAACCTTCAACAGCAAGTATCACATGAGCTTTAGTGATAGTTACACTGTAACCTAACACGCATGTGAAACTATATCATAGCATGGATGACGAGCCACCGATTGAGTGCAGTCATACAGTCAGACCACCATAATTTCTCAAAAATATGTTACACAATTACTTGATCTAAGGCAGTTCCTACACTAATGTTGTTTCATTGCAAGTGAACCTGGCGAGGAGGAGAGGATGAGAGGCGTAGAGGAAGGGAGGAGGGAAGGCAGAGAGGTGACCTGAATACTATGATGCCCTCATGCTGGCAGAGGGAACCTGCTGACCCACCACACTAGTATGTATGTACTGTAGATTTTCTGTAGTCTGAAGATTCAAATAAGAGATCACAGTAACTACGTTTCCATCCACAGTTTTTGTGCGAGTAAAGTCATACCGTATTAAAAAAAAAATCACAATTGCTGTGATGGAAAAAGGAAGTTTCAGTATAATTTTATAAATGCCGACATCATTCGTTCGTTTGACATGCTGGTATCTTTTTGTGTCGGTAAAATGTATTATGCAAGAAATGGCGGTGGAAACGCCTTTATGTGCAAATGTTGATATAACAACCATCATATTGAAGTGAGCGTGATGACATGGTATGTGGTCCTCCCACTATGACTCGGGAGACCATGCAGTTCATTAGGCTAGAGATGAAATAAGTTACGATGTACTTCACAGGGTGGTAAAAGTGCTTCTTTCTTGATGCTCCTTTCCAATAAATATTGAGGGTCTAATTCTGGTGACTTGATGCTTGACTGTCGTTTGACAAATTAAAATATTCTTGCTCTTATCAATAATAATCTCATCATGTAGACTAGCCAACCCGCACAGCCTACCCGCACTGTACAGTATATCCGAGCTGTTGGCTAGAGCGTACTTGTCAAGACCAAAGTAGGCACATTTGCTATTTATTAACACAACAGTTTTTGTGACAAAACTATCGTTAGAGTTTAAAATGTGAAGGAAACACACTGAACATTAGATTTTAATTCGGTACATGAAAACTTAAGCGGAAAAGTACATTTTGTGTGTACTACGTCACCACACACTGATTTTTATTCACAAGTTTGTTCAGTGGAAACACACCACTGGTGGGAAAATGCACATATTTGCATGAAAAGTCGCCAATTAGATGTAAACCTAGCTACTCACAAGAAAATGTGTTCTTTAGGACATTCTCTCTGTCTTCTTTTTAAGGTCGGAGTACCTGTGCATAGAATCTATAGAATTGAATAGAATCTATTGCAGGTATATAGGAGTATAAAATAAAAGATTCCCCTGCTCATTGCTTGCTTTCCAACGTTCACTTTTGGAGTGCTGCCTCATTTGTCCATCTTTCTCAAGACTGTAGAATTATGTTCTCATATCCTCCCGCTGCCCAGCTTGAAGAGCACTCCTTCCATGTCTACCACCACCAATTTATCTGGTGGTGGTAGACATCTTCACTGTGTCCATCTCCTGTGACCACCCCCACCTCCTGCCCATCTCAGACTGATGAGATTGGACAACCATCGACCCACCACCCACTTCTACCCTGTGGTTTCTCCCTAGGATCTAATCTACTCTCAGGAACACCGGAGGGAAAATGCTTTTAGAAAGAGGAGATGGGGAGAGAGACAGGCAGCGAGTGAAAGCGTTAGGCAGATAGAGAGAGGGTAGGAGGGAAAAGGATGATGAAGTATGTTCCCTTGTGGTTTGTCTCTTTAGTAATGTCCCTGTTTCTGGGAGGCAGTGGTAAATTACCTGTGTTCCGTTGCTAGAACACACCAGGCTGCAGGAAACTCTCTGCCACCTACAGTCACTGTTTATCACTCAATCTTCATTGCCCCCCCTCCCTCAATCCCTCCCCTATCTCTATTTCTCTTGTTATTTTTTCTTTCCCCTTCCTCTGTATTGATCTGACTATTATTGTCTCCCCCTCTTTCCCCATCCATTCATCTCACCCATCTTTATTTTTCATTTTTGTCCTAGCCACCCTCTGAGAGAAAATGGTTTTTTCCAATGAGACATCAGAATCAATGATAACATTGGCGCAACATGTCCTTGGTGCTGAACATTCTACAACAAGTGACAATAAAATACAACTATGTTATACTATTTTCTCTCCTCCAGGTATCTCGATGTATAAGATCTCAATGTATTTCAATGGCAGTAGGCCTATTTGTAAAGCAGTATCTGTTAGCTAACCCAGAGCAGTCTCCAGATACCAACCTCTAATTCTCTCTCTTCTTCCCTGCTGATACCCCCAGCACCAGTTCCATCTCCATGTGACTCAGCTAGATAAGCCTGATATCGCCCTCCCTCCACCTCCCTCGCCCCGCTCCATAGACAACTCTCCTGGCGACACAAAACATGCTCTTCACACATCATCACACTCTCCTCTCCTCTGCGTGGAGATCACTCCCTCCTCTGCTCTCCTCTCTGTGTACATGGCAACCTTTCTGGTGGGTGGATGATAGTCTGCTCTGTTCATCACCAGAGGTAATCCCTAGTTCTGATCAGGATTCACAAGAAGGCTACAGCAACAATTCCTATCACATGTTCCTAGATTACTGACACTTCTGTAAGTATTGGTTTAGTTGTCTTTTGTCTGGCTTAAAGGCTGACTAAGCTTACCCAAATTATCTGGTTGATAGTGTGATACATGTTGCACCTTTATTTCAGGTTAAAGGTGGGTTTGCTTACTTTGATGATGAGGGTAAATTTGGTGTACAGGTCTCTGCTGACTGGTCTCAAGAGGAGGAGCTCTGCGGTCGTCTTGTTCAGGGAGAAGTAGTCTGGGTACTTTGAGGGCTGACCTGAAGTAAAACAACACGCCCAAATAATCTGTTTTTGTGCTTTTGGGCATGAATGGTGACCATTGATAAGACATTAGCGATTAAACGATAAAGGATCAAAGTGGAATAGTGGAACTGATCATGCAAACATGCATGTGTGTGACTGGTAGCTCTGTGAGGAACCTACCAACCAGTATGTAGTAATGGATCCCTGGCCTTTTAGACGGGGGCTGAATGTTCCTGTCCATGTCCACAGCTCGAATAGGTGGGGTCACCCCCAGCGGGTTCAGTTCACTCTGAAAAGGAGGGAGGAAGGAAGAGGGGGGAGTCAGTAACCAATTAACTGTGTTAGTAGTTTGTATCCCCATTACACTGTTAAGCCTTTTGCGAACAAGGGAAACGTGACAAAATGCAATTAAATGTTCAATATTAAATATCATAAGCAATATATCAGTATTATGGCTTTGTTAGAGTCAGTCCCCATTCACACAGTACACTACTATTAACACAATAGGCTAACAATCTAATTAAACAGCTTTAGGATTCTTCCTCCTCAGAATTCTCACCAACATGCATAATAGTACCATACATCACAGCAAATCTGTTTGTTGTGCTGTAGGCTAGGCTACTTCTCTTATTCACGCACACTCATTGCTAATAGACACCCTTAGCACTAATTAGCTTGCTCTGCATTTCCCTAGTGTACCCACATATGGCTAATACTGTAAGTGGATGTGTGCTTAGCGGTTTGCGTTGTACTTCCCTAGCACAGGAAGGCACATGGCTAACCAACAGCTCTGGCAGAATCCCTCCCTTGGGGAAACTATTTATATCCCAGGGTCCACTGTAATCCTTATTCCCCCCCCACACACACGCGCGCACGCACACACACACACAAACACACTCCACCACTTTTACAATGTATGGAGGTGCGCTAAATCAAATCCCTCTAGCTCTGCACAATGATGATTAGCTATAATACTCCTCCAGCAGCCATTCTTGTGAGGACTCCAGAGCAGATAGCTAATACCCCTAAGGGAGCAAATAAATACATATCTACTTAATAAGGTGTGTCTAGCCTCTGTAATTACTTACAATATACTCATCAATTATTCATTCAGAGAAAACCCTCACCATACAGCATAACAATTAGCAGTGCCTAGAAAGTATTCACACCCTTTTCCAAATTTTGTTGTGTTACAGCCTGAATTCAAAATTGATGAAATTGAGAATTTTGGGTCACTGGCCTACACACAATACCACATAATGTGAAAGTAGAATTATGTTTTTAGAAATGTTTACAAATTAATAAAAAATGAAAAGCTGAAATGTCAATAACTATTCAACCCCGTTGTTATGGCAAGCCTAAATAAGTTCAGGAGTAAAAATGTGATTAAACTCAGATAATAACTGCATTGACTCACTGTGTGTGCAATAATAGTGTTTAACATGAGTTTTGAATGACTACCTCATCTCTGTACACCACACACAATTATCTGTAAAGGTCTCTTAGTAGAGCAATGCCTCGCAAATGAAGGGCACCTATCGGTAGATGGGTAAAAGTAAAAAAGAAAAAAGAAAAAAAAACATGAAATATCCCTTTAAGCATGGTGAAGTTGTTGATTACACTTTGGATGGTGTATCAATACACCCAGTCACTACAAAGATACCTTTTGTCCTTCCTAAATCAGTTGCCGGAGAGGCAGGAAACCGCTCAAGGATTTCACCATGATGACAATGGTGACTTTAAAACTGTTAAAGAGCTTAATGACAGTGATAGAAGAAAACTGAGGATGGATCAACAACTTTGTTGTTACTCCACAATACTAACCTACATGATAGAGTGAAAAGAAGGAAGCCTGTACAGAATAAACACAAATATGCATCCTGTTTGCAATAAGGCACTAAAGTAAAACAGCAAACAACGTGGCAAAGAAATGAGCATTATTTCCTGAATACAAAGCTTTATGTTCGGGGCAAATCCAACACAACACATCACTGAGTACCACTCTTCATATTTTAAATCATGGTGGTGGCTGCATCATGTTATGGGTATGCTTGTCATCGGCATCGACTAGGGAGTTTTTCTGATAAAAAGAAACGGAATAGAGCTAAGCACAGAAACATTTCCAGAGGAAAACCTGGTTCAGTCTGCTTTCCAACAGACATTATGAGACAAATGCACCTTTCAGCATGACAATAACCTAAAACACAGGGACAAATGTACACTGGAGTTGCTTACCAAGATGACATTGAAGGTTCCTGAGTGGCCTAGTAACAGTTTTGACTTAAATCCACTTGAAAACCTATTGCAAGACTTGGAAATGGCTGTCTAGCAATGATCAACAACCAACTTGACAGAGCTTGAATCATTTTAAAAAGAATCATGTGCAAATATTGTACAGTCCAGGTGTGCAAAGCTCTTAGAGACTTACCCAGAACGATTCACAGCTGTAATCGTTACCAAAGGTGATTCTAACATGTATTGACTAACATGTATTGTTTTATTTTTCTTAAATGTCCACTATGTCATTACAGAGTATTTTATGTACAAAAAAAGTAAGTTAAATCAATTTTAATCAGACTTTGTAATACTTTCTGAAAGCACTGTAGTAACACAATGGTTTTACTGCAGCAGGTACAGGTTCCAAGCAACTACCAGAAAAAAGCTGATAATATAGCCTTGAATTGCAATCTAGGAAGACTGAACAAACTCTGCAAAACAAATTCGGTAACATTTTATAATAACCCCTGGTCATAAAGCATTGATAAAATATTGTAAATCGCATTTTAAACATTTATTAATAATCTTTCTTATATTTACTAATGTTAGTAAGCTATTCATTCATATATTTATAGATATACAGTACCAGTAAAAAGTTTGGTCACACCTACTCATTCCAGGGTTTTTCTTTATCTTTACTATTTTCTACATTGTAGAATAATAGTGAAGACATCAAAACTATGAAATAACACAAGGAAGCATGTAGTAACCACAAAAGTGTTAAACAAATCAAAATATATTTCATATTTGAAATTCTTCAAAGTAGCCACCCTTTACCTTGATGACAGCTTTGCACATTCTTAGCATTTTCTCAACCAGCTTCATGAGGTAGTCACCTGGAATGCAGGTGTGACTTGTTAAAAATGTATGACAAGGTAGAGGTTGAAAACAGAAGATAGCCCATTTGGTAAAAGACCAAGTCCATATTATGGCAAGAACCCCTCAAATAAGCAAAGAGAAATGGCAGTCCATCAGCAGTCGAAAAACGATCATGGTCGAATTGCTGAAAAGAAACCACTACTAAAGGACACCAATAAGGAGAAGAGACTTGCTTGGGCCAAGAAACACGAGCAATAGAGATTAGACTGGTGGAAATCTGTCCTTTGGTCTGATGAGTCCAAATTGGAGATTTTTGGTTACAACCACAGTGTCTTTCTGAGACGCAGAGTAGGTGAACAGATGATCTCCGCATGTGTGGTTCCCACCTTGAAGCATGGAGGAGGAAGTGTGATGGTGTGGGGGTGCATTGCTGGTGAACACTGTCCATTTTACTCTGGTAATAAACTGTAAACCATTGACAAGCTTTGTACTCAGAGTCTGCGCACAGGTTCAACTGCCCAGAATAGATAGATAGATACATTTGGAGGATACATATCCTCTTAATATGTATTATATCATTATATGATCTTAATGTTTTATATCATTATATTATCTTAGTATGAATACATGGCTTATTCTTAAAAATATAAATAAGTGTTCTTTGTGTATGAGAAGGATAATTAGGTTGCGGACTGTAGTGGACTGGAATAATGTGTACCCCCTAACTTGACTGATAAGAAGACCTTTGAGAGGCGTGAAGGAGTACCGGACTCAAGCTGGGATGATAACACCACCTGCCCAGCCACAGAGATTGATCGTTCATCCTAGACACAGAAGGGGGGTCTGTTTGGGATGGGAGGCCTAGTTGGAGGTTATAAATATATGTTGTGACTCTGTATCTGCTCTCACTGCTGCATAACCTAGTGTGGTGAATACATCTAGCCAGAGCTTTCTTTGGGTATACATCTGGATTACTGAGCCGGAATTTAGAACCTAACAATTGCCGTTATTGGCAGGATTCACCAAGATTTGTAGTCGAAACTAAAGAGTCTGAATCAGTGGAACAGGAGCCGGCACAAAACAAGGTAGGCAAGTTCCTATACCCGACACCACTCATTCTGTCATGTTGGGGAGATGGGTTGGAGGCGGAATATAAATGATTGGAAACGGACCTAGAAAGCCTGGATTTATTCAGTAGGCCTACTGTGTGTACGACCGGTCATAGACCTATGATTTGGAGCCCATAGGGGGTTTAGCCATCAGAAGGTTAGACTATGCACGGTATGCCTAGGAGGTTTAGCCACGAGAGAGAGAGAGAGAGAGAGAGAGAGAGAGAGAGAGAGAGAGAGAGAGAGAGAAATAGAGAGAGAGAAATAGAGCGAGAGAGAAAGCAAGATAGAGAACAAGAGATTGAGAATGTGACAGAGAGAGAGAAAGAGATAGACTTTTTTCCTCCTGCTCTCTAGCTTCCAACATTTCTTCCACTGATGAGAAAGCTGAGCTTTGGGTACTGTACTGTAGAGATCCACACAGCTCCCCGGCCCTGCGTACTTAGCAGTCTGCAAACCTTTTATCATTAATTATAAATCAACCTGACTCCTCTCAGCCAACAACTGGATTCACAATGACTCTCTATTTCTCTCTCTTTATCCATGTCTCTAACTATTTAGGTCACTGTCCATCTCCTCTCCTTCTCCCTTTCTCAGTCACTATCACCATATTTTTAAGACTTTCTCTCTAACACCCTCAGGGACCCAGTGACCCAGGGTGAGCAGAGAAGACACAGAGGTCCATTGTCAAAAAACACATGGGACTGTCACGTTCTGTAACTCCAATCTCAGTTTGACACTGTAGTTGGTGACTACCTCCCAGCACTCATAAAGGCCTCTTCCTTTTCTCTCTCTCCCTCTTATTTCCGACATCCTGTGAGAGATGTCAGGTCCACAGCACCCGACCGCATCCCCCCTCTCTCTCTTTCCCTCAGTCTGACTCACCCCACCCCTCTCTCCCTCTCTTTCTGCTCTACATTTCCTACCGAAGCTATATCAATCTCTATCGCTTTTTGACCGGAATTCAGCTGGTGTTTTTAGTCTGAAGCTAATTGAAACTTCAGCTGTAATTGCTGTTCCACCAGACCAGAAAATGCTTTTAAATGACCATGCTGAGACAAAACAGCAAGGATTAGTGTGCGTGAGGAACACACTCACACTTCAAACTCTGCAGATGTGGCATTTACTTCCACACTCTCCTGCCATGCTGTTCTGCTAGCGTGGTGCTGGTCTGTGCCAGTATAGCACTGTGACTGATGATATACACACTTGTCAGATCCTCACCTGCCTGACACTCACTCACTCACACTCACTCACACTCACTCACTCACTCACTCACTCACTCACTCACTCACTCACTCACTCACTCACTCACTCACTCACTCACTCACTCACTCACTCACTCACTCACTCACTCACTCACTCACTCACTCACTCACTCACTCACTCACTCACTCACTCACTCACTACCTGTTCGCTTACACACGCACAAAGCCTAATCCCCTCCCATACCCCCACTAACCTAACCCTAAACATTACCCCTGAGCCTAAAATAGCCTTTTACCTTGTGGGAATCAGTCAAATGTCCTTGTTTTACTATTGTTGTGAGGACTTCTAGTTTTACTATCCTTGTGAGGACTTCTGGTACCCAGGACAGCAAAACCAAAAACACACACACACACACAGTGTGTTTTGTACCGGTTTGGTGAATTCTGGTATGGTGACTCGGTAGGTGACTGGGTTACAGTCGTGGGTGTTGTTGACCAGGACACAGGGCAGGAACATGGGGCCCAGGTCATCTCCATCCAGAACATCTATTGTCAATGTGGTCGTAGCGGTCCGCCTATTGGCATCGTAGGGGGCACGGTCCTGTAGGATGCAAGTCAACATGGTTACTTACCAAAGCTATTAATGAATAACACATTGAAATATCATCAAACTCAATCAAAAGAGACCAATTTCTCTTTTCAACTTTGTAATCTTAGTGAGCATAATGGGTTGAGAAATATATGTTCATGTACCATCGCTCTACTTAAAATATCATTCTGTAGCATTACAGTGTCTGATTCATAATCCTTGTCAGGGACTCTTCACGGCTAATGACCAGAAGTAATAAGCAAGGCCACACTACATCTTTTATAAAAATGCATTTATTAAAACCCTAAGCATTTAAACCAGTCTCATTAGAGCCACTTGATTTCCAATATCTAATGTGGCCTGCTGGGAGTCTGGGGGCCACTGCCCTTCCTCTTATAAAAGTTCTAATTAAATAAATCCTGATATGTTAGGCTGTTAGCCCACAAACAGTTATCTGACAGAGCTCCAAAGAGAGCCTTGAGTCGTTATGTAAATTTGGAAATAAATAGTAATGGAAACAGGAAAAAAGGACCGACCTTTCTGTTAGGTAGTTCTGGACTAAAAGTAATTATGGGTTATGTAACTTGTAGGCTATTTGAAAAGTTGTTTGTGGATTTGTTTCTTGTGAAGGAATAAACAATGGTCCCTTGATGAGGAGCTGTCTCTATCCTTTCATAATCCAGAACACAAAATTCTACATAACCACAACAAATCAATGATCATTGTGCTGCTTTTATTCTAGGATTAGAACACCATGTCAGTCAAGCAAAGAATTAAAAACAGTCAAACAATCAAAGCGTATAGAGGCTTTGTAAAAAGCTTTGCACTTTAATTGCAAATGTGTAATCTGCAACAGCTGCTATCTTTCCTGCCAATTATGTTCATTTTCCATTCAGTAACAACAAATAGTAACTACATAACTTCATGAGCTGAAACAAAAGATCCCAGAAATACGCACAAAAAGCATGTTTCTCTCAAATTTGATGCACAAATTTGTTTACATCCCTGTTTGTGAGCATTTCTCCTTTGCCAAGATAACCCAACTACCTGACAAGTGTGGCATATCAAGAAGCTGATCATGACCATTATACAAGTGCACCTTGTGTTGGGGACAATAAAAGGCCTCTCTAAAATGTGCAGTTTCGTCACACAACACAATGCCACAGATGTCTCAAGTTTTGAGGGAGTGTGCAATTGGCATGCTGACTGCAGGAATGTCCACCAGAGCTTTTGCCAGCAAATGTAGTGTTCATTTCTCTACCATGTCGTTTTAGAGAATTTGGAAGTATGTCCAACTGACCCCATAACCATGTGTAACCACGCCATCCCAGGACCTCCACATCTGGCTTCTTCTCCTGCAGAATCATCTGAGACCAGCCACCCAGACAGCTGATGGAACTGTGGGTTTGCACAACCAAAGAATTTCTGCACAAACTGTCAGAAACCGTCTCAGGGAAGCTCATCTGCGTGCTCGTCGTCCTCACCAGAGTCTTGACCTGACCGTCATAACCAACTTCAATGGGAAAATGCTCACCTTCGATGGCCACTGGCACGCTGGAGAAGTGTGCCCTTCACAGATGAATCCCGGTTTCAACTGTACCAGGCAGATGGCAGAAATTGTGTATGGTGTCATGCGGTTTGCTGATGTTTGCTGATGTCAACGTTGTGAACAGAGTGCCCCATGATGGCGGTGGGGTTATGGTATGGGCAGGCATAAGTTACGGACGGCAAACACAATTGCACTTTATCGATGGAGATTTCAATGCAGAGATACCATGACGAGATCCTTGTTGTCATGCAATTTATCTGCCGCCATCACCTCATGTTTCAGCACAGCCCCATGTCGCGAGGATCTGTACACAATTCCCGGAAGCTGAAAATGTCTCAGTTCTTCCATGGCCTGCATACTCACCAGACATGTCACCCATTGAACATGTTTGGGATGCTCTGGATCGATGTGTGCGACAGCGTGTTCCAGTTCCCGTCAATATCCAGCAACATTGCATAGCCATTGAAGAGGAGTGGAATAACATTCCACAGGCCACAATCAACAAGCTGATCAACTCTATGCGAAGGAGATGTGTTGCACTGCATTAGGCAAATGGTGGTCACACCAGATACTGACTGGTTTTCCACACCCCTACTTTTTCTTTAAGGTATCTGTGAATAACAGATGGATATCTGTATTCCCAGTCATGTGAAATCCATAGATTAGGGCCTAATTAATTGATTTCAATCGACTTATTTCCTAATACAGTGCCTTGCAAAAGTATTCATCTCCTTTGGCGTTTTTCCTATTTTGTTCATTACAACATATAATTTAAGCTCCTAAATAAGATCTGGTGCAACCAATTATCATCAGAAGTCACATAAGTAGTTAAACAAAGTCCACTTGTGTGCAATCTAAGTGTCACATGATCTCAGTATATATATACACCTGTTTTGAAAGGCCCCAGACTGCAACACCACAAAACAAGGGGCACCACCAAGCAAGCGGCACAATGAAGACCAAGGAGCTCTCCAAAACAGGTCAGGGACAAAGTTGTGGAGAAGTACAGATCAGGGTTAGGTTATAAAAAAAATATCAGAAACTTTGAACATCCCACGGAGCACCATTAAATCCATTATAAAAAAAATGAAAGAATATGGCAACACAACAAACCTGCCAAGAGAGAGCCACCCACCAAAACTCACATATCAGGCAAGGAGGACATTAATCAGAGAGGCAACAAAGATACCAAAGATAACACTGAAGGAGTTGCTAAACTCCACAGCGGAGATTGGAGTATCTGTCCATGGGACCACTTTAAGCCCTACACTCCACAGAGCTGGCCTTTATGGAAGAGTGGCCAGAAAAAGCCATTGCTGAAAGAACAAAATAAGCAAACGCGTTTGGTGTTTGCCAAAAGGCATGTGGGAGACTCCCTACCATATGGAAGAAGGTACTCTGGTCAGATGAGACAAAAAACGTTGCTTTTTGGCCATCAAGGAAAACGCTATGTCTGGCACAAACAAAACACCTCTCATCACCCGAGAACACCATCCCCACAGTGAAGCATGGTGGTGGCAGCATCATGCTGTGGGGATGTTTTACATTGGCAGGGACTGGGAAACTGGTCAGAATTGAAGGAACGGTGGATGCCACTAAATACAGGGAAATTCTTGAGGGAAACCTGTTTCAGTCTTCCAGAGATGTGATACTGGGATGGAGGTTCTCTTAACAGCAGGACAATGACCCTAAGCATACTGCTAAAGCAACACTCGAGAGAGGTTAAATGTCTTGGAATGGCCTAGTCAAAGCCCAGACCTCAATCCAATTGAGAATCTGTGGTATGACTTAAAGATTGCTGTACACCAGCGGAACCCATCCAACTTGAAGGAGCTGGAGCAGTTTTGCCTTGAAGAATGGGCAAAAATCACAGTGGCTATATGTGCCAAGCTTATAGAGACATACCCCAAGAGACTTGCCACTGTAATTTCTGCAAAAGGTGTCTCTACAAAGTATTGATTCTGGGGGGGGTGAATAGTTATGCACGCTGAAGTTTTCAGGGTATTTTTTGTCTTATTTCTTGTTTGTTTCATAATAAAACATATTTAGCATCTTCAAAGTGGTAGGCATGTTGTGTAAATCAAATGATACAAACCCCCCCCAAAATATATTTTAATTCCAGGTTGTAAGGCAACAAAATAGGAAAAATGCCGGGGGGGGGGATATACTTTCGCAAGCCACTGTATGAACTGTAACTAAGTAAAATCTTTGAAATTGTTGCATGTTGCTTTTATATTTTTGTTCATTGTAGTAAGGTTTTGGTTTATCTGGCGATGGCATACTTAATGAAGCATAAACCAAACAAAGTAACAATCGGTAATTTACCCTATATTCTAAACATCAGCACTTAACACTTTGAACAAAACAAGTCCCTAAACCAACCATTCAGTCCAAAACCTTGCAAACCGCCAATCCATTCGCTTAGCCAGAGTAGAAAACAAAGAGATCCATGGACCCTCAAGTCCTAAACATTCAAAAACTCTCACTGTCAGTTCACTACCATGACACCAAGTAAAACATATTGTTCATTAATATTTAATATGCACAAACACACATGCATATGCACACACACACTTCTGGAGCACACAAACAAACAAAGTGTCTCACATTGGCTTTAACAATGACCAGGTAGCGTGTTTTCTCTTCGTAGTTTAGTCTCTCAGCCAGAACAATGTTTCCAGAGAGAGTATTCCCTACAACCACAGTTGTATTAGACACCTGAGAAAGAAGAAAGAGAGACAGAGAGGGCGAGAAAAAGAGAGAGAGAGAGAGCGAGACAGACAGACAGACAGACAGACAGACAGACAGACAGACAGACAGGCAGTGTTCAGTTATAGGTTTCATTGACAACAGACATTGTTCCGCTGTCCCATTGTTATATAGCTTCAGTAAGTCAAAATCTGCAGTCAGTAATCATTACATCCACGTACTGGGTCGTTGGGGTTGTACTGGATGCCATATTCTATCTGTCCGTTGGGCCCGTCATCGATGTCTGTGGCCCCATTGTCTCCACTGAAGCCTGTGAATATGGTGGTCCCGGCAGGAGTGAGCTGGAGGCAGAGATAGAGACAGAATACTGTCAACAGGCATCTCCCTTTGTCTGGACATTGTAACAACTCTATATGCTACATCTCACTGATATTACTGACCCCTCCCAAGATCGCAGGAACAGTGTCTTCTATAGAAGGTGGCCAAATACTGCCAGAAGTGCAAGAAGTGGAGACCTTTGTTGTTAGGAAGAGTGAATGGATGCACTGATTTGAACTGAAAATGTTTTCGTCAGCAGCCGTGGATGAGTATTTCTCTGGGGGCCTCTGCACCCCACTGACAGCCATAACAACCTCTCAGAGAGATGCTGCAGAGAGAGGGGGCCTCCAGAGAGCTGTGTTCTAGAGCACCTGGGGGCCCGAGGGGAGTTGAGCTCAGTTCAGGAGAGGTTTGACAGCAGTGGAGTCTGATTCAGAACACTGTTCAGGGAGTAATGTTTCCTGGGATAATACACACTGACAGGAACTTAGTGTGAAGAACATAGGAAGTGTCAACAAAGGAGACAAAAGTCATGGTTGTCTGACTCGGAGGCTCTCGATTCAGGCGTCTTACAGATGTAGGATTAAGACGCCTGAAATTGTTCACTTTTTTTTCCTGAGAATTTGCACATTTTAAGTGTACTTGTGGCTTAAAAAGCCTTCTAAAGTGTGTAATTTCCACTTTGACATTTCAGACTTGATTTGCCCTAACAAAAAATGTATCAACCTCTACAAAAATGTCCATTATTTTAATCCACAAAATAGTTAATATTTCCTGTTGCTGCAGGATTATTTTCCAGCTGTAGCAAACTGGCTCAAATTAAGATCTGACATCTGTAGATATCAAAAGCTTGCTGAAATAATAAGACAAGTCCAGTGTCATTAATGTAATGTGATGACATTTTGGAAAAGAGAATCAGAGAAATAACTAGTGTATTTGACAGTGATACTCAACATTAAATGAAATGTATTTCCTCTGACAGCTGCGAGATATGATGGATGAGAGCTATATCAGCAAATGTAGGAGATCAAAATCAATCTACAAATGTGTATGCACATTCTGTATTCACATAATTAGCTTGTTTGTTCATTTCTGCAGACCTTTTGGTCAAAATGTAAGTTTCATTCAAGCATACTGTAGGTAGATAACAGTTTGTGGTAAAAAAAAGGGTTTACTGCAAATTGCAGCCAAAAGTCAATTTGCTGTAGGTGTAGATATCACTGGCTGTTTTTGATTAGACATATTATATAATTCTAAACACAGTGATGCCTAATGCAAAATATTTAAGAGAAGGATATATTGGAGGGGTATTTTGGTATTTGGTATTTTATTAGGATCCCCATTAGCTGTTGCAAAAGCAGCAGCTACTCTTCCTGGGGTCCACACAAAACATGAAACATGACATAATATGGGCATTGTTAACTGTACCAATATATCCTCCAAACAACGTCTTCAGGGGAATTGTCACTTTTATACAACGGGTTAACAACATATTCAAATAACGATTTACATATTTTCATTAAAAATATTATTTAGAGGAATTTATTAATACTATTTCATCCTTCCACAATATATAGTCCAGACACAAATCTAGGGTTGCTACCCAAGCCGGCTGGTTGTTCATTCTATCAGTTTGGTTGCCATGGACGCGACCCAGTTGTTTAGTCTTTTTGTTCTGTATCTATGGAGGCGACCCAGTCGTCCGTTCTAAATGTTCCATTGCCATACTGGCTGGCAACATTCTTATATCCCTTGCTAGCTAGCCAACTACGTCTAACTTATAGTCATGTCAAACAGTGCAGCCAGAAATGTAGTTACATTTGCATTTGTTTAAGCTGTGAACTAATGAGCTAATGATGTGCGATTTCACCTGGCATAGAAAATGTGCTCTCTCGTCAGAACACAGTTGTTCAGAGGAGCTCGCCAACAACACAACTAACATAATCACTTCAAACTGAAGCTGGAGAGAGTGCAAACTAGCTGCATTTTATCTGTTTTCTATTGACATGTATTTGTATATATCCATAAAAATGATGCTGTTTCTTGATTTCAACTGGCTGAGAAAAGCTGCCTACCTGTCTGTCTCATCCTGATCCCCGACACGTTCATTACTTTGCAACAGTTGGAGAATTTGAACACTGAAACAATGTTGCAAAAGTTGGAGAGACAGACAGCAAGGTTTATACAAATTTCTGCTGTTGAAAACTAAATATTAGTCTAAAAGAAATGTGAGATAATGTCTAAATGCTTTTTATAGTGGAGATCAAGATTATAAATTGCCTGGCTGGGTTGATGAGACAGTGGATTACGCAGTCAGATGGAACAAAGTAAATAGGCATTTTAACGTCGTAGATATAGCCGGTGATAACTTGTGGAATAGACACTGGCTGGAACTGCGGTTTTACCCATTCAGCATTAGACCCACCCGTTGTATAAAATGTGATATTCCACTGTGCTCTCTGTATGGACTGGTAGGGAGAGTACTGACTCATGCAGCTATCACTTTGTTGTAAATAAAACATGCACACACTAGCATCGTTGAGCTCTCTGGGTCAGATAGGGAGTATGGTGACATCTATATCACGCAGAGAACACAGACAGGAACCCCATGATTCACTGGGAACGCATAACTAGCGTGATACCGTCCATGCGTCAGAGCAATTTCATGCAATAGAGGAAGAACAGATATCCAGGAGATCTAAGGACCTGCTATTGTTTTGTTATCCTCGGAAGCTGCTGCCTAATATGCGTAGAATAGCTGTTGTCATGTTTTACTCTGTCTCCGTGCAGAAAGCGTAACATAGAAAAAAAACTGAGAAAAATAAGATGGGGAACCCAGTGCAGAATACTCCTGTTACTGCCTAGTCTACACTCTATTCCACTGTGCCTACATCAACAAAGCTTTGACTCTTTAACTAGGTAGGTCCTTAATTTCAATGATGACCAAACCTTGACCTTTCTTTGTATTTGAAAGAATGAAGCATTAATGTACTACATAATTGCTTCAACAGTAGTCAGTATAGGAGTCACTGTCTGTAAGGCCTCTGGGCTTTGCTGACCTCTGTGGGAAGGGTCATGCCAGGCTGAATTACTTACCCGGGGGAGAAAGAAATGCTGACTAAAGCAAAAAGCAACAATTGTTGTAATAACTCTCTCTTCCTCTCTCTCACCTCGTTGACGGCCACATAGTAGCGTGGCTGCTGAAAGCGAGGTGTGTTGTCGTTTTTGTCCCTGACTACAATCCGGACCTCGTGAAGAATCACTGTCCCAACCAGCTCACTGGTGCACTGGACCTTCACCACGATTGTAGTGATAGAGGAGGGGGGCTGAGGGTGAGAAAGAGAGTGAGAGAGAGAAGAGAGAGCAAGAGAAAGAGATACAAGAAATCAACCAATTCAATAAACCAATGATTATGCAATCATCTTTGTAAAATACATTGTCACACTGCTCGAACACACTCAGTAGATGATTAGTTCCAAATGTTTCCAACACAGCCACAGAAAGAATGCTTTTCTACCTCACAGTGTCCTGGGATTTTACAGACTCTGAACAGGGAAGTGGTGGATAGGCTCCAAGACAAGGAGGCAGAGGTTTCAAATCAATCCAACAGAACTGTTTTTTCCTTACAATGAGGAAATTGCAGTGCAATGAATCCAGGAGCCTCAAAACAGTGGGATCTGTATAGCACTTCAAGCTTTCTTGGACTTGTTTTGATACCAGTATTTACAGTGGCCAAACTGTTCTCGTTGTGAAACAGTCAAACATTGATGATATTTCTTGATGACCATTTCCAGCATGCAGCAGGCCTGTCTTATTTTCTCAAATTAATTAGACTAAGTGTTGTTGTCCATTAGTTCACTCCATTAGGGCAGGGGTGGTAGGGTTAGGGGAAAATAATTAAGGAAAATATATTCAAAAATATATATTTTATTTTTATATTTACAAAAAAATGTATATGGTGGTGTCACGCCCTGACCAGGTGAACTCTTCTATTTTGGTCAGGGTGTGGCATTTCTATAGTTTATTTTCTATGTTTTGGTATAGCCTTGCTTTGGGGCGTATTTCTATGTTGGGTTCTGTAGATTCCCAATCAGAGACAGCTGTCGCTAGTTGCCTCTGATTGGGGAATCATATTTAAGTTCCTTTTCCCCCCACGATGTTTGTGGGTTGTTGTCTCTTTTTGTTGGAGCAGTAGCGATACGTTTATTCTCTGTTTTGACCGTGTTATTTCAGTCTGTAATAAATAACATGTGTTCGCTCCCAGCTGCGCCTTGGTCCACTTCTTCCTTCCTGCACGACGATCGTTACAGAACAACCCACCAAACCAGGACCAAGCAGCGGGAGGAAAAGGAGCGCGAGAGATGGGCTCGCGAGGGAAAGGAGTTCTGGACCTGGGAGGAGATCATGTCGGGGAAAGGACCCTGGCGGAAGGATTCCCAGGTCGAGGAGGTGATGCCAGCCGGTGGAAGGAGTCGCAGGCGGCGGTCGAGGAGGCCCGGAAGACACCCCCAAGAATTTTTTGGGGGGGGGCTAATGGGGTGGTCCGGAAGGGCAGAGGAAGAGCCCAGACTGCTCTCGTGGGGGATAACGGCGAAGGAGGAGGCAGAGATGTGGCAGGTCCTGGAGGACCTGCGTAGGGACAGCGTGGAGGAAGAGCCTTGGGTAGCAGAGGTGCGCACGGTATCGCCAGTGCGCCTGCACAGCCCAGTGCGCTCTGTGCCAGCGCCCCACATTTGCCGGGCTAGGGGGAGTGTTCAGTGAGGACGTGTTGTGCCGGCTCAGTGCTCCTGGCCTCCGGTGCCCCTTCTCGGTCCGATGTATCCTGCGCCGAGGACGCGCACTGTGTCTCCGGTACGGCTGCACAGCCCAGTGCGTTCTGTGCCAGCGCTCCACACTTGCCAGGCTAAGGTGGGTGTTGAGCCAGAACGGGTGATGTCAGCTGTGCACTCCAGACCTCCAGTGCGCCTCCTCGGTCCAGGATATCCGGCGCCGCTTATGCGCACTGTGTCGCCGGTGTGCGGTCACAGTCCAGTCCGGCCCGTCCCTGCTCCCCGCACCAGGTTAGTGGTGCGTGTCCCCAGTCCTGTCCGGCCCATCCCTGCTCCCCGCACCAGGTTAGTGGTGCGCGTCCCCAGTCCAGTCCGGCCCGTCCCTGCTCCCCGCACCAGGTTAGTGGTGCGTGTCCACAGTCCAGTCCGGCCCATCCCTGCTCCCCGCACCAGGTTAGTGGTGCGCATCCCCAGTCCAGTCCGGCCCGTCCCTGCTCCCCGCACCAGGTTAGTGGTGCGTGTCCACAGTCCAGTCCGGCCCGTCCCTGCTCCCCGCACCAGGTTAGTGGTGCGTGTCCCCAGTCCTGTCCGGCCCATTCCTGCTCCCCGCACCAAGCTAGTGGTGCGTGTCCCCAGTCCTGTCCGGCCCATCCCTGCTCCCCGCACCAGGTTAGTGGTGCGCATCCCCAGTCCAGTCCGGCCCGTCCCTGCTCCCCGCACCAGGTTAGTGGTGCGTGTCCCCAGTCCTGTCCGGCCCATTCCTACTCCCCGCACCAAGCTAGTGGTGCGCGTCCCCAGTCCTGTCCGGCCCATCCCTGCTCCCCGCACCAGGTTAGTGGTGCGCGTCCCCAGTCCAGTCCGGCCCGTCCCTGCTCCCCGCACCAGGTTAGTGGTGCGTGTCCCCAGTCCAGTCCGGCCCGTCCCTGCTCCCCGCACCAGGTTAGTGGTGCGTGTCCCCAGTCCTGTCCGGCCCATCCCTGCTCCCCGCACCAGGTTAGTGGTGCACGTCCCCAGTCCAGTCCGGCCCGTCCCTGCTCCCCGCACCAGGTTAGTGGTGCGTGTCCCCAGTCCTGTCCAGCCCATTCCTGCTCCCCGCACTAAGCTAGTGGTGCGTGTCCCCAGTCCTGTCCGGCCCATCCCTGCTCCCCGCACCAGGTTTCCGGCCCATCCCGGCTCCCCGCACCAGGTTGGTGGTGCGTGTCCCCAGGCCAGTCCGGCCCGTCCCTGCTCCCCGCACCAGGTTGGTGGTGCGTGTCCCCGGTCCTGTCCGGCCCGTCCCTGTTCCCCGCACCAGGCCCACGGCGCGTGTCCACAGTCCGGCACGGCCTGTGTCCGGTCCACCGGTGACCAGTCCTGTTCCGGTCGGCGGCTCCGCTCCGGAGCCTGAGCATGCCGCTCCACCGTGGTCCAGTCCGGGCCAGAGGGGTAGGGTTAAGGTGAAGGCGGGGGAGAGAACACGCCCGGGGCCAGAGCCTCCACCGAGGGTGAGGCGCCCACCCGGGTCCCCCCCCTAATAGACTTTAGGTTGGTGCGCCGGGAGTACGCACCGTTGGAGGGGGGGTACTGTCACGCCCTGACCAGGTGAACTCTTCTATTTTGGTCAGGGTGTGGCATTTCTATAGTTTATTTTCTATGTTTTGGTATAGCCTTGCTTTGGGGCGTATTTCTATGTTGGGTTCTGTAGATTCCCAATCAGAGACAGCTGTCGCTAGTTGCCTCTGATTGGGGAATCATATTTAAGTTCCTTTTCCCCCCACGATGTTTGTGGGTTGTTGTCTCTTTTTGTTGGAGCAGTAGCGATACGTTTATTCTCTGTTTTGACCGTGTTATTTCAGTCTGTAATAAATAACATGTGTTCGCTCCCAGCTGCGCCTTGGTCCACTTCTTCCTTCCTGCACGACGATCGTTACAGGTGGATTGGAAATGATC
Organism: Salmo salar; assembly: GCF_965601325.2. Classification (NCBI taxonomy): domain Eukaryota; kingdom Metazoa; phylum Chordata; class Actinopteri; order Salmoniformes; family Salmonidae; genus Salmo; species Salmo salar. The sequence continues at coordinate 20,078,990 of NC_138308.1, read as the reverse complement.
CAGAAAATTACATTGACGGAAGCCACGATCTATCTGCAATATCAATTCTAACCCCCCCCCCCCATGAAAAAAATACAATTATAATTATAATAAATGAATTGTGCGGCTTGGAAAATCAATGCGATTTGGAGAGCTTACAATGTAATTGCATACAATTTAAGTATCAGTGGAACTGTGTGCATGTGTGTATGTGTAGGCAAGTGTGTCTGTGCTTGTGTTTGCAATTTTTTTTAAATATAAAAGCCTTTTCCTCTACTAACAACAGTATCCAAACCCAGGTCCATACTCACATCTCTGTCCAGGACACGTCCGGTGCTGTTGAGGAACAGTCTCTGTCTGAGGGGATCCAGGATGACCCAGTAGGCATAGTTGTCAAGCAGGATCAGAGAGATGGTCCTGTCTGGGTCCTCTGCTCTCCCGTTGATCTGCATATTCTCCACCAGAACTGTGCCTGCACAGGAGAAGTATGTTATATTGTAATTCAGCATAACACTTCTATCCATTGCAAATTACATTTATTTAACAGATTTATGTCCAGTATGTCGCCCATGCAAACACCAAACCACTAACGCTAGTGTTGCAAGCACTATGCCTCAACTAACAGTCAGTCATGTTACACTGCTGCATAATTATCAGGGTCCACATACTCTCCAAAACTTCTGAATCCCTTTGCGGAGAAAGCTACATCATAGCTCACCCCAGGCATGACCAAATTCTGTTCCTCAAGAGCCACTTAAGTATTAGATTATTTTCATCCTTGTTTTTGAATCATGATTAGAATGATTAGAATCCGACACTGCAGTACTCAAGCACTGGCCAGACATTCTCTCTCTGCTCAGACACCTCTAGAAACACAGCCTCGGAATTCTGGCCTTGGCTGGAGGAAACCAACCAATTGTGCCTTGTTTGATTGGCATGCTTGTTAGGATACCATGACTACACCACAAAACCTCCTGACCTTGTTAATGTGGAGCCACCTTTTCTAAAAATGTTGCAAGACAAAATACATAAACTCAGAAGTAATGTAGCAAGGCATATGCAGTATTCTCTGCTTGCATTTACAAAACCAGTCAAAAGTTTGGACATATCTTCTCATTCAAGGGTTTTTCTTTATTTTTACTATGTTCTACATTGTATAATAATAGTGAAGACATCAAAACTATGAAATAACACAAGGAATCATGAAGTAACCAAAAAAGTGTTAAACAAAACAAAATAGATTTTATATTTGAGATTCCTTGTGTAGCCATTCTTTGCCTTGATGACAGCTTTGCACACTCTTGGCATTCTCTCAACCAGCTTCATGAGGTAGTCACCTGGAATGCATTCCAATTAACAGGTGTGACTTGTTAAAAGTTCATTTGTGGAATTTCTTTCCTACTTAATGTGTTTGAGCCAATCATTTGTGTTGTTACAAGGTAGGGGTGATATACAGAAGATAGCCCTATTTGGTAAAAGACCAAGTCCATATTATGGCAAGAACACCTCAAATAAGCAAAGAGAAATGACAGTCCATCATTACTTTAAGACATGAAGGTCAGTCAATACTGAAAATATCAAGAACTTCGAAAGTTTATTCAAGTGCACTCGCAAAAACCATCAAGTGCTATGATGAAACTGGCTCTAATGAGGATCGCCACAGGAAAGGAAGACCCAGAGTTACCTCTGCTGCAGAGGATAAGATCATTAGAGTTAACTGAACCTCAGATTGCAGCCTAAATAAATGCTTCATAGAGTTCAAGTAACAGACACATCTCAACATCAACTATTCAGAGGAAACTATGTGAACCAGGCTTTCATGGTTGAAATGCTGCAAAGAAACCACTACCAAAGGACACCAATAAGAAGAAGAGACTTGCTTGGGCCAAGAAAAATGAGTAATGGACATAAATCTGTCCTTTGGTCTAATGAGTCCAAAATTGAGGTTGTTGGTTCCAACCGCCGTGTCTTTGTGAGGGTAGGTGAACGGATGATCTCTGCATGTGTGGTTGCCACCATGAAACATGGGGGAGGTGTGATGGTGTGGGGCTGCTTTGCTGGTGACACTTTCTGGGTCATCCTGGATCCCCTCAGACAGAGACTGTTTCTCAACAGCACCGGACGTGTCTTGGACAGAGATGTGAGTATTGACCTGGGTTTGGATACACTGAAACGCCATCCCATCTGGGACTATAATTTGTTTTTCAACAGGACAATGACCCAACACACCTCCAAGCTGTGTAATGGCTATTTGACCAAGAAGTAGGGTGATGTATTGCTGCATCAGATGACCTGGCCTCCACAATCATTGTAGGACAGTAGGACGTGTGTATCTGTCTTTGTCTTATCCCGTGTCTCATCCCATGTAAATAGCCGGTCTTTTTCGTATATATCTTAATCTCACTTTCTATCTAAGAACTAAATATACTTTCCAGCAGCCCGCCTCACCCAATGTGGTATTGCTATTGTTATTCCTTATAACTGGAACTTCCATCAGGAGCTAGCCAGCTAACTAGCTACTAGTCTTTGTTAGCCACGGCTAGCGGTCCTCACCTTTTTCCCCCGTCATCTGCCAGCCTTAGCTCGGACAACACCTGCCAGTCTGCACAGCGCGATATCAACCCAGAACATATCGGACTGCTTCACTCTACCATATCACCGGATTCCTGCCGCTCTGGAGAATTACACCGGATCATTACTCCGGATCATCGCAGCTAGCTAGCTGCAAACGAGTGGCTACTGTTAGCTAACGCCTCTGTCCCGAAGCAAGCACCAGCTAGCCTTTAGCTAGCCTCGAGCTAGGCCCATATACCAGCTAAATTTAGGGCTACAATACCTCCTTTGCCAATTGGCCTGGACCCTTTATTGTCGACACAGAGCCCCGCCGATCCAACGCGACTGGACTGCTGACATGATCGCCCGATGTGGTCTCAACAGGCTATTCTGTTACGATGTCGCCGAAGAACCATCTTCTAGCCCCGGCCTGCTAGCTTAGCTTTTCTGAACGCTGTGTCCCCTGCTCACCTAGCGTAGTAGTGACTACCGAACAGCACCCTGACTCATCTATTGCTGCTCTTATGACCCTATGATCACTCAGCTACACAGCTGATGCCCCCTAGACTGTTTCAATAACATGGTACCTCATTTTGTTTACCTGTCGGCCCCAGCCTCCTGTATGTACCTAACTGACCCGCTCTGCCCATTCATCGCCATTTACCCGTTGTTGTCTTAGCTCTCCTGATCAACACCTGTGATTGCTTTATGCCTCTCTCTAATGTCAATATGCCTTGTCTACTGCTGTCTTAGCTAGTTTTTATTGTTTTATTTCATTGTAGAGCCGTCAGTCCAGACGTCCCACCCCACACACATGTGGAAACCTCACCTGGCTTAACTAGTCCCTCCAGAGACGAAACCTCTCTCATCATCACTCAACGCCTAGGTTTACCTCCACTGTACACACATCCTACCATACCCTTGTCTGTACATTATGCCTTGAATCTATTCTACCATGCCCAGATATCCGCTCCTTTTATTCTCTGTCCCCACCCCACTAGACGACCAGTTCTTATAGTCTTTAGCCGTACCCCTTTCCTACTCCTCCTCTGTTCCTCTGGTGATGTAGAGGTTAACTCAGGCCCTGTAGCCCCCAGTTCCACTCCTATTCCCCAGGCGCTATCATTTGTTGACTTCTGTAATTGTAAAAGCCTTGGTTTCATGCATGTTAACCTGTTATGGCTAGGGGGCAGTATTTTCACGGCTGGATAAAAAATGTACCCGATTTAATCTGGGTACTACTCCTGCCCAGTAACTAGAATATGCATATAATTATTGGCTTTGGATAGAAAACACTCCAAAGTTTCTAAAACTGTTTGAATGGTGTCTGTGAGTATAACAGAACTCAAATGGCAGGTCAAAACCTGAGAGATTCCTTTACAGGAAGTGGCCTGTCTGACCATTTCTTGAACTTCTTTGCCATCTCTATCTTTTACAAAGGATCTCTGCTCTAACGTCTTCCATGGGCGCTCAGAGCCCGGGAAAAACCTGAATGTCGTCATCCCAGCCCCAGGCTGAAACACATTATCGCCTTTGTCAAGTGGCCGATCAAGGGACTGTGGGCTTAGGCGCGTGACCTGGCCGCCCCCGTCTTTGTGATTTTTCCTCTGTTTGCCGAAAAGGAGATTCCCGGTCGGAATATTATCGCTTTTTTACGAGATAAAGTGCATAAAAATTGATTTTAAACAGCGGTTGACATGCTTCGAAGTACGGTAATGGAATATGTCGAAATTTTTTGTCACGAATTGCGCCATGCGCGCGACCCTGATTTACCATTTCGGATAGTGTCTGGGACGCACGAACAAAACGCCGCTATTCGGATATAACGATGGATTATTTTGGACCAAACCAACATTTGTTATTGAAGTAGCAGTCCTGGGAGTGCATTCTGACGAAGACAACAAAAGGTAATCAAACTTTTATAATAGTAAATCTGATTTTGGTGAAGGCTAAACTTGCCGGGTGTCTAAATAGCTAGCCCGTGATGGCTGGGCTATGTACTTAAAATATTGCAAAATGTGCTTTCACCAAAAAGCTATTTTAAAATCGGACATATCGAGTGCATAGAGGAGTTCTGTATCTATAATTCTTAAAATAATTGTTATGCTTTTTGTGAACGTTTATCGTGAGTAATTTAGTAAATTGTTAGCAAATTCCCCGGAAGTTTGCGGGGGGTATGCTAGTTCTGAACGTCACATGCTAATGTAAAAAGCTGTTTTTTGATATAAATATGAACTTGATTGAACAAAACATGCATGTATTGTATAACATAATGTCCTAGGTGTGTCATCTGATGAAGATCATCAAAAGTTAGTGCTGCATTTAGCTGTCTTCTGGGTTTTTGTGACATTATATGCTAGCTTGAAAATGGGTGTCTGATTATTTCTGGCTTGGTACTCTGCTGACATAATCTAATGTTTTGCTTTCGTTGTAAAGCCTTTTTGAAATCGGACAGTGTGGTTAGATAAAGGAGAGTCTTGTCTTTAAAATTCTGTGAAATAGTCATATGTTTGAAAAATTGAAGTTTTTGTATTTTTGAGGAATTTGTAATTCGCGCCACGCCTATCATTGGATATTGGAGCAGGTGTTCCGATAGCGGAACGTCTAGATGTAAGAGGTTAACATCAGAAGCCTCCTCCCTAAGTTTGTTTTATTCACTGCTTTAGCACACTACGCCAACCCTGATGTCCTAGCCGTGTCTGAATCCTGCCTTAGGAAGGCCACCAAAAATTCTGAAATTTCCATCCCCAACTACAACATTTTCTGCCAAGATAGAACTGCCAAAGGGGGTGGAGTTGCAATCTACTGCAGAGATAGCCTACAGAGTTCTGTCATGCTACCCAGGTCTGTGCCCAAACAGTTTGAGATTCTACTTTTAAAAATCCACCTTCCCATAAATAAGTCTCTCACTGTTGCCGCTTGTTATAGACCCCCCTCAGGCCTCAGCTGTGCCCTGGACACCATATGTGAATTAATTGCCCCCCATTTATCTTCAGAGTTTGTCCTGTTAGGTGACCTAAACTGGGATATGCTTAACACCCCGGCCGTCCTACAATCTAAGCTTGATGCCCTCAATCTCACACAAATTATCAATGAACCTACCAGGTGCAACCCTAAATCCGTAAACACGGGCACCCTCATAGATATCATCCTGACCAACCAGCCCTCTAAATACACCTCTGCTGTCTTCAACCAGGATCTCAGCGATCAATGCCTATTAGCTGCGTCCGTAATGGGTCCACAGTCAAACGACCACCCCTCATCACTGTCAAACGCTCCTTAAAACACTTCAGCGAGCAGGCCTTTCTAATCGACCTGGCCCGGGTATCCTGGAAGGATATTGACCTCATTCCGTCAGTAGAGGATGCCTGGTTATTCTTTAAGTGCTTTCATCACCATCTTAAATAAGCATGCCCTATTCAAAAATGTAGAACTAAGAACAGATACAGCTCTTGGTTCACTCCAGACCTGACTGCCCTTGACCAGCACAAAAACATCCTGTGGCGTAGTGCATTAGCATCGAAAAGCCCCTGCGATATGCAACTTTTCAGGGAAGTTAGGAATCCAATATACACAGGCAGTTAGGAAAGCAAAGGCTAGCTTTTTCAAACATAAATTTGCATCCTGTAGCTCAAACTCCAAAAAGTTCTGGGACACTGTAAAGTCCATGGAGAATAAAACCAACTCCTCCCAGCTGCCCACTGCACTGAGGCTAGGAAACACTGTCACCACCGATAAATCTACGATAATCGAGAATCAACAGCTCTGCACCCCCCACAGCAACTTGCCCAAGCCTCCCCCAACTCTCCTTCACCCAAATCCAGATAGCTGATGTTCTGACAGAGCTGCAAAATCTGGACCCCTACAAATCAGCTGGGCTAGACAATCTGGACCCTCTCTTTCTAAAATGATCCGCAGCAATTGTTGCAACCCCTATTACTAGCCTGTTCAACCTCACTTTCGTTATCGTCTGAGATCCCTAAAGATTGGAAAGCTGCTGCGGTCATCCCCCTCTTCAAAGGGGGTTACACTCTAGACCCAAACTATTACAGACCTATATCTATCCTACCCTGCCTTTCTAAAGTCTTCGAAAGTCAAGTTAACAAACAGATCACCAACCATTTCGAATCTGTACCTTCTCCGCTATGCAATCTGGTTTCAGAGCTGGTCATGGGTGCACCTCAGCCACTCTCAAGGTCCTAAACAATATCAAAACCGCCATCGATAAAAGACAATACTGTCCAGCCATATTCATCGACCTGGCCAAGGCTTTCAACTCTGTCAATCACCGCATTCTTCTCGGCAGACTCAACAGCCTTGGTTTCTCAAATGACTGCCTCACCTGGTTCACCAGGTTCAGTGTGTCAAATCGGAGGGCCTGTTGTCCGGACCTCTGTTAGGGTTAAATTCTCGGAACCGACTCTTTTCTCTGTATACATCAATGATGTTGCTCTTGCTGCTGGTGATTCTCTGATCCACCTCTATGCAGATGACACCCTTCTGTATACTTCTGGCCCTTCTTTGGACACTGTGTTAACAAACCTCCAGACGAGGTACATTAAGCATCTCCAATCCAAAATTAAATCTAGAATTGGCTTCTTATTTCGCAACAAAGCATCCTTCACTCATGCTACCAAACATACCCTCATAAAACTGACTATCCTACCGATCCTTGACTTCGGCGATGTCATTTACAATATAACCTCCAACACTCTACTCAGCAAATTGGATGTAGTCTATCACAGTGCCATCCATTTTGTCACCAAAGCCCAATATACTACCCATCACTGCGACCTGTATGCTCTCGTTGGTTGGCCCTTGCTTCATATTCGTCGCTAAACCCACTGGCTCCAGATCATCTATAAGTCTTTGCTAGGTAATGCCCTGCCTTATCTCAGCTCACTGGTCACCATAGCAGCACCCACCCGTTGCACGCACTCCAGCAGGTATATTTCACTGGTCACCCCCAAAGCCAACCCTTTGGCCACCTTTCCTTCCAGTTCTCTGCTGCCAATGACTGGAACAAATTGCAAAAATCACTGAAGCTGGAGACATATCTCCCTCACTAACTTTAAGCATCAGCTGTCAGAGCAGCTTACCGATCATTGCACCTGAACATAGCCATCTGTAAATAGCCCACCCAACTACCTCATCCCCATATTGTTTTTTTTTTGCTCCTTTGTACCCCAGTATCTCCACTTGCACATTCATCTTCTGTACATCTATCACTCCAGTGTTTAATTGCTAAATTGTAATTATTTCGCCACTATGGCCTATTTATTGCTTACCTCCCTAATCTTACTACATTTGCACACACTATATATTGACTTTTCTATTGTGTTATTGACTGTACATTTGTTTATCCCATGTGTAACTCTGTGTTGTTTGTGTCCCACTGCTTTGCTCTGTCTTGGCCAGGTCACAGTTGTAAATGAGAACTTGTTCTCAACTGGCATACCTGGTTAAATAAAGGTGAAATACATTTTTTTTTTTTTATGAAATCACCCGACCTCAACCCAAATGAGATGGTTTGGGATGACTTGGACTGCAGAGTGAAGGAAAAGCTGCAAAGTGCTCTGCATTTGTAGGAACTCCTTCAAGACTGTTGGAAAAACATTCCATGTGAAGTTGAGAGAATGCCAAGAGTGTGCAAAGCTGTCATCAAGGCAAAGGGTGGCAACTTTGAAGAATCTCAAATATAAAATATATTTTCATTTGTTAACACTTTTGTGGTTATTACATGATTCCATATGTGTTATTTCATAGTTTTGATGTTTTCACTATTATTCTACAATATAGAAAATAGTAAAAACAAACAAAAACCCTTGAATGAGTAGGTGTGTCCAAACTTTTGACTGGTACTGTAAATGCAAGCAAAGCATTTAGCTATTAAACTAAATAGGATGGTGTATGTTATGGATATTTTCAATTACACAGTATTGTCATGACGTGCCCTGGGGGGAGGATCATAGACCTAAACAGGGACAGTCATGTCGAGTGTGTTTCATTTGGTGATCTCATGAAGAACAGGAAACACACATAACTGTATCTCTTAAAGTGTACATTTCCCAGCTGTCAGGTTTACATCTAAATATTGTGAAACGTATGTGATTAAACATGAAACAAAGAGACCCACGGTAAGCGGGACATCTCGAATGGTTAAGAAGTCAGAGAACGCCGGGACAGAGTTCCCCCGTTGGAATAGCTACAATTCTATAGACCATTAGACCATACAACTGTAGTGTTTGGCTACACGGCTGTAAATGGTTAAACTCTGAAACTATCGATCACTACAGAATAAGAGCAAATCTTAGACGTATAATTACTAGTCTGCAGCTAGAAATTACGTATGTCTAGAACGAGTATACCGACAACCGCCGAAGCAACTATTCTATGAGATCATTTCTGAATGGTACTCTTAAGTATCCATTCTAACCACCTACCACCACGAAAGACATTGTGACTTCTAGGAAAGTTAACCAGAGACTCTGATGAACTCTGATGAACTCTACAGAATGATCAAGGATTCCAACAGAGAAGACAACAACGACATACGGGCATAAATATATAAATTGCAATTATTCTCGAATGAGCAGCATTTCATGTGCAAAAGATTAGCATTTCAATAAATATAATTATAGACTGTGTTTAGTGAATCTATTTTGTCTTTCCCGCTCTTTCTCAGTTCCCACCCCTTTCCTTTGTCTACCAAGCGGTCATATCGGCTTAGCCCTCTAGGGACTTTTCTATCATTGTTAGTAACCAATATCTATTGTTTGTTATGTAATTCTGTGTGATTATCTAGTTAGTTAGTAGATAAATAATTAAGCCAATTTATATATTGCTGATTAATTATGGAAACTAGGGTTCATGCAGATAACCAAGAATTTTAAGGCGTTTGGAATGAGAAGTGATGAGGTAATAATTCATTAGTAGAAGACTAAGTGATCAGATATTAAAATATCTGAAGAGTTATATTTGTAATCTCAACATTTTCTGTGGTGCCCCGAATTCCTAGTTAATTCATGTTTACATGATTAGTTTAATCACATAATAATTAAACCTAGAAAACTGATTTGATATAAAATAACAGTCTTCACATTTAATGATAGTCACAGACATGACAGTATAACACATTGTATTTCATGCTTAAATAAAATGGCCTAATGCAGTAACATACAGGAAGGAGGTTCCAGGGAAGTCAGAGGATTATTATTAACAATCTACATTTTCACCATTAAAGTGTATGCTCCATGTTTGGGGCACGGCATGTTTGATGCAGCTGTGTTGCAATCAAGAGGACACACCATTATCTCCCGCTGACTTGGACACAACCCCATTTGAATAATAGATCTTCAAGAATTTAATTTAAAGTGGAAGACAGGGACCCGTGCAGGTTCATTAATCTCAAAACAATGCATTTTCATACTTTCGCTTCAGTAATTTGAGAGGGACATCTTTTTGGAATATCTTGTTCATAAATTATACTGCAGATGATATTACAGAGGAGGGAGATGGAGCCTTGTTGCTTTATAATGTTAATTACACTTAAGCTTTGTGGAGAAAGTAAGGCTAGCAATGGCTTTCACTATTTCTGTCAATGGAAGATTCATGCACTTCTAGTCACTTACTCTATCAATCTAATACTTACAAAACTCACAAAGGAAAGAGGTCATGTTGAAGTAAACTTCTGCAGCTGGTGAGAAACCTTGCAAAAAAAATTCTTGCTGAAGCTTTCCTACCTATGGGTTTTTCTCCACTGAGCATTTAATCTATTTCAGACTTCACAGTGTGACCAGCCCACTGAGGGAGGGCAGAGGACTCATTTTCATTTTCATTTTACATTTTATCAGATGCTATTATCCAGAGCGACTTACATTCATCTTAACATCTTAACATAGCTAGGTGGGACAACCACATATGACAGGAATAGAAACTTCACTTTTCCTCAATAAAGTAGTCATCAGCAAAATCAGTGCTAGAAGGGGAGGAGTCAAGTGCAAGTGTTGGTTCATTGGGGTGCCAGGCCAGAGAAGAGCTTGTTAGGGGCTGAGCGGGAGCTGCCATCGCGTAGGGGTGGGAGAGCCAAGAGAACAGAGGTGGCAGTACGGAGTTCTCGGGTAGGGGTATAGGGTTTGAGCATAGCCTCAAGGTAGAGAGGGGCAGTTCCTCTTGCTGCTCCGTAGGCTATCACCATGGTCTTGTAGTGGATGCAAGCTTCGACTGGAAGCCAGCAGAGTTTGTGGAGGAGCGGGGTAACATGGGAAGGTTGGGAAGGTTGAAAACCAGGTGACTTTTATTCTAAATATCAAAAGACACTCTGCAGAACCATGCTACTGTACCAGACACGGCTGATATTGCAAATCAAATAGATTTCTATTTCAGAAGCTATGGGAAGGTACGTCGGCGGAATTCCACTTCACTATACCTTTTATGGCTCTAATAATAATGGTGATAACATTAGGATGTTATCAGTCCTATTAGGATTTTTTTTTTGCATATCCCACTCCCCGTGAGATGCTCTCAGATAGTTGGGTCACAGCCAGGGATCAGCCATTATTGGCAACGGCCCTGGAGCAATTAGGGTTAAGTGCCTTGCTCAAGGGTACATCGACACCTAGTCGGCTCAGGGATTCGAAACAGTGATCTTTCAATTAATGGCCCAACGCCCTTAACCGCAAGGCTACCTGCCACTCATATGATGATATGTTTCAAACAATAGCTATGTAATTATTTAATTAGTATTTAGATAATATACCGTTTTCTCTAATTGAGAGACCAGGCGCTTTGTGTGAGTTCTGTAGATATTGAATATATATTAAAGATAATGCCTTTCATAAGGTGTAAGCCTTGATGACTCAGAGCAGAGTTTCTAGACTCACGATATCTTAGACCTTTGACCAATATAATCAATCACAGGATCATTTTAGTACATGTGCTGAGGTTTACCAAAGGCTTTGAAATTAGCAGGGAGAAAATCAAAAGATTAATGAAAAACAGATCAATAAGCACTTCATTTGTTTTGTACTGAAGTCGAACCGATTGCAGGTTTAATTGTGTTTGATCTTTGAAAGAATACAAGAAACATGATATTTTCCACGCAAAAAGCCCCCAAAAAATTAACTGAAAAGTAATTAATGTCCTCAATCCAGTGAAAAACACCATGCTGTATGAAAAAATCCAATAGTATGACTTTTCAAGACCAGGAGTATTCTATAAGAGGTTGTGTAAGAAGTACGGTTTTACTCTATACCTGACATGGTGGATCAAACTCTGTGTTCGATAGGATGTGTCAGTGGCTGAGGTTTGGCTCCCACCGCTTGACCCCTACAGTTTCACACCCTGGACCCTTCAGCACCCATCAACCAAGTGTGAATGGAGAGAGTGAGCAAAGCTGAACACAAACACACTCATACAGTTCCCACATAGTAGAGATTTGCATTAAGCGGTTCATAAGTTACATCAAAACGTAGGTGGAGTGGGGGAATGGGATGGGAGGTTGGGGGTGGAGGTACACTTATTTTCTATTTTATTTTCCTGTTCATCTTTAATTTATTATAATTTTAACTTTGTATGTAATTTATTTCTTAGTTTTTTCTTCTACTTTTGACTGGCAGCCTATGGGTACATGTTTTGTAAACTTGTCATTTGAAATGGATAATGTACCTGTAACCCTCCCCCCCCCAACAAAAAATAACAAAACAAATAAAAATGTTGTAAAAATAAATACAGGCAGAGCCAGTACAGAGTCGATGTGCAGGTGTGTGTGTGTGTGTGTGTGTGTGTGTGTGTGTGTGTGTGTGTGTGTGTGTGTGTGTGTGTGTGTGTGTGTGTAAGGATGTATGAATGTGTGGGTAGAGTCCAGTGTGTGTGTACTGCATAGAGTAAGTGCAAGAGAGTTGGTGCAAAAAAGGGTCAATGCAGGCAGTCCGGGTATCCATTTGATTATCTATTTAGCAGTCTTGTTTAGCAGTCTTGGCTTGGGGGTAGAAGCTGTTAAGGGTCCTGTTGGTTACAGACTTGGTGCACTGGTACTGCTTGCCATGCGGTAGCAGAGAGAACAGTCTTATGGCTTGGGTGGCTGGAATCTTGGACAATCTTTTGGGCCTTCCTCTGACACTGCCTGGTATAGAGGTCCTGGATTGCAGGGAACTTGGCCCCAGTGATGTACTGGGCCCTACTCGTCACCCTCCTTAGTGCCTTGCGGTCGGGTGCCTTGCAGTTGCCGTACCAAGCGGTGATGCAGCAAGTCAAGATGCTCTCAACGTTGCAGTTGTAAACATTTTGAGGATCTGAGGGCCCATGCCAAATCTTTTCAACCTCCTGAGGGGGAAGAGACGTTGTCATGCCCTCTTCCTAACTGTGTGGGTGTGTGCGAACCATGTTAATTCCTTAGTGATGTGGACACAGATGAACTTGAAGCACTTGACCGGCTCCACTACAACCCTGTCAATGTGAATGGGGGCATGCTCGGCCCTCCATTTCCTGATGTCCACAATCAGCTCCATTGTCTTGCTGATGTTGAAAGTTTGTTGTCCTGGCACCACACTCCCAGGTCTCTAACCTCCTCCCTGTAGGCTGTCTCATTGTCGTCTGTGATCAGTCCTACCACCGTCGTGTCTTTAGAAAACTTGATGATGGTGTTGGAGTCGTACGCAACCACTCAGTCGTGGGTGAAAAGGGAGTATAGGATGGGACTAAGCACACACCCCTGAGGGGCCCCGTTTTGATGTTGATCATGGCAGATGTGTTTTTGTCTACCCTTACCACTTGGGGCGGCCTGTCAGGAATTCCAGGATCCAGTTGCAGAGAGAGAGAGGTGTTCAGTCCCAGGGTCCTGAGCTTGGTGATGAGCTAGGAGGGGACTATGTTGGTTAATGCTGAGCTGTAGTCAATGAACACCATTCTTACATAGGTATTCCTTTTGTCCAGGTGGATGAGGGCAGTGTGGAGTGCAATAGAGATTGCGTCATCTCTTGTTCTGTTGGGGCGGTATGTGAATTGGAGTGGGTCCAGGGTGTCTGGGATGATGGTGTTGATGTGAGCCATGACCAGCCTTTCAAAGTATTTCAAAGCTATAGATGTGAGTGCTCCAGGGCCACTAACCCTCCCATGTCCCTTAGATGACACTGACACACTCTATTCTAGTATTGTTCATGTTCTCATTTAAGGCAGAGGGCACAAGATCCAAGGGTGAGTTAAAAGCTAAACAACTTCATTGCAGAATGTGGCCAACCAACACCAGCTATATCGCTCGTTAAGTTTTCTGAATGCTATTATTCTATAGGGTATCGCCCTCTGCATCACATTCCCTTTCACCCCAACATCTAATGAGAGACTTTGACTTTCATTGTTACAGTAAATATGTCCACATCCATGAAAGTGGTATTGATGAGGACTTTTAGGGTCTCTATTCACGGAACCAGTGAGCATCCCGCAGGTTAAATCTGTTCGGAGAGGTAAAGCCTTCTGATTAGCTTTGTGTTGTACGTAAAGCTCTGTCACACTCTCAGTCCAGACAGCGTGTGACAACAAGACTTAAGACGTGCTCTCAACAATGCAAGCCTATTAAACATTGCTGCAGACATACAATCTTAAGGAGAATGCAGATAAAAAATAATCTCTCTCTCTCTCTCTCTCTCTCTCTCTCCCTCTCTCCCTCCCTCCCTCTCTCCCTCTCTCCCTCCCTCCCTCCCATTCAGTTGTGAGTAACTGGGAGAATTGTGTGATTATTTTCCAGACCAAAGCCTCGACTAGAGAGACCGAGGCTGCTGAAGCTGGCCTAATCTCCACTTGAGCCTTGCCACAGCTGCACCATGGATGTCAATGAGCTTCTTACCAGTGTTAAACAAATCAAAATATATTTTATATTTGAGATTCTTCAAAGTAGCCACTCTTTGCCTAGATGACAGCTTTGCACAGTCTTGGTATTCTCTCAACCAGCTTCATGAGGTAGTCACCTGGAATTTCAATTAACAGGTGTTTCTTTTTCAAAGTTAATTTGTGGAATTTATTTCCTTCTTAATGTGTTTGAGCCAATCAGTTGTATTGTGACAAGGTAGTGGTGGTATACAGAAGATAGCCCTATTTGTCACAACCCCATTCCACCTCTCCACCATAGGTGCCAGGGCCTTCAGCTGCTCGACACCCAGGCTCTGGAATGTACTCCCCCTACACATACGACATGCAGTCATCACATTCAAAAACCTCCTCAAAACACACTTCTTCAACGATGCTTATATCTTATAGGCTAGCGTCCATGATTGACTCTGTCCTACCGCCCTCTTCTGTGCCTTCCCAGTTCCCTATGTATCCATATGTGTGTCCCCTACCCAACCCCTTACCCTAAACTGGGTTCTCATCCTCTTCCCAACCCCTCCCCTTCTGTTTAATCTGGTCCTTTTATTTTAAATTGCACATTTAATTGATGCATTTGATTTTATGTACTGTACTTGATTTCATGTAGGCCTACTTTTAATGTAATATGTCCTTGAGTATCTTGAAAGGCGTTCCCCAAATAAAATGTATTAATATTATTACACAAGAGACACCCACATCAACGCACGCCTCCAAGACCCAAATCTCATTCTCATTTCCTAATGAGGACAATTGAAACCGAGGCTAAATCAGTAAGTTCAGCCCCGTTCTCAAGGGAAGTATCTAAATGCTGATTTTGCAGGCAATTTAGAAAAATAATCTCTGAGGAATGAGATCCAATAGTGAAATGAAGATGACCTATCCCTTTAATGATTACTCAGTCTGATGAGGATTAAAGCTGCAATATGTAACTTTTTGGGCAAATTCACATAGAAAGGTAAGTTATAGATCTGTCATTCTCATTGAAAGTAAATCCAAGAAGCGGTAAATCAATTCTAGGTGCATTACTTCTATGCTTTCCGTTCTGAAGTTTCATTTTTGCGTCTTTTACTTTTGTACACCAGCTTCAAACAGATGTAAAAATATATATTATGGAAAATATATTTCACAGTGGTTTAGATGGTACAATGACTCTCTACACTATGCTTGCTTGTTTTGTCACATAAACTGAAATCAACAAAAAAAAAGAAAATACATTTAAACTTTTAATCCGTATTACTTGTGTGACTACGAAACTATTAAAGTAAAGTCATTTCTTGAGACCAGATTTTCCAAGCAACTAATACAAGGGGATGCTGTTCTTGTGAAAATTTACCCCAGGATTTTCTTAGAGAGATGTAAATCCAAAATGACAATACACAGAACATTTTTAAATCTAACGTGACAATGCTCAGACACTCTGGGAGAGGCATTTGGATAATGCAGCGGGGGCTGAGAATTCATGTCAGAATCGACTTGAGAAAAATTGAAGGATGGTAAAGAGGAATTTTTCTTCCTACTTATAAAATTGCATTACAGTTGGGAATTTAAGTTGTTCGGATGAGTTCTGTATTAGAGGTTTATATAATATTGGGAATGTGAGTGAACATATTACATATGATTTAGTAATCTGTTTTGTGAGTAGATAGCTATGAAAATAAAATGAGACAAAGGTGGATGTTTTTAAATGGAAAAAGGCAAGAACCCCCACAAAGAATTTAAGTGTATGTAAATGAGGATGCAGAATGCTAGCTATACTTCACAGAAAGTCATCTTTATAGCTTATTTTTAATGAGGGTAAACAAAGAGTCAACGCAATTTAGCACAACACAGCTAATTAAACTGACTGTTTATCTCAACATAATACTGTAATCGCAGTCTTATTTACTCATCAACTGTAGGAATATGTTTCACAATACCAAAAAACCACACTAGCAACCCCACAAAGCTAATTGGGTGAACACCGAGATAAATATCAACTAGTGTTCTATCATTCCACTAAAGATTTGACGTTCCACTGAATTAGCAAGCAGATTCAAACACGAAGCCATCGAGATACATCAGATGAAAAAAAAATTGTAAAATGGAAAGTCTGGATAAATTAAATCTTTATTTGCTAATACATCACATGCACGGAGGCAAGCATGCGAGCACCTACAGTATGCACACTGTCAACACACTACCCTCTCTCTTTGCTTTCCACTTTCCATGTACCATTCTCATCTCCCCCACACGCCTCTCAATCCCTCTCTCTTCCTCTCCCTCTCTAATCCAAAGAAGTAGCAGGTGTTGGGGACTAATCCAGTCCTTTCAGCCACACTCTCTAATTACATATTGCTGGCCTTGCAATCACTTCAACAGGGCGCACGCACGCACGTACGTATGCAAGCATGCACATGCGCACACACACGCCGGCAGGTAGCCTAGCAGTCAGAGCGTTGGGCCAGTAACCGAAAGGTCTCTAGTTCAAATCCTCGAGCTGGCAAGGTCAAAAAATCGGTTGATGTGACCTTGAGCATGGCACTTAACCCTAATTGCTACAGGGTCGTCCTCTCAGGGACTTTAGGATATGCAACAAAAAAAAACATCTAATTCACACATGCATATTAATAAACACTTGTGAAATAGGGCAAATATAAGCACCAACCAAATTATTACACACACAAACACTTTCTCTGTATCACACTGGCAGTGGTAAACTGGGAATGAACATTTGCCAAATCCAAATTAAACCCTTGAATGTAAACCAATCACATCGCAGAACACATCCACACTGTAACCAACCCAGGCACATGCATACTCATGCAGGAACAAAAACGCACAAACACACACT
This sequence comes from Salmo salar, assembly GCF_965601325.2. Lineage (NCBI taxonomy): Eukaryota > Metazoa > Chordata > Actinopteri > Salmoniformes > Salmonidae > Salmo > Salmo salar. The sequence goes on along the minus strand of NC_138308.1, from coordinate 20,061,769 downwards.
CTGTCTCTCTCTCTTTACTCTGCTGCCAGGCATTCATGTATGCGTTTCCACCAGGGGTCTCATCGTTTGAATCACAGAGAGACGGCTCCAGAATACCAAACCGGCATCTCAGCTAGAAGAAGTTACAACCAACATAGCACTAAAACAGAAATACACAGAGCTCTCATTTTAACATAGCAACCATTCTATAATTACAGGGCCCAGTCATAATAGCTTCGTATCAATCTGAGACCCTTAAAATGGGTAATGGGCAAACAGGTGTGCACCAGAGACAAATTAACAAGATTTGCTTAATTCAAATGTGAGAATGAAATAAAACAATTGACAATTGAGAGTGTCTTAGTTCACCATCATGTGTGTGTGGATAATTAGAGAGAGAGAGAGAGAGAGAGAGAGAGAGAGAGAGAGAGAGAGAGAGAGAGAGAGAGAGAGAGAGAGAGAAATAGGATTGAAATAGCGCTGGAGAAAGGAGTAAAAACAGTCACAAGGCCCTTGCATGGGCGCTTTCACAGATTGTTGAAGCCACAAACAATATTTAAAACAATTCTGAAGCTGGTTCTGAGGTACTTTGTACCTGACATTTTCCTATGGAAGACAGCATCCTTCAGTCCTTGAATGCTTTCCTAGAAAGAGGAGACCGAGAGACTGAATTACATTTATTGTCTGGAACCCTCTGCTTTAGCTGCTTGGTTCTTCTTTTGCTATGTCAATTCCTCTAATGCAGCCTCAGTCCTGAGCCAAGTGTCTGTGTCTAGTGGTGTATTTAGCCTGTCTCGTTATCAGACTGAATCTAGTGCATTCTTATTCTTCACATTAGTTGATTGGCATCAGCTAGTTCAGGGTAACTATTCAGCAATGTAGCTCTTTGGCGATACAGCCCAAGTCTAACTACAGGGGATGCCCTGTAGAAGCCTGTTGCTGTTGCCATTGCTTTTGTGGAGAGGGAGCATTCTTCATCTTCAGCTTTCATTGTATGCATGTGTGTGCGTGCTTGCATGCACAGTACAGTGGCTTGCGAAAGTATTCACCCCCCCTTGGCATTTTTCCTATTTTGTTGCCTTACAACCTGGAATTAAAATGGATTTTGGGTGGTTTGTATCATTTGATTTACACAACATGCCTACCACTTTGAAGATGCAAAATATTTTTTCTTGTGAAACAAACAAGAAATAAGACCAAAAAAACGGAACACTTGAGCGTGCATAACTATTCACCCCTCAAAAGCCAATACTTTGTAGAGCCACCTTTTGCAGCAATTACAGCTGCAAGTCTCTTGGGGTATGTCACTATAAGCTTGGCACATCTAGCCACTGGGATTTTTGCCCATTCTTCAAGGCAAAACTGCTCCAGCTCCTTCAAGTTCGATGGGTTCCACTGGTGTACAACAATCTTTAAGTCATACCACAGATTCTCAATTGGATTGAGGTCTGGGCTTTGACTAGACCATTCCAAGACATGTAAATGTTTCCCCTTAACCTCTCTTGGGTTGGGGGCAGTATTTTCACGTCCGGATGAAAAGCGTGCCCAAAGTAAACTGCCTGTTACTCAGGCCCAGAAGCTAGGATATGCATATAATTGATAGATTTGGATAGAAAACACTCTAAAGTTTGTAAAACTGTTAAAATAATGTCTGTTAGTATAACAGAACTGATATGACAGGCGAAACCCCGAGGACAAACCATCCCAAAAAAATAAAATTCAGCCTACCACTATTTTCAATGGCTGTCACTTTTATTATAAGGCGAAGTCCTCCCAGATTGCAGTTCCTAGGGCTTCCACTAGATGTCAACAGTCTTTAGAAAGAGTTTCAGGCTGGTTTTTGGAAAAATGAGCCAGAAATTGTAGTTTTTCTAGGTGGCTCCCATTTTGGCTGTAGTGTTTCCAAGTGCGTGATTGAGAGCGCGTTCTTTGGTATTTTTCTCCGGTAAAGACAATAACGATTCTCTGTCTTAAATTTGATCATTTATTTACATATTAGGGTATCTAAGGTTTGATTATAAACGTTGTTTGACTTGTTTGGAAAAGTTTATTAGTAATGTTTGGGATTAATTTTGTATGCATTTTGATGGAAGGAAACTGGGTGGATTATTGACTGAAGCATGCCAGCTAAACTGAGTTTTTATGGATATAAAGAAGGACATTATAGAAGAAAAGGACAATTTGTGATGTAACTGGGACCTTTTGGAGTGCCAACAGAAGAAGATCATCAAAGGTAAGGCATTTATTATATCGCTATTTCTGACTTTAGTGTCGCACCTGCCTGGTTGAAATATGTTTTTCATGGTTTTGTATGCGGGGGCGCTGTCCTCAGATAATCGCATGGTGTGCTTTCGCCGTAAAGCCTTTTTGAAATCTGACACAGCGGCTTCATTAACAAGAAGTGAAGCTTTATTTTGATGTAATACACTTGTGATTTTATGATTAAATATTTATAATTCTGTAGTTTGAATTTCGCGCTCTGCAATTTCACCGGATGTTGGCCAGGTGGGACGCTACTGTCCCACCTAGCATGATGCTGCCACCACCATGCTTCTTCATGTGGTGATGCTTTTCTCAGGGTGATGAGAGGTGTTGGGTTTGTGCCAGACATAGCATTATCCTTGATGGCCAAAACGCTACATTTTAGTCTCATCTGACCAGAGTACCTTCTTCCATATGTTTGGGGAGTCTCCCACATGCCTTTTGGCGAACACCAAACATATTTGCTTATTTTTTTCTTTAAGCAATTGATTTTTCTGGCCACTCTTCCATAAAGCCCAGCTCTGTGGAGTGTACGGCTTAAAGTGGTCTTATGGACAGATACTCCAAACTCCGCTGTGAAGCTTTGCAGCTCCTTCACGGTTATCTTTGGTCTCTTTGTTGCCTCTCTGAATAATACCATCCTTACCAGGCTGTGAGTTTTGGTGAGCGGCCCTCTCTTTGCAGGTTTGTTGTGGTGCCATATTCTTTCCATTTTTTAATAATGGATTTAATGGTGCTCAGTGGGATGTTCAAAGTTTTAGATATGTTTTTATAACCTAACCCTGATCTGTACTAACACTGATCTGTACAAAACTTTGTCCCTGACCTGTTTGGAGACCTCCTTGATCTTCATAGTACCACTTGCTTGGTGGTGCCCCTTGCTTAGTGGTGTTGCAGACTCTGGGGCCTTACAGAACAGGTGTATATATACTGAGATCATGTGACACGTAGATTACGCACAGGTGGACTTTATTTAACAAATTATGTGACTTCTGAAGATAGTTGGTTGCACCAGATCTTATTTAGGGGCTTCATAGCAAAAGGGGTGAATACATATGCATGCACCACTTTTCCGATTTTGACTATTTTGTGTATGTCCATCACATGAAATCCAAATAAAAATCTATTTAAATTACAGATTGTAATGCAACAAAATAGGAAAAAATGCCAAGGGGGATGAATACTTTTTCAAGGCACTGTGTGTGTGTATTTTTTAATCAGGGTAGCGATATCTTAATCATGAAGGGAAGTGATATTTGTGACTTAAATACAGAGTATATCAAACACCGTCCCCCTCCCTTTTGCCCTCAGAACATCCTCAATTCGTCAGGGCATGAACAGAATCTGAAACAGCATTGGTCACTTGCACTTGTCGGGGCATGGACTCTACAAGGTGTCGAAAGTGTTCCACAGGGATGCTGTTTTAGGTTGACTCCAATGCTTCCCAATGCTTTGGGTGGTGGACCATTCTTGATACACATGGGAAACTGTTAAGCGTGAAAAACCCAGCAGGGTTGCAGTTCTTGACACAAATCGGTGCGCCTGGCAACTACTACCATACCCTGTTCAAAGGAATTTAAATATTTTGTCTTGTCCATTCACCCTCTGAATGGCACACATACACAATCCATGTCTCAATGGTCTCAAGGCTTAAAAATCCTTCTTAACCTGTCTCCTCCCCTTCATCTACACTGACTGAAGTGGATTTAACAAGTGACATCAATAAGCGATCATAGCTTTCACCTGGATTCACCTAGTCATTCTATGACATGGAAAGAGCAGGTGTTCTTAACATTTTGTATAATCAGTGTATGTCATTCATATGGATAGTCCTACTTTATCAGTCTTCCAAGTGATCTCACCGCGACTTATGCTCGCCCACAGCACATACTGTATAAAATGCTCCTTTCTAATAAAACCCTTCATCTACACTGCTCAATATTTCCGTGAGAGGAATGGGCAGCCTTTCACACGTTCCTAGCTTCAACTGATATAAATCATGCATTTGTATAGAAAAGATAAACACCAGGAACCAGACCCTTAGTTTACAGGCACCTTGATCTGCTTCTTCCATTCTGTCCCTCCCATCTCGCTCACGTCCACTCTCTTTTTATAGCTCATTCTCTCTCTCTCTTAATCTCTTTTTCTATGCCTTTATCTCTATACTGCTCATGCCATCTCTTTCACTTAATCTCTTTACCTCTCACTCGCTTTTCTTTCTCTCTTCTAAGACAATCTGTATTATTCTCTCGTTCTCTCACACACTTTCTCTCTTTTTCTGTCTTCTCACTCTCCTTCTCGCCGTCCTTTCTCTCGCTCTCCAACGTCCTCTCTCTACCTCCACTCACTTCTGTAATGCTCTCTCTCTAGTTCAGTTCCCGTCTCTCTCTGCACCTGCAGACAGCCCATATCCTTTATCCCCCAGATAGAAATCTCTTCAATCCGATTAACTGCAGTTGAAACCTGTGAAAAAAACACATTTGCTTTCTCATACATTGAACCAGCAAAAAAGCCAAAACAAAACAAGCTTTGTCTTTACGATAGAAATCAGCTTTAAATGGTGAAGTGATACTTTGAATGTTTCTGGCACCTGTCAGAGTGACTGCACAACAAACATTTTGGATAAATTAAACATGCTATGTTCCATCTGAGTGAGCAGTCATATCCCCCTGTGAGCCCTTGGCATTCTCAGACTGCACAGAGTTCCCAGTAGGCAGACATGGTGAGCTGCAATGAGAAAAGCATGTCTAGAATCAAGCTAAGCCTGAACCTAAACAATAATAAGCAAGTGCTTTGTTTAGTCATCTATATAGCAATGTATCACTCTGTCCTCCTAGCCATCTTTTACATTGCTCAACCTATCTCCCTATCCATCTCTTCACCCTTCTATCAGTATATCCCCAGCTGACCAATAAGTCCTCATCAATCAATCTTGGAATTGTATAGATAATATACATGAGGATCATTTGAATACAGGCATCATATTGCTTCCCTTTAAGTCATACTGTAATATGCAATCCTCATCTTCTTCTCTCAGTAAAGTCAATACAATCCTTCCCGTTGCATTATCCCATTCAATACACCAATGATGGTACGATTGACAATGGAAATTGACGTCAAAATTTGGGTCCATTTCTTCCTTAGCAACAACATGAAAAAACAATGAGGCCAAGCTATTCAGACCTCTCTTTGATCACTAAGCAGTAAAGAAAGTGACATGAATCAATATTGTTTTCTGTTCTTTCCTTGGCTCACCATAATGCTACAGCACACAATACCAATGAATGGCCATTCAAATTGCGAAAAAAGCACTCTCACATCTGAGTTTTGTTGCATTACTTCAAAGAAAAGAGAAACCTGCACACTGCTCTCGCTTGTTTCACTTTTTTATTAAAGCTTACGTGTATTCCTATTGGCCTTCATCAGAGCTTTTTTTCAAAGCTCTGACAAAAGCAGGGAGGCCCACACTTAAGCTGTGCACTTATCAATCCGTATACGGTTTGGTCATTGATAAGTGCCTAAATTGGAAAGCAGTGGCTGTACAGTAACGGGCTATACAAGCCGAGAGAGCTCTGGGTCTCCGCTTCACAGCGCTGTATGGGATTCAACTGACAGACGCTCTAAGTGTGAGCACCAAGCGCAACTAGAAGGTGCGCCATCCGTCCCGCTAATTGGCTTGCGCAACAAGATGCCCCCATCCCTCCCTCCCATTGGCTACTTCTGCTAACGTTTTGTCGCCTGAGAGACGGGAATGCTGTAAATCAAGAGGACTTGATGTGTTCAGAAAGATGAGACATTGAGGATTATAATAAATACAGTTTCGTTGTAATGCTAGCAAACCACACACCCTTGCAAGCAAACCACACACACGCACAAATATTATAAAACTCATGTCATTTACAGTATCAATGTTTATGATAGGCTCATTCTACTCTGAACAATTGGTTAATGACGCCATGTCATACTTGTAATTGTACAGCAAACATACCAATGTTTGTCTATTGTGAAGAAAATTGCCTACAGAACAAGTACCTGAAGGCGCTCATGGATCCATTCTTTGCACACCAAAATTACAATCCGTTTCTCCGAAGTGCCTTGTGAAAGCCTAACACTGTGTCGTGACATGACTTTCATTCATTTCCTTGAGTCATATCACCAGTTAGACATCTACTCAAACCCTTGTCCTTTTTTTCTTATGTTGGACATCCCCACATTTTCTATTTATATTCTTATGTTGTTACTCAATGTATCAAGAGTCTGATTTCGGTATTGACAAATGCTGCGAAAAGTACAGAAAATGTAAAATGCTCAAAATGTGTCCTCACTTTATTTAACTAATTAATGAAATTAGACCGAAAGGTTAAATAAAAATGTAAAATAAAAATTGTATCTGATGACTTATTTATTTAATCCATTAACTATGTTTAATTGTTTAATTGTTTAATTGTTTTAATTGTTTAAATTAATCATGTAACAATTATCTCATTAAGAATTTGGGCCACCACGGAAGAGGTTATTTAACGAGTTGCCATCTCCTGAATTAAACACTAGAAGATTTAAAATTAAATAACAGTCACTTATTAATCATTACCTCATATCAATCTCATAATCTGAACGGTCACAACCTTCTTGGATCAGCAACAACCCCATCCGCAAGCATTATTCCGTAGTACACAAATTGGTTTAATTATGTATTTACTAGCTAACTAAATAATAACACAGAATACACATACACACTTCCATGAGACAAAGGTCCCTAGTAGACTGACAAGATATGACAGCTTGTTACACATATGGAGAGGGGGTGGGGGAAAAGAGAGAAAGGGACATTTATCGTGGATACATTCTAGGACTGTCCTCACATTACTCATATACCTTGCACACAAACTGCCGCCCGTTTGGAATAAGAAGTAATAAAGGTATTTACGTGTTGAATGCCATTTGCCGTTTCTCTGTCGGGACGAGCCCTCCTTTGGAAGAATGTTGGTTTGGTGAGCCTTTTCTGTGGGTCACTTGTATATGCTTTGATTATCCACAGAGGTCACAATGTCCTAATTCTTAGTTGTCCGGTCTCCAATGGGCTGTTTCCTAAGAACAGCTACTTAGCCTTATCAGTGATTGTCTGAGAGGGGAATTACTTTCTCCTCTTCCTCGGGTAGATAGTAAATTTCCAAACGACTTTACATGCACAGCTGCAGACTGGCGGTGTCCTGGTCTAGTCTGGTGAGTTTATCTTCACCTCGTGTTGAGGTTAAGTTCTAACCATTTCAAATGTGTGGACCACGATCTCACGTCTTTCTGGTCTGATGTTAATTTCTCTTCCAATACTTTTAAGCACTCGAAAAGGGCGGTTCCATCACACTGACACACTTTTCTGACCTCACTCGGGATGTGGCTAGTTACTGTGCAAGGTATTCTCAAAAACAACTATCTTATTAAAAAACAAAAATCACATTCCTAGCTTAACACAAATACTTTCATCATTTTTCACATTGTCTACACCAGGTATTGGATGGAGACCTCATTCCTGTAGTGTAAATACTTTTCAAGTTGCAGTATTTCCTTTATAACCTTACTAAAGACATTACAAAATGAAAAACAATATGACATGATTATTCTTTAGGTCCCCACTGACCATTCCCTACATTCTGATGTTAGGAATTTTGTCCCAGTGTTCACTTTTTTTTTCTTTTTTTTTTGGCCAGAAAAAGTATTTTGGAGACAAAGACATTCCTTTGGTTGATACTAAGAAGCAAGAGAGTTCTCTGCTGCATAACATTTACGACCGGTTGTGAGGTGTCAAAAAGCACCCCCAGCGCCCTCTCCCTCTCCCAATGGCCAGAGAAGGTCTGGCCATTGTCAACCATTGCCCAGCTGATCTGAGCCACTGGATCCTCACATGTAGTGATCACAACTGTAAGATCAAAATTGGATAACTTAGCTAGTCATGCTGGCAATAGAATAAGCTTTCAAATTATGCCCTCTTGACCCAGATTGTGATTTATAATGGACCGTTTTTGGATTGCGTAACCAACAACAGTAATTGTCTGAAGGTGAGGATGCAGGGCTGTATTCCAAACAAAATAATACAAGTGTTCTTGCTTTAGTTCCTTAAATTGCAAAGCTAGGAGAGCTCAAAAAAGCACCTAATAGTTGAAAGCTCTTTCCTTGAGTCATATCACAAGTTAGACAGCTACTCAAACTCTTGTCCTTTTTTTCTTGTCTTATGTTACACATACCCCACATTTTCCATTTATATTCTTATTATGTTACTCAATCTATCAAGAGTCAGATTTCGGTATTGACAAATGCTGCGAAAAGTACAGAACATTTTAAATGTACAAAATGTGTCCTCACTTTCGGTTTCCTTTCAATTTCTACTATAGTTGTGCATATGCTTCTCATATTTCTTCTGTTTGAAACATTAGAACTGGGCCCTACTGTCACGACTTCCCCTGAAGGTGGCTCCTCTCCCTGTTCGGGCGGCGCTCGGCGGTCGTCGTCGCCGGTCAACTAGCTGCCACCGATCCTTTTTTCCTTTTCGTTTGGTTTTGTCTGTCTTGTGTGTCACCTGTGTCTAGTTTAGGTCATTCGTGGGGTATTTATTCTCGCCCTACCTGTTTGTTGTCGTGCGGGATTGTTTGTTATCTGTCGTTGGTTTGGGTTGCGTTTATTTTTGTTCGGTTAAGTCTTATGTATTTTTCTGGACTGTGTTCCAGAACATGTCGTTGGGCTACTGTTGGTCCTGTGCCCATTCTATGGTTGGACTCGTGAATAAATGCCTTATCTATATTTTTACTCTCCTGCGCCTGACTTCACACCCACCTCTCCTAGGGAGCTGTTGACACCTACATGCATATAGGCCAATTCCCACGAGTGTAACGGGTTAATAAAACTAAGTTATATGAGCAAGAGCAGTGTGCAGGCTACTCTGTTTTTCAATGAACGGCCATTGAAATAATTTTTTGAAAATATCATTTCAGCAACTGATTCAAGTCTTCTATCACAAGGCTTATGATGTATTCATCCCTCAAGTGATGCAAAAGCCATTCTAAAACAGGGACATTTCTTGGAAACCTACAGACAAAGCAAATGGTGAAGGACTGATGATTATTCTGTTTGTTTTTCTGGTGACTGACGTAAACTAATATAAAAGGGAATGCAGGGGAGATGGAATCTTATTATATGTAATTTGTAATGCATGTGTGTGACAGGAGGAAGAAATTGACCACATTTAGATGGATAATTGCTTTGGTCAATAATGACTGGTTGCCTGTTTAACATTCCATTATAGGAACACCAGGCCTGGACACTTTCATCACATCCAGATAAATAAAAGGACAGGGGCCATATCCCAGGTAAATTAGTGTTTTATGAGGGGGGATAAAGCCCAAATCTCTCAGACATGGCGAATCAGAGTAGTACACATTGATACAGGGACGAGAGGGGCTTTCTAACGCAGGTCTGACTGCATTTCAGTCTAACACATTCCCTAGACAATCCATCATGGCCATATCACAGAAACTCATATGGAGAGGTAGGGCTGGGAAGGACATGTATAGAGAGGTAGGGCTGGGAAGGACATGTATGGAGAGGTAGGGCTGGGAAGGACATGTATGGAGAGGTAGGGCTGGGAAGGATATGTTTGGAGAGGTAGGGCTGGGAAGGACATGTATGGAGAGGTAGGGCTGGGAAGGATATGTATGGAGAGGTAGGGCTGGGAAGGACATGTATGGAGAGGTAGGGCTGGGAAGGACATGTATGGAGAGGTAGGGCTGGGAAGGATATGTTTGGAGAGGTAGGGCTGGGAAGGACATGTATGGAGAGGTAGGGCTGGGAAGGATATGTTTGGAGAGGTAGGGCTGGGAAGGACATGTATGGAGAGGTAGGGCTGGGAAGGATATGTTTGGAGAGGTAGGGCTGGGAAGGACATGTATGAAGTAGTAGGGCTGGGAAGGACATGTATGGAGAGGTAGGACTGGGAAGGACATTTATGAAATAGTAGGGCTGGGAAGGACATGCATGGAGGGGTAGGGCTGGGAAGAACATGTATGAAGTAGTAGGGCTGGGAAGGACATGTATGGAAAGGCAGGCCTGGGAAGGACATGTAGGGAGAGGTAGGGCTGGGAAGTACATGTATAGAGAGGTAGGGCTGGGAAGGACATGTATGGAGAGGTAGGGCTGGGAAGGACATGTATAGAGAGGTAGGGCTGGGAAAGACATGTATGGAGAGGTAGGGCTGGGAAGGACATGTATAGAGAGGTAGGGCTGGGAAGGACATGTATGGAGAGGTAGGGCTGGGAAGGACATGTATGGAGAGGTAGGGCTGGGAAGGACATGTATAGAGAGGTAGGGCTGGGAAGGACATGTATGGAGAGGTAGGGCTGGGAAGGACATGTATGGAGAGGTAGGGCTGGGAAGGACATGTATGGAGAGGTAGGGCTGGGAAGGACATGTATGGAGAGGTAGGGCTGGGAAGGACATGTATAGAGAGGTAGGGCTGGGAAAGACATGTATGGAGAGGTAGGGCTGGGAAAGACATGTATGGAGAGGTATGTATGGAGAGGTAGGGCTGGGAAAGACATGTATAGAGAGGTAGGGCTGGGAAAGACATGTATGGAGAGGTAGGGCTGTGACATCCATTATAAGGGTCTGGTTGTTGAGCGGTTTGTCTTTTGAAAAGCCCCACCCAAAACTGACAAACAACAGCTCTCAATTTCGAAAAATCATACCCAGAACAAAACAACAGCAAAGCAGAAACAGAGACGCACAAGCACAGGCAAATGGAGTTGAGCTCGTGCGCTCACACACACACCTGTGAGAGGCAACTCCAGTATGATGTGACAGCCCAGTGAAGCGCGTGTGAAATAATAAACTCACTGTATAAACAGACCCAGAAAAGCATGCTCACTGAAAACTGCTCATTAAATGTTGTTAACCTGCAGAGCTTATTCCTGCAGGGAGCCACTTTGAGGCAGGTCCACCTGTTTCTCAGCTGGAAGTTACTTCACTCTCAACCACATTCCTTTTACCAGTTGAAAAAAAAACACATAAAATGAATCCGCACGGTGCAACATCTCACCTCACCAGCAAAAACTATATTAGCAGTGGAGGGGGAGGAAGAGGAGGAAGAGGAAGAGAGGCAAAAGGTGGAGGAAGATAATAATGAGGAAACTGAAGAAGGATTTCAGCACACTTGACCCCAACAACTGGTGCACATCTGTTTAGCGACATCCCTGAGTCCTTGAACACACTCAGAGCTGTAGCCGTCACCAGTTGCACACAGCCATGCATAGCCGTGCCGTCCTCGGTTGAGAGCGGTCTATACACTAATGGAGCCCCACACCGCACCACCACGAGAAACACCATCTGTACCAAGCACACACGTCCCCTGCCTGGGGAGACCAACACACACACACAACAACAACAAGTGCCTGTAACAAGTTGATTTTCCTCGAGCTAATTAGTTAAATAGAAAGTATAGTGCTACAGGTAACTGAAGTCTTTAAGCTAGATGTGTTCTCAACAGGAGCACAAAGGCTCCTAGCCTTGTGGGTAGAGGTTTGATTGGGCACCCAGTAGCATACCAGTCGACTCTTAACTTAGAAATCCAAGTACCGGTACTTCAACTCTGTGTTGTAATGTATGTTATGGTCTATATTGAACAGCGGGTACTGTACAGAGAAAACAAAAAGGAAGTACATACCATTGGGGCTCTCTTCATCGATGGTCACTATGGTAGCAGGTGGGCCTGACCTAGACAGTTTACATTCTGTATGCGGAGAGAGAATGCAATAAAACACATTAATACCACAAAGAGCCTTATGTTATACGCTGACATAAAATGGCATAACTGATTATGAATGGTTGCATCATTTCTATGACTGTTGAAGAACATTGATGGGTTGAATGACACTGACACAAAAGCACAGTGATGACCAAATCATTATAATACATGATGACAATATATGACAACCATGTTGGGGACAACATGAGCACAGTGTCCAGTACAGGAGATGCACAGATGGGAATTACTGAGAGTACAAAGAGAGAATTGCACTTCAGTGATGACTGTATGACAGAGAAAGACAGGAGAAAGGTATTGAGAAGGGTTGCAAAGGGAGGGTATATTACTGAAAAAAGTTTGCCAGTAAACTACCAGAATTTTGGTAGTCAAGGATTTTATGTAATTAACCACAAGACATCTAGTGGCCTTTTTGGTCTGTAATTATCTCTGGCCCTCTCTGTGGCCTTATCACAAATCAAATATATAAAATAATTAAATAACATGATAAAAAATAATACAATGACATTAACATAAACCATCAACATAGTGAATACCATTGTTGTTTAATATATACATATGTTTTTGTTATTCAAGTATAAATTACCAAAGTTACCATAGATTGACACAGGTAAACTGTTTATTAGCTTTGTTAAATTACCGGTAGCTTTGCAACCCTAGTTGAGAGTCAATATACACTTAATGCTGAGAGAGAGAGAGAGAGAGAGAGAGAGAGAGAAAGAGAGAGAGAAAGAGAGAGAGAAAGAGAGAGAGAAAGAGAGAGAGAAAGAGAGAGAGAGAGAAGAGAGAGAGAGAGAGAGAGAGAGAGAGAGAGAGAGAGAGAGAGAGAGAGAGAGAAAAAGTGAAGGTCTACCCTCTTACCCTCATACTGCCAGTCTTTAGAGGTCAGGGTTAGTGGTGCCATAGAAGGAAAGCAGAAAAGAATCATGGGAGAAAAGAATAACATGATGGTTTAGAGGAGAGGTTTGATGTTAGAGGAGAGAGAGAAAAAAACAGGAGAGGAAAGGGGGGAGTGGAGTGAAGGAATAGAGAGTCAGTGAATCAAAATAACATCTCTATAAAAGACACTAGATCTCAGTTTAAGCAATATTTAGATGGACGTCATTTGGCATGGGAGTAGGAAACAAGATACATCCACCACAACATAGTTAGCCTTTTTTCTTGTAGTTTGGAAATGATAACTGTAGTTTGGAAATAATTACATATTTTACCATATATTACTTAAAGGGGCAATCTGAAATTGTTGCATACATTTTCTGACTTAAAAACTCATGATAAGTGTTTGTTTTGAACGTAATTACTTAAGTGAACTCTTCAGAGGCATGCACTTAAAGGCACATACATACAGAAACAATAACCAAGCATAATTTCCTCAAGCTATACCTTACTGACATTAGCAATACTTAGATGGTACTGTACTGTCTTTCTCCAAGAAAATCATTTCCCACTTAATTACTTAATAGCACACTGTTTAGAGGCACATATGATGAATGATCTCCATGAACCTATGCACCTTACTGGCATCCAAGACTTTATAAAGGCACATATTATGGCCCAAGTCCATGAACCTACAGTATGTACCTTACTGACATCAGCAGTGACATTCTTAGAGATGCTGAGTGACCAGGTTCAAGGATAATGTTTACTGGACATGGAGAACAAGTTGACTCTGACCGTAACTCATTCAGCAACTAGTGTCCCTGTCTAAGGCATGTTGATGAACACATGTGATCTGCTGTTCAGCCCTGGTGTCTCCTTACAATACGTCTGTGTGTCATCAGAGAGGGACAGAGAAAATAACCCCCTCTAAGGTTCCTCAATGGCAGTCTGTTGCTTAACTCCTCTTACGCAACTAAACACCTGTCGCTAGGTGCGAACGGGCCGATCGTTTTCCCATCAAATATTCATGCCCACGAGCCCTTCCAGTAATGTGAAGGTTTAAAGTGCACATGAATCAGTAATACAACTGCAGGCTTGAATTCGCTGTTATATTAATTTGGGGTTTTTCTCTAGCACAGCTACGCATGATAATTTGTGATTCAATGGCAATAAGGGGGCCACAATATTTGAAAGTTCAGTTGTTTCATGAAATTGGGTATTCATTACATCCAGTTTGTGTCCATTTTTGACTTCAGGCGGATGCACATTCATTTGAAATGAGACAGAGAAAAGGCATTCATATGTATGCTGTCTATGTGTGTAATAATTCAGAGGTTTAATCAGTAAGGTGGCACACAGCTCATCTCATTTCAGTCATTTTGTAACTGCACAGCTAATCTGTTAGGAGTAGGAGTAGGAGCTCTGATATAGGAGTTCAGATTTCCTCCAATTTCACAGCAATTAGATTAATGAATGCATCTGCTGGAGAAACACAGACATCTACATTTCCTTTGATTCAGACAAAAATAGAAAGTGGTCCGACCTACCAATCTGAGGCATACACAACACAGCAAATGAAAATGAGTATGCTCATCAGCTCTGAGCAAATATGTGGAGAGAAAGGGAGAGTGGAAGTATGTTTAGGCGTGTATGGGGGGTGTGTGTATGTGTTCGTGTGTAACTACGTGTGTGTGCAGAATGTCTCTTAAAATGAGACCTTCAGCAAGGCCTTAGGATCCCAAGGAGTCTGTTGGTTTTATGTTTATTGTGTGTGTGTAGTAATGTCAAAAGCCTGCTTTGAGAAGAATATTCTCCAGCAGGGAGGAAGAACAATGGCTTGTACTGCTCTGTTAATGGTCCCCTGTTGAGATCAGAGCACACACTGCAGCAGAAGGGCAGCAAGAGACACACACACACACACACACACACACACACACACACACACACACACACACACACACACACACACACACACACACACACACACACACACACACACACACACACACACACACACACACACACACACACACACACACACACACCATAACCACATCAGCTTTAAAGTCAGCACAGTCAAGAGACACATGTTGACTACAAAGCCAAACAGAAAATAGAACACCATATTTCATCTGGTGTTTACATTTTTTCCAGGGTGTTTGTGTGTTTGTTTTCTGACATTCTCCGTCTGGGACTCTTCCCTCTCGGGTGGTCTCCCAGAGTTAGAAGAGAATATCAGAGATGGTTCCGATCACTGCCCCACCCCTGGAATTCTGTATTCATAGTAAACATAGCTTAGTCATGCTGAAATTCCTAAATACCATAGGTTGTAACGTTCCTCAGGTTGCTAATGAAGCCTACTGTTGAAGTTGGTATAGGCATATACACACACCACGGCAAAGCTGCTTCTAGATGTATCGACATATCTGGCAGGCCAGGGCAAATCCTAAAAAGCTCAATTGTGAAGTCAGGAGGTGTGCGTCGAGTTAACTTGGTCCAATAGGGAAAGGGGTACAAGAGCCAAAAACATAAGGAGAGCATTGTGCAGCCAGCAAGCAGGAAAGCGAACATATTTGGAAGAACACACAGCTTGTCGTCAGTGGTAGAAAAAGTACGCAATTGTCATACTCTAGTAAAAGTAAAGATACATAATAGAAAATGACTCAAGTAAAAGTGAAAGTCACCCAGAAAAATATTACCAGAGTAAAAGTATTTGGTTTTAAATATACTGTGTCAAAAGTAAATGTAATTGCTCAAATATACTTAAGTATCAAAAGTAAAAGTATAAATCATTTCAAATTCCTATTATTAACTAAACCAGATGGCAACAATTTATACACTATATATATATATATATATATATATATATATATGTGTGTGTGTGTGTGTGTGTGTGTGTGTGTGTGTGTGTGTGTGTGTGTGTGTGTGTGTGTGTGTGTGTGCGTGCGTGCACGGAGTATATATGTAACGAGTACTTTTGTGTGTCAGGGAAAATGTATGGGGTTATTTTCTTTTTAAAAAATGTAGTGAAAAGTAAAAGTAAAAGTTGTCAAAAATATAAATAGTAAAGTAAAGTACAGATATCCAAAAAAACTACTTAAGTAGTACTTTAAAATATTTTTACTTTAGTACTTTACACCACTGCTTGTCGTAATATACTGGACAACATGTAAAGTGTTGCTCCCATGTTTCATGAGCTGAAATAAAAGATCACTTAAATGTTCCACATGCACAAAAAGCTTTTTTCTCTCAAATTCTGTGCACAAGTCCACCTGACAGGTGCGGCATATCAAGAAGCTGATTAAACAGCATTACATAGGTGCACCTTGACAGAAAAGGCCACTCTAAAATCTGCATAACACAATGCCACAGATGTCTCATGTTTTGAGGGGAGCGTGCAATTGGTATGCTGACTGCAGGAATGTCCACCAGAGCTGTTGACATACAATTTAATGTTCCTTTCTCTACCATAAGTTGCCTCCAATGTTGTTTTTTAGAATTTGGCTGTACGTCTAAACAGCCAGACCACTTGTAACCACACCAGCCAAGGACCTCAACATCTAGCTTCTTCAACTGCGGGACCGTCTGAAACCAGTCACCCGGACAGCTGATGAAACTGTGGGTTTGTACAACCAAAGAATTACTGCACAAATTGTCCGAAACTGTCTCAGGGAAGCTCATCTGCATGCTCGTCGTTCTCACCAGGGTCTTGACCTGACTGCAGTTCAACGTCGTAACCGACTTCAGTGGGCAAATGCTCACCTTTGATGGCCACTGGCATGCTGGACTGTGCTTTTCACAGAGGAATCACAGTTTGAACTGTACCAGGCAGATGGCAGACCAAGTGTATGGCGTCATATGGGCGAGTGGTTTCCTGATGTCAACGTTGTGAACAGAGTGCCCCATGGTGGCAGTGGGGTAACGGTATGGGCAAGCATGAGCTACGGACAATAAACACAATTGCATTTTACCTATGACAATTTGAATTCACACAGATTCTGTGAAGAGATCCTGAAGCCCATTGTCGTGCCATTCATTCGCCGCCATCACCTCATGTTTCAACATGAAAATGCACGGCCCCATGTCGCAAGGATCTGTACACTATTTCTGGAAGCTGAAAATGCCCCAGTTCTTCCATGGCCTGCATACTCACCAGACATGTCACCCATTGAACACGTTTGGGATGCTCTGAGTCAACGTGTAAGACAGTGAGAAAAATACAATATAGAGAGATACAACGAAAGGCAGGTGGGGGCAGACACAACAGAGGGAAGGACAGAGAAAGAGGAATGGCAGAGGGAGATGGGAGGACATATAGCTCTTTCTCGCCCCCCCCCCCCCCCCTCCGTGCACGCACGCGCCACACACACACACACACACACACACACACACACACACACACACACACACACACACACACACACACACATCATCAGGAGTGTTGGACCAAGTGTATAGAGAATGATATACAAGTGAAAATCAATACAAACAGAGAATAGCAGGGGGAGTAGAGGCTAGCTTGGAACATACGTTTAACTCCTCTAAAGGAGGGGACAACATGCAGAGAACTAAAACTAAACTGCAATAAGGGTCAACAGCCAATTCATTCAACAGATTTCTGAGAAGATTGAGCCCAAATGTGCTTAGTAAAGAGATACTGTATACTCTGCAGCAAGACACTCTATAGCTGAGAGAGAAGGACAGGATGGTGTCTATTCATTTAGAAAAGGGTCAAAATGAGTCCCCAACAGGCCTAAGTGGACTGAGCGTGAGGGTTCGACAGCATGGTGTGTCATGGGTAACATGATACTCTGATGACTTGACACTCTTTACTGATCATCAGTATCTCTGTAACCAGAGGCCTGGGTATCTACCAGGACTCCATGTCCAATTCAATGTGACCAAAGGTATTTGCAGGGCCATGCTGAACATGCCATTGATGCACCTTCAGTGTAGCTTGGAGCGATGCTGAGAGTGAAGCCACTTAGTTGTAGATGCATGGGAAATGTAGCCTATACTTGAGACAATAATACAATAACCAGGAAAAAAGTGCATTAGGTTACAATTGTCTGAAATAGAGGGACATATTTTAAGAACAAGAAGGACGTCTTTCAGGAACAATGATCTCAACATCATGGTCTATCCACAATTAGGATCACATAGTGTATTCAGAAAGTATTTGCACCCCTTTACTTTTTCCACATTTTGTTGTGTTACAGCCTGAATTTAAAATGGATTAAATTGAGATGTTGTGTCACTGGCATACACACAATGCCCCATAATGTCAAAGTGGAATTGGCCAGCAGCATACCTAAGCAGGTTTGGTCCTAGTTGGTCCCTGGAAGGGAGACCAGATGCTGCTGGAAGTGGTGTTGGAGGGCCAGTAGGAGGCACTCTTTCCTCTGGTCTGAAAACAATATCCCGATACCCCAGGGCAGTGATTGGGGAAATTGCCCTGTGTAAGGTGCAGTCTTCCTAAATGTCCAATCTGTCCCTCATAACATCATGGCCACCTCATCATCCCCAGCTTCTGATTGGCTCATTCATCCCTGTAACTACTCCCCAGGTCATTGCTGTAAATGAGAATGCATTCTCAGTCAACCTACCTGGTAAATTAAGGGTTAAATAAAGTAAGTATGTTTTGAGAAACTTTTACAAATGAATTAAAAACGAAATGCTGAAATGTCTTGAGTCAATAGTGATTCTCTGATCCACCTCAACGCAGACAACACCATTCTGTATACTTCTGGCCCTTCTTTGGACACTGTGTTAACTAACCTCCAGACGAGCGTCAATGCCATGCAACTGTCGTTCCGTGGTCTCCAACTGCTCTTAAATGCAAGAAAAACTAAATGCATGCTCTTCAACCAATCGCTGCCCGCAACTGCCCGCCTGTCCAGCATCACTACTCTGGACGGTTCTGACTTAGAATATGTAGACAACTACAAATACCTAGGTGTCTGGTTAGAATGTAAACTCTCCTTCCAGACTCACATTAAGCATCTCCAATCCAAAATTTAATCTAGAATCAGCTTCCTATTTCGCAACAAAGCATCCTTCACTAATGCTGCCAAATATACCCTCGTAAAACTGACTATTCTACCGATCCTCGACTTCGGTGAGGATATAGCCTCCAACACTCTACTCAACAGATTGGGTGCAGTCTATCACAGTGCCATCCGTTTTGTCACCAAAGCCCCATATACTACCCACCACTGCGACCTGTACGCTCTCGTTGGCTGGCCCTCGCTTCACACTCATCGCCAAACCCACTGGCTCCAGGTCATCTACAAGTCTTTGCTAGATAAAGCCCCCCCTTATCTCAGCTCACTGGTCACCATAGCAGCACCCACCCGTAGCACGCGCTCCAGCAGGTATATTTCACCGGTCACCCCCAAAGCCAACTCCTCCTTTGGCCGCCTTTCCTTCCAGTTCTCTGCTGCCAATGACTGGAACGAACTACAAAAATCACTGAAGCTGGAGACTCATATCTCCCTCACTAACTTTAAGCACCAGCTGTCAGAGCAGCTCACAGATCACTGCACCTGTACATAGCCCATCTGTAAATAGCCCATGCAACTACCTCATCCCCATAATGTATTTATTTATTTATGTTGCTCCTTTGCACCCCAGTATATCTACTTGCATATTCATCTCTGCACATCTATCACTCCAGTGTTTAATTGCTATATTGTAATTACTTCGCCACTATGGCCTATTTATTGCCTTACCTCCCTTATCTTACCTCATTTGCACATACTGTTTATAGACTTTTCTACTGTATTATTGACTGTATGTTTGTTTATTCCATGTGTAACTTTGTGTTGTTGTATGTGTCGAACTGCTTTGCTTTATCTTGGCCAGGTCGCAGTTGTAAATGAGAACTTGTTCTCAACTAGCCAACCTGGTTAAATAAAGGTGAAATAAAAAATACAATAAAAAATAAGTAAATATTCAACCCCTTTGTTATGGCAAGCCTAAATAAGTTCAGGAGTAAAAATGTGCTTAACAAAGTCACATAATAAGTTGCATGGACTCACTTTGTGTGCTATAACAGTGTTTAACATGATTTTTGAATGACTACTTCATCTCTGTACCCCACATACACAATTATCTGTAAGGTCCCTCAGTCAAGCAGTGAATTTCAAACATAGATTCAACCACAAAGACCAGGGAGGTATTCCAATGCCTCGCAAAGAAGGGAACCTATTGCTAGATGGAAAAAAACATTGAATATCCCTTTGAGCATTGTTAAGATATTAATTATACTGTGGATAAGTCACTACACAGATACAGGCGTCCTTCCTAACTCGGTTACCGGAGAGGAAATAAACCGCTCAGGGATTTCATCATGAGGCCAATTGTGACTAAAACAGTTACAGAGTTGAATGGCTGTAATAGGAGAAAACTGAGGACGGATCAACAACATTGTAATTTCTCCACTTTACTAACCTAAGTGGCAGAGTGAAAAGAAGGAAGACTGTAGGGAATACAAATATTCCAAAACATGCATCCTGTTTGCAATAAGGCACTGTAAAACTGCTAAAAATGTGGCAAAGAAATGAACATTATTTCCTGAAAACAAAACTTTATGTTAGGGGCAAATCCAAGACAACACATCACTGTGTATCACTCTTCATATTTTCAAGCATGGTGGTGGCTGCATCATTTTATGGGTATGCTTGTCATCGGCAAGGGAGTTTTTTGGGGGATAAAAAGAAATGGAAGAGAGGTAAGCACAGGCAAAAACCTAGAGTAAAACCTGGTTCAGTCTGCTTTCCAACAGACACCGGGAGACAAATTCACCATTCAGCAGGACAATAACCTAAAACACAAAGCCAAATATTCACTGGAGTTGCTTACCAAGATGACTTTGGATGTTGCCGAGTGGCCTAGTTACAGTTTAGTCTTAAATTGACTTGAAAATCTATCGCAGGACATGAAAATGGCTGTTTAGCAATGATCAACAACCAACTTGACAGAGCTTGAAGAATTAAGAATATAAAAATGCGCAAATGTTTTACAAACCAGGTGTGCAAAGCTCTTAGAGACTTACCCAGAAAGACTCACAGCTATAATTGCTGCCAAAGATGATTATAACATGTATTGACTCAGGGGTGTGAATACTTATGTGAATGAGATATTTCTGTATTCATTTTTCAATACATTTGCTAAAATCTCTAAAAACATGTTTTCTCTTTGTCATTATGGGGTATTGTGTATAGATGGGTTTCTGAAGGCGCAGAAGGGAGGGACACCAACCTGATCAACAAGCACTGCAGTAACTCGATCCACAGTATGTACCTCTAGACAATGCATAGCGTTAGTGCATTAGACATCTAATAATAATTCATTCAACAACAAACGTCTATCCACAATTAGGATTACCAAAGCAGATCAACGAGCACCGAAGCATCTAGACTAATGTTTAATTAGCCATCTCATAAACCATAGAGAGGGTAACATTGCTTTAATAGATATATCTCTTTTGTTCCCAGTCAAATTAGTGGAAGTATAGGAGGAAAAACAGAAAATGTTAAAGACACAGTATTCCATCAGTAATTGGTAATCAAGGCACTATACACTCCAGGAGCTTAGTCCAAGGACAATCTAAATATTGTAATTAGAACCTCGGGGTAATTTGCTTTCATTTGAGGAGATAATATCCCGCACTAATCAACATGCCGATTCCCCCTTAAGCTACAAAACTTCAATTAATAAATGTTTATCGTTTTTCCTCACAAAAGAACCGGGCTCAGAGATGGATGGAGGCACAACTAACCTGTTTAAGATGTGATGTGGTTGGTTTTGTGCAAGATCTTACTTTGTTCCATGACTGGGATATAAAAGCTGCAAAACATTTCAAGGTATTTTCAGAAGAAGCAGGCTTACGGAAATAGACAGTGCCTTAATTCTTTACAGGACATTTCAATCAGCACTGCATTACCAGAGCACTCAGACAAGGCACCACTGAGATAATGCTGCCCATTGACATTATATTTTCAGAATGTTTTTTTAGCTGCCTATGAAATAAGTTCCTTCTGCGTTTTCACAACTTCATCTGAAAAAGTAACTAAACCAAATGGCCACGGCTCACTCAAAGTTCTTAAAAACACGTTTTAGCTGATGGGGAATTCAGTTTGTTCATAATTCTTTGATGAGAGTTGTTCCCACATGGAATAATAACGCATCGTCTCACACCACCGATGGACACCTGGGCCATCTTTTCAACTAACTAGTAATGCATGCATACACACAATCCAATCCATATTGATATTGCCAGAATAACTAAGACATTCTTCTCCAGCCATGGACAGTCTCTTCCCATCAGAGACAGAGAATGAAAGGAGAGAACACTACTCCTGTAGATGAATGGCTTTCTTCCAGGCAGTTTCACACCAAGTGCTTCATCTCATAAAACCTATAATACCTCCTTATGCACTCATAAATACTACTGCCCTTTAAGTAAATATTAAGCATTGATGACGGAGAGGAATTGTCTGGGAGTCCCTTTCCAATGTCACCTCTCTCTCTCAAGGCGAGAGCTGAGGAATCTTGAACCAAGCCAGATCCCTCGATTTACCTCAACTTTCCAAGCAGTGAGACGATTGGAAGATTGCCCAACCTCAGTGTCACTGATCACCGTCATCAGCTTAAAACACTCCAAGGTCAAAGGTTACATTTATGGCCCTTCCAGTCCCTGTTGTGGCAGGCATGATGCCTAGATGAGGGACTGAAGACTGAACTGAACAGGGACTTCTTAATTTCCCAGGGGGCTTACTGTAATCTGCTTGCATAGAGTGGCATCCAGAAGGGCAGCAGGGAACCCTGGTCTGGGGCCAGCAATTGCTGGCTGGTGAAGAGCTGAGAGTGACAGGGAAGGCATTTGTTCAACGCTGCCCATTGCCAGTTAAAGGAAAAATCTACCCAAAACCACTAATTCCTATAATTTGCAGTGTTAAGTAACACTAATATGTGAGAAAAATATTTTTGGGTGAACAAATGTTTCATTTTGTCATTATAATAAGGTTGGTGGCAAATGTGAAGATCGTTGTGGAAATCTGTTGCAGCTCAAGTCGACCACAAAACCCACAATGCAATGCTCTCTCTGTGGGCTGGCTAGCTAGGTAGTTATCTAGCAAACGTAGCTACACACAATAATACCAAAGTCAATATCAGCATGTGAAGTAGTTAGTTAACTGTAAATAAATTTCACTAAAACAAACTACACTATCAATTTAGGAGTCTACAATCTCACCATGTACAACCTGCAGATCGAGTGGAATTTACAATTTGCAACAGCCATTCAACAGCACCATGCAATGCAGCCTGGACTGAAGAGGAAAACAAATAGGAAAAATGTGGTGGACCCTCTGTTAACATGCACATTTCTCGAGGTAGGAATATCACAAAACATATGATCAATGGTTCATTCAAGAGAAGACGTTATGACATTAGCCAGTATTGAAATCTGACATATACTGTATGACAGACGTTTTTTTCGATCTAAAAGTTGGATTCCTAATAACTTCCACTGTAGTGAGAGCAGCTTTATTGCTAAGCTATATCACACTGGCTGAATTTCTGCCTGCTTGAACGGCAATAGTATCAGATACACATGAAAACATAAAATGACCCCAGGAATCGATAGAACATCGCTCAGAGATGAACAAAAACAATATAACATTCAAAATGACTGAATATTTATTTTAATGGGAGGTCACGGCAATGGCAACCACAAAACAGTAAAAAAAAAATGCACTATAGCAGTGCTGGATTTATTCATGATAGATATATGGTGCATTCGAAAAGTATTCAGACCCTTTCCCTTTTTCCGTATTTTGTTAATAAAAATAAAACTTCATCAATCAACACACAATACCCCATAATGACAAAGCAAAAACAGGTTTACATTTTTTTTGCAAATATATTACAAATAGTCCCACAGTTGACAGTGCATGTCAGAGCAAAAGCCAAACCATGACACCGAAGGAATTGTCCGTCGAGCTCCAAGACAGGATTGTTTCGAGGCACAGATCTGGGGAAGGGTACCAAAGAATGTCTGCAGCATTGAAGGACCCCAAGAACACAGTGGCTTCCGTCATTCTTAAATGGAAGAAGTTTGGACCCACCAAAACTCTTCCTAGAGCTGGCCGCCTGGCCAAACTGAGCAATCAGGGGAGAAGGGCCTTGGTCAGGGAGGTGACCAACAATCCGATGGTCACTCTGACAGAGCTCCAATGTTCCTCTGTGGAGATGGGAGAACCTTCGAGAAGGACAACAATCTCTGCAGCACTCCACCAATCAGGTCTTTATGGTAGAGTGGCCAGACGGCAGCCACTTCTCAGTAAAAGGAACATGACAGCCAGCTTGGAGTTTGCCAAAAGGCACCTAAAGGACTCAGACCAGCATGTTCTGGGGCTGTTTTTCAGCGGCAGGGACTGGGAGACTTGTCAGGATCAAGGGAAGATGAGCGGAGCAAAGTACAGAGATATCCTTGATGAAAACCTGCTCCAGAGCGCTTAGGCAAAGGTTCACCTTCCAACAGGACAACGACCCTAAGCCCACAGCCAAGACAATGCAGGAGTGGCTTCAGGACAAGTCTCTGAATGACTTTGAGTGGCCCAGCCATAGCCCAGGCTTGAACCCGATTGAACATCACTGGAAAGACCTGAAAATAGCTGTGCAGCGACACTCCCCATCCAACCTGACAGAGCTTGAGAGAATCTGCAGAGAAGAATGGGAGAAACTCCCCAAATACAGCTGTGCCAAGCTTGTAGCTTCATACCCAAGAAGGCTTGAGGATGTAATCGCTGCCAAAGGTGCTTCACAAAGTAAAGGGTCTGAATACTTATGTAAATGTGATATTTTATTTTGTTATTTTTTATAAATTTGCAACAATTTCTAAAAACTGTTTTTGCTTTGTCATGATGGGTTATTGTGTGTAGATTGATGAGAATTATTATTATTTTTAATCAATTTTTAAGTAACGGAAACGGAAAACAATGTGGAAAAAGTTAAGGGGTCTGAATATTTTCCGAATGCACTGTAACTCAGGCCACTCCCGCTCATCCTGCTCACTGTGAGCTCTAAAGACAACATTAGGTAGAGCCACTCTCCATAAAATCTATGGCAAGACCTTAAAATGGTTGTCTAGCAATGACCAACAACCAACAACAAGTTGACAGAGCCTGAATAATTTTTTTAAGAATCATGGGCAAATGCTGTACAAGCCAGGTGTGGAAAGCTCTTAGAGACTTACCCAGAAAGACTTACCCAGAAAGAAGCGCCAACGGCGCTTCTACAAAGTATTGACTCAGGGGTGTGAATACTTATGTAAATTAGATATTTCTGGATTTCATTTTAAATACATTTAGCAGAAATGTCTAAAAACATGTTTTCACTTTGTCATTATGGGGTATTGTGTGTAGATGGGTGAGAAAAATGCATATTTAATCAATTTTGAATTCAGGCTGTAACAACAAAATGTAGAATAAGTCAAATGGGTATGAATACTTTTTGAAGGCAAAGTAGATCGGCGCACAGGTGTATCAATAGACTCTTAAGGATTAAAGGTCTTACTCACATCGGCTATGGAGAGCGTGATCACACAGTCGACCGGAAGTGGTGGGGTTCACGCTTTTTTGTTTTAACTGCAGATTTCCCCTTTTATACCACATTTCCATTTTACTCATTTAGCAGACGCTCATATCCAGCGTGACTTACAGCAGCCGTTAGGGTTAAGTGCCTTGCTGAAGGGCATATCGACCGATTTTTTACCTTACAGGTCCTCAGGTGGGTTTAGGTATTCATTGAATGGAAGGGACATTTCTCTGCATGCTTCTGCTGGAAAACAGTTGCAGAGAGCATTACTCAGATCATAAACAACCATTCTCCTTCACTTGAGGGAAAAAAAGCTAGATCGATTTTAAAAAGGACATTGCTTCGAGTGTTGCAATCACACTCCCAGTGAATTGCTCGGAGTTGATCCTGCACATGGACCAGTCTGAGCTCCAGGAGAGGCCAAGTTCAGGCTCAGCCAAGCCCAGCAAACCCCCATCCTCCTGGGCCACAGCGAGCCTGATTACAGCCTGCTTTCTGCCAGATTAAAACATACATCCACACAGCCGCTCCACTGCCCCCACTCCACTGCTACTGCTAGACAGAGTCTGCGCATCTGGCCTCTAATCAAACAATCCCTAAAATAGAGAAACAATTTCAGACAGAGAAAAGGGAGGGGGGATGGAGAGAGGGGGAGAGAGAGAGAGAGAGAGAGAGAGAGAGAGAGAGAAAGGAAGGAAGGAAGGAAGGGGATGAGAGAGAAGGATAGATGGAAATAAGTCCATGTACACACACACACACACACACACACACCACACACACACACTAAACATCAGGAGATTTTGAGTGATTGTATTGAGAGGTAGAGAGAGGTATGAGAAAGGTTTGTGCGTTGTCATCCAGATTGAGGCTTGACCTTTCATGATCCTTTCCTAAGCTATGGGGCCTGCTGATCGCTGATCCTCAGAGACAGACAGTGGATGGACAGACAGGGAATATGCATGATGGGAATACTGCACTGCATAGCGCCATGCCACACTGTTCAGACAGACTCACAGTATTCAGACTGACTGTCAGAGATATAAGCCAGCTAAAGCATATGAGGCAAAGAGGAGATGAGAAGGTGAAGAAAGAGCTCTAGGAAAGAGAGGATGAAAGGAACATGAGGATGGGATACATACTGTAGAAAGGCAGAAAGAGAAACAAAGAGCTGTGCGATAACTATTCTCTTATCTTTAGTTGGTGTTTTCATGTCATTTCCATGTTTCGATATATAAATTATTGTTGCATGTTTTTTGTATACTGTAACAACATTGTTGTACCCTTGAATGCTGACAGACAGACAACAAACAGACAGTGAGACTATAGACCGGGAGATTTATGGTTGGAAATGGCCTAAGAAGGCCCGCTCAAACCAAGGTGACACTGAGAAAATATGCATGCACATGCACAGTTGGGAACACACTCGCGCACACACACACACACACACACACGAATGCACACATTCTCGTAAACACATCACAGACACTGTTCCCTCTCATGCTTCAACAAGCGTCCGTGTTTCCACGCAGTGATCCAATCAACTCTCACTTGTGATTGTTCTAACTACCTCTAATTCCTACCTGCTCCCTGTGTAATTATCCCGTCTGCATTCGTTCAAATTATAGGCTGCATCCCCAGTTATAATCAGTGGGCTGGAGCTCCACTGATACAGGAGCAGGTCACCGTACCGTGAGATAAATACAGAGACGGCACAGAGACAAGGAGGACAAGTACAGGAACTATATAATCATGTGCCAGTCTGGTCACTTACATCCATATGGAGTAGATACATAAGAGATGTAAGTTTATGTGCAACAACTCTGACTGAGGATACCGGTTCTAAAGCACTAGTTCAAAATAACATTAGCTACCACACTCTTCCATCGACTTTTGTGTTACATCAAATGACACGTTAAATACTTGACAATGGCTAGTGGAAATATGTAAAATTGTCAGACCTTTGCCTAGACTCAATTACCCACAAAGAGATTGAATGTGGTCAGAAGATACGTTTTTTTGTTGTTGTTTGCTTGTTTAGGCGAAGGCCAGCCAGGCTTCTGCTAAGCCTGCTCAAAATGTGGATGCAAGAAAAGCACAAACATACACATGGGCGTACGTAATACAAACACTCATTCAAATTACAGGCTACGACTGCACACACACATGCGCATAATACACTTAAGTGCACACAGACAAAACAAACACTCCAACATGCACTCACACACATAGGCTCTGGGAAAAAAGGACTTATTTAAGCAGGAACTCACTTTCCCCCAAGGTGACAGGAGCTAATTAATGAGCTGATATGCGTGCCAGCCAAAACTCTATAAAACTGTGAAAGATAGCAGCTTTAAAGGCATTACCTACAGTGGTTTCTCCAAGGTAAGCCATGCATTAAAAGAAGACTAACTTTACAGAAACTGTAAAACGGTACAAATAAATCCATATTCCAGGGGTAATAAAAACGATGATATTTTAGGTCAGTACTCTCTTCACTCAACAGTGGCAGATGCTTGGCTGTTTATGCATCTAGACAGTTTCCACAAGGAACCCACAATGCTTTGCTTTCACCTTGAGGAGGAGGCACTCCATTCCATTTTTGTACAAGTATCATGCTTTAGTAATACAGTAGAAGGAAAGGAAAGAGGGAGGAATGAAGGAAAGGAGAAAGGAAGAAAGGAAGGAAATAAGGACACTTCTTGAATTAAAGTGACATATCCTGGGGCGGCAGGTAGCCTAGTGGTTAAAGTGTTGGGCCAGTAACTGAAAGGTTGCTGGATTGAATCCCTGAGCTGACAAGGTAAAAATCTGTCGTTCTGCCCCTGAACAAGGCCGTTAACCCACTGTTCCCCGGTAGGCCGTCAATGTAAATAAGAATTTGTTCTTAACGGACTTGCCTAGTTAAATACAATAAAACTCCTCGGGACAAGTTAGAAACAGTATCATACTGGGGAAGTCAAGTATGGTTATGTCTTTAGTTATTGTACTTTACAGTTCAGAATTTTCTGACTGTCTCAGAAACATTTTAATGGATTCCATTTTCTACTAAGTGTTAGAAAGTATATATTTTCACTGTACAGTACATTACACTACAAGGAGCATCCTCTTCTCCAGCTAATTCAACTATACTGACAGTAATGAGGGATGTATAAATATTTAACATAATGCCTTTTGAGTCATATTGATGACGAGGGATAGGCTTGACACTCGGGAGCTTACTGTGAGTGCACCGTGATTAAGTATCATAGAGAATATCTATACATCCATCCAAGAAAGTAATTAGCTACTGCTCAGCCCCCTGGCTTAACTCAGACAATTTGTCCTGGCCATTTGTCCTGACCCCCTCATCTTACCAGCCAATCTCTGGACTCTTTGTTATTATGCTTTTCAAAAAAGCTCACAGGCACACACTCCAGTGAAAAGGTCTACCTTAAACAGTATGCATGTTTTCACTCAGCACATATAATATACTATATAATAGAATAGACACTTAATTGTCAATTTTACAATGGAAATTGATTGATTTGCTGTCATAATACCCAACTTCACACATCCCGTTAAGGCCTGTCCATCTACTGTACCTTCTGTTTTCTGGGCCCAGCTGTAGGTGATCAGAGAGAGGAGCGCCATGCTTATCCCCAGCCATCTGAAGACACATGGCCCCCGTCGCATCTTCTGTCAAACGTTATTGCCTGCCCACCTGGACGGGAGGAAAAGAGGGACACTTCATTAAATGGCCAGAGATAACACATTTCAGCCCAGGTGTTCTTGTCCAGCACACACCTGTTAGCTAAGACTGCTCATAATGGACATACGTAATACTCATTCAAATTACAGGCTACGACCGCACGTGTACATAGGCTACACACGCAGGCGGACAAACAAAGACAGACACACATGCACAGAATTGTACAGAAAAGCCATGGTTGTTACTGAGCCATAGTGGGACACATGTGCAGGCAATGTGCGTGTTGCTCACATTCTCTGTGTACGTTATCGTGTGTGAATTGGGAAGACATCACATTATCCCAACACAATACATTGTAGATATAGCTGAAGTAGATGCAGTTCAGGTACATTATAAATGCATCAACAATAAAGGTGCAAGTTGGAACCAAATAGGGTTTTTGAGAGTGATGCCATTCTGAAGAACCATACATGGGATGGTTCTTTAAAGAGCCCTACCAAAACAAAAAATGCTAAAGCTCCAAAGATCCATTATTAGTTTCACAAGGATCCAGCATTAAAGGTTCTACAAAGATCCATTATTGGTTACACAAGGAAACAATTAAACAGTTATAAAAGAACCCTGGCCCTAACCATAACCCAACCCTTTGAAGCACAGCATTGATGGTTCTACTTAGATCTCTAAAAGTTTCTGTATAGAACCTAAATCAAATGGTTCTCTCAAATGGTGGCTCTTCAGGAATTTTGTTAAAATACATTAACTCTTTAAACTGTATTGAAATAATCAGTCATGACTAAACAAATCTCAAATGTACCAATAGTTTATTACACAACCAAGCACAAAACAAAGTAGAATGTACAATTTCAAACGAAGTATCATTTCATTTCAAACTCAAAGTACAATTTCCAACAAAGTATAATTTCCATTCATTTCAAAGTACAATTTAAAACGAAGTCATTGTTCAATAATAGAGGTACAGTATAATCTAAGAAGTGAACAATAATCTAATTGTAGAGCCCTGCACTAATGGCTTACAGAAAACGAATGAGTGTTCCAAAATGTCATAACGACAAGTAACCACAAACAACTGTGCTGATCCTCTTTGAAGATATATGGCAGCAGGAATATGGCTCTATTGACCATATGGCCTGAAAAACAGAATTAAACATCTTAATTCATCACACTTCCTATACTGTTATTGAACATTGCGTTAACATTCCCTGCTCAAGTGTGAATAAGTATCCACTGTTGCGCCACCTAGCCTGCCCACCACCATTGAAAAATCAGTGGACCCCCCTAGCAGCTGCCCACTTTATACTGAACTTTAAGAGTAATAATATAAAACCACAGACCTACTTTCTCCACCTCTGTTTGGCAGCCATCTAGCAACTGGGCACATAACATCTTCAGGGGACTCTTTGGGGCCTTCTCAACTACGTTGACTGCCATTTTATGCAGATTGATTATCAGTAGCTTATCCACGTCCTTGTGCATGAGTGCTGTCATCTCTTCCAAGAAGAGAATAAACCATAAATTATGTAAATCCATGATGTACACACATTCTGTAAATGAATTAATCTATTGCATTTTATTCATAAACTATATGAGATTAACTAAATAAGTCCTCAAAATACCAGACAAATATGTCAAATTCACCACAAAAACATACAGTAACAGTTGAGACTTTCTAAGAGTTAATTCCATCATATATATTGTAAATACATTATGTACCTTCATTCTTTTTTAATTTATTGTATTCATTAACTAAATGAGAAATTAATAAATTGGTACTTAAAACAAACTACCCATTAAATATGCTATTATTTTTTACTGGCAGTAAGGGGCACTGTTTGGCAACACTTACTAGCTAGCTACATTTCTCAATGCCAGCGTGAGGTGCTCATTGGCCCATAATATAGGAATGGCATTGCTGACTAAAAAGTGAAAACATAATTGAACAGACAACCCACTTATGAATCAGATTCACATGTGAAACAACAATCACCAAGATTACTATCTATCTAATATTTCATTCAATTGTGTCCCTTCCCCAATATTGTCAGCTTAATATGTTATAGCTAACATCATGTATGATGCTAGCTAACGTAAATAGCTAGTTAGCTACACCGGGCATAACATTTTGCTGTACACCACTGTGTTTTGCTAACATTAGCAAGTCACTGTTCGTATTTAGCGAGTGATAGGTTTTGGTTCAAACAACTAACATCTCACATGATGATATTACTGAGAAGTTTGGTTTTGGTTCAAACAACTAACATCTCACATGATGATATTACTGACAAGTTTGTTTTCTAGCTAACTTGGAAAACCCAACCTAGCTAGCTAACTCATCTGACTTGGCCAGAGATACTTTTGTGATCTGACTTGGTGAGAGCATACCAAGCTTGGTAGATATCTAACTTAGATAATGTAGCTAGCTAGCTAACATCGCATGGTGCTAAATAGCTAGCTAGCTAGGTAGCTGCACCATGTGTGAGAGTTCCCTGTAAACCAAAGAAGCAATACTGTCTAGCTTGTAGACAGTTAACGTTAGTCGATATAACCAAAGATACTGGTAACTAGATAGCTAACTAATGTTAACTAATAACTACAGGTTAAACATTGTGTCTGTGTTATAACTTTATCTACCTTACTGTGCTCCCCCAAGCCAGATCAGTTAGGTAGTAGCTATACTGTTCACTGACAAATTACTGACATTTAGGAATATGGTTTAAAATAATTTATAATAAATTACACTAGATGAATCTAGCCAACTTTGATACTCACCAAAATGTTCCATCAGATGATGATGTAGCTATGCTGCAATTTACCTCAGAGGATCAGATGAGAGCAGGACATAAACCACGTATCCACAGTTTTTAGTCATGCCGTATAAAAGAAAGACGACAGGTGTTTTGGAGTCAAGCGATGATATGCTACGTCGTACTACACCTGCGACTTGGAAAAGCATTATGAGTTCATAGGAAGATTAAATAAATCAGTTAAAGCATTTTGCTGGGCTTTCAACATCAATTTGATGTCTCAAGGAGAAATCATGGCTTTCCATGCAGCTACTGTACAGTATATGGCAAGCCCTAACCCACCAGATTTCATTATAGCAACAATTTTCAAACATATCAATGAGTAGCATGCATTTTTTTATAATAAAAAAAAAACATTTGGATATTTATGAAAAAGATTGTAATGCATATCAATCAGAGCATGTTGACTGATGAGCAGAGAACATGCTATGAAAGGGACACATCTGCAGGCTTCCATACATTTCAACCTTTTAGAATTCTGAAGAACAGTAGATGCCATGTCAAGAACCCCCCACTTAACTCAAAAGCTCTTTATCAGTCAAGAGTTCTACAAGGAACCTTAAGAGCTGATGAAGAACCATTTAAGAACCTTTTTTTTCTTCTTCAGTGTATTCAAATCCTCGCTGGACACATCTATCACAGTAGACCACCTAGTGTGTTCTTGTCACTCTATGTAGCCTATGTGATTGAATTACACAGTGCACAGCACATACATATATTTCCCTATACAGATGCAAGGTGTCTTGGAGAAGAATATAAGTGTTTTAGCTTTTATCTGTAAGGGGTATTTTGAGTCAGAACTTCCTCAGTCGATATATTCTGGGAGAAGGAGATACGCTGCAAAATGTGATTTTAAACCATACGGTGGCAGGGCAAGCAGTCACAGATATCCCCCGGACCATATCAGCACCTCTGTCAGTCATCTTAGCACATATGCTGACAGAATAATTATTTGTGACACAAGAACACATACATACCACCAAGACAAACAGACATTTAAATGTTTTACATTTTTGTAATTTAGCAGATGCTCTTATCCAGGGAGACTTACATCCAGACAGACACACAAGCACGCACACAAATCATAGATATAACTAGCGGATTACACCAGGGGATAATGGAGAACAACCCCAGCTGTTGTATCTCTTCTTCGACTGCGACAATGACATTTTTTGTATGTATTCTCTCTCTCCAACTCTCTCTCTTTCTGCCTCTTCATATCTCTCGCTCTCATCCCAGTGGTGTTCCCTTTGAAGCCAGGTTCATTTCCCATGTACATCTATCTGTCTTAACAGGGCTGATCAGTACACGTTTGAAGCCAGTCTTCAGGGCCCAGAAACTCTGGAGAGAGGGGAGGGCCATCTTTCAGGATTCTCCCCAGATTACTTCCTGTCTGAGCCTAAACTGTCTGTCATAACATCCCTGTCCTCATGGGGAGAAAGAAATCCATGTGACTCTAGGAGAAGAGAATAAGGGGAGCACAAACTTGGTGGCATAGTGAGTCAACTGAATGTTTTCCTGGCGTACAAGGTTAACAAAGCCATGAGCATGTTTTCTAGCCACAACCCAGGCTTTACTGTGACTCTAAAGGAACATGCTGATGGTATTGGAGGAAGATGGTGGTGAAATGAGAAAATTGTTAGTTGATGTCATGTCTCCGTTCCTTCTTTTGTTTATCACAATTGCTCCAACTACACCAATGGGATGGTGGACTTCTGACAGTGGTGTAAAGTACTTAAGTAAAAATACTTTAAAGTACTACCTAATTAAGTCGTTTTTTTGGGTATCTGTACTTAACTTTACTATTTATATTTTTGACAACTTTTACTTCACTACATTCCTAAAGAAAATAATGTATCTTTTACTCCATAAATTTTTCCTGACACCCAAAAGTACTCGTTACATTTTGAATGGTCATCCCTACTGCCTCTGATCTGGCGGACTCACTAAACGCAAATGCTTTGTTTGTAAATTATGTCTGGGTGTTGGAGTGTGCCGCTGGCTAGCTATAAACAATTACAACAAGATAATTGTGCCGTCTGGTTTGCTTAATATAAGCAATTTGAAAATGTACTTTTACTTTTGATACTTAAGTATATTTTTGCAATTACATTTACTTTTGATACTTAAGTGTATTTAAACCAAAATACTTTTAGGCTTTTACTTAAGTAGAATTTTACTGTGTTTTATCTTAAGGTATTTTTACTTTTACTCAAGTATGACAATTGAGTACTTTTTCCACCACTGACTACTGAATGTGTAAAGTTTAACTATGTCCTTTACTTTGGATGATACTTTTTATATGACAACATCTGGGGAAACATACTGTAACTACAACATGATTCTCAACCTCTAATCTCTGCTGCGAGTCTGTATTTCAGTCAGTATCTCTTGTAGGACATTTATGTGGCCGGAATAACATAGTGGAAGTGAAGCAGTGAGATCAAACAGATTGTGCCGAGGGGGGAGGGGGTGGGGGGAGTGAAGCAATCACGGTTATGGATAACATGGAGACTGACAAGGCTGGGCTTTATCCAGCGAGGGTACAGTAGGAGCCCTACTCCATCTGAAATAAAAACAAGAACAGCTTCTCATCTCCTTCTCCTCTCTTTCATCAGACTTTCTTTTTCCCCGACTAGCTCTTTTCTGCTTCTGAGTGTCGGAAGTGTCTTGATAAAAGGGAATCATATCTTTCCATTACACATGAAACGAGTGAAGAGCTGATCTAACACTCATGGTACCTGTATAATCTCTTTTAACATCCCATCTGCTGGCAGCCACTTCAAGCTTGTCTTCATACTCGTCAATAACGAGGATGACTTTTGATATCAATCACACTCGGCAACTAAAGATTTACATGCAGGACATGGCATTTGAAGAGGTTTTTCCATGTTCTGATGATTCTACAGTACAAAGGTTGAGCATATGTATATACTGGATGTATATAAGTAGGGGTCAACAAAGCTGAAAAGACACTTTGGCATTACAACCTAACTTCAGTTGAACATTTTGCCTGTTGGTCAGGGCCATACAACAGATTTCCGAGGTTTCCTGTAGAAGGCTATATTCTAGTCTACAGAGTTGTGGACTTGAGTCACATGACTTGGACTTGAGTCACAAATTTGATGACTTGATAGAAAATAAAATAACTTGAGACTTGACTTGGACTTGGAGCCTCAAGACTCTGGACTAGACTTTAACTTGAGACTGATGACTTGAAATTATCTGGCCAGGTTTTGTAATGTTTTGTCACTCATTTTGTGGCACATGGATTAATCTACACGCAGCAAGAGATGGTAGCCGCAGCATCGCCCTTGCAAAAAAACTTCAACAGATTGCCTAGTGAAACGCACACTCTGCACACTGATTGGACCAGCAAACTGTCAATCAACACAGGTTGGGTGAGCTAGAGAACAAATTGCTGATTTGCTGTTCGGGTGCAGCACAAACAAATTGTAGAGAGAGAAGATTGCCATAATAAATAAATATGCAGCTCCAAAAATTGTTTGGTGATCAATAATATTAACTTAACAATTACTACCATACTGTAGGTCTACTGGTCTTTTGGTATGTAACAATTGCTTGATATTGATATTTTACTTATGAAGCTTGCGATTGTAATTTGTTGTTAAAATCAAATATTACTGTCACGTCCTGACCATGGTAAGCTGTTATTTTCTATGGTAGAGTAGGGCGTGGGCGTGACAGGGGGGTTTATTCAGGGCGTGACAGGGGGGTTTATTCTATGTGTTCTATTTCTATGTTGTTAGGTTCTAGTTTTTGTATTTCTGTGTTGGTTTGGATGATCTCCAATTAGAGGCAGCTGGTCCTCGTTGTCTCTAATTGGAGATCATACTTAAGTAGGGGTTTTTCTACCTGGGTTTTGTGGGTGATTATTTTTGAGTAGTGTTTGTTTTACCTCTGCGTCACGGTTTGTTGTTTTGTTTATTCATGTATTGCATAGTTTCACAGAGTAAAAAAAATGTGGAACGACACACACGCTGCACTTTGGTCCTCTTCTCCTGGCGACAGCCGTGACAATTACTGTGGCGAAGACGCACCATAGGCACTGCTTTTCACTTGCAGTCTCAAAACTCCCGCCAGTGGAGAGGGCTTTTTTTCTCCTGCTGAAATGTTTGCTCTTGCTTTCACACGTTGAAATGCATAGACCTTATGTGGTAAATCTATATTCCATCTAATACTACAATAATTGCAAGTGTTTCATCATTACATTACCTTACTGTTTATTGCAACACGTAGACATTTCTATTTCATGTTTTTTAGGCCTACTACAATACATTTTCATTTTGAGCTCCTGTTAGACAGACTCGATTTGGTTTCTCAGATAGGACAGGTTAAGCCTGATACAGAGGCTATTTCTTTTGGGTTATTGCCTGTGTGTATTTCATAAATCTATTTGTATATTTTGTATGATATGGCGCTTTCACCATTGGATCACCAAGACCTGTAAATACATCTACACTCTGAGCATGTCAACCTGCCTTCTGCTGATTTCATGCGCTTACCACTACTACAAGATCCATATTTTACAATTACATAGGCTAATAATTGCAGACAAAATAATGCAAAGGGCTGTCCTGTAGCCTCGATAAATAGACAACGATTTGTGGTTGAACAAGTCGTTGCATGTACAGTATAGATTTGTTTTTGACTTGAGACTTGGAGTTGACTCGAGTCTTGACCCGTTCTACTTGGGACTTGACTTGAGACTCAGATCTTGTGACTTGAGACTTACTTGTGACTCGAATAATAGTGACTTGGTCCCACCTCCGCTAGTCTATAAGAAATAAGCTGCAGTAAATTCCAATATCCACTCAAAACAGTTGTTGCTGTGTCCATGTGTATCCTGAGTGGATATAAGTCATATAAGCTGTGCTTCGGAAATGCCTGTCCAAAGTCTGACTCTCTCTCTCTGTTCAAGTAGCTGACGAGACAAGAAAGAAAATACATTGTATTGTCTTTTCACAATCACTGAGTAGATGTTCTGAGCATCTACTGGAACAGAGCCAGAAAAAAACAACATCCACCCCTGCAGAAAGAAACCATCAAGCCATCAATCTACGCCTCGACTTATCAAGCAGTCAATTACGGCATCTAGTGTGTGTGTGTGTGTGTGTGTGTGTGTGTGTGTGTGTGTGTGTGTGTGTGTGTGTGTGTGTGTGTGTGTGTGTTTGTGTGTGTGTGTGTGTGTGTTTGTGTGTGTGTGTGTGTGTGTTTGGTGGAAGTGTTTGTGGGTGTGCATGTGTTTGTTTGTGTGCACGTGTGCGTGTTTGACTCATCTAAGGATGTTCCAGTTATTGGGTCAGTGTAGGTCCCAATGCAGGCCTCCAATGTTGCACATTGCACTACTTGGCTGAGGCATCAAGCCTCATTGATGTAATCCCATTTGTATAAAATGGCCTGGCCTGGCATGTCTGGAACTGTCCCTAAATAGGATCACTGGGCTAGATACTAAAACCTCTGAGAACGAAACATGGTAGGAGATTAAAACCATTGTTAATGACCCTTCAAAATATTTACCAGTAGTAGCTTAACTGTCCATGTTTCAGCACTCTACAGAGTTTCCATGAGTTACTTTGAGTTTGATATACAATCTTCACCAGGATCGTTCTTTACAAAGTTTGCCTCCAATATCACTTATCTGAAACTCCTCCCCTTGGAGACAGATATTGAGAATTGCAAAATCATCAGTTTAAAATTAGACGCAATTATAGCCCAACTCCTCCCCAAAGCATTGTGAGTGATATACTGTACAGTACTGTGTGTCATCTGACTGATCAAGTGAATTAATGACAAACAAAACATAATCAATCATGCATGCAGATATGCAACTCATACAACTTGTACAAGAAAACAACACATGGTACCATAAATCAGACTATACACTCTTAGAAAAAAGGTGCTGTCTAGAACATAAAACGGTTCTTCGGCTGTCCCCATAGGAGAACCCTTTGAAGAACCCCTTCTTGTTCCCGGTAGAAGAACCCTTTTGGCTACAAGTAAAAACGTTTTGGGTTCCATGTACAGTGCATTCGGAAGTATTCAGAACACTTGACATTTTCCACATTTTGTTACGTTTAAGCCTTATTTTAAAATGGATTAAAAAAGTAATAATTTTCACCAATCTACACACAATACCCCATAATGACAAAGCAAAAACAGATATTTAGATTTGTTTGCAAATGTATTAAATATAAAAAACTGAAACATCAACTTTACATAAGTATTCAGACCCTTTACTCAGTAACAAGCACCTTTGGCACGGTTAAAGCTTCAGGTCTTCTTGGGTATGACGCTACAAGCTTGGCATATTTGTATTTGGGAAGTTTCACCCATTCTTCTTTGCAGATCCTCTCAATCTCTGTCAGGTTGGATGGGGAGCGTCGCTGCACAGCTATTTTCAGGTCTCTCCAGAGATGTTCGATCGGGTTCAAGTCCGGGCTCTGGCTGGGCCACTCAAGGACATTCAGAGACTTGTCCCGAAGCCACTCCTGCGTTGTCTTGGCTGTGTGCATAGGGCCATTGTCCTGTTGGAAGGTGAACCTTTGCCGCAGTCTGAGGTCCTGAGGTGCTCTAGAGCAGGTTTTCATCAAGGATCTCTCTGTACTTTGCTCCCCACAGCATGATGCTGCCGCCACCATGCTTCACCGTAAGGATGGTGCCAGGTTTCATCCAGACATGATGCTTGGCATTCAGGCCAAAGAGCTCAATCTTGGTTTCATCAGAACAGGGAATCTTGTTTCTCATGGTCTGAGAGTCCTTGGGTGATTTTTGGCAAACTCCAAGCAGGCTGTCATGTGCCTTTTACTGAGGAGTGGCTTCCATCTGGCCACTCTACCATAAAGGCCTGATTGGTGAAGTGCTGCAGAGATGGTTCTCCTTCTGGTAGTTTCTCCATCTTCACAGATGAACTCTGGAGCTCTGTCAGAGTGACCATCGGGTTCTGGGTCACCTCCTTGACCAAGGCCCTTCTCCCCTGATTGCTCAGTTTGGCCAGGCGGCCAGCTCTAGGAAGTTATGGTGGTTCCAAACTTCTTCCATTTTAGAATGATGGAGGACTGTGTTCTTGGGGACCTTCAATGATGCAGAATTATTTTGCTACCCTTCCCCAGATCTGTGCCTCGACACAATCCTGTCTCAGAGCTCTACGGACATTTCCTTCGACCACATGGTTTGGTTTTTGCTCTGACATGCACTGTCAACTGTGAGACCTTATATAGACAGGTATGTGCCTTTCCAAATCATGTCAAGTTGTAGGAACATCCCAAGGATGATCAATGGAAACAGGATGCACATGAGCTCAATTTCAAGTTGCATTTCAAAGGGTCTGAATACTTATGTAAATACTGTATTAATATTTTTACATTTTTAATACATTTGCTAAAATAAAAAAATAAACAGTTCTCCCTTTGTCATTATGGGGTATTGTGTGTAGATTGACGAGGACAAAAAATGATTTATTACATTTTAGAATAAGGATGTAATGTAACAAAATGTGGAAAAAGTCAAGGGGTCTGAATACTTTCCGAATGCACTGTAGAAGCCTTTCCACAGAGGGTTCTACCTTGAACCAAAAATGGTTATCCTATGGGGACAGTTGAAGAATCCTTTTGGAATCCTTTTTTTCTAAGAGTGTAAGCAGCACTTTTTACCATAAAAATGCTGCCGTAAACAAAGAGACAGCACCATAAGGAGTATGTCTTTATCAGCATGTATACAGACCCTTCACTATAGTCTGATTACAACAATAACGGCTGTAGATGGTTTAACTTGTTACATCTTAATTCAAAAACATAACTTTGTTCCTGCACTGCGAAACGCACAATTTCATTGTGTTTTGTTCTAGTTGTCTAATCAATTATAATACTACAATAATTATGTAAAAGGTGTGATAATTCGACTGACAGCTCTAAGTGTTTGTTCTAATTGACAGGGCAGAGGCATTACAAAGAACCTTGTTAGCCTGAGGGCCAGGTCCTGTAAAAGCCAGGTCAAAGACGTCCCAGACTGAACCTTCACCTGCTGACAGCCTTCCATAGAAACACCCTCTCCTCACAACAACCCTTCTGCTACCGTAACCAAATCTCCTCAGCACACACCCGCTCCTGCAGCTAGCGGTCCAGTAACCCAAACTGGACGTCCCTCAACGTGACGTTAAGTGAGCCGGCCTTGCATGATATTGCACGCTGTCCACAAACGACTACTGTTACTGTCTCTGTTACCCCGTCACCTGGAATAAAGAAGAGAGCTGGAGCTGGAACAGAAGAGCTGGAGAGTAAGCTAATGTCTCTGTGAGGTCCCTGCCAGAAAAAAGTAGTAGATATTCATTACACACTGTGAGATGTAATCAGTCCTAGCTAGGGGTCCTCCCGCTTCATAATGACTGGGGTGATTAGCGCAGGCAAATGGACTGGGGCTCCGTGCCTCATGGTATGCCTCAGCTAGGAGCCGGGCAGAGATAGAAGCACTCACTAAACACACCTGCAGCTGCCACAAGCTTATCTTCTTGAACCTTTCTATTACCTGTTGGCCTGTCTCTGTTAGCTTTTTGCTAGCCATCTGTATTATTAATTAACTGATTAATTAATTAATTATTTGTGTGTTGGAGTGAAGCAGCACAGCAGCTTTGTAAACAAACAATGCATACAGGACACTGGCAAAAAACTAGATGTTTTAGAGCTACTGTCAATGTATTTGTTTAACTTAATCACAAACTCAGCAAAAAAAGAAACGTCTTCTCACTGTAAACTGTGTTTATTTTCAGCAAAAACTTAACATGTGTAGATATTTGTATGAACATAACAAGATTCAACAACTGAGACATAAACTGTGAAACTTGTTCAGACATGTGACTAACAGAAATTGAATAATGTGTCCCTGAACAAAAGGGGTCAAAATCAAAAGTAACAGTCAATATCTGGTGTGGCCACCAGCTGGATTAAGTACTACAGTGCTTCTCCTTCTCATGGACTGCACCAGATTTGCCAGTTCTTGCTGTGAGATGTTACCCCACTCTTCCACCAAGGCACCTGCAAGTCCCCAGACATTTCTGGGGTGAATGGCCCTAGCCCTCACCCTCCGATCCAACAAGTCCCAGACGTGTTCAATGGGATTGAGTTCCAGGCTCTTCGCTGGCCATGGCAGAACACTGACATTCCTGTCTCGCAGGAAATCATGCACAGAACGAGCAGTATGGCTGGTGGCATTGTCATGCTGGAGGGTCATGTCAGGATGAGCCTGCAGGAAGGGTACCACATGAGGGAGGAGGATGTCTTCCCTGTAATGCACAGTGTTGAGATTGCCTGCAGTGACAACAAGCTCAGTCCGATGATGCTGTGACACACCGCCCCAGACCATGACAGACCCTCAACCTCCAAATCGATTCCGCTCCAGAGTACAGGCCTTGGTGTAAGGCTCATTCCTTGACGATAAACGCGAATCCGACCATCACCCCTGGTGAGACAAAACTGCGACTCGTCAGTGAAGAGCTCTTTTTGTCAATCCTGTCTGGTCCAGCGACGGTGGGTTTGTGCCCATAGGCGATGTTGTTGCCGGTGATGTCTGGTGAGGATCTGCCTTACAACAGACCTACAAGCCCTCAGTCCAGCCTCTCTCAGCCTATTGCGGACAGTCTGAGCACTGATGGAGGGATTGTGCATTCCTGGGGTTACTCGGGCAGTTGTTGTTGCCATCCTGTATCTGTCCCGCAGGTGTGATGTTCGGATGTACCAATCTTGTGCAGGTATTGTTACACGTGGTCTGCCACTGCGAGGATGATCAGCTGTCCATCCCGTCTCCCTGTAGCGCTGTCTTAGGCATCTCACAGTACGGACATTGCAATTTATTAACCTGGCGAGATCTGCAGTCCTCATGCCTCCTTGCAGCATGCCTAAGGCACGTTCACACAGACAAGCAGGGACCCTGGGCATCTTTCTTTTTGTGTTTTTCCAATCAGTAGAAAGGCCTAAGTTTTCATAACTGTGACCTTAATTGCCTACCGTCTGTAAGCTGTTAGTGTCTTAACGACCGTTCCACAGGTGCATGTGCGTTAATTGTTTATGGTTCGTTGAACAAGCATGGGAAACAGTGTTTAAACCCTTTACGATGAAGATCTGTGAAGTTATTTGGATTTTTACGAATTATCTTTGAAAGACAGGGTCCTGAAAAAAATATCTTTCTTTTTTTCTTCTGAGTTTAGTAGTTTAATTGCAGTTATTGTAACCATGCTTTAAAGTTAATGTGGCAGGAATATTCAGCCTTCTGGACTGGGAAGTGTTAACATCCGACAGTCTTTCCTGGGTAGTTCTGCTGCAGCATAGTGACCCTAACGCTTCGAAAACATCGACAGCATCATTGCATTTGGTACACCAGAATTACATTCATTTCCAATGAAACGCTGTGTTTTCCTTGCAGCATTGCGTTGCAGAGGCAGTTGCGGTGCGTTCTATGTGGTGCATACGTATCCAACGTATGCGTCAAACTGTATGCGTAGACGGCTTGACAGAAATAGTAGCAGAAGGTGAACGTTGCAACATATCCAGATGATGCTGCATTCTATTTTGCGCAAGGATGCTGTTGCTGTGTTCGAAGCGTAATAGGGGATGGAATAAACACCATTACATGCTTTTGCAGTCCTCCTGAAAGCAATTGAAAGCTTTAATATGTTTACTATAATGGAGAAATAGATAGAACAAGATACAGCCGCTGTGCTTGTTGGTGTTATGTTTTCATTTTACAGTAAATGCAGAATAGACATAATCAGTGTGTGTGAGAGAGAGAGAGAGAGAAAGATAAAGAGAGAGAGAGAGAGTGAGAGAGAGAGAGTGAAGTGTGTGTGTGTGTGTGTGTGTGTGTGTGTGTGTGTGTGTGTGTGTGTGTGTGTGTGTGTGTGTGTGTGTGTGTGTGTGTGTGTATGCCTCATGCTTCTCTATCATAGCTTTCAAGTGCTAATTCCAATACTAGCTAGCTCTAGCACTAGTGTCATAGTTGATAATCAATTCTATAAATATGAGTGGGATAGGTGTTTCTCTCCACACTCTGAGACACCATCCTGGGTTACTAAAGTAAAGTGCAAAAAGTAAACAGATATTAGAGCAATATTCTACAGTAAAGCTAGACC
This sequence comes from Salmo salar, assembly GCF_965601325.2. Classification (NCBI taxonomy): domain Eukaryota; kingdom Metazoa; phylum Chordata; class Actinopteri; order Salmoniformes; family Salmonidae; genus Salmo; species Salmo salar. Next base: position 20,018,591 of record NC_138308.1, on the reverse strand, counting down.
CCGCATTGAAAGTCAGTAGAGCCCACTAAACCTTTCATATCTCTCCAAAAACAGTTATGATGTCTCCAGTGGTGTGGTTGTGCCTGGAGAAGTAGGTATACTCAAATTTTGCCAGACATTTCCCAAACGGCCCACCCAGCGAAGGAAAGGTGCCCTGTGTGAATTAGTTTTTATGAGAAACAGTGACATACATTCTGAACGACAAACAATGATAAATCCCATGTTGGTATTTTCACAGTCAGACCAACCCAAGCTGTACTGTGCAAGTAGGCCTACTGTTGAAGCAGATAAATGAGGTTTTCAACTGAGACAGAAATTCTAATTATTCAAATGTTTCCAAAATATTCAGGTTTTCACTCTCAAAGTCACACTTTTTTAATAGAAAAACAACAACATTAATGTTCTAAGTCCATACTAATGTTTATATCACATCATGAGACCACTTTTCAGGTCTGGGAAAAATCTAAGAAATTTAGATTTTTGAGTGTAGTTACCCTTCAATTCAAGTGCTCAGCACCTAGCACTGTTAGCAGTGTTTCTTTAGCATATGAGATGGAGTTTGCACAGCAAATGGCCACTGGATTGATGCAAATAATCATGGTATTCTGCCAGGCTACTTTGTAGCTAGTTAACATTTAATTGAGAAGGTTTTTGGGAAAGCCTTTCCATCTACTATAAGATGGTTAAGCTTATCATTAGCATCTATATTTTTCCTGTTACATAATTGTTTGAAACCTGGTGGTTTTACTTCATATTAAGAAGCATGTCTTACCTTGCTTCAAAGTAGCCTATAGTCAAAATCCCACCATAGAAACGTGGAGCCAATTATTTTATAAAGACTTCCTCATATTCGTTCTCCTGTTCTATTGGTTTTCTTTCAACTTTCTTTCATTGTCTAGCAGCCAAATGCATTATCCTAGTCATATTAGCAACCAATGATAGTTGTTGCATCTTTAGATCTCCCCTCTTTCTAAATTTCCAACGGATATTTCCATCTCTGTCCATGAAACCACTCACAGGAGCGGTGCGCATTTTAGAACAGTGTTTTCATGCAAATTGCATTTTAGAACATTCACTTGTAGGCCTTCTAACATGTACACATTGCTGTGACTAAAATGCCTGCCCATACCATAACCCCACCTCTACCATGGGACACTGTTCACAACGTTGACATCAGCAAACCGCTCGACCATAAGACGCCATACACGTGGTCTGCAGTTGTGAGGTCAGTTGGACATAATTGTCAAATTCTCTGAAACGACGTTGGAGGCAGCTTATGGTAGAGAAAGGAACATTCAATTCTCTGGCAACAGCTCTGGTGAACATTCCTGCTGTCAGCATACCAATTGCACACTCCCTTGTGTTGTGTTACAAAACTGCACAATTTAGAGCGGCCTTTTATTGTCCCCAGCACAAGGTGCACCTGTGTAATAATCATGCTGTTTAATCAGCTTGTTGATATGCCACACCTGTCAGTTGGATGGATTATCTTCGCGAATGAGAAATGCTCACTAAGAGGGATGTAAACAAATTTGTGCAAAAAAAATGAGAAATAAGCTTTTTGTGTGTATGGAATTTTTATTTTATTTCAGCTCATGAAACATGGGACCAACACTTTACATGCTGCATTTATATTTTTATTCAGTGTAGTTTATCCACATTTTAAGCCAAACATTTTGATCCGTTCCATCAGCCTTATTAATTGATACGGCGTATACCTCCACTACACTACATTGACACGCATCGTGGGGATTAAGAAGTGAGTATACACAATGCTCACTAAAATATAAGTGGGTATACAGCGTATACCCTCACTACACCACTGGATCTCTCCAAAAACAGTTCTAACCTCTCCACAAACAGTTATATTGGGAAACTTAACGATGCACTGTCAAACTTTTGTATAATTTCAGCCAGTAGTTTTGAAAGTGGTGCTCACGAGCCAAGACGGATCCCAGTTTTTGGTGTACAACGTCATCCAATTGGGACCAACACTTTACATGTTGCATTTATATTTTTGTTTAGTGTAGTATATCAACATTTTAAGCAAAACATTATTGTCATCCATTTTGTGTGATATATTACGTATTTTGCAATTCATATGATATCACCCAAATTTTACAATTGGTTTGATATGTTACCAATCCAAATCATGCAATATGTTACAAATGTATTGTGCTTAAAGGTCCAATGTAGCCATTTTTATCTCAATATCAAATATTTTTTGGGAAACAGTTAAGTACCTTACTGTGATTGATTGCAATTAAATTTGTCAAAAATAAACAAAAATAATTTCTTAGCAAAGAGCAATTTTTCATTCAAGAATTTTGCTATGATTGTCTGGGAGTGGTTAGAGTGGGGAGGGAAAAACTGAAAACTCGCTGTTATTGGGAGGTTTGGAACTCTCTTTCTTATTGGACTATTAATAACTAAGGGCAAAACTTGATTCCACCAAAACAGGCTACAATTTCAGGCCGTTTTTTCAAACAGTTCTTACAATAAAAGTGCAGTTTCATAATTTTCACAATTTCACATTATTATTCCAACCTCATAGTGGGGAAATGCTGTATGTGAACTGTTTCAAGAAGCTAGGCTTATGTCACATGTCACTACTTCACAGGAGAGGCATTTTAAGTTTTATGTTTTTTGGCAGAAATGCCTTCTGGAACATGTGACAATTCACGTGCCTTAATAACAAACTTGTATGCCATCTGGAAAAAGCCAGGAACCTTCCCACTAGCCATGATTGGCTGAGATATTGGATGGGCTGCATATGCAGAGAGATGAGTTCGGATTGGCCTGCCATGTAGCACGCGTCTGTCTATAACATGAGCTGCTCAGTATGTATAGATAATCCTTGCTACCATGGCTTTTATGAAAGATATAACGTTAGCCATGGAGATCTGAAAAAGGGTTACTTCTACTCTCAACAACATTGCTGCCCAGAATTTAGCAGGCACTATGGACAAAGATCAGTGGGAAAAGTTGTGATGGACTCCTTCATGTGTGAACCGGAGTGACTTGACACAACAATGTGCTGAACAAGCTGTAGCTAGCTACAAACCAAATGGAAAAGAGACACTGCTGTGAGGCATTCATCCATGTATACAGGTAAGTGTCTAGCTACATTTTCAGATATTACACATTTCTAATTTGGCAGAAAGTGGTTTCATTGCAAGTTAAACACAGCTAGCTAGCTAACATTTAACCTAGTTGGTTAGCTTTAGCTACAGTTGAAGTCAGAAGTTTACATACACCTTGGCCAAATATATTTCAACTCAGTTTTTCACAATTCCTGACATTTACTCTAAGTACAAATTCCCTGTTTTAGGTCAGTTAGGATCACCACTTTATTTTAAGATTTTGAAATGTCAGAATAATAGTAGAGAGAATTATTTATTTCAGCTTTTATTTCTTTCATCACATTCCCAGTGGGTTTGAAGTTTACATACACTAAATTAGTATTTGGTAGCAATGCCTTTAAAATGTTTAACTTGGGTCAAATGTTTCGGGTAGCCTTCCACAAGCTTCCCACAATAAGTTGGGTGAATTTTGGCCCATTCCTCCTGACAGAGCTGGTGTAACTAAGTCAGGTTTGTAGGCCTCCTTGCTTGCACACGCTTTTTCAGTTCTGCCCACAAATTTTCTATGGGATTGGGGTCAGGGCTTTGTAATGGCCACTCCAATACCTTGACTTTGTTGTCCTTAAGCCATTTTTCCACAACTTTGGAAGTATGCTTGGGGTCATTGTCCATTTGGAAGACCCATTTGCGACCAAGCTTTAACTTTCTTACTGATGTCTTGAGATGTTGCTTCAATATATCCACGTAATTTTCCTCCCTCAAATGCCATCTATTTTGTGAAGTGCACCAGTCCCTCCTGCAGCAAAGCACCCCCACAACATGATGCTGCCACACCAGTGCTTCACGGTTGCGATGGTGTTCTTCGGCTTGCAAGCCTCCCCCTTTTTCCTCCAAACATAACGATGGTCATTATGGCCAAACAGTTCTATTTTTGATTCATTAGACCAGAGGACATTTCTCCAAATAGTACGATCTTTGTCCCCATGTGCAGTTGCAAACCGTAGTCTGGCTTTTTTATGGCGGTTTTGGAGCAGTGGCTTCTTCCTTGCTGAGTGGCCTTTCTAGTTATGTCAATATAGGACTTGTTTTACCGTGGATCTTGATACTTTTGTACCTGTTTCCTCCAGCATCTTCACAAGGCCCTTTGCTGTTGCTCTGGGATTGATTTGCACTTTTCGAACCAAAGTACGTTCATCTCTAAGAGACAGAATGCATCTCCTTCTTGAGCGGTATGACGGCTGCGTGGTCCCATGGTGTTTATACTTGCGTACTATTGTTTGTACAGATGAACGTGGTACCTTCAGACATTTGGAAATTGCTCCCAGGGATGAACCATACTTGTGGAGGTCTCCAAAATAAAATCTGAGGTCTTGGCTGATTAATTTTAATTTTCCCATGATGTCAAGCAAAGAGGCACTGAGTTTGAAGGTAGGCCTTGAAATACATCCACAGGTACACCTCCAATTGATTCAAATGATGTCAATTAGCCTATCAGAAGTTTCTAAAGCCATGACATAATTTTCAAGAATTTTCCAAGCTGTTTAAAGGCACAGTCAACTTAGTGTATGTAAACTTCTGACCCACTAGAATTGTAATACAGTGAATTATACAGTGGGGGGAAAAAAGTATTTGATCCCCAGCTGATTTTGTACGTTTGCCCACTTACAAAGAAATTATCAGTCTATAATTTTAATAGTAGGTTTATTTGAACAGTGAGAGACAGAATAACAACAAAAGAATCCAGAAAAACGCATGTCAAAAATGTTATAAAATGATTTGCATTTTAATGAGGGAAATAAGTATTTGACCCCTCTGCAAAACATGACTTAGTACTTAGTTGCAAAACCCTTGTTGGCAATCACAGAGGTCAGACATTTCTTGTAGTTGGCCACCAGGTTTGCTCACATCTCAGGAGGGATTTTGTCCCACTCCTCTTTGCAGATCTTCTCCAAGTCATTAAGGTTTCAAGGCTGACGTTTGGCAACTCGAACCTTCAGCTCCCTCCACAGATTTTCTATGGGATTAAGGTCTGGAGACTGGCTAGGCCACTCCAGGACTTTAATGTGCTTCTTCTTGAGCCACTCCTTTGTTGCCTTGGCCGTGTGTTTTGGGTCATTGTCATGCTGGAATACCCATCCACGACCCATTTTCAATGCCCTGGCTGAGGTAAGGAGGTTCTCACCCAAGATTTGACGGTACATGGCCCCATCCATCGTCCCTTTGATGCGGTGAAGTTGTCCTGTCCCCTTAGCAGAAAAACACCCCCAAAGCATAATGTTTCCACCTCCATGTTTGACAGTGGAGATGGTGTTCTTGGAGTCATAGGCAGCATTCCTCCTCCTCCAAACACGGCGAGTTGAGTTGATGTCAAAGAGCTCCATTTTGGTCTCATCTGACCACAACATTTTCACCAGTTGTCCTCTGAGTCATTCAGATGTTCATTGGCAAACTTCAGATGGGCATGTATATGTATTCTTGAGCAGGGGGACCTTGCGGGCGCTGCAGGATTTCAGTCCTTCACGGCGTAGTGTGTTACCAATTGTTTTCTTGGTGAGTATGGTCCCAGCTGCCTTGAGATCATTGACAAGATCCTCCCGTATAGTTCTGGGCTGATTCCTCACCGTTCTCATGATCATTGCAACTCCACGAGGTGAGATCTTGCATGGAGCCCCAGGCCGAGGGATATTGATAGTTCTTCCATTTGTGAATAATCACACCAAATTTTGTCACCTTCTCACCAAGCTGCTTGGCGATGGTCTTGTAGCCCATTCCAGCCTTGTGTAGGTCTACAATCTTGTCCCTGACATCCTTGGAGAGCTCTTTGGTCTTGGCTATGGTGGAGAGTTTGGAATCTGATTGATTGATTGCTTCTGTGGACAGGTGTCTTTTTTACAGGTAACAAGCTGCGGTTAGGAGCACTCCCTTTAAGAGTGTGCTCCTAATCTCAGCTCGTTACCTGTATAACAGACACCTGGGAGCCAGAAATCTTTCTGATTGAGAGGGGGTCAAATACTTATTTCCCTCATTAAAATGCTAATCAATTTATAACATTTCTGGCATGCATTTTTCTGGATTCTTTTGTTGTTATTCTGTCTCTCACTGTTCAAATAAACCTACCATTAAAATTATAGACTGATCCTTTCTTTGTCAGTGGGCAAACGTACAAAATCAGCAGGGGATCAAATACTTTTTTCCCCCACTGTAAATGAAATAATCTCTCTGTAAACAATTGTTGGAAAAATTACTTATGTCATGCACAAAGTAGATGTCCCAACCGACTTGCCAAAACTATAGTTTGTTAACAAAAAATTTGTGGAGTGGTTGAAAAACGATTTATTGATTCCAACCTAAGTGTATGTAAACTTCTGACTTCAACTCTACTTGTAGATTCATACTCCAGCATTTAATGCATAGTGGCTAGCTATGACAATCTGTTTGTACTGTAGCTATGGGTTGAGATTATGGTTAATTGTTTAGCTAGCTAGCTACATGTCTAAACAAAAGACTCCACTTCGCATGAGAATGATTACATGACCCATCAAGTTAGCCAGGTGTCTCTGTGGGTGATTATGGCCATCTATTGTGTTTCATGAACATCTGTACCTGTCTAGACAATAGTGACCCATCCACTTAGCTAGATGTGGCTGGGGGTTGGTTATAGCATTTCTTTCACATGACCCAAAGTCATATTTTTACCTGGAGTTTTTCTTTATTGTAGGCTACTACTTTCATGAAATCTTTGGTTGTATATTACACTACCTTATTCACTCTGTTTAGCACATGGCATCACATGTGAATCCTTAAATAGATGGATGGGGCTAAGTTGTGAACGATGCTGAATAGGTATTGACAAAGAAGAGCTCTCCAGTAGGTGTACCAAAACATTCAAGGACCATTTCATCAAAGTGGGGTTACAAGTTTATTAACTTTCAAAGCAGAAATACTTTCCCATTGTTCCTCATCTGCAGACTATGATATACCATTTTGAAGCTCTGAGTCCTTACTTATATGCAATGTAAAAATCACAATTTCAAATGTTGCTACATATGACCGAATCGAGGCGGTGGGTCACATATATGTAAACCACAGGAAAATCACGTTTTTGACAGCAATGGGCGTTTAAGGTTCCAGAGTACATCTTTAACGGGACAGATGCAACACTGTATACAATGTTTTGTTTCTGATGGGGAAGGTTTTAATTTATAGTCGCTGAGAGAGCTGCAGATCTCTGAGGTTTATAATACCTGTCTGATTCATCTCATGACCACGTTCCAAAGCTCTAAACCCTGTGGAGCTAAACCCATGTGGGTGCTTTTCTGGCTCACTGCTTAACATCCCAATGTAGGCCTAGTATCCATGTTACAAGGCACTCAGCTCAGTACAATGGGTGTTAAACATTAACTGCTGACTCCTAACAAAGCACTTTTGACTTTTGGTGAGATTTCCTCTACTTAATGTGTGGCTTAACATACTTGCTGTGGAAGTCTATCTGTTGTAATCACAAATCATTAATTGTGAGGAAAGGTTTTCAACTAAGCTTCAACCCATGTTTGAATTAGTGATACTTCAATCCGAAGAAGGCTTGAAATTTTGACTAGCAGTCACTATATAACAGCTGATTAAACAATTGATCTGGTGAACATTGTTCGCTTGAAAAGGAATGGGCAGGAATACATTCATAGACAGCAACATAATCACATCTTGTAAGAAGGCATTGAAGCATCAAAGGCAATGAAGCATCAAAACCACTTAATTTAAACCTACAGTACGATGACGCAGCCTAGGACATATATACCTGACGGGAAATGTACAATCAAAACCTGTTGAAAAACAATCATTACTGGTCAGATGTGTCATGTTTCCAATACATTCCAGAGTCTTTGCAAAGAGCTCTTTTGAGATGTGTGACTGACCGGCTCGATTCGGTCTTATGTATCAAAATTTGAAATAGCGCTTTTTACATCGGATAAAAGTACAGCCTTTTTTTATATTATACACTACAGTTGAGGAACAATGGGGAAACAAATTCTGTTTTGAGAAAATGTCCCTTGGATGTTTTGGTACACCTAATGATGAGCTCTTATTTGTCTACACCATTCAGCATCGTTCACACCCTCTTAAGCTTTAGTCTCACCCATTTTTTAAGAATTCACACGTGAGGCCATGTGCTAAACATAGTGAGTGTGGTAGTGTACTAAGCAACCAAAGATGTCAAGACTAAAGGCTGGTTTATACTACGTCTATCGACATCTCTTATCAGTTGTCGCAGTGACATCATAAACATTCTTTTAATTAAAATTGTAACACCAATAAACCCATCCATGAAAACAATTATTTAGTATATGTTAATCGAGCAAATCAGCCAACTAAAAGCAACTTTCTAAACAATATTTTGGTTCATGTCTAGCTTTAAATTAAGTTAGCTGGCTAGGAGGTTCAAATAATGACCATATCATAGCTGACAACGTCTTAACTTAAGCTAATTTGTATGCATTATTACAGGAAAATAAACTCACAACAAGATCATTATTTACAAGTTAATGGCAAGCTAATTACAGAAAATAGCTTGCGGTTGTGCGTGTGACGAAATAAAAGCAGGGCATACTACCGGATACTTTTTTAACTAGGACACTGTCTCATTGGCCTAACGTTATATCCTAATTTGACTTTGGTGCAGGTCATGTTGTTCTTCACATTACCGTCTCTGGTAAACACACTATATTAAATAAAATCTAAGTTTATTTGTCACATGTATAGGATACAGTAAAATGGTAGAGTGAAATGGTTACTTGCATAGTGGAGTCTTTTGTTTACACATGTAGCTAGCTAGCTCGCTAAACAATGAAACATAATCCCAACTCATAACGTTACTACCATACATGAATCTGCAGGTAGCTAAAGCTAACCAACTAGGTTCAATGTTAGCTAGCTTGCTAATATTAGGCTATAACTAGCAATGCAAATGGATCTCTGAGATACAAATAACATTACTACACAGATCATACACATAATGTCAGCTAGCGAGCTAGCCAGCTAACGTCAGCTTGCTAGTTAACAGTACACTTTAACTGGCAATGAAAACGACTTTCTGACAAAATTAGAAAGTATAATATCGGAAAATGTAGCTAGCTAGACTCTCTTACCCGTATACATGGATGAACGCTTCTCCCTCTCTATCACCGATGTCATGGTTGCCCTTAGTTTGAAGATGTAATCCGGAGACAGGTGTTTTATACAATAGCTTTCTTTGTGTTATCTTTTCAACTTCCTCTGCATATTTGCAATCAAACGCCAGAGTTTTTTTCCATCTCCTTAGCTATTTTGCTCTGCTTCCACTTGGCATTCCACTGATTTAAATACTCAGTCCACCAGAAAGTGGAGAGCATTAGCAAGACTTTTGCAGTTCTTTGTGATATCTTTCAAAAAAGCAGCGTTGGAAAGGATTACCGACAAATACTGAGCAACTCGTGTTATAGACAGAAGCATGTTACATGGCTACCAGTCCAAACGTATCTCTCGGCATGTCCAGCCCAACCATTATCTCAGCCAATCATGGCTAGCGGGAAGGTTTCTGACTTTTTCTGTGGTTAAAACAACTAGACTCGTAATTTAACAATTGTATTCATCTTAACAGATGGGGCCCACGTTTGTTATTAAGGCACATGAAAGTTCACAAGTTCCGGATGGCATTTCTGCCAGAAAAACACATTTTGGTGAAAAAATATATGTTTACCTTCAAATGCCTCTCCCTTGAAGTATTGACGTGTGACATACGCCTAGTCACTTATAAAGGCTGTTGTCATTCTTCACGGTGACGGCTATTAATCATCAAATGCAATGTGAAATAGATGGGTATACATGCTGTAGCAAAGACATAACATGAACATTTTAGCTGCCCATAACCACCACAGGAGAAGCAAGTCAATACACAAACTTGCTAGCTGACTCAAATGCTTTCTAGGTATAATGCATGATAACTCAAAATATGATTTTTTTTGCTGCTAGCCTGCTCCTGACTGAGCCACACACAATCAGACTCTTTAACAATGCCCCCAGTTCTACCAGGGCTTTTATAGCATGACCAACATTCAACATAACTTCTACCTTACAAAACAGTTATGTATAGTCAGCATAGATCACCACCTCACTGAAGAGCTGAATGGTTTGGTCACACACAAAATAAATTACATCTGCAAGAATGCATACCAGACCTGACATTGACAGTGAAAGAGAATAAGGTATTGCACAATATATGCCTTTAAGAGCCTTTTTCATTCCAATCCATTTGAAATCATTTTGCAACCATTCAATCTCAGCTAAAAACAGCCAACCTTAAATACATCTGGTATTCAAGTCAACCACTTCTCTTCTCCAAAAAAGTTATTGAAGTGACAGCCGAAGTCTGTTTGAATGAAGCATGTGTTCACTTACCTCTTATACTTTCTGAGAGCATTTCAGTGGGTAGAATGGATCTGCTAATGGTAACAACCAAAGAAGGGTCCAGCCATTTGTGATAAGAAAAGTGAGCTTTTTGCTACTTCCAACCTGGGAGTTACATTCCAATTAGAACTATGTCATAGTAATCCCTAAAAACCTCAGTCCAAGCACATAAAAAACATCAGTTGGAAGCAAGAACTTTAATATGCATCTTTGACCCCCATCCCATTATCTTCACATATCCCATTGTCTGTGGATGGCTGGAACAGCTTAAGCACGGACAATGTGATGATTCTTTGAACTATAGAACGTCTCTTTATGCAGGCCCCTTAACTACTCCACAGTGTGTGTGTGTGTGTGTGTGTGTGTGTGTGTGTGTGTGTGTGTGTGTGTGTGTGTGTGTGTGTGTGTGTGTGTGTGTGTGTGTGTGTGTGTGTGACAACGCAAAGGCAGCATGATCTTTGGATCAGCTAGCTCAAAGTGGTTACACTATTAATTTAGCAAAAAATATTGTATCAATACCAAATGGACAGCCCAAGGCTTGCTCACGTGTGTCGAGATACAAAAGGGATATTGAGGGAACTAAGACCTGCAATCACTTAGAGGTGGATTCACTCCGTATCGCCAAAGCATTGCGGAAGATACATGTTAAGAGAGAGAGAGAGCAAGACCCCACCTGGAAAATGTTAATGAAGTCCTCATGATCTACCCACAATCAGCCCTGCCCTGATATTAACCCTCCCCTGCTGTCAGTAATAACCTTTGATCTTGTGCCACTGTCCCTGTGCCATGCCTCTATTCCTACTTCAGGCCACTCCAGGTGTCAGAGTAGCACCAGACGGTATAATGTCCCTCAGCGTCTAATTATGGGCTGATTTGATAAGGGTGCTCAACCTGAACCAGCCCTCTTGATAAATGTGGCATGTACGCATAGGAGGTTAGATCTTAATACAGCCCTGCATCTCACACAATGTCTGGGGAAATTGAAACACGGGGGGGGGGGGGGGGGGGTAGGACAAGTCTTTCTAGCGATCCTGGCTCGTCTCCGTCTCCACATCCGGACAGATGTTTCAGGTATCGCTGACCACGGGTGTCATCAACTACTGGTGGCATGGCTCCCTTACATTGAGCAAAATGTCACTTTGGATTTTGCGTAAGGCCATCCATCACCTTCTGTGTATTACTAACAGTAAGAGGTTACTGTATATGTGACCTCACAAGGTCATATCCTGCATGTACTGTAATCTTTTGACCTCCTTATAATTGTTTCTGTCACCACATGGTTATTGTCATCCTACCATATTTCTGGTAGTGCTCAATGACCCTGACTGAAATCCCACTGGGACTATGCAAATGTTCAACACAACATCGTGGGATATGGTCTTTGTTATGTCAGCACTCAACAAAATAACTGAACAACACCCAAATGTGACCATTGCCACGACATTCAAACAGCCACATTTAAACTGGCAATACCTCAAAGGGTTTGCTTTAGGGAAATACTTCTAGAAAATAAGAAAAACCCACACGAGGTAAAACATAAATTCTTCATTTCAATTAATAACACTGTAATATGTCTCAGACTTGTCATCGCTTAGTAATGTCTCATGCAGTGTTGCGCCAGATGAGAGGGAACCATTAGTTAGTCATGGGAGTGTTCCAACCTTGTTTAATTTGTGTTTTATAACATAAACACACAAACATAAACACACACACCTTCCTCGCATGAGCCCTGGGTAATAATGAAGAGGCGATGAATCACAAGTGCAAACTACTACTACTACTACTACTACTACTACAACAACAATCAGAACACACAATGCTGAAAGTTATAAAATTGTCTCCAATATCTATTTGACTCGCATAGCATTTTGATGAAAAGAAAGACAAGTCCCAGTTGCACAATATGCAGAGTGAGGCCATCTTGAATACTGGTGTTTTCAGGTATTTTTGGGCCCACCCATCATTCCCTATGCTATTCTCTACTGTACATTAATAAGTCTAAAGAAGTACTTCATTATATCAGAATGGACAATGTATAGCCTCTGGTTCTGATTAGTTATCAGAGCATTATAACCTCTTTGGTTCACCTTATTAATACTGTATCTTAAGATGCCTTGAGCCTCCTCTTCTCTTACTGACAATAAAGATAGAGTAATGTAAGGAAGTCCTCATGTCATGTACTGAAGACCTGGCATCATTCGTCTAGCTCCTTTGGTGCAGTCCAGAACTCTCAAACTGTGCAATGCGTACAAGGAGGAGAATGTAAGGGAATGATTTTGTCTTAGGCTATACACATTCTGTGTGTGCTGCATTGCAGATTTAATTGAATTCCATCGCTTCATTATGAACTCAATGCCACATGTCTTCTGCCTTGCATTGAGATGTCTTGAGGGAGATTATACATCACTCAACTATTGACAAAACCTCCTTGTCAATAGTTATTAAGGGATAGTCTTAACAAGAGAAGAGGTTTAGACAAGTCAATGTAACCTCAGGCAGAATAGAACTCATTTAACTCAGATACTAAACACATCCTGCTGATGTAGTCCTATACTGTGGCTTAGATGCATAGAGCATGGCAAAGGTTAGCCATATATAGGACGCCATGCAATGAATGCAATGGCGTCCTAGATCGCTAGAATGCGAAGCCTGGAACATATACACCAAACTCCAGCTGTGGTAATCCGCGCATAAGACAAGTCACAGAGTGTCCTACCACTGTCTACCATAGTCGGAGTTATGTGCCTGTTTGGAGAAAAGGTCAGAAGGTTTCTTCACATTATACAATCCAGATGGACAGACAAAGAGTAATGAATTATAGGACTGCCTTCAATAACAGTCAGGCCTAAACCTTAGGACTTTTCACCAAATATGTTCCGTGCTCCGCATCCTAGCAATCTAGGACACCATTGCGTTCACTGTGCGGTGCCCAATGTCGGGCTAACCAAGGCTGACCACGGCTGCTCTCTGGGACAAGTCACCTCATTTAAAGTTTAATAGAGGCAAGAATCACTCATTTCTTTTCCTGTTTTCTCGAACCCCTCTCGGAATATATGCCCACGCATGCAGGCCTACAGACAAACAACTTCGAAAGCATTGACCTATAATGTACATGTGAACCAGGGGCATTATCAGAGGGGTGGCAGCGCTACCCTTAGTGTCCCCCCTTTCTCATTGGGTAAGAGCGCTGTTTGGATACCGGCCGTGCACACTCTCTTTAGAGGGCAGACTGGGAAAAATGCACAACCGGATGACTGTCAGCTCTGTACAGGGCTTAACAACAGGTGCAACCAACAGACAGAATGGGGGGTGGCGAACATGACAACTTGCGGGCAGTGGGTTCTGAACAACAATGACCAAAAATGTATACAAAAAAATATTTTACCACCACCTGAAAGGGCACTTTGGAGACTGGAAGGGCAAAGGGGCATGTACTCTGCGACAGCACCTCTTACACCTCAGGAGGTTGAAAAAGTTTGTCATGGCCCTCAAATCCTCAAAAAGTGATACATTTTGAATGGCTGCATCACTGCCTGGTGTGGCTGTCCGATCACACGGACAGCCAGTACATCACTGGGGCCTAGCCTCCTGCCAGCCAGGAAATCTATATCAGGCGGTGTGGTAGAAAGGCCCGGAAAATCTTTAAAGACTCCAACCACCCAAGCCATAGACTATTCTCTCTGCTTCCGCATGTCAAGCGGTACCGGTGCATCAAGTCTGGCAACAACATGCTCTTGAACAGCTTCTATCCCCAAGCAATAAGACTGATAAATAGCTAACAAAATCGCTACACAGATTATCTGAATTTACCTTTTATCTTTATTGACCTTTAACTGTATCTATGCACACTCAGAGGGCCCTACACACTCACACTCGTTCCATCGTCTGCTCACTCACAGATTATATGCACATACAGTGCATTTGGAAAGTATTCAGACCCCTTGACTTTTTCCACATTTTGTTATGTTACAGCCTTATTCTAAAATTGATTAAATTGTTTATTTTCCTCATCAATCTACACACAATACCCCATAATGACAAAGCAAAAACAGGTTTTTAGAAATGTATAAAAAATGTAAACTGAAATATTACATAAGTATTCAGACATTTTACTAAATACTTTGTTGAAGCACCTTTGGCAGCGATTACAGTCTGGAGTATTCTTGGCACACACATATTTGGGGAGTTTCTCCCATTTTCTCTGCAGATCCTTTCAAGCTCTGTCAGGTTGGATGGGGAGAGTCGCTGCACTGTTATTTTCAGGTCTCTCCAGAGAAGTTCGATCATGTTCAAGTCCGGGCTCTGGCTGGGCCACTCAAGGGCATACAGAGACTGCAGATCCTCTCAAGCTCTGTCAGGTTGGATGGGGAGCGTCGCTGCACTGCTATTTTCAGGTCTCTCCAGAGATGTTCGATCAGGTTCAAGTCCGGGCTCTGGCTGGGCCACTCAAGGGCATACAGAGACTCCCGAAGCCACTCCTGCATTGTCTTGGCTGTGTGCTTAGGGTTGTTGTCCTGTTGGAAGGTGAACCTTCGCCCCAGTCTGAAGTCCTGAGCGCTCTAGAGCAGGTTTTCATCAAGGATCTCTCTAACCTTTGCTATGTTTATCTTTGCCTCGATCCGGACTAGTCTCCCAGTCCCTGCCACTGAAAAACATCCCCACAGCATGATGCTGCCACCACCATGCTTCACAGCAGGGTTGGTGCCAATCTTGGTTTCATCAGACCAGAGAATCCTGTTAATCATGGTCTGAGAGTCTTTTTGCAAACACCAAGCTGGCTGTCATGTGCCTTTTACTGAGGAGTGGATTCCATCTGTCCACTCTACCATAAAGGCCTGAATGGAGGAGCGCTACAGTGATGGTTCTCCTTCTGGAAGGTTCTCCCCTCTCCAAAGAAGAACTCTGGAGCTCTGTCAGAGTGACCATAGGGTTGTTGGTCACCACCCTGACCAAGGCCCTTCTCCACTGATTGCACAGTTTGGCCAAGCTATTTAAAGGCACAGTCAACTTAGTGTATGAAAACTTCTGACCCACTGGAATTGTGATACAGTGAATTATAAGAGAAATAATCTCTGTAAACAATTGTTGGAAAAATTACTTGTGTCAAACACAAAGTAGATGTGCTAACCGACTTGCCAAAACTATAGTTTGTTAACAAGAAATTTGTGGAGTGGTTGAAAAACGAGTTTTAATGAATCCAACCTAAGTGTATGTAAACTTCCGACTTCAACTGTATATACTGTATTCTATACTATCTATTGCATCTTAGCCTATGCGCTCTGACATTGCTCATCCATATATTTATATATTCTTATTCCATTCCTTTACTTAGATTTGTGTGTATTAGGTATTTGTTGTGAAATTGTTTGGTATTACTTGTTAGATATTGCTGCACTGTCGAAACAAGAAGCACAAGCATTTTGCTACACTCGCAATAACATCTGCTAACCATGTGTATGTGACCAATAAATTTGATTTGATTTGTGTGCCTTTCCAAATCAAGTACATTCAATTGAATTTACCACAGGTGGACGCCAATCAAGTTGTAGAAACAGCCTAAGGATGATCAATGGAAACAGGATGCATCTGAGTTCAATTTCGAGTCTCATAACAAAGGATCTGTGCATACATTTAAAAAAATATGTATTCACTTTGTCATTATGGGGTATTGTGTGTAGATGGATGAGGACAAAAAATAATTTAATCAATTTTAGAATAAGGCTGTAACGTAACAAATTCTGGAAAAAAGCCAAGGGGTCCGAATGCACTGTACATTTCTACTGACTCTACACACACTAGTGGTGACCCGTCATTCGGGGCAGGTGGGGCAGAGGCTGTTTTTAGCCCCGCCTGTTTAGCTAAATTATATTTATATATTTAAATACAGTACCAGTCAAAAGTTTGGACACACCTACTCATTCCAGGGTTTTTGTTAATTTTGACTATTTTCTACATTGTAGAATAATACAATGAAATAACACATGTGAAAATAACACACTATGAAATAACACATATGTAGTAACCAAAAAGTTTTTAACAAACCAAAATATATTTTATATTTGAGATTCTTCAAAGTAGCCTTTGCCTTGATGACAGCTTTGCACATGCTTGGCATTCTCTCAACCAGCTTCAATTAACAGGTGTGCCTTGTTAAAAGTTAATTTGTGGAATTATTTTCCTTCTTAATGCGTTTGTGTTCTGACAAGGTAGGGGTGGTACACAGAGGAGAGCCCTATTTGGTAAAAGACCACCTCCATATTATGACAAGAACGGCTCAAATAAGCAAAGAGAATTGACAGTCCATCATTACTTTCAGGATCGGTGTCCCGTCCACGGGAGTCTTAAAGCTAACGTAGGCTAATGCGATTAGCATGAGCTTGTAAGTAACAAGAACATTTCCCAGGACATACTGTAGACATATCTGATATTGGCAGAAAGCTTAAATTCTTGTTAATCTAACTGCACAGTCCAATTTACAACAGCTATTACAGTGAAAGAATACCATGCTATTGTTTGAGGAGAGTGCACAGTTCTGAACACGAAAAGTTATTAATATACCAATTAGGCACATTTGGGCAGTCTTGATACAAAATTTTGAACAGAAATGCAATGGTTCATTGGATCAGACTAAAACTTTGCACATACACTGCTGCCATCTAGTGGCCAAATCTAAATAGGAACTGGGCTGGAATATTACATTATGGCCTTTCTCTTGCATTTCAAAGCTCATGGTACAAAGAAATTACAAAAGAACGGTTGTTTTTTCTTTGTATTATCTTTTACCAGATCTAATGTGTTATATTCTCCTACATTCCTTTCACGTTTCCACAAACGTCAAAGTGTTTCCTTTGAAGTGGTATCAAGAATATGAATATCCTTGCTTCAAGGCCTGAGCTACAGGCATTTAGATTGGGTAAGTCATTTTAGGTGAACATTGAAAAAAAGGGTGGATGACATGGTCAGTCAATCCAGAAAATGTCAAGAACTTTCAAAGTTTCTTCAAGTGCAGTTAATAAAAACATCAAGTGCTATGATGAAACTGGCTCTCATGAGGACTGCCACAGGAAAGGAAGACCCAGAGTTACCTCTGTTGCAGAGAATACGTTCATTAGATTTACCAGCCTCAGAAGTTGCAGCCCAAATAAATGCTTCACAGAATTCAAGTAACAGACACATCTCAACATCAACTATTCAGAGGAGACTGCATGAATCAGGCCTTCATGGTCTAATTGCTGTAAAGAAACCACTACTAAAGGACACCAATAATAAGAAGAGACTTGCTTTGGCCAAGAAACATGAGCAATGGACATTAGACCGGTGGAAATTTGTCCTTTGTTCTGATGAATCCAAATTTGAGTTTTTGGTTACACCCACCGTGTCTTTGTGAGACGCGGAGTAGATCAACGGATGATCTCCGCATGTGTGGTTCTCACCATGAAGCACGGAGGAGGAGGTGTGATGGTGTGGGGGCCTTTGCTGGTGACACTGTCTGTGATTTATTTAGAAATCAAGACACACGTAACCAGCATGGCTACCACGGCATTCCACATCTATATGCCATCCCATCTGGTTTGGACTTAGTGGGACTATCATTTGTTTTCAACAGGACAATGACACAATACATATCCAGGCTTTGTATGGGATTTTTGACCAAGAAGGAGAGTGATGGAGTGCTGCATCAGATGACCTGGCCTCCACAATCACCAGACCTCGACCCAATTGAGATGGTTTGGGTTGAGTTGGACAGCAGAGTGAAGGAAAAGCAGCCAACAATAGCTCAGCATATGTGGGAACTCCTTCAAGACTGTTGGAAAAGCATTCCAGGTGAAGCTGGTTTAGAGAATGCCAAGAGCATGACAAGTAGTCATCAAGGCAAAGGGTGGCTACTTTGAAGAATATAAAATATATTTTGATTTGTTTAACACTTTTTTGGTTAGTACATGATTCCATGTGTGTTATTTTATAGTTTTGATGTCTTCACTATTATGTCTTCACTACAATGTAGAAAATAGTAAAAATAAAGAAAAAGCATGGAATTAGTAGGTGTGTCCAAACTTTTGACTGGAAGTTTTTATCTAATGTATTATTATTTATTTTTTAAATGTGCAAGTTATTTTGGCACTAATACGTGACACATATCAGTTTGCAAACAATTAATTCCAATGCCATATTTACAATGTGCAGGGATACTGGAGTGATGGATATGTATAGGGGTAACGTTACTAGGCAACATGATTTAAGATAAACAGTACAAGCAACTTGTTTGTGAGTGGATGTGCATGTGTGTCAGTTGCGATTTTAGCATTTAAATCTTGGTGGGGCAAGCCAGCAAAGTTTTATGCATGCCAGCAAAGTCACAACACAACACTAAACAATATATTAATTGCACTATAACAGTGACAAACGGCCCCCACAAACTGTTAGGGCCTACATAAAGCTGTCCCAACCGCAGAGCTATCTTTACCACCGCTACACCTGGCTATCAGCGGAGCCATGTCTGGCAGCAAAAGAGTTCATTCAGCCTCATTTAGTGCCTTTTTAAAAACATAGCTGATATGGCTGACCTGCTTAAACAAATGTGGTTTTTACTGACAATTGAGATGTACAAACTATGGCATAAGGGAGCGATGAGCAGATAAGAGGTAATCCGTAATTTCGATTAAGACATTAATGAGCAAGCTAAGACGACGTAGTCTATATAACTATTTGTTCAGCACTTTTTAAATGTACAGTGACAAAATTCAGAGCATGGGCATTATAGTATTCTCCCTGTACACCAAGTCAGAACCATAGGATAAATAAAGGGGGCATATCAGCAGACAATGAAACCTCTTAAAATATTCAACAATGACATTTCTCTAAAACAGGCTATAGGCTACATGTGCACCACCAAGTCAAACAGCAGGTTAAGTTATGAGGGGGAATGTGACCAAATTATTAGGGCGAGGCACATGGGCTACTAACAGCTTACTACACAACATACACTTAGTATTACTTTCTCTGCTACAGTATACATATATCCCTGGCATAGTACATAATTTATGTAGCAGCATACAATATATTTTTGGACTCACCATTGTGCTGCGCTCACTTGAACAGGAACGTGGTGTGGCAGTCCTTCTTGTGGGTAAATTTAATCATGTAACTTAGTCTGGCATTCTCTGAATTTATGGTGCTTTCAAGACAATTGGGAACTCGGAAAGAACAAGATTGAATCATGACATCAGTGATCTTCAGGTCGGAGCACTAGAGGAGGTCAGAGTTCCTAACTTGGAATTCCGAGTTGGATGACCGTTAAAAAACGTATTTTCCTAGTCAGAGCTCATTATTTTCAGAGTTCCCAGATGTTGGTTTCCAGTTGTTTTTAACACTGCAGAAGTCATGATGGATTGACAGCATGGCCAATGTATTCAACCTTTTCTGGCCCATGGTGTTGCGTGTGAATGTTAATCCTTTTAAGCTTGGAAAGAGACCCTTAAACCCAGACTTGGACCACACACCCTCTCCACCGAATAGCAGGCAGGGGAAGGAAAATAGTGATTAATTTGCAACGCTTGCAGTTAGCCACTGATTCCTTCCAAACCACTCATTGTTGAATTTGCGATTTCTGACTAACTAGCATGGTATTCTTTCACTGTAATAGCTACTGTAAATTGGACAGTTCAGTTAGATTAGCAAGAATTGAAGCTTTCTGCCAATATCAGATATGTCTATGTCCTGGGAAATGTTCTTGTTACTTACAACCTCATGCTAATCACATTAGCCTACGTTAGCTCAACTGTCCCGTGGAAGAGACCGTGATCCCGAAGAAGTTTTAAAGCCCTGTATATAGTATGCTTATGTAACCGATGTGAAATGGCTAGTTAGTTAGCGGTGGTGAGCGCTAATAGCGGTTCAATCGGGTAACGTCACTCGCTCTGAGACCTGAGGTATTTGTTCCCCTTGCTCTGCAAGGGCAGGGGCTTTTGTGGCGCGATGGGTAACGATGCTTTGTGGGTGTGAGTTGTTGATGTGTGCAGAGGGTCCCTGGTTCAAGCCCAGGTTGGGGCGAGGAGAGGGACGGAAGCTTTACTGTTACATTGGTGCCGTGACCCGGATCACTGGTTGCTGTGTAAATGGAGGAGGTCAAAAGGGGGGTGAGTGTAACCGATGTGAAATGGCTAGTTAGTTAGTGGTGGTGCGCGCTAATAGCGGTTCAATCGGGTGATGTCACTTGCTCTGAGACCTGAAGTAGTTGTTTCCCTTGCTCTTCAAGGGCCGCAGTGTACAGCTTTTGTGGTGCGATGGGTAACGATGCTTCGTGGGTGTCAGTTGTTGATGTGTGCAGAGGGTCCCAGGTTCAAGCCCAGGTTGGGGCGAGGATAGGGACGGAAGCTTTACTGTTACACTTACTTACTTATTGCGTTCTTCATATTTCTCGTGTGTTTTTTTCTAGTATTACATTGTTATTGATTGTCATTGATTATTGCATTGTTGGGTTTTGAGTTTGCAAGTAAGGCATTCACTGTACTTGTGCATGTGACAAAACTTTCAACTTAAACTTTAAACTTGATCTGTGCACATGGCTCCATGCACATCAGAGTGACACAGTTGTATCCAATTTTCGATAGAAAAAAACTGTATCTAAATATTTATCAGGAAAAAAAGACGAATGGAAGGTAGCTGCCAGGAAATGGGCTGCAGAAGGTGTTTGGGCTGTTCAATCCTTGAGGTAAATCCACAGGCGAGAGAGAGAGAGGGCGAGAGAGAGATAGAGAGAGGGGGGGGGGGGGGGGGGGGCGAGAGAGGGCGAGAGAGAGAGACCTGACCCATGCGCGTGAAGGCGCTATATAGCGCCGTGACTCGGTGGAGAAATGTGTGATTTTTGGATGCTTCTCCGCATAAAACAAAAGCGAGATCATCCGACTCAGGGAGACATGACATCCTTAAAGCGACTGCTTATCGTGAAACAACTCTTTTTTTGCCTGCAGCTACAGTTTACAGTAAAACATTAATAGTATATCACCCTTGCGTAATCCAATGTGAACGCTGATGCACTCAGTGTGATTTAAAACTTCACTTTCAAGAGATTAACGGAACGGTAGTCTACCCTGGGTAGAGTAGTTTAACCATGGTGACGCAATGTCAATGATGAAATATAGTGCTAATAATTATTAACACGTTAAAATGGTTTATTACTGGCATCCCCCTATACTGAATTGATTATACACTGCATTTAGTAATTTTATTTGAAAGGACTAGACTAGATCATAGATCCACACACAACAAACACAATAGTTTATATAATCCTATATATTACAAAGGCGGCAGGCTACAAACATTCCAATACATTTCAACGACCTCTACACGTTATTACGACGGTCATATCAAACGTAAAATAATGTCTTACCATGTTGTCTCCAAAAGCACCCAAATCCTATTCCGATTGTCACAGACGCCAACTGACACTAGAGCACATCCTCACACAAGCACATCAGCCCTCGACCGCCCCCTGTCTCTCGCCTACACTTGAAAGGGAAACTCGGTGGCCAGAAATAACAACTATTGTACGAGTTAGTATATTTCTGTTGGCAAGCAAGAATATCAAACATCGAAACTCTGCTGCGCACAGCACATAGCCTACAGAAACCAACTACTCGTTGAAATTCAGACGCTCTCTCTCTCTCTCTCTCTGCCTGAGCAAATGCTCATGACGTTAAGCAGTAATCGTATTACGCGGGGCAGTAAAGGTGAAGTCGGGTAAATCTGTATTTTCCCCCTGTCCACGTCGTCAGACAGAGCAGCTCTACCTGGCCAACTCCTACTACACAGAGGGGTAGGGAGGGACAGTAAAGACACACAGGACCATGCTAGTCTACACCTTAGTTTCTATAGGGTGTTGTACACTTGGATTAAGAATGAGAGCAATTACGTTTGACAAGGTTATGTCACATACTCTATTTTCACCAAGTCTATTTTATAAATGATGAACACATTCAAATATTAATCCAATCAATAGGCTATAGCACAGGTGAAAATAATTGTGTCCCAACTGAAAATGCTTTCAGTGAAAATAAGTGAATGGTCGTCAGTATCTCCACAGTAGGCAGAAGTGTTATCTCTCAATCAAGATTACCCTCAGCTAAGGGTAGCAGCAGTGTGAAGGTCATCTAAAGCCATTTACAATCAGTTGGCAATCATTTTAGCCTTTACTGTAGTCTTTCTGAATGGACTGGATGATGTTAGTGCTGAAACAATATTAACACTATAAGCTTCTAATGATGATTCACCTAGCAGTCACCTTGCAACAATCACTGGTCTTTACCCCTATTGCTCTCAGCTCCAGTGGTGAAAAAGTACCCAATTGTCATACTTGAGTAAAAGTAAAGATAGACTGTGAAAACATCCACCTCGTCGGGAAAAGGAGCCATCTTCACTCCATAGAAACTAATCAGCACTGACTGAGTTGCTTCTAAAGATAGACTTTTACTCAAGTATTAAGGTAAGTATTTGCTTTTAAATTTAAATATGTATCAAAAGTAAATGTAATTGCTAAAATATACTTAATTATCAAAAGTAAAAGTATAAATCGTTTTAAATTCCTTGTATTAAGCAAACCAGACATAACCATTTTGTAGTTGTATTTGTTTATTTACGGATAGCCAGGGGCACACTCCAACACTCAGCCATAATTTACAAACGAAGCATGTGTTTAGTGAGTCCACCAGATCAGAGGCAATAGGGATGACCAGGGATGTTCTCTTGATACGAGTGTGAATTGGACCATTTTCCTGTCCTGCTAAGCATTCAAAATGTAATGAATAGTTTTGGGTGTCAGGGAAAATGTATGGAGTAAAAAGTACATTATTTTCTTTAGGAATGGCGTGAAGTAAAAGTTGTCAAAAATATAAATAGTAAAGTAAAGTACAGATACCCCAAAAAACTACTTAAGTAGTACTTTCAAGTATTTTTACTTAAGTACTTTATACTACTGCTCAGCTCACAACAAAACTCCTCTCATCAATACACTTTGCTATAATTAGAATAGGCATCACTATTGAATAAGTCTTGAGGGGAACATTAAAGAAGTTTGACTCTTCATGCAAACAAAGACACATTTCCATTCAGACTGGGGGAAAATGTTGCATTTTCTATTAAAGAGGTATCAAGGACAGCCAAAATCCAGGGCTCAATAAAAATCGTATGTGCTTATCAAATGCGCTTATCAAATGTTCTCAGTTTCCATTCGGATGAAACAAAAATTAAATGAATTAACAGAGAAGACATGAGCGCATTCAGGAACTGACAGAATAAAAATATATTTTTCAGCCAATTCAGTATATTTCTATAAAGAAAATAAAAACCGGGAAGGGAAATCCAATGCATTCGGAAAGTATTCAGACCCTTTGACTTTTTCTGCATTCTATTACATTACAGCCTTTTTCAAAAATGTATTAATTAAATTGCTTTTTTCTCTCATCAATCTACACACAATACACCATAATGACAAAGCAAAAACAGGTTTGTAGAATTTTTTTACAAAACAAAGTTATCATAACTGAAATATCACATTTACATAGGTATTCAGACCCTTTACTCAGTACTTTGTTGAAGCACCTTTGGCAGCGACTACAGCGTCGAGTCTTCTTGGGTATGACGCTACAAGCTTGGCACACCTGTATTGTGGGAGTTTCTCCAATTCTTCTGTGCAGATCCTCTCAAGCTCTGTCAGTTTGGATGAGGAGCGTCGCTGCACAGCTATTTTCACGTCTTTCCAGAGATCGGGTTCAAGTCTGGGCTCTGGCTGGGCCACTCAAGGACATTCAGAGACTTGTCCCGAAGCCACTCCTGCGTTGTCTTGGCTGTGTGCTTAGGGTCGTTGTCCTGTTGGAAGGTGAACCTTCGCCCCAGTTGGAGGTCCTGAGAACTCTGGAGCAGGTTTTCATCAAGGATCTCTCTGTACTTTGCTCCGTTTATCTTTCCCTCGATCCTTATTAGTCTCCCAGTCCTTGCCACTGAAAAACATCCCCACTGCATGATGCTGCCACCTCCATGCTTCACCGTAGGGATGGTGCCAGGTTTCCTCCAGACGTGACACTTAGCATTCAGGCCAAAGAGTTCAATCTTGGTTTCATCAGATCAGAGAATCTTGTTTCTTCGACCTCATGGTTTGGTTTTGTATCTGACATGCATTGTCAACTGTGGGACCTTAAATAGACAGGTGTGTGCTTTTCCAAACCATGTCCAATCAATTTACCTCAGGTGGACTCCAATCAAGTTGTTGAAACATCTCAAGGATGATCAATGTAAACAGGATGCATCTGAGCTCAATTTTGAGTGTCATAGCAAAGGGTCTGAATACTTACGTAAATAAGTTTTCTGTTTTTTATTTTTAATACAGTTGCAAAATTGTCTAAAAACCTGTTTTCATTTTGTCATTATGGGGTATTGTGCGTAGATTGTTGATCGAAAAAATGTATTTAAATCCATTTTAGAATAAGGCTGTAAGTTAACAAAATGTGTAAAAAGTCAAGGGGTCTGAATACTTTCAGAACACACTGTATACAGTAACTCTTGAGTATAAACACCTCTGGTGAAAGTACCCTCCTGCCTACACAAAGTCAAATTAGACAGCACATTTATGCCGCAAAAATGCAGATCTGTTGATGAAAAAAGCAGGAGCACCTAAAAAACCTAGACGCCCTAGCCAACAGCCATTCAGATGTACATGTGTACCTGTACCTTCCCAATCTCTGTCCCATTGAATTAGCATATAGTTGACCCAAATCTGGAGTCAAGTGAAGATGCCTACGGGCATAAATCGTTCAATCAGCTTAAATACAATTTCTGTGAGAAAAGAGCTGTCAAAGCTTGGTCTTGCATTGGAGGCAATGTACTGTAGAAAGAAGTTTCCTTTTGTTCAATGACACTTTGTGAAGTAAATTAAAACAATAATGACATTTACATCTTAGTCATTTAGCAGACTCTCTTATCCAGAGCATCTTACAGGAGTAATTAGGGTTAAGTGCCTTGCTCAAGGGCACATCGACAGATTTTTCTGCTAGTCGGCTCTGGGATTCAAATCTAATTTGAGAAAACTGGACACTAATAAAATCCTTGTGTTAACAATATGCTGCCCAAAGGAGCTAGTGTAATGTAGTAGCCCAAGCACTGTGGGTAATTAATATATTACTATCTTCTGTTATTTGTCATTGCTATAAAGTGTATTGTTCCCCATCATTTCAAACACACAGCTCTTCAGATCAATAGAGGTCTGTTATGTTCTGCGTCATTCTGGTTCATGGGCCAATTCCTTTGAGTTTTCTCCACATCTCATCCTCTTTTCAAAGACTAAAATGACTGTTCAAAAACCTTGTCTAATTAGCATTCATCTGAATTCTTCCTCCACAAGAAGCTAATCCAGGTTAAGATCAAAATCTCAACTTGGCCCGACTTGTTTTTTATATCAAGCAGGCTTTGTATAAAAGCTCTCTTATAATCAGGCCTGTCAGGATGATAATTCTTTCTCTTCTCTTGTCTCCCTCTCTTGTGCTGAGAGAAAGCAGAGCAGAGTTCAGGCAGAAGTGAATACACTTCTCCCTGAAATTATTAAAGGGCAACTCCGCCACTTTTCAACCTCATTTTCATTATCTCCAGCATAATGCCAGTGTCAACATTTCTATGTTTAAAAAAAATAATATATAAAGTAAAAAAGTTATTCCTGATGACTTTTTCAAAAGTTAAAACATTTAAAAATAACACTATGAGATTCGCGGTGAAGCGGCGAGCAAGAAAATACCCTCCTTGGGCTAGAAAATAAAAATCATTTTTTAAACTTTTAATCCTACCCAGTGATGACACAGAAGCATTTTTTAGGAAGTTTCTTCTTATCTTTTTAACCACAGATCATAGAAACACACTGTTTTCACATATGTAGACACTGGATAGGTGCTGGAGATGATGACTATGAGGTTGAAATGTGCCATAATTGCCTTTAAGAAAGGCGCTGTTCTGGGGGGAGAGTATTAAAGTCTCCTCGTACTGTAGGATCAATCACCCCAATAAACTCCTAATAATGAGGAGTCATTGAAACCAAAGCAAATATATAAGTTGTGTGTGTTCATGTCAATGTATGTATGAGAGAGAGAGCGAGAGAGCGAGAGAGACCATAAAGATATTCACACCACAATTACGGCACTAAATGCATCGACCACTAGCTACACGAGCATGACCAATAGCGTAAACATTAACACTTAAGTAGATGTAAATGTTTTCAACCTGTAGACCTGCTTGCCACTCTCAGAACACTTTGATTCACTTTGTGGCCTGACACATATGACTGCTGAGCTGAGCGAAGACTCATCCTACACATTTGCCTTGGAAGCTGGAACAGAAACATATAGTAAAAAACCTTTTCACTGCAACTCTTAGCTTGCAACCTCTGGGTGATTCTTAAGCAATGATGAATGTCATAAACCCTTGTATCCATTTTTGTATCCATTCATTTGACTTTGAGCAGTTTTTTTGTTCTTTGGAGGTTGTTGTATATTTCATTAACAGCTGAAGTATTAGGGAACCTCCTCTGTATTCAACAGCTAGTTCAATAACAAAGCATGCAAATCATTTGCAGAGAAAATAATTCATATTAGTGATGTTTCATTAATAAAGTGCTGTCAGGCATTTCCTTCAAGCTCCACAGAGAGACTGTGCCTAGCAGATGTGAACTTGCAGCAACGACTGTCAGTAATAGGCTAATTATTCTCCATAAATTACTTCCTCTCTCACATCTGTGGAGGCTATGGATCAGCAGCAACGCTGGTCTTTTTTTGGGATTTTTTTCTTTTTCTATCGCATATCGACGACCCGTAAAATTGCTTCCAGGTCATTAAAAACACGTGAATCTGACTTGGATGATTTTCACATTTCAGTTTGGATGTTTTCCGACTCAGAAAAATAATGCTGGGGTAATTGGTTGTGTGCCATTTGCAGTTATAATCACACTCCAATCTCTGTGTTTACTATAGCGGTGTGGAATTCCAGTCAGTATCACAGGAACGAAGGCACAGAGGCTCCCGAATGGGATGTTTCAGAGCGCAGATGATGCTCCCTTTCTGATTTGAGAATTAGCCCACTACCCATGCGCCTCTCTGAGCTCTTTGAATCAATCACACAATAAATGATTCACAAGTGTCTTCCAAGGGAGTAGCGGAACCATACTCAGATGAGAGGAAAATGATGCATACTTGCTACATCCCCTCTGTCATTACTGTAGATGAAAGAGGTTAATGTGAACACTGCCATCCACAACAACCTCGGCAGCGCAGCAGCCATGAGGCAAAAGTCTCAAGGAAAAACTGGAATAAGATACTGGCATTACGAAAACAGAGTTAATCTTGAACATCATGTTTCCCTTGGGACAAATGAAATCATTCCTCTTGCCTGACGACTCAAACTGAATTATTCCGCAGCTCTATGTTCGCTACATACTTAGCTACATACATAGTCTGAGACTGCAATCATTAAAATTGTTTGTGGTGACATCAAAATGAGGGGTGTTGTACAAAAACGTTATTGGCGATTGGATTATCTCGAACCAATAAGAGTATCAAAGTCAATGACGAATTTTCAAAATGTTACTTTACCCATGTGTGTTCTGGCCCAACCCATCGGTTTCAGAGACCAACCAGACAGTCTAGAACACGTCAAGCTTATTCCATGGAGGGCCGAGTGTCTGCGGGTTTTCGCTCCTCCCTTGCCTTGATTGATGAAAAATAGTCTCTAATTAGTAAGGAACTCCGGCTCACCTACTGGTCTATGTCTTAATTGAAAGGAAAAACCAAAGACCTGCAGACACAAGACCCTCCACGGAATGAGTTTGACACCCCTGGTCTAGAACATATTTCCATTCTAGAAAACGTAGGGAAAGGTACTGAGATCCAGACTCCAGAAACTAACGTCTGTGGGCGTGGCATAGCGTTTGGCCGGAGCAAGGAGTTTGGGTAGCCAGGAAATGATTCCTCTTGTTGAAGCATCATTTCCCAGGAGATTGTGCACTCAGCTCTGAAATCCTCTTCCTGGGAGCTCCCTATGGGTTATCCCCAGAGAACACCACACACACACCAAGAGAGACTGCCACTAAACGTGACAGACTCCAATCCAGGTTCAGAGCTGAACAGTGTTTCCTCTTGTGGATATCTAAATAACAAAATAAAAAAGCTGTTATCTTTCAAATCCAATTGTTTAGGTTGGGGTTGTTATGGGCAGCATCTTGTCTGAAATAATGAATAAGGTATTTCCAAAGCACATAGCACGGATTGCTGTATAACACTGTATAACACAATAGCTGTAATACAGCTCCTAAGAATAAGGTCAGTACATTAACTGTGCAGGTTGTTGTGTGACAGCATGTTTTGTATCTGCAGTGAAAAAAAGGGGGAAAAGCTCACTTTTCAAGTATTGTGCATACACACATTCTCTAGATGTGGACAACATCTAGACGTGGACAAGAATGAACACACACACACACACACACACACACACACACACACACACACACACACACACACACACACACACACACACACACACACACACACACACACACACACACACACACACACACACACACAAACAGCTAGACAAAAGTGAGAGCGAAATTGGAGCTGACTGCGGTACAGAAGGTTGTGGCAGCAGTCTCCCTTGACTAAATGTAATTTTAAAAGGGCTCAGTTGGAAGTGTGATGTTACATAGAGGGGCTAGGCACACACACACACACACACACACACACACACACACACACACACACACACACACACACACACACACACACACACACACAGAGAAATAAAGCTATGCTAAAGGCCTTTGTTTCTCTGGCTTGTACAGGAGCTGATATTTGATGTTGATTTCTAGCCTTGTAAAGAGCAGCGCTTAGGGCATTATTCAGTCCAGCTCCTTACTGTGGCTCAGACACCAACCCACACCTACTCCATAGACACATTGAAATTGGCTCTGTGCAAATGGAAAAACACTGAAGGTAGGCTTACAAACTGTCAGGGGATTCTGATGGTTGGCACAGAAGTGACTGGTGTGTGTGTGTGTGTGTGTGTGTGTGAGTGAGTGAGTGAGTGAGTGAGTGAGAGAGAGAGAGAATCTCTCTTTAGCACCTCAACATCAGTTCCTAGCACAAAGATGGCATTTGAGAAGTTTCTTAAGAAGCCCTGTCATTGCTAACTTAATCATTGGCATTGACTTGTTAACTCGTTACATTAGGTTAATCAGATCTGTTCTAATAATGTAACATTTATCCTACAACAACAATTGAAGAATTGCAAAAACTATTGCGAAATTTAAATTCTATGTCTGGTAATTCTTACTAATATTCTAGGACTGCATCCCAGGATTTCAATTCAAATGTATACTCCAATTCAAATTGGGGACAAGTGATTGAATGAATAAGGCCCATAGTTTTGAGGACAAGATACAGTTCTATGAGTTGTTTGGTTCAATAGAACTAGCTAGACACACGCCAGACTTGGGGAATGGAAAGCTGATTTGTGTATTCAAACCAGAATGTAATAGCACAAATTCAATAGTACATTTTGTTGTTCTACTACCATATTCATTTTTCATGGGAAATAAATCAGTAAAATATAATCCACCAGCTTTTAAAGTGACTGGAGAGATTATGCTCGAGTTGGTACTTCAGGCTTTGGATCATGGAAATTGGGTGTATGTCCAAAAATAAGGAATAATGCTTAAAACAGTGAGTGATAACATAATATGGCTGTCCATTGCCGAGCTTTCATAGCCATTTCTTTTCATTTATCTTCCTGAAATGACATTGATTTACCAAGCACACGTTGTAATGAAAAGCACTTATGTCCGGGGACAGCTCGAGCATTTTGGGGGCCCTAAACCAGATTTGGTGAGGCCCTAAACCAGATTAGTTTCTTGGCAGTGTTACAACTAATTTCCTGCAATTCTACCCATTTTGCAATGGGGTGGAGATAAATTGTGCCATGTTAATGATATCTGAGTGAGAGTGACAAACAAAATCAATAGGGGCCCCCTGGAGGTCAGGACCCTGGGCACGTACCCTGCATGCCTGGTTAGTATTCGGCCATTAAATTTATATAAGTGCCTAGACTAATTTACCAATCTAAAAATGGTTAGCTGACTGGTAAACAGTGAGTGACATAAGATAAAAACTGGTGATGCACAGCCAAATATCGAACTTGCACCTTGTGTATTCCACAGTTCTAACTCTAAACAGTAAATTGAGACCCCGACCGGGGACGCAGGCCCCCTAGCGGCCTAGGTGATAAGTGACCCCTTATCTCACTTATGCCTGGTGCCAGCCCTGACCATGTCCCTTTAAATGTGACAGAAGAGACTTGGGGGAAGAACATGAATTATAGATCCTAGCTTTGGGGTGATTATGATGACTGTGAGAGGCTGATTATTTGGAACACATGATGAACAGAACAGAATGCATGGACCAGATCTTTGACTGGAGCTTCCAGAGGCTACCGCTAACACCGAACGCTCTCACATTGATAACCTAGGGGGACAACTCTTTGACAGTGATCCCAGTTTATTACTCTTACAACTCAGGGCAACCATATCTCTGGAGAGTCTATTAGCACTTCGAAGTTGACTTTCCAAACATGTGGTACTGAAGCATATCCAACTTTCACAATGTAGAAACTAAACTGGAGTGGCTGTAATTGTAGGCCACGTGTAGACTATGAAATAATATTCACAATGGAAAATCCACATGGTACAAAATGGTTTCATGGCTTAATGGCAAAATGGGGTGTTCACTGAAAAATGAAAATGTCAATCTTGTTCTGCCATTGGCTTCTACACAGTCGTTGTGGAAAAATGTTGTGAGCAAACATACAGAGTACAGTACATAGAGTCAGGTCCAAAATTATTGGCACCCTTGACAAAGATAAGCAAAAAATACTGTATAAAATAATACAAATAATTAGCTATATTTTATGCCTCAAAAACTTTTACGATTTTTTTTTATTTACGAAGACATATGGAATTGGTTTAGGATGGTCATACTATAGATCATTTAGCAGTTTGATTTGAATTTTAGGAACCGTTTAGGTATACATAAAAATATATATATATTTGATAAAATATTGATTTTGGCCTTTACTACTAAAGAAATGCATTGAACTAGTTTTTCAACCACTCCACAAATTTCTTGATAACAAACTATAGTTTTGGCAAGTTGGTTAGGACATCATCTTTATGCATGACACAAGTAATTTTTCAAAAAATTATTTATAGACAGATTATTTCACTGTATCACAATTACAGAGGGTCAGAAGTTTTCATACACTAAGTTGACTGTGCCTTTAAACAGCTTGGACAATTCCTGAAAATGATGTCATGGCTTTAGAAGCTTCTGATAGGCTAATTGACATCATTTGAGTCAATTGGAGGTGTACCTGTGGCTGTATTTCAAGGCCTACCTTCAAACTCAGTGCCTCTTTGCTTGACATCATGGGGAAATCAAAAGAAATCAGCCAAGACCTCAGGATTTTTTTTGGAGACCTCCAAAAGTCTGGTTCATCCTTGGGAGCAATTTCCAAATGCCTGAAGGTACCACGTTCATCTGTACAAACAATAGTACGCAAGTTTAAACAACATGGGACCACGCAGCTGTCATACCACTCAGGAAGGAGACGCATTCTGTCTCCGAGAGATGAACGTACTTTGGTGCAAAAAGTGCAAATTAATCCCAGAACAACAGCAAAGGAGCTTGTGAAGATGATGGAGGAAACGGTACAACATGATCTACATCCACAGTAAAACGAGTCCTATATCGACATAACCTGAAAGGCCACTCAGCAAGGATGAAGCCACTGCTCCAAAATCACCATAAAAAAGCCAGACAACGGTTTGCAACTGCACATGGGGACAAAGATTGTACTTTTTGGTCTGATGAAACAAAAATATAACTGTTTGGCCATAATGATCATTGTTATGTTTCGAGGAAAAAGGGGGATGCTTGCAAGCCGAAGAACACCATCCCAACCGTGAAGCACGGGGGTGGCAGCATCATGTTGTGGGGGTGCTTTGCTGCAGGAGGGACTGCTGCATTTAACAAAATAGATGGCATCATGAGGGAGGAAAATTACGTGGATATATTGAAGCAACATCTCAAGACATCAGTCAGGAAGTTAAAGCTTGGTCGCAAATGGGTCTTCCAAATGGACAATGACCCCAAGCATACTTCCAAAGTTGTGGCAAAATGGCTTAAGGACAACAAAGTCAAGGTATTGGAGTGACCATCATAAAGCCCTGACCTCAATCCCATAGAAAATTTGTGGGCAGAACTGACAAAGCGTGTGTGAGCAAGGAGGCCTACAAACCTGACTCAGTTACATCAGCTCTGTCAGGAGGAATGAGCCAAAATTCACCCAACTTATTGTGGGAAGCTTGTGGAAGTCTACCTGAAACGTTTGACCCAAGTTAAACAATTTAAAGGCAATGCTACCAAATACTAATTGAGTGTATGTAAACTTCTGACCCACTGGGAATGAGATGAAAGAAATAAAAGCTGAAAGAAATAATTCTCTACTATTATTCTGACATTTCACATTCCTTAAAATAAAGTGATGATCCTAACTGACCTAAGACAGACATTTTTACTCTGATTAAATGTCAGGAATTGTGAAAAACTGAGTTTAAATGTATTTGGCTAAGGTGTATGTAAACTTCTGACTTCAACTGTGTGTATATGTATATACATTAAAAATATATTTTATATTTAAGATTCTTCAAAGTAGCCACCCTTTGCCTTGATGACAGCTTTGCACATTCTTGGCATGGTGTAAATGGTGTAAAGACACTTTTGTATATATTTCTAGACTTGAAACAGTGAAGTTCATGTTTCGCAATTCTGAAATCTGTAAGCTATTGGAAAATGCACCTAGGGATACATCTGTGGAAGACACTTAGTATGAAGACTTTTGTGATGGAAGTTACTTTAAGACTCATCCTTGTTCTCAAAACATAAAAATGCTTTACAGATCCAATTGTTCTATGATTACTTTGAAACTGCCAACCCGCTTGGATCCAAGCGTGGTGTTCACAAGATAGGCGTCATTTATTTGTCCTCAGGTATCCGCCACCCAAGTTTAACCTGTTTAGGATAGGGGGCAATATTTTCACGGCCGGATAAAAAACATACCCGATTTAATCTGGTTATTACTCCTGCCCAGAAACTAGAATATGCATATCATTATTTCATTTGGATAGAAAACACCCTAAAGTTTCTAAAACTGTTTGAATGGTGTCTGTGAGTATAACAGAACTCATATGGCAGGCCAAAACCTGAGAAGATTCTATATGGGAAGTGCCCTGTCTGACCATTTCTTGGCCTTCTGTAGCCTCTTTATCGAAAATAGAGGATCTCTGCTGTAACGTGACATTTTCTAAGGCTCCCATAGGCTCTCAGAAGGCGTCAGAACGGGGAACGATAACTCTGCAGTCCCTGGGCGAAAAACAGTAGGGCTTTTGGAAAGTGGTCGTTCTGAGAACAATGACACTGGCTCGCGCGTGCATGTGCAGACTCCATTTTCAGTGTTTGAACGAAAACAAGGTCTCCCGGTTGGAATATTATCGCTATTTTACGAGTAAAATCGCATAAAAATTGATTTTAAACAGCGTTTGACATGCTTCGAAGTACGGTAATGGAATATTTGGATTTTTTTTGTCACCATACGCACCGGCGTATCACTACCCTTCGGATAGTGTCTTGAACGCAAGAACAAAACGCAGCTATTTGGATATAACTATGGATTATTTGGAACCAAAACAACATTGGGTGTTGAAGTAGAAGTCCTGGGAGTGCATTCTGATGAAGAACAGCAAAGGTAATCCAATTTTTCTTATAGTAAATCTGAGTTTGGTGAGTGCCAAACTTGGTGGGTGTCAAAATAGCTAGCCATGATGGCCGGACTATCTACACAGAATATTGCAAAATGTGCTTTCACCGAAAAGCTATTTTAAAATCGGACACCGCGATTGCATAAAGGAGTTCTGTATCTATAATTCTTCAAATAATTGTTATGTTTTTTTGTGAACGTTTATCGTGAGTAATTTAGTAAATTCACCGGAAGTTTTCGGTGGGTATGCTAGTTCTGAACGTCACATGCTAATGTAAAAAGCTGGGTTTTGATATAAATATGAACTTGATTGAACAAAACATGCATGTATTGTATAACATAATGTCCTAGGAGTGTCATCTGATGAAGATCATCAAAGGTTAGTGCTGCATTTAGCTGTGGTTTTGGTTTTTGTGACATTATATGCTAGCTTGAAAAATGGGTGTGTGATTATTTCTGGCTGGGTACTCTCCTGACATAATCTAATGTTTTGCTTTCGTTGTAAAGCCTTTTTGAAATCGGACAATGTGGTTAGATAAAGGAGAGTTCTGTCTTTAAAATGGTGTAAAATAGTCATATGTGAAAAATGGAAGTTTTTGGATTTTTGAGGTGTTTGTAATTCGCGCAACGCTCTATCATTGGATATTGGCGAGGCGTTCCGCTAGCGGAACATCTAGATGTATTAACTCTGCTGTGATGAATATTAATTTAGTTTCATTATTTCATTACCATGATCTAAAGAAATATGGCTTTGATGCCATTCTAGAGCCCTTGGTTAATGATGTTAAAAAACTGGAGAGTGATGGTGTAAATGTTCCTTTTTCAACTGATAGAATTTATGGCACTATCTGCCAAATGACTGGAGACAATTTGGGGATGGTGCCTTGGTTTCACAGAGTCCTTCAGTGGTCATTACTTTTGCAGGTTCTGTGTGATAGAAAAGTCTAATGCTCAGACGGTTTACAGAGAGGAGGACCCTAAAATTGTCTTGCGAGATAAAGATCAATTTAAAATGCATTTGAATCAGTTGCAATCAGACCAACAGCTCTGTAAGGTGTAAAGAAACATTCTAAACTAAACAGTTTGCAGCACTTCCATGTTTGTAGTAATTTTTCTGTGGACATAATGCATGACATTCTTGAAGGGGTGGCTAAGTTTGAGTTAAAATTATTGTTTGACTATGTCTCTGAAAATGTTATTTCGAAACATGCTCTTCTCTCAAGGATGTACTTGTTTGACTATGGGTACTTGGAGCACAAAAACCGTCCAACTAAAGCCAACCTTCAGGTCACTATGCAGAAAGCCATTTACACTACCAGCTGGGTTAAGATGAATGGCACGGAGTACAGAGAGGGACTGTTAGTTTGCAGTAATGAGCATGAAAAGTATTTAGTAAAATAACTAAGATCATTATGATTGACAATATTGTTGCGCACTGATACTTTCAGTGAACATTACCATGCATTTACTGTGTTTGATGGTGTTGATGACAAAGTTGTTTGAAATTTTACAAGCCTTTTGTCCTTCAAAGTGCTTATGGTGCTGACGAGAGCCTTTATGTTGTTCCTGTGTTTGACATGATGGAGTAATAGTCAGATTATAAGTCTCAGTCTGTGTTCCTTGTTGAAATAAAAGGTATAATAATTATTGGCAACTTTGTCAAGAAAAGGGAGGACTTCCACTTGTGTTAAATAGTAGCTCTGAAAATACTCTTGTTCTCATATAGAGCCCTGAAGGAAGCTTCCAAAAAATTGGAACGGAACTGGAAGTCTTCTGTCTAGCTTGGAAAGACAGTACAGTGCAGTATCGAAGAGCCCTCACTTCTGCTCGATCATCCTATTTTTCCAACTTAATAGGGCTAGGCTGCTTTTTTCTCAATTTCCGCCTGAATGATGTGCCCAAAGTAAACTGCCTGTTGCTCAGGCCCTGAAGCCAGGATATGCATATAATTGGTACGATTGGAAAGAAAACACTTTGCAGAAATGTCAAAATGATGTAGGAGAATATAACACATTAGAAAATCCAAAGAAAAACCAACCAGAATTTTTTATTTTGAGAGAGACCATGCTCTTACAATGGAAAGTATAAGGGCATACTGACAATTTAGCTCCCAGGATGCAATTTCTATGGCTTCCACAGGGTGTCAGTAGTCTATGTTCAAGGTCTCAGGCTTGAAACTTCAAAATATCAGTTTTGGTACAGGGACACAGTCTTGGAAATTCGTATTTGCGCGCACCATGAAGACAGAACGCACCTGCTAAAATCGGTTTCCTATTGAACATACTTCTTTCTGTAAGAAATATTATAGTTTGATTACATTTTAGGGTATCTGAGTAGTAAATAGAAACGTATTTTGACTTGTTGAAACAAAGTTTAGGGGTAGATTTTCAGATTCCTTTCTCTGCATGTTGAACGAGTGGATTACTCTAATCGATGGCGCCAACTATACAGACCTTTTGGGATATAAAGAAGGATTTTATCTAACAAAACGATACTAAATGTTATAGCTGGGACCCTTTGGATGACAAATCAGAGGAAGATTTTCCAAAAAGTAAGTGAATATTTAATCGCTATTTGTGAATTTATAAAACCTGTGCAGGTGGAAAAATATTTTGATGTGGGCCACCGTCCTCAAACAATCGCATGGCATGCTCTCACTGTAATAGCTACTGTAAATCGGACAGTGCAGTTAGATTAACAAGAATTTAAGCTTTCAACCGATATAATCACTTATATGTACCTAAATGTTTAATATCCATAGTTTTTATGATTATTTATTTGAACTGCGCACCCTCCAGTTTCACTGGAAGTTGTCCCGCTAGCGGGATGCCTAGCTCTAAAAGGTCTTATTTGAGGAGAATAAGAACAATCCAAAATTAATTTTTGACACTGTCGCAAAGCTAACTAAAAAGCAGCATTCCCCAAGAGAGGATGGCTGTCACTTCAGCACTGATAAATTCATGAACGTCTTTGACGAAAAGATCATGATCATTAGAAATCAAATTACGGACTCCTCTTTCAATCTGCGTATTTCTCCAAAGCTCAGTTGTCCTGAGTCTGCACAACTCTGCCAGGACA
Source organism: Salmo salar (assembly GCF_965601325.2). Classification (NCBI taxonomy): domain Eukaryota; kingdom Metazoa; phylum Chordata; class Actinopteri; order Salmoniformes; family Salmonidae; genus Salmo; species Salmo salar. Next base: position 19,981,098 of record NC_138308.1, on the reverse strand, counting down.
TATGATCAAGGGAGACATTCAAGATTTTTAATACTGACACATTGATGAAAATAGTCATGGCCTCTAAACCTTGAAGCTGCATACTGGACCCTATTCCAACTAAACTACTGAAAGAGCTGCTTCCTGTGCTTGGCCCTCCTATGTTGAACATAATAACCTCTCTGGGCTAGGCGGGACGAATTCGTCCCACCTACGCAACAGCCAGTCTAATCCAGTGGCGCGATTTTCAAATACCTTAGAAATGCTATTACTTCAATTTCTCAAACATATGACTATTTTACAGCTATTTAAAGACAAGACTCTCGTTAATCTAACCACACTGTCCAATTTCAAAAAGGCTTTACAACGAAAGCAAAACATTAGATTATGTCAGCAGAGTACCCAGCCAGAAATAATCAGACACCCATTTTTGAAGCTAGCATATAATGTCACAAAAATCCAAACCACAGCTAAATGCAGCACTAACCTTTGATGATCTTCATCAGATGACAACCCTAGGACATTATGTTATACAATACATGCATGTTTTGTTCAATCAAGTTCATATTTATATCAAAAAACAGCTTTTTACATTGGCATGTGACGTTCAGAACTAGCATACCCCCCGCAAACTTCCGGGGAATTTACTAACAATTTACTAAATTACTCACGATAAACGTTCACAAAAAGCATAACAATTATTTTAAGAATTATAGATACAGAACTCCTCTATGCACTCGATATGTCCAATTTTAAAATAGCTTTTTGGTGAAAGCACATTTTGCAATATTCTAAGTACATAGCCCAGCCATCACGGGCTAGCTATTTAGACACCCGGCAAGTTTAGCCTTCACCAAAATCAGATTTACTATTACAAAAGTTTGATTACCTTTTGTTGTCTTCGTCAGAATGCAATCCCAGGACTGCTACTTCAATAACAAATGTTGGTTTGGTCCAAAATAATCCATCGTTATATCCGAATAGCGGCGTTTTGTTCGTGCGTTCCAGACACTATCCGAATGGTAAATAAGGGTCGCGCGCATGGCGCAATTCGTGACAAAAAAAATCTAAATATTCCATTACCGTACTTCGAAGCATGTCAACCGCTGTTTAAAATCCATTTTTATGCCATTTTTCTCGTAAAAAAGAGATAATATTCCAACCGGGAATATCCTTTTAGGTAAACAGACAAAGGAAAAGAAAGCTTTCGGTCGACGCGGGCACGAGCCTGAGTCTCACAGTACTGTAACCAGCCACTACCCAAACGCGCTACTTTGTTTCAGCCAGAGCCTGCAAAGCCACGATTCAACTTTTTGCCGCCTTCTGAGAGACCATGTGAGCCGTAGGAAGTGTCACGTTATAGCAGAGATCCTTTGTAATTGATAGAGATGGTGTAGAAGGCCAAGAAATGGTCAGACAGGGTACTTCCTGTACAGAATCTTCTCAGGTTTTGACCTGCCATTTGAGTTCTGTTATACTCACAGACACCATTCAAACAGTTTTAGAAACTTTAGGGTATTTTCTATCCAAAGCCAATAATTATATGCATATTCTAGTAACTGGGCAGGAGTAGTAACCAGATTAAATCGGGTACGTTTTTTATCCAGCCGTGTCAATACTGCCCCCTAGCCCTAACAGGATAAACGGCTCCTTATCCACCGAATGTGTACCAAACTCACTAAAAGTGGCAACTCACTGCTTTCCTGAAGACAAACAATGTATACGAAACGCTTCAGTCTGGTTTTAGACCCCATCATAGCACTGAGACTGCACTGGTGAAGGTGTTAAATTACCTTTTAATGGTGTCAGACCAAGGCTCTGCATCTGTCCTTGTGCTCCTAGACGTTAGTGCTGCTTTTGATACTATCGATCACCACATTCTTTTAGAAAGATTGGAACCCCAAATTGGTCTACACGGACAAGTTCTGGCCTGGTTTAGATCTTATCTGTCGGAAAGAGAGAGACAATCTGTCGGAAAGATATCAGTTTGTCTCTCTGGATGGTTTGTCCTCTGACAAATCAACTGCAAAAAGGTTCTGTTTTTGGACCACTATTGTTTTCACTATATATTTTTACCTCTTGGTGATGTCATTCGGAAACATAATGTTAATTTTCACTGCTATGCGGACGACACACAGCTGTACATTTCGATTAAACATGGTGAAGCCCCAAAATTGCCCTCCCTGGAAGCCTGTGTTTCAGACATAAGGAAGTGGATGGCGGCAAATGTTTTACTTTTAAACTCGGACAAAACAAAGATGCTAGTTCTAGGTCCCGCGAAACAAAGAGGTCTTCTGTTGGATCTGACAATTAATCTTGATGGTTGTACAGTCGTCTCAAATAAAACTGTGAAGGACCTCGGCGTTACTCTGGACCCTGATCTCTCGTTTGACAACCATTTCAAGACTATTTCAAGGACAGCTTTTTTCCATCTACGTAACATTGCAAAAATCAGGAACTTTCTGTCCAAAAATGATGGAGAAAAATGTATCCACGCTTTTGTCACTTCTAGATTAGACTACTGCAATGCTCTACTTTCCGGCTACCCGGATAAAGTACTAAATTAACTTCAGTTAGTGCTAAACACGGCTGCTAAAATCTTGACTAGAACCAACATTTTTTATCATATTACTCCAGTGCTAGCCACTCTACACTGACTTCCTGTTAAGGCTAGGGCTGATTTCAAGGTTTTACTGCTAACCTACAAAACATTACATGGGCTTACTCCTACCCATCTTTCCGATTTGGTCCTGCTGTACATACCTACAGTACACATACGCTACGGTCACAAGACGCAGGCCTCCTTATTGTCCCTAGAATTTCTAAGCAAACAGCTTGAAGCAGGACTTTCTCCTATAAAGCTCAATTTTTATGAAATGGTCTGCCTATCCATGTGAGAGACGCAGACTCGGCCTCGACCTTTAAGTCTTTATTGAAGACTCATCTCTTCGGGAGGTCTTATGTAGTCTGGCCCAGGGGTGTGAATTTGAACAGAAAGGCACTGGAGCAAAGAACCGCCCTTGCTGTCTCTGCCTGGCCGGTTCCCCTCTCTCCACTGGGATTCTCTGCCTCTAACCCTATTATGGGGGCTGAATCACTGGCTTACTGGTGCTCTGTGGTGGCTAATTTCTGCATTACCAAATGAGGAGAGTTAAACTTTACACACAAGTCAGAGTTATACTTAACTACATCTTTAATAATTAAGATGCTTTTGCAAAAGCACTTGACCTTCAATGATGCCATTGAAAAGTGATTACACAAAAGTACAAAGATCTTTTATACCCAAGACCCACACCTCTCAACGTACATGACGAACAACAGATCTTAGGAAGAGTTCACAAAGTTAAGTTCTGTATGAAAGATATCTATAAAACATAGCAGACAGCAACTGCTGTATCAACAGTGTTCATTGTACAGACCAGTATCTGGTCCTCCTACCCCAAACTGGAACCGTCTCTCCCTGGTATGGTATAGAACAGAACCATTAGCTCATCCAATGGCATAAATCAATTGACAACTCTAGATACCCATATCTCAAGTAAACCCCCTCTTGACTCCACTCCTGGACAAGCTCACTGAGGGGTGTGAGCCTCAAGGTCATACACTATCCCACAACATAGAAAAGGAGGGAGTGACTTGTGCACAGACATTGTGGAGACAAGTAATTGGTTCCCCATTAATCACGCCATCCCTTCACATGGTTTAAGAATAGGTAAAGACACATTCACATATGAAGACAATGTTTCATTCTGACTTCTCCCCTATCTGGGCCCCAAGTGACTGAGCCCTAGCTAAGGGAAAAGTACAACTGTCAACACCAGAGTCCAAAGGGCACGCCATCCTAATGACAAGTATCTCACATAAGCATATTATACAAATAAAACATCTTAATTATCTATGTTACACAACTAATTCTGATTCATCCGCCACAGCTCTTCCATGCCATCCATAGGAGGGGTGCGTCACTTGAGTGGGTTGAGTCACAGACGTGATCTTCCTGTCTGGGTTGGCACCCCCCTCGGGTTCGTGCCGTGGGGAGATCTTCGTGGGCTATACTTGGCCTTGTCTCAGAGTAGTAAGTTGGTGGTTTGAAGATATCCCTCTAGTGGTGTGGGGCTGTGCTTTGGCAAAGTGAGTGGGGTTATATCCTGCCTGGTTGGCCCTGTCCCAGGGTTATCGTCGGACGGGGCCACAGTGTCTCCTGACCCCTTCTCTTGGAGGACCTGAACCCTAGGACCATGCCATCTGGACTACTTTGGCCTGATGACCTTCTGCTGTCCCCAGTCCACCTGGTCGTGCTGCTGCTCCAGTTTCAACTGTTTTGCCTGCGGCTATGGAACCCTGACCTGTTCCCCGGGTGTGCTACCTTGTCCCGGACCTGCTGTTTTCGACTCTCTCTCTACCGCACCTGCTGTCTCTAACTCTGAATAATCGGCTATGAAAAGCCAACTGACATTTACTCCTGAGGTGCTGACCTGTTGCACCCTCTAAAACCACTGTGATTATTATTATTTGACCATGCTGGTCATTTATGAACATTTGAAAATCTTGGCCATTTGCTGTTATAATCTCCACCTGGCACAGCCAGAAGAGGACTGGCCACCCCTCAGAGCCTGGCTGTTCTCTATGTTTCTTCCTAGGTTCCTGCCTTTCTAGGGAGTTTTTCCTAGTCACCGTGCTTCTACATCTGCATTGCTTGCTGTTTGGGGTTTTAGGCTGGGTTTCTGTATAGCACTTTGACATCGGCTGATGTAAAAAGGGCTTTATAAATACATTTGATTGATTGATTGATTGATACATGTACTGAGGCACCTGTGATGCACTCATTTTATTCTGTTGCACCTGTAATGCACTGATTTCATTCTGATGCACCTGTGATGAATTGATTTCATTCTGATGTGCCTGTGATGCACTGTTTTCACTGTGATGTGCCTGTGATGCACTGATTTCATTCTGATGCGCCCTCTCTTTGTGGCCTGAATAAATTAAACAAAGTAGAGTCACTACTCTTGTAACGAATCCTTTATTGCTCCTGTTTAACTCGCCTACAACTTGCAGGCTTGATTTATAAATGGGGGAGAACCAGACAAAAAAATTGTTATTTCCTAGTGTGAATATTTTGCACTTCCTGGTGTCAATTCAGTTACAGGATGCATTCTCTAGAGTTGATCCTCAACACTGAAAGGTGTTGCTTACTGAGGGTGTTGAAAAGACACTCCCATGGGTCATTTGAACAACAGCTGAAGTGTTATATTTTAACACTCCAAGTGTTTCAATGTGAACACTACCAAAAGTGTTAAATTAACACTGACGAGAGTGGACCCATATAAACACTGGACGAGTGTTAAAATTAACATGCCTGGTCGCCACAGACATTTTTGTTAGAAGATGGATTTTCGTGATGTCTCATGGTCTGACAAACACCGCACTAGCTCTGCCACCTTTTATCGCATATGCAGAAGTGCGACATGGGCGGATGTGTTTTTGAGACACATTCTAATGCATAAAAATCTCTAGCTTAAACTGACAGATGTTGACGGGGATTTAGTTTTTGTTATGTAATTTATATAGATTGACTCTAGGGGTTAACTTTTTTGGGATGGGGGCAGTATTCAGAAATTCAGATGAATATGTGCCCAAATTAAACTGCCTGCTTGTCGGGCCCAGAAGGTAGGATATGCATGTTATTATAGATTATATATATAGATTTGGATAGAAAACACTCTGAAGTTTCTAAAACTGTTTGAATTATGTCTGTGAGTATAACAGAACTCATATGGCAGGCAAAAACCTGAGAAAAATCCAACCAGGAAGTGACTTGTAGTTTTTCTATCTAATCCCTATTCAAACTACAGTGTCTGTGGGGTCATTTTGCACTTCCTAAGGCTTCCATTGGCTGTCAACAGCCTTTAGAAACTTGTTTCATCCTTCTACTGTTACTGGGCAGAGAATAGGAGCTCAGTCAATCAGTGGACTGCCTGGGACCAGTGAGTTTTTTACTGCGCGGGCACTCTGGCACGCCGCTCCTTCTTTTTCCTCTGTAATGAATACGCTATTGTCCGGTTGGAATATTATCGAAGTTTTATGTTAAAAAGACACTAAGGATTGATTGTAAACATCGTTTGACATGTTTCTACGAACGGTAATGAAACATTTTGACTTTTTGTCTCTGGTTTTATGCTCGTGCATTATGCCTTTGGATAGTGATCTGAACGTGCAAACAAAAGGAGGTATTTGGACATAAATATGGAGTATTTCGAACAAAAATAACATTTCTTGTGGAAGTGGGAGTCCTGGGAGTGCATTCCGACGAAGATCAGCAAAGGTAAGGGAAGATTTATAATAATAATTATGAGTTTAGTTGACTCCAGAACTTGGCGGGTAACTGTATAGCTTGCTTTGATGGCTGAGCTCTGTACTCAGAATATTGAAAAATGTGCTTTTGCCGTAAAGCTATTTTAAAATCTGACACAGCGGTTGCATTAAGGAAAAGTGTATCTATAATTCTTTCAATAACTGTTGTAAATTTCTTCAACGTTTATGATGAGTATTTTTGTAAATTGATGTGCTCATTCACAGGAAGTTTTGGTGGGAATACATTTTCTGAACATCACGCGCCAATGTAAAATGGGGTTTATGGATATAAATATGAACTTTATCGAACAAAACAAACATGTATTGTGTAACATTGAGTCCTGGGAGTGTCATCTGATGAAGATCATCAAAGGTTAGTGATTCATTTTAGCTGTATTTCTGGTTTTTGTGACACCTCTCCTTGCTTGGAAAATGGCTGTGGTTTTTCATGTTTAGGTGCTGTCCTAGCATAATCGAATGTTATGCTTTCGCCGTAAAGCCTTTTTGAAATCGGACACTGTGGTTGGATTAAGGAGCATCTTATTTGAGAAATTTGAATTATGAGATTTATGTTGTTTTGAATTTGCCGCCCTGCTATTTCACTGGCTGTACCGCTAGCGTCCCACATGTCCCAGAGAGGTTTTAACAAAGGTCTCAGGACCAGTTGAAGCAAAATAGCCCCATAAAAATGTAAAGATCCACCACTATATTTTACAGTAGGTATGAGGTACAGTACTTTTCTTACAGAATGTATGCTTCTGTTTATAGATGCCAAACCCACCACAGGTGTACATGGCCAAAGAGCTCTATTTTCATGTCATTTGAACATGGCACAAAGTGCCAGTGCCGTTTATCAAACTCCAGGCGGTGCTATGGAGTTCGTTTGGCATCCAAAAACGGAAGCACATGCAGAAAAGTACAGTACCTCATACCTGTGTCAATGACGTGTCGTGTCCATTTTGGTGTCCGAAGCATATTTACAGTATTATAAAATATACATTTTTGTAAACACTGCATTATAAAACTTAATGTTCACCTATTTATCTGCTTATAAGAGTATTCATTATGAATAATGGGAATTTAGGGAGCTAGAGATTTCAGAAGTACCAAAATGTAATTTGGAGTAACTGTCCACAACTAAAATCAATATACAAAAATGCTCCACAAATGTAAAAATCGAATAAACTCCTTTGACCTAACTGTGAGTGTATCTGTATTGATAAATAAAAATAATGGTGAAGATCCTAAACTTTATTATATTTTTATGCTTGAAAGACTTTTGTCCCTACATTGGGATTTAATTTAATGTCATTCAGTATAACAGACATTCAGGAGCCATTTCAAACCATAATGCTTTGCAATAGTCACATGACAGGATATTGCATCAGAAGGAAGATTCAGAAGGACCCCACGCAGTGCAGAAAGATCAGTAAGTCTCTCCTAAAATGTTGATAATTTCACCTTTTCGGTCACTGGTGCACTATGATACAAAATCCTGTGTCATATGGTACAACGCTTAAAAAACATTTATAATGTTATTTTATTATAAAATGGCATATTTGATGTGAAAGATAACAATATAATGCAGTATATCAAGGTCATAGTTTTTTCATAGGTGACCGAGCAATTGCCTGTAGAATAAATTCAAACAGTTTTTTGTCATACTGTATAACTGTTATACCACAATGTAATGTGTTACTCTGCATGACACAGTTTTTGTGTTTTTAGGACTATTCTTAAGCTTTTAGGGAATGTAGTGTATATGTGTATGTTTTATTTATAACACATATACGTATTTGTATGTGTTAAGGTATATTTTGTCTTTATTACATTGTGAAAGACAAAAGTGTAAATGGTCATGATTATCAGTTTTTTGTGAAGTGACCTATTCAAGTAATACGAACTTAATTATTATCATGATGCTTTAGTAATGCTTTATCAGTACAGTTTTGATGTTGAGGTAATATCTGTCGATATAGATAGCTCTATCCAACAAATAGAGGGTTGAACGGTTCAGGGCCCGGAAGAACTCAGACCCTCTAGTTAGGGAAGAGTGGCTTCTGAGCAGGAAAGCCAAGGTATTATTATAGTGGTCATGTAGTGACAAGTGCATTTCAGTAACCAGCAAACCTGAATTAAGACTAAATTAAGTTAAATTAGGTTCACACTCATTTGCAGTAGGCTAGATTTTTTGGGTTAATCAATACAATGTATGAGTGTCAGACTAAGCTGTGGGCGATTACTCAAAGGTTGTTTACAATAGCATTTAGGAAATATTCATGTAATGGAAGTAATTTTGACAATAGCTTGCATTATATCTCTGTAATTATATTCGTCTCGTGTTTAGCTACCGTAGATGTAAGGAGGATGGGCACATAGATCATTGTCACGGCCGTCGTAGTGAGTAGACCAAAATGCAGCGGGTACGTGAATGCTCATATTTACTTTATTTAGAACACTACACAAAACAAGAAAACGAACGACAGCTAAACAGTTCTGCAGGCTAACCATAGCAGTGCAAAAACAACTTCCCACAAAAGACAGGTGGAAAAAGGGCTACCTAAGTATGGCTCCCAATCAGCAACAATGATGTACAGCTGTTCCTGATTGAGAGCCATACCAGGCCAACACAAAGAAATACACAACATAGAAAAAACGTAGAAATACAAAACATAGAACAATACCCCAAAACCCCGACAATACAAAACAAACACACCCCTGCCACGCCCTGACCAAACTACAATAACAAATAACCCCTTATACTGGTCAGGACGTGACAACCATCGCCCAGTTAGGGAGATGACGACCTCTGCAGATGAAAAGAGAAGGGATAAAAGAGGAGGCGGAGGGAAAAATTGAGGCAGATTTTCAATCGAAGTTCATTACATTTTTCTGACAATGTTATTCAATCAAAATATTATACTTTTCAATGATTCAAAATTAATTGAGCTTGACTTCATGTCATATATGAATTAGAGTTCTGATAGAATTCCTTTTCCATATGCCTGTTCTCCATTTACCTTACAAAATAAAGCTGATTTAAAACTGATTGCCAGTGCGTCTCATTTTACATTTAGTATGTAAGTACATCTTTGTTGCTGAGACAGTCTTTTAGGATATTCCAATGTGGAATCTCACAGTATGTCATTCGGTATAATGATGCCACAGTCAGACGGTGTAACACAGGTTTTTCACGTCATATTACATCATTCAAGCTGAGTTTACAATAACAATATCTACCCCTTCACAAAAAATAATGTTTTGCTATTTTCCAGCTTTTAAATATTTTGAACGTGAAATTTTGGGTGCTAAAATCAACAAATGAGCTCATATTAGTAGGAAAATCCAAATATATTATATTAATTATGATGCAATTGTCACGGTTGTCGTCTGGAATGGAGGACCAAAACGCAGCAGGAATGTGGATGCTCATCTTGATATTTATTTAGACCAAAAAAAAAAAAAAAAAACAAACAACGAACGATCAACAAAACAGTCTTGTAACGCTCACACACGCAAAACAAGAAACAATCTCCCACAAACACTAAACCAAACACATACCCATATATAGGACTCTCAATCAGAGGCAACGAGAAAGCACCTGCCTCCAATTGAGAGTCCAACCCCCCATTAACCTAAACATAGAGATACAACTAACTAGACTAAACATAGAAATACATAAACAAGGAACAGTGCCCAAAAACCCCGGAATACATAAATCAAATACCCCTCTACCAAAAACACCACCCCGAACCACATAAAACAAATACCCTCTGCCACGTCCTGACCAAACTACAATAACAAATAACCCTTATACTGGTCAGGACGTGACAGCAATTTTGATTTTCAAAACAGTACATGTTTGTTGAGATCAAACTATTACAATCTTGAGCATCTTCCTCTTCTTGAGCATCTGATCCCGTTAGCGGGATCAAAATCCAGCGAAAAATCATATCGCCAATTAGCATTAAAAAAATATCATAATTTTTTTTTTTTATAGATACACCTCTCCTGAATCGACCCACGTCGTCCGATTTCAAAAAGGTTTTACAGGAAAAGCAAATCATTAGATTATATTAGATGAGTCCATCGTAAAAAGCAGCTTCATAGCCATTTTCCGACCAACCACTTCCATCACATATAATCAATAAACAGCTAAATGTAGCACTAACCTTTTACAAACTTCATCAGATGGCACCCCTAGGACATCATGTTATACAATGCATGCATTCTTTTGTTCAATAAAGGTCATATTTATATATAAAAACAGCATTTTACATCTCTGTCTGACGTTGACTACCTAATTTCCCCTCAAAAGCGTCCCGGTAAACAATGCTACGTTTCAATAAATTGCTATACTATAACGATTTTTTAAATGTATATTGTCAATCTAACATTTATAGATGAATATCTCTTGAGAACACCCGTCATACCAGATTTTAAATTAACTTTACTGGGTAATCACACTTTGCGATAAAAGGAGATGCGATACTCAGAAAATCAGCTAATATACAGTGCTCGGCGCCATCTTGGACGCAACAGTATGAACCATCTCATCTTCTATAATATTGTCAATAATCGCCTACCTTTAGTTGTCTTCATCAGAAAGCATCCCAGGTCCACAACAGATGTATTTTCGGTCAAAAAGTCCATACTTCACGTTCCATTAGCCTGATGTTGGTAGCGCGTCCTATGGCTCTCTCCAAACGCAGCTCTGAAGTTCATAATGAAAGCAATCCTCGCGCATGTAGGTTCGTTCAAACATGTCAAACGTTGTATAAAATAAATGTTCAGGGCCTCTAACACCAAGAGAGCCAATAAGATTCGAGGGGGATGATGTCATGGCCTTTAAAACCGTTTCCAAAGGTGGGGGCAGACATGGCCGCCGGCGTCATAATGGTGATGGCCCATCCCCTGTGACCAATTTCAAACTCCTGTCATTCACTGAGTTTTGACTCTATAAGGCTCAAACCACTGTGAAAGGACTGGCGACATCTAGTGGAAGCAATAGGAAGTGCCAAAATATTCCTAAACCCCTGTGTTTTTCAATGGGATAGGTTTAAAGTCAATACAACACATCAGGTATCCACTTCCTGTCAGAAAATGTCTCAGGGTTTTGCCTGCCAAATGAGTTCTGTTATACTCACAGACACCATTCAAACAGTTTTAGAAACTTTAGAGTGTTTTCTATCCATATATAATAAGTATATGCATGCCCTATCTTCTGAGTTTGATTAGTAGGCCGTTGAAAATGGGAACGATTTTTTTTCAAAATGCGCTGTGGCGCCCCCTATCCTAGGGTATCCTCAAGAGGATAAACAGCTTAATGCTCATAGTGGTAAATAAAAAAGATTTCTAAAATCCATTATCGTTACACTGAATGACATTATTCATTAGAGAAATAATATGATAATGCATGGATTTCATTTTCGGTGACTAAACTCTAATGAAGGTAGAAATAACTAATTAGCATTTCTAACCCATTTCTTTCTTCCCATTTTTAAATCCTTATTCGTCATTGACCCACCTACGGTAAAATATGGTGGTGGATCTTTAATGTTGTAGGGCTATTTCGCTTCCACTGGTCCTGGGGCCCTTGTTAAAGGTCAATGGCATCATTAACTTTACCAAGTACCTGTAAGGACAGACGCTGGGAGACGAGAAGCAAGTACAGGGAGTGAACATTTAATAAATAACCAACAAGAAACAAACAAGGACAGCGTCTGGACAGGGGAAAACATAATGACAATAATGCTGACACGGGGATCAAACCGAGGAACAGACAGATATAGGAAGGGCAATCAACAAAGTAATGGAGTCCAGGTGAGTCCAAAGAATTTTTTGAGCATACAATATAGCTCAGCATTTGTATTATTTACTTATACAGTATTTTCTGCTCATCTTTAGCAAGGGTGCCAATATTTTGGGACCTGACTGTTCATGTCCCTCAAAACAAATAACTTCAACCAAGCAGACAGAATTGTAGTACCATCATTGCTTTAACAAGAACCCCAAAGCAGGACCACTTGAAAGAAGTGTCTTCCTTCTCTTTGAAGTCCATGTGTGAAAATGTAAGGGTTCATGTTATAAAAATTAACATTAACTGGTAATGTTGCAACAATTTAAAAAGGTCCAGAACTTACCTTTCTGGTAAAAACAGTTATAAATTGCTGAGGTGTATTCACTTTTGAGGACACAAGCTCAAGAACATAGTAGAAATATTATGAAAATATGAAAATCATATGATTTTTTTCCCTATTCAACACATTGGGGCAATAGAGCTTGTAATGACTGAAATGCTTTCTTAATATACACTGCTCAAAAAAATAAATGGAACACTTAAACAACACATCCTAGATCTGAATGAAATAAATAATCTTATTAAATACTTTTTTCTTTACATAGTTGAATGCGCTGACAACAAAATCACACAAAAATAATCAATGGAAATCCAATTTATCAACCCATGGAGGTCTGGATTTGGAGTCACACTCAAAATTAAAGTGGAAAACCACACTACAGGCTGATCCAACTTTGATGTAATGTCCTTAAAAGAAGTCAAAATGAGGCTCAGTAGTGTGTGTGGCCTCCACGTGCCTGTATGACCTCCCTACAACGCCTGGGCATGCTCCTGATGAGGTGGCGGATGGTGTCCTGAGGGATCTCCTCCCAGACCTGGACTAAAGCATCCGCCAACTCCTGGACAGTCTGTGGTGCAACGTGGCGTTGGTGGATGGAGTGAGACATGATGTCCCAGATGTCCTCAATTGGATTCAGGTCTGGGGAACGGGCGGGCCAGTCCATAGCATCAATGCCTTCCTCTTGCAGGAACTGCTGACACACTCCAGCCACATGAGGTCTAGCATTGTCTTGCATTAGGAGGAACCCAGGGCCAACCGCACCAGCATATGGTCTCACAAGGGGTCTGAGCATCTCATCTCGGTACCTAATGGCAGTCAGGCTACCTCTGGCGAGCACATGGAGGGCTATGCGGCCCCCCAAAGAAATGCCACCCCACACCATGACTGACCCACCGCCAAACCGGTCATGCTGGAGGATGTTGCAGGCAGCAGAACGTTCTCCACGGCGTCTCCAGACTCTGTCACATGTGCTCAGTGTGAACCTGCTTTCATCTGTGAAGAGCACAGGGCGCCAGTGGCGAATTTTCCAATCTTGGTGTTCTCTGGCAAATGCCAAACGGCCTGCACGGTGTTGGGCTGTAAGCACAACCCCCACCTGTGGACGTCGGGCCCTCATACCACCCTCATGCAGTCTGTTTCTGACCGTTTGAGCAGACACATGCACATTTGTGGCCTGCTGGAGGTCATTTTGCAAGGCTCTGGCAGTGCTCCTCCTGCTCCTCCTCGCACAAAGGCGGAGGTAGCGGTCCTGCTGCTGGGTTGTTGCCCTGCTACGGCCTCCTCCACATCTCCTGATGTACTGGCCTGTCTCCTGGTAGCGCCTCCATGCTCTGGACACTACGCTGACAGACACAGCAAACCTTCTTGCCACAGCTCGCATTGATGTGCCATCCTGGATGAGCTGCGTACCTGAGCCACTTGTGTGGGTTGTAGACTCCGTCTCATGCTACCACTAGAGTGAAAGCACCGCCAGCATTCAAAAGTGACCAAAACATCAGCTAGGAAGCATAGGAACTGAGAAGTGGTCTGTGGTCACCACCTGCAGAACCACTCCTTTATTGGGGGTGTCTTGCTAATTGCCTATAATTTCCACCTGTTGTCTATTCCATTTGCACAACAGCATGTGAAATGTATTGTCAATCAGTGTTGCTTCCTAAGTGGACAGTTTGATTTCACAGAAGTGTGATTGACTTGGAGTTACATTGTGTTGTTTAAGTGTTCCCTTTATTTTTTGGAGCAGTGTAGTAACAATCAAATTATAACCGACTTAATACAACATTTCACCTTTCTTATAACTGTAAAATATGATCATCCTTAGTGACAGTGCAATATTGGCACCATTTCATATAACTTACGACGTCAATGACACAATTCAAATATGTGCAGACTCGTTAAAACTTCAGCTTTAAGCACACATAGATTTTATCCGTCTGTGACCAAGAGAAAGTGGTCTTGTTTCAATTCTATGAAATTATTTAGTATTTTTTTCTCATGTTGAGAGCTCTAAATCTGGCTGAGAATATCACATCGAGATGAAACCACAACTGTTGATTTGCTCAACTGTAGCCATTCATATGCCGTCTCCCAGGCTGGGTTCAGTCGCTCAGAGGAAGAGCAAATCGATTCTTTGACTGGATAGGCCAGAAAATGTGACACATCACTCCCTATGCAGATGTTGGGTCTGAAACCTGACACTTCAAGTCAGCTCCGCTGAGAGAGTGGTAGTGGAGAGCAGACAGATGGGGCTTTCTGGCACTATAAGGAACGGGACCCTACGACGTTCACATAACTCTTTATACAGCAAAATGTCAGTCGGAACTGGTCCAGAACCACTCAAAGTCCCCTTTTGGCTCAAACTTTTAAAGTCTGGAGAAGAACAAGAGCCCTGTTCTGCTGGGCAGTAGCGGGAAAGAGAAACCAGGGGGGGTGGCAATCTATTCCCTATTGACGCACACACATGCACACACAGGGCTGCGTGAAGGGGATGCACGCACAAACACATCCACAGGGATGCGTGGGGAGGCTTGAGAAACATCAACCATATTAGTCCATAACAGCCTCAGGTGTCCTGAATGAAATTCAATGGCAGACGGTTATGTTTCACACTCTGAGCTTCCCTATGCACACACAGGCTCTTTCACACTAACAGGCCTGTCAGGATGCCTTTTATCCTGTAAACAACTTACTCTGTATCTCTACCTATCCATCTCTCTCTAGCTCTTCTATATGTTCTCTCACTCTTTATTTCTCTCCATTTCTCTCTACCTGTATTCCCCTCTCTCTCCATCTACCTCTTTCTGGATTACGATAAAATCTAGGAGATTCAGAACTGAGATAAAGTAGGATATAGGACTGAGATATATAGTGGTTGCACACAGTACAGCTACTGTATGTCGCTAAGCTGTGAGAGGGAACAACGCCCTTTACGTGGGTGTGTGCGGCATTCACACTGCTATCTCACCATCTACACCTCTCCCTTCCCTTTCCCCCTTTCTAGCTATATGAGTGTGAATAACCTCTTCTTATAATACAAATACCATGAAAACATCACATCTAAGAAGACACACTCCTATGGGATGTTTTCCTCTGATATCCATTTTAGTTGTGAAATACAATAACACTCACTATATGATGCTCCCTAGACATTCATTGTGTTAAGCGTGATGTTTCCAGATGCATTTGACAAGGTGAAAGAAAATGATCATTCTTACTTCACATCACAACATTCCACAAGGGGTATGAATCTGCAGTTGTGAAAATGTTGATAGGCCATTCCTAGAATGTGTCAAATAGGCTAGCTGTTGTGGGGATATGCCCCAAATGTACCAGAAACATTCTGGGAACAATCAACCGTTAGCTGACCTATGAGCTGATGGAACATTGTGACCCTCATACTGTATGCAATGATCATCACAGCCGACACATCCTTTCAACTCATTACATTATCCGAGCTGCAGACATGAGTAAGGTTGCAAAATTCAGGGAACTTTCAATACGTTTCCTGGTTTTCCAGAAATCCTGGTCGGGGGATTTCGGATTTCCTGCTTATTCCCACCTGATTCCGGGAAACTTCCAAAAGGGATTTGTGGAAAACCAGGGAATTTATTGAAAGATTCTAGAATTTTGCAACCCTACTGTAGGCATGAGTCACCATTCCTACCTCATTTTAGAAAATATATCTACACACATACTGATGTTGAATCATTTTCCAGTTGATTTGATTGACAAGGCGGTAGGTAGAGTCTGGGTTTTTCTCACTCTACCTCTTCCTGTGAATGTGTAATTCCATATACTTATAAACATGTGTTACAGCAGCAGCTCAGAGAGATGTGACATGTTGGAGATTGGAATTGAAGGTGGTTGAATGAGCCCATTTTGGACAGCAGCTCTTAAAAATGTTTCCCCATGAGCTGTGATCCTGAGGGGTTAGGACACTGACAGCTGACTGAGAAACCTCCGCTCTCTCCACTGGCTTCCAGTTGAAGCTCGCATCCGCTACAAGACCATGGTGATTGCCTACGGAGCTGTGAAGGGAACGGCACCTCCATACCTTCAGGCTCTGATCAGGCCCTACACCCAAACAAGGGCACTGCGTTCATCCACCACTGGCCTGCTGGCCTCCCTACCTCTGAGGAAGCACAGTTCCCGCTCAGCCCAGTCAAAACTGTTCGCTGCTCTGGCACCCCAATGGTGGAACAAGCTCCCTCACGACGCCAGGACAGCAGAGTCAATCACCACCTTCCGGAGACACCTGAAACCCCACCTCTTTAAGGAATACCTAGGATAGGATAAAGTAATCCTTCTAACCCCCCCCCCCCCCTTAAAATATTTAGATGCACTATTGTAAAGTGGTTGTTCCACTGGATATCATAAGGTGAATGCACCATTTTGTAAGTCGCTCTGGATAAGAGCGTCTGCTAAATGACTTAAATGTAAATGTAAATGTAAACAGACAATACACTGCATTAGAATAGGGAGCTAATTACAGCTCTGGTCTAGGCCGTCAGGGCTCCATGTTATTACCTGTCAAATACTATATCTCTGGCATTTCCTCTTTACCCGAGTAACACTGATGCATTGATAGCAAGCAGACTGCCTAGCAAGGGCTCCAATGTGGTCATAATAAGAAATAAAGCATTATCCCTGTTCTAGTCACACACACCCCTGAAGTCTTGCCCTGCCTATTCTCATTAACTTTTCCCCCTAGGCCAGTTATCCCTCTTGGATTCCTTTACGGGATCCTGACTTCATCCAGAGTGCTGAAAGTCAAAAGTCCTGTCCAAATAACACTGAATAGAAATTAATTTAAATATATTAAGCAAAGGCATGGAAAGGGAAGGCTAGGTGACCTTCACACAGCCAAGCAGACACAAGGGGATTATTCCAGATGACTTCCCTCTCGTGTATGTGTCTGTGTGCATGTGTGTGCGTGTGTGTGTGTTCCTGTTTTTGCGGTCAGAACAGTCTACCTGGCTCTGTGAAGCACTGGCCCCATTGAAGCTAATTACAGGTGAACTGGAAGCACAGCACAAGGTCCTGGACTGGGAGGCAGACAAGAGGAGGCAACAAAGCCAAGTTGAACAGAGTCTGCTATGCTTCGCTTACCAGAACAATCTCTACTGAAAGACTGAAACTATGTGAGACAAATACGAAACACACAGACCTTGAGTTCATCAGAAAAAAAAAAAAACTACAATAACTATAACGCTCAATGATTACTGTTGTATCAGACCCTTACAACAACTACAAAAAAATATATATTAAAAGAAAATGTGAAAAACACATGGTGTTCGGACACGTGTGAACACACCTGCAAATAAATCTTGTAAAAATTGTCACACAAAAAAATCGAATTCCCCCCGAAATTAACATGAAATATTCACGAGTCAGACGTGGTTTTCGGACACGTTTGACGTTTCACATGAATTTTCACATGTGAACAAATCACGTGAAAAATGTAAAGTGGGAAAAACAGACACTTGAGTCAGATGTGGTTTTAAACAACTTTCACATGTACTGTAGATTTTGCACATGACCCAGACACTTGGGTTCCCAACATATCAAGTGATCTTTAAAATTGTACATGTGTGCTTTTGTTACTGGTGGGATTAGAACCCGGGTCTCACTCAGGAAAAAACAATGTTTTGACCATTCAACCAAGAGGGCCAACACTCATTTTGTGTATCTGTAATATTTAATGTGTCGGAATTCAAATGTCACGATAACCCCGTATATGTCTGCTGGGAAACATGAGTATGGGCCCTCCACCATTAGCCCAATGGTTTAATGAACTGTTACATTCTCTTATTAATGTCAGTTAAGTAATATCGATAAAAATATGTCTTCCACAAAGTCAAACCCTAATAAAAAAATGCATCATTAAGAATTTAAATCTCAATTATGGTAGCTCATTAGATCATTTAAGTTGCTATTACATTAATTGTTAAAGCTATTAAACTTTTCATGTTTTTTTTTACCCACTTCATAATGTAATAATAAACACACCATTATGTTATGTGTTCAGCATATTTATTATATTATTGGCAGATATTGCATTATCAGTTGCTACATGGCATTAAAAAAAGGGCCACAGCCACATCCGTTAATTTAACCCTGACCTTAATCTCCATGAGACTAAGACCCAAACCACATCCCCTTGTGATTGGCTCTTTGGTCCATTAGTTGCTTTGCAAGGATCTATTTTTATAGGGACGCTAAATAAAATTTGCTCTTGATTTTTGCAATGCTAACGTAACGGATACCACTATATTTTCTGACGTTTCTTTTTGCTCTATAGCCTAGTTATAAGAGGCTAGAGAAGAGCAGAATCAGACAGTAAGACAACAGATTATCTGTTGTTCAGATGATCTAGCTAACCTATCTCTCTTCATGTAAAACCCTGGTGCCTCGAGTCTCAGCCTGACCTCACACAATTCGTACTCCCTGCTAAACTAGGCCTGCTTTCCACTGCCCCCCAGAGTAAATATACTCTGGGCTATGACATTATACACACCTAATCACACAGAACCAGGTCCCTGTGCTTTACCTAATCCAACCAGAATGCCTAAAACTACAGAACAATACAATAACAAACATCCTCATCCAATTATGCAAAAGTTGGCCTGAAAAATACAACTGACTCTGTGCCCAACTGAGGGGAAGGCGACCTCAAATATTTACCATGTGAACCCTGGACAAGCAGTTTTATGATAGTGAGAGACTTTCACATGACAGAGAGCCTCTGTAAATGTCAGGGTGAATCATCTGAGGGTCATAAATAAAACACAGTAAAGCAATACAAGGTCTGACATTAAAAACCCCACCAGACCTTAATGTTTAATGAAGTTGGCACTGTGACTGTTTTACTGTACAGTCACGTCAATCAATCTGAACACGTATTACATTTGGATTTTGACACACAAGGACAGAAGTTGCATGTAAATACTTGCTATACTTGTTAATATACTTGCAATGCTCATTTACTGTGGGTTTGAGAAAGCTTACCTGACTTGTGTTTCTGTGGTCACACTGCATATCTCTTACTCCAGTTAAACAGTCCACACCTAAACAAAATTAGAATAATTATCAGCAAAATAGTAGGCCTACAGCATGACATGGGCTACTGTAAATTGCGTAGCCTGAGTTATATGGAATAATGACATTCAACAAAACACATAACGTGTACATCCATATTGCACTATAAACATGATATTGCTGTGACGAAGCAGACTCAGCCACTCTCGTCAGTTAATGTCAGTGGAGGCTGCTCAGGACAGGAGGACTCATAATAATGTCCAGAATGGAGTGAATGGAATGGTTCCATTCCATTCACTCCATTCCAGACATTACACTCCATTCCAGCCATTATTATGAGATGTCCTCCCCTCAGCAGCCAACACTGGTAAACGTGCATTATTTATTTTAGGCCATGGCAGGTTCCTGGAACCTGGACCTTGTGTGTTGGGTTGACAGTCGCTGGACCTGGATTCGAGTCCCGGTCGGCCTCAACGGATTTGGCAGTGTAGCAACCTAAACCCAACACCTAGTGACCTCGTCAAGCGTTTAAAATAATTAAAAATACTTCACCAAAGAGCATGACTAAGCCACCGAGGATCATCGGCTTCTTAAAGAAATTGCTGTGCGTAGGCCTATGCCTATTTGTGAAGCCTGCAATTTGGGCAGCATGAGTGGCAATAGGCTAGCTGATTATTGAGTTGCGGTTGCCAGTGAAAAGCATCTGAAATGTGTGAAGATCATTTGTCTTGAGTATAATTTAAAATGTTAAAACAAGAAGAAGGGGAGGGGTGTGTGTCGAAGATATGGTGCGTCTCTAACCAGAATGTATGCACTCAGCACTCCAGAATGCACTCAGCTCTCTCCCCCCAATTCTTGCACATGAATTGTTTCATTGTGTGAATTGTTCGCACTTTGATTGTTTATTTTTATCAATTCCCCATGTCACCAGTAGGCCTAGTAAATGTACCGTTAATCCCTGTCATTTGGTTACAATCATTTATTTTAATGCATTGATTAATTACTGTAATTTACCGTTCTCATTCTCGGAGTGTAGCAGGTTGTATACAGCTTCGCCAAACTTGAAACGACCCTACTGTATTGGCAGGAAATGTAGCCTTTTTGTCCAGCTTATATTAGTCAAGGGAGCACTTCTACACCTCGATGGATTGTAAAATGTATGTTTTTGTAAATATTTTTTTTAAAGATCTACCAAAACAGCAAGAAGTTACATACAATACCAATAGGTAGGTTTCCTTCAATTTGTCAAAACATTAAAGCAAATATTGTAATATAGTCATGCCATTCAAGACCCAAAGTACCTTCTGTGTAGAGGTGGCTCTCAAGAAAGGAAACATTTGCATGAATTAACTACAAACAGAATGCTTGTGTGTGAGAGAGAACAAGAGTGAAAGAGAGAGTGAGATGGAAAGAGAAAGTATGTGCAAGTGAAGAGGGAGAGAGAGAGTGAGAGAAATAGAAAGAGAGATCCATTTCAGTGTCCTTGTGTGTGATTTCACCAACTTATGTTGGCACATTTTATCTGACAAATCATTGCAATAAAGTGTTAGTTAATGTAATTCACAGGATAGAAGTTAATCAAACAGACATGTCGGTGCGCAAAATGATATTGATTACAGATAAAGCACAGCCACAAACATGAACTCCATATGGCACAGTTTGTGAGCAATGAATAAGGTATGGGTGTATGGTTAGACCTACAGTACCAGTCAAAAGTTTAGACACACCTACTCATTTTACTATTTTCTAAATTGTAGAATAATAGTGGAGATACCAAAACTATGAAATAACACATATGGAATCATGTAGTAACCAAAAAATGTTTTATATTTGAGATTCTTCAAAGTAGCCACCCTTTGCCTTGATGACAGCTTTGCACACTCTTGGCATTCTCTCAACCAGCTTCATGAGGTAGTTACCTGTAATGTATTTAAATTAACACGTGTGTTTTATTAAAAGTACATTTCTGGAATTTCTTTCCATCTTAATGCATTTGAGCCAATCAGTTGTGTTGTGACAAGGTAGGGGTGGTATACAGAAGATAGCCCTATTTGGTAAAATACCAAGTTCATATCAGTAGTAATCCTTCTACCCCCCCCCCCCCCCCAAAAAAAAAAGATATAGATGTACTATTGTAAAGTGGTTGTTCCACTGGATATCATAAGGTGAATGCACCAATTTGTAAGTCGCTCTGGATAAGAGCGTCTGCTAAATGACGTAAATATAAATGTAAATATCATTACTTTAAGACATGAAGATTAGGCAATACGGAAAATGTCTAAAACTTTGAAAGTTTCTTCAAGTGCAGTCGCAAGAACGATCAGGTGCTATGATGAAACTGGCTCTCATGAGGACCGCCAGAGGGAAGGAAGACCCAAAGTTACCTCTGCTGCCGAGAATAAGTTCATTAGAGCTACCAGCCTCCGAAATTGCAGCACAAATAAATGTTTCACGGAGTTCAAGTAACAGACACATCTCAACATCAACTGTTCAGAGGAGACAGCGTGAATCAGGCCTTCGTGGTTGAATTGCTGCAAAGAAACCACTACTAAAGGAAACCAATAATAAGAAGAGACTTGCTTGGACCAAGAAACACGAGCAATGGGCATTAGACCGGTGGAAATCTGTCCTTTGGTCTGATGAGTCCAAATTTGAGTTTTTTGGTTCCAACCGCTGTGTCGTTGTGAGACGCAGAGTAGGTGATTGGATGATCTCAGCATGTGTGGTTCCCACCGTGAAGGATGAAGGAGGAGGTGTGATGGTGTGTGTGGGTGTGCTTTGCTGGTGACACTGTCTGTGATTTATTTAGAATTCAAGGCACACTTAAACAGCATGGCTACCACAGCATTCTGAAGTGATACGCCATCCCATCTGGTTTCGCGGGGTGGGACTATCATTTGTTTTTCAACAGGACAATGACCCAAAACATCGCCAGGCTGTGTAAGAGATATTTGACCAATGAGGAGAGTGATGGAGTGCTGCATCAGATGACCTGGCCTCCACAATCACCCGACCTCAACCCAATTGAGATGGTTTGGGATGAGTTGGACCACAGAGTGAACGAAAAGCAGCCAACAAGTCCTCAGCATATATTTACATTACATTACATTTACATTTAAGTCATTTAGCAGACGCTCTTATCCAGAGCGACTTACAAAATGGTGCATTCACCTTATGATATCCAGTGGAACAACCACTTTACAATAGTGCATCTAAATCTTTTAAGGGGGGGGGGGGGGGTTAGAAGGATTACTTTATCCTATCCTAGGTATTCCTTAAAGAGGTGGGGTTTCAGGTGTCTCCGGAAGGTGGTGATTGACTCCGCTGTCCTGGCGTCGTGAGGGAGCTTGTTCCACCATTGGGGTGCCAGAGCAGCGAACAGTTTTGACTGGGCTGAGCGGGAACTGTGCATCCTCAGAGGTAGGGGGGCCAGCAGGCCAGTGGTGGATGAACGCAGTGCCCTTGTTTGGGTGTAGGGCCTGATCAGAGCCTGAAGGTATGGAGGTGCCGTTCCCTTCACAGCTCCGTAGGCAATCACCATGGTCTTGTAGCGGATGCGAGCTTCAACTGGAAGCCAGTGGAGAGAGCGGAGGAGCGGGGTGACGTGAGAGAACTTGGGAAGGTTGAACACCAGACGGGCTGCGGCGTTCTGGATGAGTTGTAGGGGTTTAATGGCACAGGCAGGGAGCCCAGCCAACAGCGAGTTGCAGTAATCCAGACGGGAGATGACAAGTGCCTGGATTAGGACCTGCGCCGCTTCCTGTGTGAGGCAGGGTCATACTCTGCGAATGTTGTAGAGCATGAACCTACAGGATCGGGTCACCGCATTGATGTTAGTGGAGAACGACAGGGTGTTGTCCAGGATCACGCCAAGGTTCTTAGCACTCTGGGAGGAGGACACAAGGGAGTTGTCAACCGTGATGGCGAGATCATGGAAGGGGCAGTCCTTCCCCGGGAGGAAGAGCAGCTCCGTCTTGCCGAGGTTCAGCTTGAGCTGGTGATCCGTCATCCACACTGATATGTCTGACAGACATGCAGAGATGCGATTCGCCGCCTGGTTATCAGAAGGGGGAAAGGAGAAGATTAATTGTGTGTCGTCTGCATAGCAATGATAGGAGAGACCATGTGAGGATATGACAGAGCCAAGTGACTTGGTGTATAGCGAGAATAGGAGAGGGCCTAGAACAGAGCCCTGGGGGACACCAGTGGTGAGAGCGCATGGTGCGGAGACAGATTCTCGCCACGCCACCTGGTAGGAGCGACCTGTCAGGTAGGATGCAATCCAAGCGTGGGCCGCGCCGGAGATGCCCAACTCGGAGAGGGTGGAGAGGAGGATCTGATGGTTCACAGTATCAAAGGCAGCAGATAGGTCTAGAAGGATGAGAGCAGAGGAGAGAGAGTTAGCTTTAGCAGTGCGGAGAGCCTCCGTGACACAGAGAAGAGCAGTCTCAGTTGAATGCCCAGTCTTGAAACCTGACTGATTAGGATCAAGAAGGTCATTCTGAGAGAGATAGCAGGAGAGCTGGCCAAGGACGGCACATTCAAGAGTTTTGGAGAGAAAAGAAAGAAGGGATACTGGTCTGTAGTTGTTGACATCGGAGGGATCGAGTGTAGGTTTTTTCAGAAGGGGTGCAACTCTCGCTCTCTTGAAGACGGAAGGGACGTAGCCAGCGGTCAAGGATGAGTTGATGAGCGAGGTGAGGAAGGGGAGAAGGTCTCCGGAAATGGTCTGGAGAAGAGAGGAGGGGATAGGGTCAAGTGGGCAGGTTGTTGGGCGGCCGGCCGTCACAAGACGCGAGATTTCATCTGGAGAGAGAGGGGAGAAAGAGGTCAAAGCACAGGGTAGGGCAGTGTGAGCAGGACCAGCGGTATCGTTTGACTTAGCAAACGAGGATCGGATATCATCAACCTTCTTTTCAAAATGGTTGACGAAGTCATCCGCAGAGAGGGAGGAGGGGGGGGGGGGAGGGGGAGGAGGATTCAGGAGGGAGGAGAAGGTAGCAAAGAGCTTCCTAGGGTTAGAGGCAGATGCTTGGAATTTAGAGTGGTAGAAAGTGGCTTTAGCAGCAGAGACAGAAGAGGAGAATGTAGAGAGGAGTGAGTGAAAGGATGCCAGGTCCGCAGGGAGGCAAGTTTTCCTCCATTTCCGCTCGGCTGCCCGGAGCCTTGTTCTGTGAGCTCGTAGTGAGTCGTCGAGCCACGGAGCAGGAGGGGAGGACCGAGCCGGCCTGGAGGATAGGGGACAGAGAAAATCAAAGGATGCAGAAAGGGAGGAGAGGAGGGTTGAGGAGGCAGAATCAGGAGATAGGTTGGAGAAGGTTTGAGCAGAGGGAAGAGATGATAGGATGGAAGAGGAGAGAGTAGCGGGAGAGAGAGAGCGAAGGTTGGGACGGCGCAATACCATCCGAGTAGGGGCAGAGTGAGAAGTGTTGGATGAGAGCAAGAGGGAAAAGGATACAAGGTAGTGGTCGGAGATTTGGAGGGGAGTTGCAATGAGATTAGTGGAAGAACAGCATCTAGTAAAGATGAGGTCAAGCGTATTGCCTGCCTTGTGAGTAGGGGGGGAAGGTGAGAGGGTGAGGTCAAAAGAGGAGAGGAGTGGAAAGAAGGAGGCAGAGAGGAATGAGTCAAAGGTAGACGTGGGGAGGTTAAAGTCACCCAGAACTGTGAGAGGTGAGCCATCCTCAGGAAAGGAACTTATCAAGGCGTCAAGCTCATTGATGAACTCTCCAAGGGAACCTGGAGGGCGATAAATGATAAGGATGTTAAGCTTGAAAGGGCTGGTAACTGTGACAGCATGAAATTCAAATGAGGAGATAGACAGATGGGTCAGGGGAGAAAGTGAGAATGTCCACTTGGGAGAGATGAGGATTCCAGTGCCACCACCCCGCTGGCTCGATGCTCTAGGGGTATGCGAGAACACGTGGGCAGACGAAGAGAGAGCAGTAGGAGTAGCAGTGTTATCTGTGGTAATCCATGTTTCCGTCAGCGCCAGGAAGTCTAGGGACTGGAGGGTAGCATAGGCTGAGATGAACTCAGCCTTGTTGGCTGCAGACCGGCAGTTCCAGAGGCTGCCGGAGACCTGGAACTCCACGTGGGTCGTGCGCGCTGGGACCACCAGGTTAGAGTGGCAACGGCCACGCGGTGTGAAGCGTTTGTATGGCCTGTGCAGAGAGGAGAGAACAGGGATAGACAGACACATAGTTGACAAGCTACAGAAGTGTTGTTTCTTGTATTATTGTCTCCTGTGTCTTTAGAGAACTGTTTCACTTTGATATCCTTTTTCTTCTGTCCTGATTTTCTCTTTCTTTTCTTCTGTTAACTAGATATTCTTTATCTATATTTAATATTTCTTATTCTTTATATATGGGAGCTCCTTCAAGACTGCTGTGAAAGCATTCCAGGTAAAGCTGGTTGAGAGAATGCCAAGAGTGTTCAAAGTTGTCATCATGGCAAAGGGTGGCTACTTTGAAGAATCTAAAATATAAAACATTTTGATTTGTTTAACACATTTTTGGTTACTACATGATTCCATATGTGTTATTTCATAGATTTGATGTCTTCACTATTATTCTACAATGTAGAAAATAGTAAAAATAAAGAAAAACCTTTGCATGAGTAGGTGTGTCCAAACTTTTGACTGGTACTGTACGTGGATGTGGATAAACACCGATATCAGAAACTCCAGCAGACTATGCCCCAGTAACGCCTCACATTCGAGAGCACTCATTTACCTATAGATCACCTTCCATCCCCATAATGAAGCGCATTTATCGTGCGTGTATGTGTGTGTGCGCGTCTAAGCGAGAAAGATGGGGAACAAGAGAGAGAGAGAGAACATATGCAGATCTTTCTTTTTATTCCTGGTATCACACAGTAGTCTATTGTAAAGCTTGAATGCAGCAGATGCCTATCCTTATATAAATTACATCTATAAGCTACATGCACATTACATGGATTCTATAAATAGTCCCTAATCATAACGTGGTGACTCAAACAATGGAACGCCTCAATAGCTTATCAAACAATAAAGACAAGGTCATTTTCTGTGGGTGGGATTCACGATATGCATTGGCCCTAGCCAATGTTGTGTTTGTACTTCCTGATAAACTGTTTTGATGGAGCCCTGACCCATGTCTCCACAAGAAGTCTCTGTAACATCTTCACCATTCCCTGGAGGTCCCGGGGACATGCTTGTGCTGTGGTGTGCAGTTTCAGCTTGGATTCCTCAGAATTCAACAGGGAATGTATCCCTCTTATTGTTTAGCACATCAAAGGAACATGAGCAAACGCACAAGAGAACTCGGAGAGAGGGAGAGAAGGAAGGGTAGAGAGAGAAAGAATGGAAGAGAGAGGGGGAGGGATAGAGATAAAGACAGGCAAAGAGAAAGGTATAGAGAGTGAGCTGAGGGAGAAAAAATAGAAGGGTAGAGAAAAAGAGAGGCATAGGGAGGGACAGAAAGAAGATTCAGAGAGAGAAAGAGAGACAGCGAGAGTGCCAAGGGAGGGCCATAGTTTGAATGGGTGTAGTTTATGCTTACACAGCAGCCAATCTGCCAAGCTCGAAGTTACTGTACCCATCCAAAATGGTTACACTCAAAAGCAGGCCACATCACAAGTTATTTATGGGCCATGAAGGGATCGTAATGTCTCCAATGCACTTGGCTGATTTAATATTTACCTCCATAAAAAGGTAGGGACTAACTAGCAGTTTGGATAAAGGGTTGGAAAAAGTTTGGACACACCAACGCATTCGTGTTTTTCTTTAATTTTACTATTTTCTACATTATAGAATAATAGTGAAGACATCAAAACTATGAAATAACATATATGGAATAATGTAGTAACCAAAAAAGTGCTAAACAAATAAAACAATATTTTATATTTGAGATTCTTCAAAGTAGCCACTCTTTGCCTTGATGGCATTCTCTCAACCAGCTTCATGAAGTAGTCACCTGGAAGGCATTTCAATTAACAGGTGTGCCCTGTTCATTTGTGGAATTTCTTTCCATCTTTATGTGTTTGAGGGAATCAGTTCTGTTGTGACAAGGTAGGTGTGGTATACAGAAGATAGCCCTATTCGGTAAAAGACCAAGTCCATATTATGGCGAGAATAGCTCAAAAAAGCAAAGAGAAATGACAGACCATCATTATTTTAAGACATGAAGGTCAGTCAATGTGGAACAGTTCAAGAACTTTGAACGTTTCTTCAAGTGCAGTCACAAAAACCATCAAGTGCTATGATGAAACTGGCTCTCATGAGGACGGCCACAGGAAAGGAAAACACAGAGTTACCTCTGCTGCAGAGAATACGTTCATTAGATTTACCAGCCTCAAATTGCAGCCCAAATAAATGCTTCACAGAATTCAAGTAACAGACACATGTCAACATCAACTGTTCAGAGGAGACTGAGTGAATCAGGCCTTCATGGTCACTACTAAAGGATACCAATAAGAAGAGGAGAGTTGCTTGGGAGGTGTGATGGTGTGGGGGTGCTTTGCCAGTGACACTGTCTGTGATTTATTTAGAATTCAAGGCACACTTAACCAGCATAGCTGCCACAGCATTCTGCAGCGATACGCCTTCCTATCTGGTTTGCGCTTAGTGGGACTATCATTTGTTTTTCAACAGGACAATGACCAAAGACACCTCCAGGCTGTGTAAGGGCTACCAAGAAGGAGAGGGATGGAGTGCTGCATCAGATGTCCTTGCCTCCACAATCACCCAACCTCAAACCAATTGAGATGGTTTGGGATGAGTTGGACCGCAGAGTGAAGGAAAAGCAGCCAACAAGTGCTCAGCATATGTGGGAACTATGTGGGAGCATTCTAGGTGAAGTTGGTTGAGAGAAGGCCAAAAGTGTGCAAAGCTGTCATCAAGGCAAAGGTTTGCTACTTTGAAGAATCTCAAATATAAAATATATATTTTTTGGTCACTACATGGTTCTATATGTATTATTTCATAGTTCTGATGTCTTCACTATTATTCTACAATATAGAACATAGTCAAAAGAAAGAAAACCCCTTGAATGAGTATGTGTGTCCAAACCTTTGACTGGAACTGTATACTGCACATAGCCTGAATAGATTGATATGCCTAATATGTTTGTAGCAGATCTAATATGTTGTATCCCGTAAAGCTATTTGTTTTATGTGATGCTAATAGCCCTTGTCATTTGTTAAGTCTATCATTGATGGCAATGACGTATGGTACAACAGTGCTGTGGAGACCATATGGTACCTTCTGTTGAGTCACTGGCTGTTTCCCAGCTCTTCTCCCAATAGGGGAGGTCTCAGGGCACAGAACCTAGTTTAGAGCTGAACAATTCCTAACCGATTGTCTCAGGAAAACTTTTTGGGCTGAAAACGCATGTGAGTGCATGTCTGTGCACGTGCACACAATACACTCACAGCATCACCTTGGCTGTAAGTGTATTTCTTTAACCCCTGTAGGTCTAAGCCCTTAGATCACAATATCTACTAAGCGAACATATGGGTTGTTCCACCTCAAAAAGAACCAGAAAGAGGATTGAGACACCCTTCATCTCAGATTGTTCTGAAATCGTTTCTGTTGTTAGAAACAGATCAAATTAGCATTCAAACAACATTATTTTGTTGAAATATAATTTCATCTCTGAGAAATTAAGCTAATTGATTTTTTTTGGTGAGAAAAACATCAGTCGAGTTCAAAATGTGATGGAAACCCCTGCAACTTCTATTTTTTATTTGGTACATGGGAATTTAACAGCAAAATGTATTTTTATGTGCACTACATCATCACACAGCCTTTTATCTGCAACACGTCAATTTGATGGAAACATCTCTGGTGGGAAAACACATATTGTTTTTATGAAAATGTTTGAATATTCACATGAAATTCTGTTGCCAATTGGATGGAAACCTAGTTAGTGACCTGCATTAGATTTGTGCCACAAATGCTAAAGAGTTAGCATTTCAAACAGGTAAACAGAAATCTAATTAAAGTTTAGTGATTACGTACACAGTTTAGCAGGTGTTATAGCGGGTGCATTGAAATGCTTATGCTACAAACTCCTAACAATGCAGTAAAATGTCAAACAAGTATAAAAAAAAAAAGAATAATCATGAATTCAAGAACGGCGGGACGAATCCTATTAACAACACAAACAGTACTGTAGCAGTAATCAAAATGCAATCTATACGTATGTACACTGGTATAATTACACAAGATATACTAAGAATGATATGTACATCAGTAGATATATTACAGTCAGCTATGTCAGTATATATACGGTGCGTTCGAAAGTATTCAGACCCCTTAACTTTTTCCCCATTTATAACGTTACAGCTTGGAGTTTGCCAAAAGGCACCTAAAGGACTCTCAGACCATGAGAAACAAGATTCTCTGGTCTGATGACATCAAGATTGAACTCTTTGGCCTGAATGCCAAGCGCCACGTCTGGAGGAAACCTGGCACCATCCCTATAGTGATGCATGGTGGTGGCAGTATCATGCTGTTGGGATGTTTTTCAGGGGCAGGGACTGGGAGACTAGTCAGGATCGAGGCCAATGTACAGAGAGATCTTTGATGAAACCTGGTCCAGTGTGCTCAGGACCTCAGACTGGGGCAAAGGTTCACCTTCCAACAGGACAATGAGCCTAAGCACACAACCAAGACGATGCAGGAGTGGATTCGGGACAAGTCTCTCTATGTCCTTGAGTCACCCAGCCAGAGCTCAGAGTTGAACCCAATCAAACAACTCTGGAGAGACCTGAAAAAAGTTGTGCAGCAACGCTCCCCATCCAACCTAACAGAGCTTGAGAGGATCTGTCGAGAGGAATGGGAGAAAGTCCCTAAATACAGGTGTGCCAAGCTTGTAGCGTCATACCCAAAAATACTTTAGGCTGTAATCGCTGCCAAAGGTGCTTCAACAAAGTACTGAGTTAATGGTCTGAATACTTATGTAAATGTGATATCAGTTTTCTATTTTTAATACATTTGCTAAAAAGGTTCATAGACTGCTTACAGGGTAAGAAAACCAATATGTAGTCTTGTATTTTAGGCGAACTATCCCTTTAACAATTGGGGAGGGGGGGCAGCACCATCTAGTGGTCATAACAAGGTAATATCAGGATGTCAGATGGGACATAAACCTAACAACTTCAATGACAAATTTCTCTGAACAGGGGAAAAAAAAAACATCACTGAAAATACATTAAATAGGATGAAGAAACAATACTGTGAGCCGCATGCTACTTCTCTAACATAGAGAACTGATACTATATACTTTTTTGGCGTGGGATTGGCGTGTAATGTGGGTGGTCCGTGGATGGCTTTTTATTTGAGCTCAATTCGCACATTGTGCAGTTTCTCTAGAGAGTGTTTTTATTTATTTAACTAGGCAAGTCAGTTAAGAATAAATTCTTATTTACAAAGGCGGCCTACACCGGCCAAGTCCCTATAGGCCTCCCAATCACGTCCGGTTGTGATACAGCGTGGAATCGAACCAGGGTCTGTAGTGACACCTCTAGCACTGAGATGCAGTGCCTTAGACAGCTGTGCCACTCCGGAGCCCTAAATAAATCAGATCAAGACCGAACTGTGGGATGTAGTAGGGAGTTGAAGTTTCCAACAGGCAAATATCCTACACAGTTAAGTGCAGAAAACATGGTAATTAACTACACTGACCATAATCCATTGCGCACTTACTTGTCAGGTTTGTTTATTTTACGCCTGCTACTGTATGTGAAAGAGACAGATGAATGTGCGATTGAGGGATGGAGACCAGTTGCTTCTTGAGGTATCTTGACCTGAAAATACATGATCTAAGTGAATTATACTTTTACGACTGCTGAATAGCAATTATGTCTTATTTACTTAGAAGAACTACTACAATTGTTATTTTGTCCCAGACAGCATAGGCAGCAGCTCTATAGAGATGATGACTTGTAATGAAATAATAAAGTCATCAAATAAAGCAAATGTAATATACACAACAAGTGAACTATTTTGTTAAAGTAAAGTCATGTAAATAAATGATGGTTAATAAGTAATAAGTAGTGATGAGCAGTCACTACCATGATGAGACTTTTACTAATTGTTTTATTCTGTGTTGTTACAGCATTGAACCCACATAATGCATAGTGCATTTAATGTAAAAAAAAATGTAATCAAAAACAAAATAGAAAACTGTGATTATTTTTTAATAATCAAACAGAAATCGAACCGACCTCAAAAAGCACTAATCACTCAGCACTAATGGCTTTTGACCACTTCTTTGGATTCCTCATGTCTTACTTGGATGTTATGTACTATCATTATTGAATATTATATGAATCATACAAATTAAAATGGCCAATTTGGGTGCAATCAATTAGCTTAATTTGTCAGAGATTTTATTTAAACAAAATTATGTTTCCGTAATGCTTATCTTATCTCTTTCTAACTACAGAAATCATTTCAATCTGAGATGGTGGGTGTCATGGCTTGCTGAATTGACATGGAACGACCCATGTGGAATTGTTTTAAGATGGTCATTTAGCCAAAATGGATCATCTGGTCATTATTATTTAAAAATGTAAGGACCCCTGTAGGTATAAAATAAATTAATATTTGATGAAACATTCAATTTGGCCTTTACTGCTATAGCCCATAGAAACGCATTGAATAACATTTGTACATGGCAAAACAAACAGACAATCAATAAATATAACATAAGAAATAAGGTTTTGAATGTCTGAGAGATTTAAGAAATTATGATGTGTATTATGTTTTTGTCATTTTTACAGCCTGGTACTGGGTTACCTACGGAGGACTCCTATGAAGATTGTGTTCGCGTCTCCCCTTTCGTTATTGGTGACATATTATTAGGATATGTAGACACATATCCTACTAGGATATGTAGAAACAACTAGATCCAACGGTTCAGTCTGGACAGTCGGTTTCAAACTGAGGACATCTGTGACAGAGAGTTCAGACGACTGCCTTAAAGCTTGTGGATGTCGTAGAGCCAAACAACTGACACTGTCGTGTTCTTTAGAGTCTCACCTTTCCTATTAGTTTGTAGCTGACCAGGTTTGGGTTTTACAGACGATTTTGTGACAATTGTAGAACAAGACCGCTTTCACAAGCCCCATGCTATGGAATACTTTACATCAGCAGAAAGAGGGGATTGCAGCCACTATCAAGAAACGGTAAGTCGAGGGTTTTAATATTGAATAATGAATCACAAATATCTGATTAACTTGCACATCAGAAATAAAAATAACACCATTGTGTTCATAAACATGCTTAAAGGACTTATGGAGGTGCGTGATCTCCCATCCCCTTTCCGCCCTGTCGCAGAATCAGGGAGCTATGACAATGAGAATCTTATTGCAGGGTGCTGAACAACAGCAAGAGCTGGAGAACAACAAATTCTTCATTCTAAAGCTCTTTTATTGTGAATGCCTTTTCATGAACTTTCTGTACATAGATTTTCAGTTTTTCTACTTCTTTTTGATTCTTTTTTTAAAACAGGATAAGTCTTACATTGTCATAAATGTGCAATCTAAAGGTTGAGGACTCCAGTATACAGTATCTGAAACACAAACATAAATAGGCCAATAAGTGTTAATCACCTCGTACTCTATAGCTCGGTGAGTTATATCCCGAAGATCCTCTAGCATCAACAGAGCCCTAATCACTATGAAAATAAACCTTAAAACATATGAGGGATAATTCCATTAATCTTTGCTGAGCTTTTCTTCCGCATCTCTGCGCTTGAGGGATGTTTAAAGAGTAGCACCACCCCAACCACTTTTATCTCCTTCTGCTTGGCAGCTTGTTTGAGGAGTGCATATCAAATGTTGCATTATGCTGTCCATATTTGTTCTTATTTAAAGGTTTTCTCCATCTACTGTCTTGCTGGATGGAAAAATGGGTGAAATAATCCAAAAGTATTATTTCACCCATTATATTTTGAATGCATAGCAGGAATTTATAAGGAATTTGAAATCATTTATACTTTTACTCTTGATACTTAAGTATGTTTTCACAATTGCATTTACTTTTGATACTTAAGTATATTTAAAACCTAATACTTTTATACTTTTACTCAAGTAGTATTTTACTAGGTGACTTTCACTTCTACATGAGTAATTTTCTATTAAGGTACCTTTACTTTTTCAAGTATGACTATTGATGGCCTCCCGAGTGGCACAGCGGTCTAAGGCACTGTATCACAGTGCTAAAGGTGACACTACAGACCTGGGTTCCATCCCATGCTGTGTCACAGCCAACCGAGAGACCCATGAGGTGGCGCCCAATTGGCCCAGCATCATCCGGGTTAGGGGAGGGTTTGGCCGGCTGGGATGTCCTTGTCCCAGGGTCATGTTTTGGAGGGCGCATGGCTCTCGACCTTTGCCTCTCCAGAGTCCGTACGGGAGTTGCAACGATGGGACAAGACTGTAACTACCAATTGGATATCACGAAAAAGGGGTAAAAAAATGTATTAAATAATAGTATGACAATTGGCTACTTTTTCCACCACTGTCTATTATCGATACCTTCCTAGACAAGGAACTCCCGCTGAGCGTTGTGTTGATAGTAAGTTGATATAGGCTTGGGGAATCCAAGCTGGCATACTGGATTGGTGGTGTTGTTGATGGTTTAACAACAAATATTGTTCACATTAAATTCAATCCAATAATCCTTTGGACATTGCCTTGAATCTATTTGGAACACTGGTGAGATGATTTCATGTCCAAAAAATGCTTCATTCAACCAGTCATTCAGACACAGTGACAGGCTTGTGTAACAAAACAGCTGGGCATGCACATGAGCGTAGGCCTGTACTAGAGTGCACAGTGGAGGGATGATGGGATGTCTGTTATATAACGGTATGAAAACCTCCACTGAGCACCCTCTTGAAACCACAAACCGCCTCACTTAAGAGGTAACTTACAGTAGGAGTTCATTTAAAAAGCACATCAACAAAATCCAATGCAACAATGCTTATCATGTATTATTTCCGCAACAAATTCAGACAGAGAGGCTTCCCATGACGAATGGGGCCTCTACACCAAAGGCAAAATTGTGGTGTAGATATTTTAAAATGACATTTTAAAACACATTTACTACAATTCTACACAGTATGACATGACCTATTATGCCTCTCAGAGTTGTATTATAATGATGCAAAAAAAAACATGATTTGTAGATCCGTGACTGATGTTATGGAAAGGTTGATCATCACATACAGCCATTTTGCCACCTTCAAACATCAGTACAATATACACCTTGAAAGGGTCTCTTTTTTGAGTCTACTTTCTATTTCCACTTTTTGAGACTAAGTCTCTTCTCACTCACCTCTACACCAACCCTGCCGCTGCCCCTGCCTGCACTGACACCTCTCTCCTTACAGTTGCTTTCCTCTATTGCACCCAATCACAGCAGATTAGGACACACACAGTGAGCCAGACAGAGAGAGTGGACAATGTCCTGTGTTACTGGTTAACCTAGGAAGTTTACTTTAAAGGACACATTTACAGTGAGTTGTTCAGCAATCACATTTAACTAACACTAAATGATTCTTTCAAGATTTGAATGTATTCATCTATTGAACTAGTTTGTTTCGTCGGGCCAGTTTAATGCATGGTCACTAATAGAGGGAGGTGCACCATATCAGAGGGGCGAATTCCCATTCCAGAGATACATGTGTATCTGAAATGGAGTGAGGCCGCCCTGACTGGGAAGTAAGTGCTGGCTTGGCTGAGGCTGCTGAGCAGCACACTGAAATAAGGTGGAGAGGGGTGTGAATAGCTGAGCGGAGGAGGAGCAGTTTGTCCAAATGACTATTATTGATTTGAAAAAAATTCTTGGGGAGGATACATTTATCTGTTCTGAATATTGGGGGGACATATCTCTCCATCCCCCGTGCCAATTTGTCCTATGCTGTACACACTGCACTTTAATTGCGACAGCAACAGGTCTGTGGTAGCTGTGTGGTGGCCATTATGCTAGAAATATCCTTGTTAAGTAAGTGTCATTGTTGATGTCTTTCAAATGGACAGTAAAAGCCATCGAGACACTCACCAGTTAGAAAACAGGCCCACTCAAACTGCCACTTTGAACAAGTCATCTGGACCAGACTCCATAAACAAGGGAGGGGCAGTGAAGAGAGAGAGAGCCTGAGAGCAAGAGAGAGAAAGAGACATACTCCAAATACAGTCAAAAGGGCATGTTGATCATGGTGTGATGGGACTATGTGCATGTCTCACAATAAACCACAGTAGGGAGCAAAGAGTCGCAGACATGGTTCCATTTTGAACTACAATTATGAAACCGGCATGTACCATTGAGTTTGAATAAAAATAGTTTCCTCCTTCAAAACAACAGTTCCTTGCATCCTGGAGAGACTCTGAATATTGGTGGATATTGATTATTAAACTATAAAGAACATCCATTACTTTAACTTTAGACCATCCATACAGTGTATGAATTGATATCCTATTTTTAACTTATATTGAGAAAACATCCACTGTTGCTAGGAAACCCCTCATACACTACGATCTGGAGGAAAACAAAACTCATGTTGAAAACAAGGAGAGAAATAACACATCTTGATATTGATGTCCGTCCATATTGTCTTATACTCAAAGAGCCTTGACGTGATGTGACCCGCAAATGTACAACTTATGCAGGGTTATTTCAGCACATGAAGTAAACATTTCCTCCACCACTGAATTCAGTTCCTGCGCTTAGATAGGCTGCACAATTTTTATATTCTTTTCACTAATTGGTCTTTTAACCAATCACATCAAATCTTTTTGCATCAGATCTTTTTCAGAGCTGATTTGATTGGTTAAAAGACCAACTAGTGAAAAAATATCAGAATTGCGCTGCCTAACATTCTGGCTCACATATAAAGTGAGCGTAACAAACATTAACAACCGCTCTTTCCATGACATAGAATGACCAGGTGAATATAGGTGAAAGCAATTATATCTTATTGATGTAACTGTTAAATCCACTTCAATCAGTGTAGATGAAGGGTAGAAGACAGGTTAAAAAACGATGTTTAAGCCTTGATACAATTGAGACATGGATTGTCTATGTGTGCCATTCAGAGGGTGAATGGGCAAGACAAAAGTTTTAAGTGCCTTTGTACGGGGTATGGTAGTAGGTGCCAGGTGCACCGGTTTATGTCAAGAACTGCAACGCTGTTGAGTTTTTCACACTCAACAGTTTCCTGTGTGTATCAAGAATGATCCACCTCCAGCCAACTTCACACAACTGTGGCCAGAATCCCTGTGGAACACCTTTGACACCTTGCAGAGACTATGCCCCGATGAATTTGTGCCCTCTATTAAACTGAAAATGGCTCTTCAAAACTAGGCACTGATTTACATTATTTGCATTTGAATCTAGGCCTATGACATAAGTAAATAAGAAGCGTGACCATTTCATCAAGTCATACATCTTTCTAATTTAATAGCCATTCATCAAATTTTCACAAATCCAATTTCATTGAAAATAAATCTAATTCTAATCAAATATGCGGTCATCCTTTCATCACCAAACGATGATGTGAGTGGTGTAAGAGCCCTAATGATCTCCCACACCTGATGACGTCAGCTTGGCTCCATATTTCATGGTTAATTGACTGAGATCACAACCTGTGTGTACTGTATTCCTGCTGAGTGCCAATAAAACGTTGACCAATCTTTTTTTAAATCCAGAAGCCCATTAATGAATCATGTAGTGTCGAAGAGGCCATTTTTATTGTCGGCCTTGGAAGTGAAAACAAGTGCGACGCGGCAGTTTCTAAAATGTCATCGTGTCATTACACACTTTGATAAAGGCTATGCTTGTTGTGCCGTTGTTGTTTTCTTCCTGGTGAAGCACTAAATGTCATCTTTCAGTGGAGTGAAAGGGTGTGTGTTGTAATCTTCTCCAGGCCCTTTGATCTAGTGCAATACTTTGAAGACAAAGAAACAACTTGATTGCTAGGGAAGTCGACTCGTGGCTTTGGAAGCGGTTTTCCAGCGGCTTAGACGACAGAGCTTGTCTCGTCCCTGCCACTTTGTGATTAAACATCTACTAAGTATAATTAACGAGGATTTCCAAATACAGGTACATGTGTAAAAAGAAAGAAACCCTAGAGATGTTTCACCACTGACTTCAAAAAGTTATACAGTACATTGACTGCTACTGACTGTGCCTTCTGTGTCTTTTGTACTTACTTGCAAGGACATCCACACTAATGTGAAATTCCATCTTTGATGAAGAGTACACATAAGAATCCCTGGGTCTTGGGGATGTGTTGCCAACAGCAGGTCAGTGCTAGTAGACTGAGAGCTAGAGGGTAGCAGCTGGGCCCATGATTCCCTTTCAACACCAAGGCTGTTGTTTATCTATCTGCCTCAAAATGGTTCAGCATTTTGATTCAGAATGAAAATGGCCCTGCATGACAAAATAGGAGTGTTATAGCTCATAAGCTTGTTGTAGATATTCGTTCACCTAGCCTGTAAAGTGAGGAAATGGCTGCAATGCAATATGCTGGCATGCAGAAAAGTGGCCACAGTGGGTTGTGTGAGAATGCTTCATCATCACTTTAACACAGACGGCAATGCCAAATGATGATAGCTGTCTTCATAACACCAGTGTGATAGACAGATGCCGATATGGGGGCGCAGTATACAGTGGTAACAGCTCTGCCTCTACAGAGATAACCTTCACTTCGGGACAGACAAGGTTACCCAGCCAGTTACTCCTCCAGCCCAGTCCGCTAAAAATATGCAGTGTCGAGACCATGAGGAAATATTTCTAAAATGCCCCAGTTGTGTTGTATGAACGACGCCGGGTGCTTGCCAACTGGCTTTTGGATGCAAATGGTAGTTTTGGCATATAAATAGCCCCGGGGCGTCTGGTGTTACTGGGACTTGTCAGGAGAACTGATATTGGGATGTGCAAAAATGCATATTCTGCCAAAAGGTTTGGTTGTGTGTGTGCTGTGTGTACTCAGGAAATGGATGTCCTTTCCCCGAGAAGAAACACTGTGCGCCCCGGGCCAAGAACGAAATCAACAGCAAAAAAAAAAAAAAACTGGCAAGATTACTGTCTGGCTAGGATTTACATATTAATGAATTGCGTTAAAATACTGTTTGCTTGAATTTAATACTACTGCATTGTATTTCATTTTGGCACATTACTGAACAATATCTACTTAAACAAAACACCACAAATGGCTTTCTGATAGTCTATAAAATTAGTAGTGATCATTTCCAGATGTAAAAAATAAATATGAGCCACTGTGAATACAATAATAACATACAATAACACAAAAAATATACATAAAAATATACATAATGCCACAACAATGTGACATTAGTTACTTATATTTGCACAATGTGTAATTAGGGAAAAATATATGAGTATATATCTTCCTAAAATAGAATCAATATAGGTGAATTCAAGGTATTATGGTCGCTACATGACTCATCCACAGATGTATCCCAAAATGAGCTACAATATGTCATGATCCAGTAATATTAAAGGGAAAGCATGTCAAATCACATAACCTACTGTCACAATAGGCCTTCCTCCTGCTATGCTGATGCCGTTATTACAGGTGATAATAATGACAGGCTCTGACTAGTGAGACATGGATTTAGCAGGGCTTGAACACCCTGACCCAAATACGCTCTGATGTGACATTTTAGCGAAACAAATCCTTTTGAAATTAAAATGATCAGTTGGAACTTTTCATAGAAATAAGCCATGGGGTTCTGCCTGAATTCCTAGAAATCTATATTTCTGTGAAAAACACTAACCATATGCAATCAACCAATATTGAACCCAGGTCGCCTGCATGCCTCGAGACAGGGTTAGCCCACTGAGCTAAAGCCCTGGCTCTGGGAGCTTAAACGTCTTCAAGTCTGAGGCAGGGTTATCATAAAACGAGTCTCGTTTAACAAACTACTACAATGGCGTAAAATGGTCTGTTTCCGAGTGTGTACATGTAATTTATAAGAAGTAGAAGCTCAACTCAGCATGTAATCTACCCCAAACATTTATTTAGTAGGCTTATAACCTACAGAATTTAACAGAATAATTACAGACTATAACGTTAATGGAGTCTATATTCATGCAATAATCAATTAGAGTCAATATCAAATCAAACTTCACTTCAAACCTTTATTTGAAGTGCATTTAAAATAGCAACACACTTATAACAAAATAAAAAAACAAGCACGGCAATAAAAGAGATCAAATGTTATAAAAGAACATAAAAAACAAAAGGCATCATTGATTAAAGGGGGTTGTCACTAGTTACCACAGCCACAAAGTAAAAATTATGGCTAAACCTGCCTATTTCTGCAATTTATCTTCTTAAAATCTCAATTTAAAACCTATCCCTAAACTAACGCTAACCTTAACCACACTGCTAACCTTATGCCTAACCCTAAACTTAAATTAAGACCAACTAGTGACAACTGGTTAAAGGCCAAGCTTAAAAGACTGGTTGACAAAGATGCTGGATAAATGAAGACGTCTTACTCAGGACGTTTATCATTAAACTAAATTTGTCACAGTTCCGGTCTACTTAACCTGTTATGGCTAGGGGGCAGTATTTTCACGGCTGGATAAAAAACGTACCCGATTTAATCTGGTTACTACTCCTGCCCAGTAACTAGAATATGCATATAATTATTGGCTTTGGATAGAAAACACTCCAAAGTTTCTAAAACTGTTTGAATGGTGTCTGTGAGTATAACAGAACTCAAATGGCAGGTCAAAACCTGAGAGATTCCTTTACAGGAAGTGGCCTGTCTGACCATTTCTTGAACTTCTTTGCCATCTCTATCTTTTACAAAGGATCTCTGCTCTAACGTGACACTTCCTACGTCTTCCATGGGCGCTCAGAGCCCGGGAAAAACCTGAATGTCGTCATCCCAGCCCCAGGCTGAAACACATTATCGCCTTTCTCAAGTGGCCGATCAAGGGACTGTGGGCTTAGGCGCGTGCCCTGGCCACCCCTGTCTTTGTGATTTTTCCTCTGTTTGCAGAAAAGGAGATTCCCGGTCGGAATATTATCGCTTTTTTACGAGATAAATTGCGTAAAAATTGATTTTAAACAGCGGTTGACATGCTTCGAAGTACGGTAATGGAATATTTAGAATTTTTTTGTCACGAATTGCGCCATGCGCAAAACCCTGATTTACCATTTCGGATAGTGTCTGGGAAGCACGAACAAAACGGCGCTATTCGGATATAACGATGGATTATTTTGGACCAAACCAACATTTGTTATTGAAGTAGCAGTCCTGGGAGTGCATTCTGACGAAGACAACAAAAGGTAATCAAACTTTTATAATAGTAAATCTGATTTTGGTGAAGGCTAAACTTGCCGGGTGTCTAAATAGCTAGCCCGTGATGGCTGGGCTATGTACTTAGAATATTGCAAAATGTGCTTTCACCAAAAAGCTATTTTAAAATCGGACATATCGAGTGCATAGAGGAGTTCTGTATCTATAATTCTTAAAATAATTGTTATGCTTTTTGTGAACGTTTATCGTGAGTAATTTAGGAAATTGTTAGCAAATTCCCCGGAAGTTTGCGGGGGGTATGCTAGTTCTGAACGTCACATGCTAATGTAAAAAGCTGTTTTTTGATATAAATATGAACTTGATTGAACAAAACATGCATGTATTGTATAACATAATGTCCTAGGTGTGTCATCTGATGAAGATCATCAAAGGTTAGTGCTGCATTTAGCTGTCTTCTGGGTTTTTGTGACATTATATGCTAGCTTGAAAAATGGGTGTCTGATTATTTCTGGCTTGGTACTCTGCTGACATAATCTAATGTTTTGCTTTCGCTGTAAAGCCTTTTTGAAATTGGACAGTGTGGTTAGATAAAGGAGAGTCTTGTCTTTAAAATGCTGTGAAATAGTCATATGTTTGAAAAATTTAAGTTTTTGTATTTTTGAGGAATTTGTAATTCGCGCCACGCCTATCATTGGATATTGGAGCAGGTGTTCCGCTAGCGGAACGTCTAGATGTAAGAGGTTAAGGGGTGGCTCTCCCATAGACACCAATGCGATAGCATCTGAGTTTGGTCTACTTGTATATGAACCAGAAAATGTTTTGCCCGTGAGATGTCTCACTTCCTTTCCCGCCTGCTGGAGCAATGCACTTACTGTATATCACAGTTTCTGTTTTGATGAGACAGAAAGTGTACTTTCATGAGCACAAACTCTTCAGCCAATCAAATGCATGGAAATAGAAGGGAGGGAGTAGTGATTGAAGGTAAATAATCCAATAAGATGAACAAAACCAGAAGTCAGGGTGTGACGGTTTAAAAAGACCAATCGAATGAAGGCGATTTGAAAAGTCTGCCATACCACTTCCCTTTAAAAGGCACAACAATTCATTGAGGGGTGTTTTCTATTAGCGGCCATTTAAAATGTTTAATTCCTGTAGCTAACAATGAATAACTCCCAGAATTTTTATCCGTCGCAACAAGTTATGGATAACCTTTACAACAGTACTCGGAGACTGCAATACTAGCAACAGTTGAAGTTGGAAGTTTACATACACCTTAGACAAATACATTTAAACTCAGTTTTTCACTATTCCTGACATTTAATCCTAATAAAAATTCACTGTCTTAGGTCAGTTAGGATCACCACTTTATTTTAATAATGTGAAATGTCAGAATAATAGTAGAGAGAATGACTTATTTCAGATTTTATTTATTTCATCACATTCCCAGTGGGTCAGAGGTTTACATACACTCAATTAGTATTTGGTAGCGTTGCCTTTAAATTGTTTAACTTGGGTCAAACGTTTCAGGTAGACTTCCACAAGCTTCCCACAATAAGTTGGGTGAATTTTGGCCCATTCCACCTGACAGAGCTGGTGTAACTGAGTCAGGTTTCTATAGGATTGAGGTCAGGGCTTTGTGATGGCCAGTCCAATACCTTGACTATGTTGTCCTAAGCCATTTTGCCACAACTTTGGAAGTATGCTTGGGGTCTTTGTCCATTTGGAAGACCCATTTGCGACCAAGCTTTAACTTCCTGACTGATGTCTTGAGATGTTGCTTCAATATATCCACATAATTTTCCTTCCTCATTATGCCATTTATTTTGTGAAGTGCACCAGTCCGTCCTGCAGCAAAGCACGCTGAAAAAATGATGCTGCCGCCCCCGTGCTTCACGGTTGTGATGGTGTTCTTCGGCTTGCAAGCCTCCCCCTTTTTCCTCCAAATATAACGATGGTCATTATGGCCAAAGAGTTCTATTTTTGTTTCATCAGACCAGAGGACATTTCTCCAAAAAGTATGATCTTTGTCCCCATGTGCAGTTGCAAACAATAGTCTGGCTTTTTTATGGCAGTTTTGGAGCAGTGGCTTCTTCCTTGCTGAGCGGCCTTTCAGGTTATGTCGATATAGGACTCGTTTTACTGTGGATATAGACACTTTTGTACCTGTTTCCTCCAGCATCATCTTCACAGTCCTTTGCTGTTGTTCTGGGATTGATTTGCACTTTTTGCACCAAAGTACGTCCATCTCTAGGAGACAGAATGCATATCCTTCCTGAGCGGTATGACGGCTGTGTGGTCCCATGGTGTTTATACTTGCGTACTATTGTTTGTACAGATGAACGTGGTACCTTCAGGCATTTGAAAATTTCTCCCAAGGATGAACTAGACTTTTGGAGGTCTACAATCTTTTACACTAAGTTGTGTATGTAAACTTGTATGTAAACTTCTGACCCACAGGAATTGTGATACAGTGAATTATAGGTGAAATAATCTGTCTAAACAATTGTTGGAAAAATGACTTGTGCCACGCACAAAGTAGATGTCCTAACCGACTTGCCAAAACTATAGTTTGTTAACAAGAAATTTGTGGATTGGTTGAAAAACGAGTTTTAATGACTCCAACCTAAGTGTAACTAACTGTAACTACAAATTGGTATAAAACTGAAGGAGCTGCTTTAGTCGAACACTCCAGTAGGAGCAAAGGAACAGGACATCAAAAAGCGAAGGTGGCGTCGCCAGAGACAGGTTACATTGTAAATGTAAAGCAATTCATACATTTTAAATGTAGTGCTGAAATTTGAAACTTGTTCTACAGCTTTTAGTGTGTGTGCTTCTTTTGCTTTATTTTGTTGAGATTCCAGTGTTCAAGACTGTTTGTTTATTGGTCAGAATAACTTATTGTCTCCTGTAATTTCACAGGCTCTGGCCAGTCGGTCAAAAGAACTCTTGGCTGAAAAGCAGCGATTTGTGGGGGCAACTGAAGACATGGTGTCTGATGTGGAGACGGACCCAGAGGACCCCG
Organism: Salmo salar; assembly: GCF_965601325.2. Lineage (NCBI taxonomy): Eukaryota > Metazoa > Chordata > Actinopteri > Salmoniformes > Salmonidae > Salmo > Salmo salar. The sequence continues at coordinate 19,937,277 of NC_138308.1, read as the reverse complement.
ATGCCTTTTTAATAACCTCCTCACCCTGGTGCTCCACTGAGTTTGAGTACCTGTTGTATCAGCAGACCGGAGAAGGGCCAAGCGTGCTTATGAGTAGAAAAGGCTCAGTCCACGTCCACCACAGATGGGGGGGCTGTAACAATTGTGATGTGTGTGTGTGTGTCAGGATACATTGGCAGTCAGGATCTCCAGTCTCCACTGAGCGTTGTTAACACCCCATGGTTCCCCTTTTCCAACTGTCGGGGAAGAAACCAGCTTGAGTGTTCAGAGATAAAACACCTCAGTTCTTCCGACTGGCATGGAAGTGGCTAGGGTCTTCAGAAATGTAAGGATAATTAGGAGTCTGAAACTAGGGTATTTGGTGCAGTGCACATTTGCTTTATTATGCATTTACAGTATAGAGGTCGACCGATTATGATTTTGTATTAATAGAGGAGGGGTTATAAGACCCCTCCCTCCTTACATGTATAGGGTCCTAGACTACAGATTAACAAATATATATATATACACTGCTCAAAAAAATAAAGGGAACACTTAAACAACACAATGTAACTCCAAGTCAATCACACTTCTGTGAAATCAAACTGTCCACTTAGGAAGCAACACTGATTGACAATACATTTCACATGCTGTTGTGCAAATGGAATAGACAACAGGTGGAAATTATAGGCAATTAGCAAGACACCCCCAATAAAGGAGTGGTTCTGCAGGTGGGGACCATAGACCACTTCTCAGTTCCTATGCTTCCTGGCTGATGTTTTGGTCACTTTTGAATGCTGGCGGTGCTTTCACTCTAGTGGTAGCATGAGACGGAGTCTACAACCCACACAAGTGGCTCAGGTAGTGCAGCTCATCCAGGATGGCACATCAATGCGAGCTGTGGCAAGAAGGTTTGCTGTGTCTGTCAGCGTAGTGTCCAGAGCATGGAGGCGCTACCAGGAGACAGGCCAGTACATCAGGAGACGTGGAGGAGGCCGTAGGAGGGCAACAACCCAGCAGCAGGACCGCTACCTCCGCCTTTGTGCAAGGAGGAGCAGGAGAAGCACTGCCAGAGCCCTGCAAAATGACCTCCAGCAGGCCACAAATGTGCATGTGTCTGCTCAAACGGTCAGAAACAGACTCCATGAGGGTGGTATGAGGGCCCGACGTCCACAGGTGGAGGTTGTGCTTACAGCCCAACACCGTGCAGGACGTTTGGTATTTGCCAGAGAACACCAAGATTGGCAAATTCGCCACTGGCGCCCTGTGCTCTTCACAGATGAAAGCAGGTTCACACTGAGCACATGTGACAGACGTGACAGAGTCTGGAGACGCCGTGGAGAACGTTCTGCTGCCTGCAACATCCTCCAGCATGACCGGTTTGGCGGTGGGTCAGTCATGGTGTAGTGTGGCATTTCTTTGTGCTCGCCAGAGGTAGCCTGACTGCCATTAGGTACCGAGATGAGATCCTCAGACCCCTTGTGAGACCATATGCTGGTGCGGTTGGCCCTGGGTTCCTCCTAATGCAAGACAATGCTAGACCTCATGTGGCTGGAGTGTGTCAGCAGTTCCTGCAAGAGGAAGGCATTGATGCTATGGACTGGCCCGCCCGTTCCCCAGACCTGACTCCAATTGAGCACATCTGGGACATCATGTCTCGCTCTATCCACCAACGCCACGTTGCACCACAGACTGTCCAGGAGTTGGCGGATGCTTTAGTCCAGGTCTGGGAGGAGATCCCTCAGGAGACCATCCGCCACCTCATCAGGAGCATGCCCAGGCATTTTAGGGAGGTCATACAGGCACGTGGAGGCCACACACACTACTGAGCCTCATTTTGACTTGTTTTAAGGACATTACATCAAAGTTGGATAAGCCTGTAGTGTGGTTTTCCACTTTAATTTTGAGTGTGACTCCAAATCCAGACCTCCATGGGTTGATAAATTGGATTTCCATTGATTATTTTTGTGTGATTTTGTTGTCAGCACATTCAACTATGTAAAGAAAAAAGTATTTAATAAGATTATTTCTTTCATTCAGATCTACGATGTGTTGTTTAAGTATGATACAAAGCAATCTTTTATATTTTGTGGGCATAAAGGGATTCCTTTCATTTCTGTATCAGAGAAGGCCACCCCTTTAAGAATGATTTTCTAACCACCCCTTTAAAATATTTACAATATACAACACATCCTAGATCTGAATGAAAGAAATAATCTTATTAAATACTTTTTTCTTTACATAGTTGAATGTGCTGAATATATATATATATATACAGTACATTGAGGTTTTATTATTGTTCCACAGTTGTTTTCAAGTTCTCTCTCTCTGCGTCTTATAAAGAGACCCCTCTGAAAAATGTGTGACTGAGACAGAACTCTGCAGTGGAGTGTAGGAGATAAGACTAGTCAGACATTCCACTATAAATCAACTTGGACATTTACTACTAAGCTTTTAGATAACACTAAAAGCCTTGTTTATATAGCTGTGTAGGCATGGTTTTGGTCTCATGAGTAAAAGGTAATGACGTAGGCAGTGACATCACTAAGGCTGGACTTCGGGTTTATTAAAAGCAACTTGAGACCTTTTCAATTTTGCAGAACACACTCGGAAAAATGTGTTATGTTCCTGTTGTCAACTTCTGTCTGCAATTGCATTAATAAAGGTTTTTGAATTATTTAATTAAAGATATTGTCATAATGCTAATTTCACCAATGAGCCAATGATTGACAAGGAACAAGGAAACGAACTTCAACAGGAGGACCAAAAAAACGATACCGATTGGCCGATTTTTATATATATATTTGTAATAATGACAATTACAACAATACTGAATGAACACTTACTTTAACTTAATATAATACATACATAAAATCAATTAAGTCTCAAATAAATAATGAAACGTTCAATTTGGTTAACATAATGCAAAAAGTGTTGGAGAAGAAAGTAAAAGTGCAATACGTGCCATGTAAAAAAGCTAACGTTTAAGTTCCTTGCTCAGAACATGAGAACATATGAAAGCTGGTGGTCCCTTTTAATTAACATGAGTCTTCAATATTCCCAGTTAAGAAGTTTTATGTTGTAGTTATTATAGGAATTATAGGACTATTTCTCTCTACACCATTTGTATTTCATATACCTTTGATTATTGGATGTTCTTATAGGCACTTTAGTATTGCCAGCCTAATCTCGGGAGTTGATAAACTTGAAGTCATAAACAGCGCAATGCTTGAAGCACAGCGAAGAGCTGCTGGCAAATGCAGTAAAGTGCTGTTTGAATGAATGCTTACGAGCCTGCTGCTGCCTACCACCGCTCAGTCAGACTGCTCTATCAAACATCAAATCATAGAATTAATTATAATATAATAAACACACAGAAATAGGAGCCTTAGGTCATTAATATGGTCAAATCTGGAAACTATCATTTCGAAAACAAAAAGTTTATTCTTTCAGTGAAATACAGAACCGTTCCGTATTTTATCTAATGGGTGGCATCCCTAAGTCTAAATATTGCCGTTAAATTGCACAACCTTCAATGTTATGTCATAATTATGTACAATTCTGGCAAATTAATTACGGTCTTTGTTAGGAAGAAATGCATATACCCTGACTCTGCTTGCACAGAACGCAAGAGAAGTGACAATTTCCCTAGTTAAAATAAATTCATGTTAGCAGGCAATATTAACTAAATATGCAGGTTTAAAAAAATATGATAAATAAACATGCACCGCATTGATTATATGCAACGCAGGACAAGCTAGATAAACTAGTAATATCATCAACCATGTGTAGTTAACTAGTGATTATGTTAAGATAGATTGTTTTTTATAAGTTTAATGCTAGCTAGCAACTTACCTTGGCTTTTTGCTGCACTCGCGTAACAGGTGGTCAGCCTGCAACACATTTTCCTTGTGGAGCGCAATGTAATCGGTCATAATCGGTATCCAAAAATGTCGATTATGATTGTTATGAAAACTTGAAATCGGCCCTAATTATATTGGCCATGCCGATTAATCAGTCGACCTCTAATACAGTATATACATTTTTTATTTAATAATCAGAAAAACCTTTGTTTTGTTTAATCAAATTAATTTTATAAAGCCCTTTTAATATCAGCTCTTGTCACAAAGTGATACCCAGCCTAAAACCCCAAAGAGAATGCAATACAGATGCAGAAGCACAGTGGCTAGGAAAGACTCCCCAGAAGGCAGGAACCTAGCAAGAATCATAGAGAGGAACCCAGGCTCAGAGGAGTGACCAGTCCTCTTCTGGTAGTACTGGGTAGATATTTCAGTGCACATGTGGCCATTATGGCCAGATCCTATAAAAAGTGCACAAAGAAAATGACATACAATGTTGTTTTTGTGCATAAAAACAGATTCATCACCCACTGTCCCCCATAGGACCCATATTCCCTGGCCCTGTAGTCTCCAGACTGAAATATAATTATTTCCCTTTGCAGAATCAGCAGAGGCTAAGCTGTAGACCATACTATTTCATTTATATTTTTCATAGCTGTCTCTTTACCACCACAAACTGATGCTGACACTAAGACCGCACTCAAGGAGCTGTACAGGTCTATAAGTAAACAAGAAAATGCTCATCCAGAAACAGCGCTCCTCGTGGCTGGGGATTTTAACGGAGGAAAACAAAAATTTGTCTTGCCTAATTTCAACCAGCATGTCACATGTACAACTAGAGGCAAAAACACTACATCACCGTTACTCCACAAACATAAAGGCATACAAAGCTCTCCCTCACCCTCCATTTCGCAAATCTGACCATAACTCTATCCTCCTGATTCCTGCTTACAAGACAAATCTCAAACAGAAAGTACCAGTGACACGCTCAATACGGAAGCAGTCTGATGAAGATGGATGCTTAGCTACAGGACTGTTTCGCTAACGCAGACTGGAATATGTTCCGGGACTCATCCGATGGCATTGAGAAGTTTACCACATCCTTTATCGGCTTTGTTAATAAGTGCATCAACAATGTCCTCTCCACAGTGACTGTACGAACAGTGCCTTCGGAAACTTATCAGACCCCTTGACTTTTTCCAAATTTTGTTTCGTTACAGCCTTATTCTAAAATGGATTAAATAAAACATTTTACTCAGTAATCTACACACAATACCCCATAATGACAAAGCAAAAACTGTTTTTATGTATTATTGTATTATGCATTATTCAGAACCTTTTCTATAAGACTTGAAATTGAGCTCAGGTGCATCCTGTTTCCATTGATCATGTTTCCATTGATATTGAGATGTTTCTACAACTTGATTGGAGTCCAGCAGTGGTAAATTCAATTGATTGGACATGATTTGGAAAGGCACACCCCTATCTATATAAAAAGGTCCCATAGTTGACAGTGCATGCCAGTGCAAAAACCAAGCCATGAGGTCAAAGGGATTGTCTGTAGAGCTCCGAGACAGGATTGTGTCAAGGCACAGATCTGGGGAGGGGTGTCAAAAAATGTACGCAGCATTGAAGGTCCCCAAGAACATGGGCATCAATCATTCTTAAATGGAAGAAGTTCCGAACCACCAAGACTCTTCCTAGAGCTGGCCGCCTGGCCAAACTGAGCAATCGGGGGAGAAGGGCTTTGGTCAGGGAGGTGACCAAGAACCCGATGGTCATTCTGACAGAACTCCAGAGTTCCTCTGTGGAGATGGGAGAACCTTCCTGAAGGACAACATTCTCTGCAGCACTCCACCAATCAGGCCTTTATGGTAGAGTGGCCAGACGGAAGCCACTCCTTAGTAAAAGGGACATGACAGCCCGCTTGGAGTTTGCCAAAAGGCACCTAAAGTCTCTCAGACCACGAGAAACAAGATTCTCTGTTCTGATGAAACCAAGATTGAACTCTTTAGCCTGAATGCCAAGCCTGGCACCAACCCTACGGTGAGGCATGGTGGTGGCAGTATCATGCTGTGGGGATGTTTTCAGTGGCAGGTACTGGGAGACTAGTCAGGATCGAGGCAAAGATGAACGGAGCAAAGTACAAAGAGATCCTTGATGAAAACCTGCTCCAGAGCGCTCGGAACATCCTTGAGTGGCCCAACCAGAGCTTGGACTTTAACCCAATCGAACAACTCTGGAGAGACCTGAAAATAGCTGTGCAGCAATGTTCCCCGTCCAACCTGACAGAGCTTGAGAGGATCTACAGAGAAGAATGGGAGAAACTCCCCAAATACAGGTGTGTCAAGCTTGCAGCGTCATACCCAAGAAGCCTCGATGCTGTAATCGCTGCCAAAGGCGCTTCAACAAAGTACTGAGTACAGGGTCTGTATACCTATGTAAATGTGATATTTCATTTTTTCATTTTTAATAAATTAGCAAACATTTCTAAAAAACAGTTTTTGTTTTGTCATTATGGGGTATTGTGTGTAGATTGATTGATTGAATGTTTGAATAAAGCTGTAGAGCAACAAAATGTGGAAAAAGTCAAGGGGTATGAATACTTTCCAAAGGCACTGTACACATCACAATCAGAAGCCATGATTACAGGCATCATCAGCACTGAGCTAAAGGCTAGAGCTGCCGCTTTCAAGGAGCGGGACACTAATCTGGACGCTTACAAGAAATCCCGCTACACCCCCAAATGAACCATCAAACAGGCAAAGCATTAATACAAGACTAAGATCAAATCCTACTACACCGGATCTGATGCTCGTCGGATGTGTCAGGACTTGCAAACCATCACGGATTACAAAGGGAAACCCAGCCATGAGCTGCCTAGTGATGAGAGCCTACCAGACGAGATAAATTCCTTCTACTATCCTTGCTTCGAAACAAGCAACACTGAACCATGCATGAGAGCACTAGCTGTTCCAGAAGACTGTGATCACACTCTCCGTAGCTGATGTGCTTAAGATCTTTAAACAGGTTAATAGGTGTCCCTACATCGGGACGGTTGTTGCTAACGTGCACGAATGTGACTGGAATGACATTGTAGGTAACAGCCAACTTTCCAGGACATAGGCATGTCTTATATGTGCAGAAAGCTGAAATTATTGTTAATCTAACTGCACCGTCCAATTTACAGTGGTTATTACAGTGAAAACATAACATTGCTATTGTTTGAGGAGAGTGCACAAAAACTAAAAACTTTTATAATGGCAAATGGTTTGATACATTCACCTCTGAACATAAAAAAATCTACTTACATTCAGTAATCTTGCTCTGATTTGTCATCCTGAGGGTCTCAGAGATAAAATGTAGCATAGTTTTTATATTAAAATGAAGGAACTGGTTTCTACAGTTTGAACCCCGGCTGTTTCTGGACCCACACCCATCACGCCCAGCCATCTAGATGTGTGAAGGTTATTGTCTTTTCTGTATTTAAGCTAACTATCGATCATGTATGACGTTCCTGGGAGTGTGTAAACATTTTTTTTTCATGTATGTTCTCTATAGTTATGTACTTGAAAATGTAACAATTGACCAATTTGGCACATTTGGTCAGACTTGATTCAAAATGTTGTGCAGTAATGTAATGCTTCACTGGCTCAGTCTGAAACGTTGCACACACACTACTGCCATCTGGTGGCCACAATCTAATTGCATATAAACTCCTATGTGCTTTTATGGCCTTTCTCTTGCATTTCAAAGATGATGGAACAAAATAAAATTCACGTTTTTTTTTCTTTGTATTATCTTTTACCAGATTTAATTTGTTATATTCTCCTACATTAATTTCACATTTCCACAAACTTCAAAGTGTTTCCTTTCAAATGGTATCAATAATATGCATATCGTTGCTTCAGGGCCTGAGCTACAGATTTGGGTATGTCATTTTAGGTGAAAATTGAAAAAGAGGGTCTGATCGATAAGAGTTAACATTCACAAGGCTGCGAGGCCAGACAGATTACCATGACGTGTACTCGGAGCATGCACTGACCAGCTGGCAAGTGTCTTCACTGACATTTTCAAACTCTCCGTGAACCAGTCTGTAATACCTACATGTTTCAAGCAGACCACCATAGTCCCTGTGCCAGAGAACGCCAAGGTAACCTGTCTAAATGACTATCGCCCTTTAGCACTCACATCTGTAGCCATAAAATACTTTGTAAAGGCTGGTCATGGCTCACATCAACACCATCATCCCAGACATCCTGGACCCACTATAATTTGTATACCGCCCCAACAGATCCACAGATGACACAATCTTTATTGCACTCCACACTGCCCTTTCCCACCTGGACAAGAGGAATACGTATGTGAGAATAATGTTGATTGACTACAGGTCAGCGTTCAACACCATAGTGCCCTACAAGCTAATCACTAAGCTCAGGACACTGAGACTGAGCCTATCCCTCTGCAACTGGATCCTGGACTTCCTGAAGGGCAGCCCCCAGGTGGGGAGGGTAAGCAACAACACATCCACCACGCTGACCCTCAATAAGGGGGCCCCTCAGGGGTGTGTGTTTAGTCCCCTCCTGTACTCTCTGTTCATCCACGACTGCGTGGCGCTGCACGACTACAACAGCATCATTAAGTTTGTTGACGACATGACTGTGGTAGGCCTGATCATCGACGACGATGAGGCAGCCTATAGGAAGGAGGTCAAAGACCGGGAAGTGTGGTGCCAGAACAACAACCTCTCCCTCAATGTCAGCAAAACAAAAGGAGCTGATTGTGGATTACAGAAAACTCCCCCACTCACATTGACGGGGCTGTAGTGGATAGGGTCGAGAGCTTCAAGTTCCTCTGTGTCCACATCACTAAGGATCTATCATTGTCCACACCAATGGAGGGGGCATGCTTAGAGGATTTCAGATGCATTTCCTCTCCCTGTCAGCTCTCTGGGGGAAAAAAAAGTTTCCTAAAAAGGAAAAAGCATTTCATTTCTTAAAGCCGAAGCATTATGAATAATCAGCATTAACACACACCAGAACACCAAGGAATCTGCAACTCAGCAGGAATCTAAGGACAGTATTACAGCATTTCATCTTTATTTAATCTGTTTAAAGTCCTGTTATCTTACATTTACATAATAACTGAATTGTTGATTTGACCCTTTCAACTTAAATACAATTTATTGCACACTATTCATTTACATCCTGGGCACATGTTCTTTCATACAAAACTTTATATGGTGTTAATGCATTTTCCATCTGACTATAGTATATAAACATAAATACTTATAAGAATACAAATCTGACACTGTTCTAAGAACCAATATTTTCGACCCCTGTTGCAAGCATATATTTGGAAGGGAAAGGAAAATCTCTCTGCATGAGCATCAAGATATCTGCTTAGAGCAAAGCCACAAAAAAATGAACTTTCACTTCAATGAAGAAGGATGAGAGACACAATTTAATTGAGTCTCACACATGAACTTCAAAGTCACACCAAGATGTAATTCCAGGCCTTTTCGTGTCCTCTTTATTAAAGGCAGACTCCTCCTCATCCCCTTGGCCTGTCATGTTCTCACTGTGTCCCCTGCTCCCATTGAGTTGGGATTAATGAAATATGTGATATTACATGTTCAAATAAGAATGAGAGCAAGAGAGAGAGAGAGAGCGAGCGAGAGAGAGAATTAAAAAGAAACTCTACCTTTTCCTTCTAGCCTGCTAAGCATAATCTTCTAATGGAGAGTTCAGGCCATACGGGAAGTTTTAGGGCTACTGAACTCATCCAAACCCTACCGATTAGACATTGTTCCCGTGCTGCAAATTATGTACATTTTTAGTCATGCAACTACATAGAAAATGAATGTCTTAAAACTACAAACAATGTGTTTCTCTGCGACAAGGACAATTCTATTTTCCCTTCAAGCACTTTAAATTAAATTAAGCTCCTACAAATACTGTGGAGGCACCTGATGTGCCATTGCCCACGATGATAAAATACTAGGATGGAGTACGGCTGGGAATGAGAAGAATGGAACAACAGCAGCGGATGAGTGATAGAATAGAACAGTAAATTATAGAAGAAAAAGGTAGAGTAATCAGTATTTACTTTTTTGTTCTGACACATTAATGGATCTACAGGTGCTTGTTTCCGGTCTGAGGCCAACAATCCTACAGCTGTCAACTGTAGTTTGCTCTCATTCGTATTTCAGGCGGCAGCCACATTCCTGGTCTCTCTCACACTCACACACACACCACACACACACACACACACACACGAAAATTGAAAAAACATTAAAGTCACACTGTGGAAGGCTTCATTGTGGGAGGCCAATGCATTTAGTTGTACTTGTCAGAGCACTGCACTAATTTCCTCCAAGTCAAGCTACACTTCTCCTGAATCTAATTTCCATGAGGATAACTTTCTCTACTGTAGTAATCTAGCCTTAACTGTCCTCATCCACACGTACACAGCACCTCTAATGGAAATAATAGAATATAACATTTAACAAAGTTGAATATAATAGAATAACATTGCTCTGTTTGATTCCAATTGAAAACCAAAGTCAGTTTACCTAAGCTGACATTTGAAATAAGGCATAACATGATGTAGCAAAACAAAATGAATGCAAAAGCAGAGAAAAGGTCCATGTCATAAAGGAAAACAGGCAGTCCCTTTCCTAAATCAGTGTTTAAATCCCAAGGACCCTGCGGATGGAGAGGGATGAGAGACACAAATAGTCTCTGTCATCCCAAATGTGTGGGCTTTATTCATCCCTGCTACTCAAAGTAGAGTTAGGCCACTTGCAGCTGAAAGCACCAGCAGAAGCCTTGGGTTTACCCTCTCCTTTCCAGTGCATTCAATCTCCATCTTTCATATTTAGATGCAGTTTATTTTCCTGCTCATGTTGGAAGGTAAAAACCAGTGGAGACTGACTGCAGCGAGAAAATCCGGATGCCGCTGCTCTGGCTGTCTCAACCCTACCGCTCTACAGGAGTGTCAGGGGTACAAATAGGCAGACAAACAGGAACCGGAGGATGACAGTGAGCCACTAAACCCATGGAAAACCATGGGAGACCAAGACTGCAGAATAAGTAACAGCATGGAGGTTGACCCGATGACTGTCACAGTAGAGGATGAGTAAAGCTAGTTGAACAGGTTGGTTGGCTAACCAAGAGAAATACAGTATGTTGGATATTATCCTTCATATTGATAGACCTATCTTGTTTCAGCTTTCAATATACACCATAAACACCACATTTTACAGAAACCAGTGTATCAACTGGGCTTCATACCAATGACATAAGCATTTTCTTTAAAGATTTCCCAGATTTTTTCCCAATATGTGAGGCGGCCTATGAGAACCCGTTGGATGTCGCAACGACTCAATGTTAGGAAAAAGCCAAAATCCAACGAAAATCAGTTTTTTGGTGGAAAATGAGATTTTGATTGTTTTGGATACTTAAGGAAAATACTTAATTTCCAACTTTTTTTTAACATTTAGCAAGCAAACCCTAGCTAGCACTTTCCTGACCTGAGAAAGTCACAGTTGACTTGTCCCACTCAAGATATTATGCTACAGATAAATTAAAATCAGGCTGGTTTTGACACAGAATAATTAGCTAGCTAGTTAGTAATGTAGTAGTATAAAGTTGTCATTTACAATCAGCAATGTAGCTATGAATACAAGTGGGTCGGATTTAGATTTTGTCAACACATAACTATACACCAGAGCTAACTAGTAACGTTAAAGAGGTTCATACTTCTTCCAATGTTGCTTGATAAGTGGGTAGGCATATTAGCTGGCCAAAATGACATGAAAAGTTATCAAAATATATTAACAGTTTTGCAGTAATTTCAGCAGTTCAGAATTATTTTGATTAAAGAAAGCAAAGAAATCGATATGCTATCCTAAAGTTGTTTGAAGTGAGAGGCATCTTGCTGTCATTGGTTAGCTAAAGTTGAAGTTGGAAGTTTACATACACTTAGGTTGGAGTCATTAAAACTCATTTTTCAACGACTCCACAAATTTCTTGTTAACAAACTATAGTTTTGGCAAGTCGGTTAGGACATCTACTTTGTGCTTGACACAAGTCATTTTTTCAACAATTGTTTACAGAGAGATTATTTCACTTATAATTCACTTTATCACAATTCCAGTGGGTCAGAAGTTGACATACACTAAGTTGACTGTGCTTTTAAACAGCTTGGAAAATTCCAGAAAATTATTATGTCATGGCTTTAGAAGCTTCTGATAAGCTAGTTGACATAATCTGAGTCAATTGGAAGTGTACCTGTGGATGTATTTCAAGGCCTGCCTTCAAACTCTGTGCCTCTTTGCTTGACATCAAGGGAAAATCAAAAGAAATCAGCCAAGACCTCAGAAAAAAAAGTGTAGACCTCCACAAGTCTGGTTCATCCTTGGGAGCAATTTCCAAATGCCAGAAGGTAACACGTTCATCTATACAAACAATAGTACGCAAGAATAAACACCATGGGACCACGCAGCCGTCATACCGCTCAGGAAGGAGACGCGTTCTGTCTCCTAGAGATGAACGTACTTTGGTGTGAAAAGTGCAAATCAATCCCAGAACAACAGCAAAGGACCTTGAGAAGATGCTGAAGGAAACAGGTACAAAAGTATCTATATCCACAGTAAAACGAGTCCTATATCGTCATAACCTGAAAGGCCGCTCAACAAGGAAGAAGCCACTGCTCCAAAACCGGCATAAAAAAGCCAGACTACTGTTTGCAACTGCACATGGGGACAAAGATCATACTTTTTGGAGAAATGTCCTCTGGTCTGATGAAACAAAATAGAACTGTTTGGCCATAATGACCATCGTTGTGTTTGGAGGAAAAAGGGGAAGAAGAACACCATCCCATCCGTGAAGCACGGGGGTGGCAGCATCATGTTGTGGGGGTGCTTTGCTGCTGGAGGAACTGGTGCACTTCACAAAATAGATGGCATCATGAGGTAAGAAAATTATGTGGATATATTGAAGCAACATCTCAAGACATCAGTCAGGAAGTTAAAACTTGGTCGCGAATGGGTCTTCCAAATGAACAATGACCCCAAGCATACTTCCAAAGTTGTGGCAAAATGGCTTTAGGACAACAAAGTCAAGGTTTTGGAGTGGCCATCACAAAGCCCTGACCTCAAGCCTATAGAACATTTGTGGGCAGAACTGAAAAAGTGTGTGCGAGCAAGGAGGCCTACAAACCTGACTTAGTTACACCAGCTCTTTCAGAAGGAATGGGCCGAAATTCACCCAACTTATTGTGGGAAGCTTGTGGAAGGCTACTCGAAACGTTTGACACAAGTTAAACAATTTAAAGGCAATGCTACCAAATACTAATTGATTGAGTGTATGTAAACCTCTGACCCACTGGGAATGCGATGAAAGAAATAAAAGCTGAAATAAATCACTCTACTATTATTCTGACATTTCACATTCTTAAAATAAAGTGGTGATCCTAACTGACCAAAGATAGGGAATTTTTACTATGATTAAATGTCAGGAATTGTGAAAATCTGAGTTTAAATGTATTTGGCTAAGGTGTATGTAAACTTCCGACTTCAACTCTATGTAATTTTAATCCGCATTCCAATTCTTGCTAACCCTGTCCACTCACCTAAAAGATGCAAATACATTGGATAGGTGTTGATGAATTGTCTACCAAGACAGTTACACCAATCCACTGCATTTAATCTTTGTCGGGTGTGAAGGAGTGTACAGGTGAGAAGGGGTGCAAGCACACACACACTGTCTTCCCGTCTTTTAGTTAGTCAATCAATCATTGTTGAAGCTGACAGCTGACTTCTCAGATAAATAGCGATGTTACTTGTTGTTTGATTTAGCTAGCTAGTTAGTTGCCATTACTTTGCACAAAGCTGCCACTATGCTCTGAATTACCGGTAATCAAATATGATTTTACGAGTGGTCCCAACGATCGTCTGTTACCTCAGTCAGACCATGGATGGAGAGATGAGAAAGCATCTTCAATGAGGCGCAAACAAGGTATGTTAGACTAGCTAGCTAGTTAAGAACACAATGCATTAGCTAGACTTCATAAACTATCAGGCCTTCACTACCTGAATCTTCTTTGCATTGTTTAAGGTAGGCTATTGCCAGTGTTGTTGGAGTGACAGTACTATTGAAGACAAGTTTGGAGACAAGTTTGAAGACAAGTTTCTATATCTAATGTTAGCCTAAATGTTTCACTGACTATTTCACCAGCCATGGTATGTTTCATCCCTGTATCCAACAAAACCACATAGGTAGCTAACAAGTTAATGTTAATTAATTGAGAGAGAGGGAGGGAGAGAAAGATAAAGAGACACAGCGGTTTGAAGAGAAGAGAGACCCTTCTTTGAGTGTGTATGTGTTTTTTAAAAAACATTTGGGTCCCATGACAATTTACTTTTTTGTGGACCCAAATAAATAAGACTGATGAAGTACTGAAACATGTTTTTTTCCCTCAGGGTACGATGGTGAAGGGAATGGGCACGCTCATGGATCTGGTGGCTAGTGCTGGATCCAACATGGTCGTCACCATGGAGAACTCAGCTAAGGTAAGAATGATGACCTAGTAATTTGTGTTTGTGTGTTAGACATTTCTTTGTGTTTGTTTGTCATAAAGAATCATGCCATTATATCTTCCAAACACCAGCTTCAAGGGAATTATCACTTCTATACAATTGGTTACCAACATATTCAAGTAATGATTTACATATCTTCCTTAAGAAAACGTTATTTTAATGAATTTACTCATACTATTTCTTCCTTCCACAAGATACAGTCCCGACACAAATCTAGGGTTGCTACCCAAGCCGGCTGGTCGTTCGTTCTATCGGTTCGGGTTGACAGAGACGCGACCCAGTCGTTCAGTCTTTTTGTTCTGTATCCAGTCGTTCATTCTAAATGTTCTATAGCCATACTGGCTGGTAACGTTCTTATCCCTTGCATGCTGGCTAGCCAACTACGGCAAACTTACAGTCACGTCAAACAATGCAGCCAGAATAACAAGAAAGTAGGTGCATTTGCATAAGCTGTTCCCTAGTGACATTTATTTGGATACATCCATAACAATAAGCTAATGAGGTGCTATTTCACCTGGCATAGAAAATGTGCTCTCGTCAGGACACTGTTGTTCAGAGGATTTAGCCAACAACACAGCTAACACAATCACTTCAAACTTAAGCTGGAAAGACTACAAACTCGCTTCGTTTTACCTGTTTAATACAAATCTCAGCTGTTGAAAATCAAATGCTAGTCTAAAATAAATGGGAGATGATGTCTAGATGCTTTTTATAGTGGAGATCAAGTTTATAAATTGCCTAGCTGGGTTGATGAACAGAGTAAATGGGGAATTAAACGTCATAGATTTAGCCAGTGGTAACCAATCAGCATTCAGGATTAGACCCCAGTTGTATAAAGTCAAATCAAACAAATCTTTCTTTAATGCTTTTATTTTTAAGGATAGGCTGTTGACAGTTCATAATCACACTGAAATGTACATTAGGCTCCAAATCAAATAATGATTATTTAATGCAAACAATAACAGTAGTTGCTGTTTTAAAAATAATAAATATGGTGACAATCTCTTTTGAAACAATCAAGATGAGTGTTGGTGTTTTCCTCTCATGCCTCAATGGAATTAAAAAAAAACATTACGTAGTCTTGAGTCTTGCTGGTGACCCAGGTTTAATTACAGGTCAATTACCATTGTTCCACAGAAATGTGTTATACTGAAAGAGCTGCTAAGTATTTTTGATATACCAATCTCAGCTATTCTAGCCACAGATTTCAAAGTTATCCATTTTCGCTACACTGTAGGAAAGACAGACATTAGGGATGAGGTTGTAGTGAGACAGCTTCAGATAAAGTATGTGGGGCATTTCTTCTGACAAAACTACATCTCCCAGAAGTCCTTACTCTTTGATGTTTCATGAAAATTACTCATGTGGCCACTAATTGGAGGAATGAATAATGTAATTGATTACATGGGTAACTTCTGACATCAGAGAGAGTAAGATTGGACACATAGGACTGTTTTCTATGAATAGACTCTTCTTGGCAAGGCAAAATAGATAGGGGAACAGATGTTGAAACTGCTGAGCGTAAGAGTGAAAAATGGCTGCGTAATGAAAAATTCAGAAGTGCTTATGAACATTAATGTCCATGAGTGGCCAATGAATCATCTTAAGGCAACAATGAAACACACAGAGAACTGCGAAGTGAAAAATGATTGAAGTAAATTACCAAACTTAGGTTGAGATTCCTGTACTGCGGAATGCGTAATCTTTTAAATAACAAACTTGCATTTTTTGTGATTTTCTAAAATACAGATGTTGGATCTTAATTTGACCTGTATTGTCAGAGCAAAATAATTGTAGAGCAACATTGTGTCCATTATGTTGCTTGATTGGTGGTTAGGCTATTAGATGGACAAAAGGAGGTTACATGAAAAGTACATGTACATGTTAACATAACCCATACCGAAAAGAAATATATGGCCCTATACAGTACAAGTCAAAAGTTTGGACACACCTAACCATTCAAGGGTTTGTCTTTATTTTTACTATTTTCTACACTGTAGAATAATAGTGAAGACATCAAAACTATGAAATAACACATATGCAATCATGAAGTAGCCAAAAAAGTGTTAAACAAATATATTTTACATGTGAGATTCTTCAAAGTAGCCACCCTTTGCCTTGATGACAGCTTTGCACACGGTTGGCATTCTCTCAACTAGCTTCATGAGGTAGTCACCTGGAATGCATTTCAATTAACAGGTGTGCCTTGTTAAAAGTTAAATGGTGGAATTTCTTTCCATCTTAATGTGTTTGAGGGAATCAGTTCTGTTGTGACAAGGTAGTGTTGGTATACATAAGATAGCCCTATTTGGTAAAATATCAAGTCCATATTATGGCAAGAACAGCTGAAATAAGCAAAGAGAAACAACAGTCCATCAATACTTTAAATTTCAAGAACTTTGTGCAGTCGCCAAAACCATCAACCACTATGATGAAACTGGCTCTCCTGAGGACTGCCACAGGAAAGGAAGACCCAGAGTTACCTCTGCTGCAGAGAATACGTTCATTAGAGTTACCAGCCTCAGAAATTGCAGACCAAATAAATGCTTCAGAGTTCAAGTAACAGACACATCTCAACATCAACTATTCAGAGGAGACTGCGTGAATCAGGCCTTCATGGTTGAATTGCTGCAAAGAAACCACTACTGAAGGACACACAATAAGAAGAAGATACTTGCTTGGGCCAAGAAACACAAGCAATGGACATTAGGCCGGTGGAAATCTGTCCTTTGGTCTGATGAGTCCAAATTTGAGATTTTTGGTTCCAACCGCTGTGTCTTTGTGAGACGCAGAGTAGATGAACGGATGATCTCTGTATGTGTGGTTCCCACCGTGAAGCATGGAGGTGGTGGTGTGATGGTGTAGGGGTGCTTTCCTGGTGACACTATCAGTGATTTATTTAGAATTCAAGGCACACTTAACCAGCATGGCTACCACAGAATTCTGCAGCGATAGGCCATCCCATCTGGTTTGTGCTTAGTGAGACTATAATTTGTTTTTCAACAGCACAGTGACCCAAAACACACCGCCAGGCTGTTTAAGGGCTATTTGACGAAGAAGGAGAGTGATGGAGTGCTGCATCAGATGACCTGGCCTCCACAATCACCTGACCTCAACCCAATTGAGACGGTTTTGGATGAGTTGGCCTGCAGAGTGTAGGAAAAGCAGCCAACAAGTGCTGTCACACAACATAATGCCACAGATGTCTATTAGCTTAGTGGCTAGCGGTTTGCTGGCTCAGTATTGAGATAGCTGTACTTGTCTACTGAGATAGCTGTACTTGTCTGTAATCTTTGAAATTGTTGCACGTTGCCGTTACATTTTTATTCAATATATATTTATAAAACATGGTTTAGATGTTGTTGTAATCAATGACTGTATATGGTTGTAATCCACTTATATTTTGGGCTGAGTCCTTTAAGGATTTCCACTGGGTATTGTTTATGCACGCTACCACCAGCAGGGGGTGCGAGAACACAGTGCTTTGCATCTCCCCACCACTCAACAACACTCGAAGAAGATGCCTGTGACAATTGTTTCTTTTTCTGTCTCTTTTTTCTTTGTTCTCTTAAAAAGGTTCATCAAGCACTTCATCTATTGAAAATGTTATGAGTCTAAATGGTTATCTGAGTGATGCTTATCTTTTATGTTGAAATTGTAAAGTTTAAATGTGTAAATAGATCGAGTGAAAACTGTTAGCATCTTGACATACGGATGACTGGGTGTGAGGCTAAGCAAGGCTAGCCCATAGAATAATACAAGATAAAATGGCGCCGGGTAATATTTCTGGTTTGAATTTATTGATTTACAGCACCTCTGAGGTAATATTGTAATTTATTTTCTACTCCATTTATATGGTCTAGGCCCTGACATCTCCCCACCCAAGATGTTTTTTTTTTACTGCTAAGCTAACTGCACTAAAGCTAACCTATCAAGCATATAGGCTTGCTATTAGCTTAGTGGCTACCGTTAAATGAACCATTGACAAGTAACGTACAGCTAACTATTTAAAGGCATTTTTATTTAAACATAGTACATGAGGTTAAGATAAATACTGAGAAGGTATATTTTTAAATAAAAGTCAATGTATTAGCTAGTGTGACTGTTTTAAAATACAGAGGATTTAGCATCTGACTAAATTATTAATGTTTTGCAGATGGAAATTCAACCCCGCTCGAACTTTACAGTCCCAAAGAACATCTGGAGGGAGGACATTCAACCAGGCCAAAAGTTTCACTGCGATGGCAAGAGTGCTGTTGGGTGCTTTAGATGTTGACATGTTGCTGAAAAGCAACCTAACAGTTATGTACAGTGATTGTATAGACTGTAGAATTACAGTGCCTTTGGACAGGATTCAAACCACTTTACTTTTTCCACATTTTGTTACGTTACAGCCTTATTCTAAAATGTATTAACCTGTTAGGGCTAGGGGGCAGTATTGACACGGCCGGATAAAAAAACGTACCCGATTTAATCTGGTTACTACTCCTGCCCAGTAACTAGAATATGCATATAATTATTGGCTTTGGATAGAAAACACCCTAAAGTTTCTAAAACTGTTTGAATGGTGTCTGTGAGTATAACAGAACTCATATGGCAGGCAAAAACCTGAGAAGATTCCTTACAGGAAGTGCCCTCTATGACAAGTTCTTGTTCTTGACTCTGTTTATTGAAAACTGAGGATCTTTGCTGTAACGTGACACTTCCTACGGCTCCCATAGGCTCTCAGAACCCGGGAAAAAGCTGAATGATATCGAGGCAGACCCTGGCTGAAAAACATTAGCTCGTTTGGATAGTGGCCGGTCAGAGTACTATGAGACTCAGGCTCGTGCACGAGGGGATCCCATGCTTTTATTTTCTCTCTCTTTGAACGTAAACACGCTTTCCCGGTCGGAATATTATCGCTTTTTTACGAGAAAAATGGCATAAAAATTGATTTTAAACAGCGGTTGACATGCTTCGAAGTACTGTAATGGAATATTTAGAATTCTTTTGTCACGAAATGCGTCGTGCGCGTGACCCTTATTTACACTTCAGATAGTGTCTTGAACGCACGAACAAAACGCCGCTATTTGGATATAACTATGGATTATTTTGAACCAAACCAACATTTGTTATTGAAGTAGAAGTCCTGGGAGTGCATTCTGACGAAGAACAGCAAAGGTAATAACATTTTTCTTATAGTAAATCTGATTTTGATGAGTGCTAAACTTGGTGGGTGTCTAAATAGCTAGCCTGTGATGGCCGGGCTATCTACTCAGAATATTGCAAAATGTGCTTTCACCGAAAAGCTATTTTAAAATCGGACATATCGAGTGCATAGAGGAGTTCTGTATCTATAATTCTTAAAATAATTGTTATGTTTTTTTGTGAACGTTTATCGTGAGTAATTTAGTAAATTCACCGGAAGTTTGCGGGGGGGTATGCTAGTTCTGAACGTCACATGCTAATGTAAAAAGCTGGTTTTTGATATAAATATGAACTTGATTGAACAAAACATGCATGTATTGTATAACATAATGTCCTAGGTGTGTCATCTGATGAAGATCATCAAAGGTTAGTGCTGCATTTAGCTGTGGTTTGGGTTTATGTGACATTATATGCTAGCTTGAAAAATGGGTGTCTGATTATTTCTGGCTGGGTACTCTGCTGACATAATCTAATGTTTTGCTTTCGTTGTAAAGCCTTTTTGAAATCGGACAGTGTGGTTAGATTAACGAGAGTCTTGTCTTTAAAATGGTGTAAAATAGTCATATGTTTGAGAAATTGAAGTAATAGCATTTCTAAGGTATTTGAATAATGCGCCACAGGATTCCACTGGCTGTTACGTAGGTGGGACGAAATCGTCCCACTGGCCCTAGAGAAGTTAAATATTTTTTTTCAGCAATCTACACACAATGCCCCATAATAACAAAGTGTAAACAGGTTAAGAATTTTTTTGCAAATGTATTAAATATAAAAAACAAAATACCTTATTTACATAAGTATTTAGACCCTTTGCTATGAGACTCAAAATGGAGCGCAGGTGCATCCTGTTTCCATTGATCATCTTTGAGATGTTTCTACAACTTGGAGTAAACCTGTGGTAAATTCAATTGAGTGGACATGATTTGGAAAGGAACACACCTGTCTATATAAGCTCCCACAGTTGACAGTGCATGTCAGAGCAAAAACCAAGCAGTGAGGTCAAAGGAATTGTCTGTAGAGCTCTGAGACAGGATTGTGTTGAGGCACAGATCTGAGGAAGGGTAACAAAACATTTCTGCAGCATTGAAGGTCTCCAAGAACACAGTGGCCTCCATCATTCTTAAATGGAAGAAGTTTGGAACCACGAAGACTCTTCCTAGACCTGGCCGCCCAGCCAAACTGAGCAATCGGGGGAGAATAGCCTTGGTCAGGGAGGTGACCAAAAACCCGATGGTCACTCTGATAGAGCGCTATAGTACCTCTGTGGAGATGGGAGAACCTTCTAAAAGGTCAACCATCTCTGCATCACTCCACCAATTAGGCTTTTATGATAGAGTGGCCAGACGGAGGCCACTCCTCAGTAAAAGGCACATGACTGCCCACCTGAAGTTTGCAAAAAGGAAACTAAAGGACTCTAAGACCATGAGAAACAAGATTCTCTGGTCTGATGAAACCAAGATTGAACTCTTTGGCCTTCAGCGGCAGGGACTGGGAGACTAGTCAAGATTGAGGGAAAGATGAACGGCGAAACGTACAGAGAGTTCCTTAATTAAAACCTGCTCCAGAGCACTCAGGACCTGAGACTGGGAAGAAGGTTCACCTTTCAACAGTACAACGACCCTGCTAGGCTGCACTCTCACTTAACCTGGAAGACAGCCATACCAATGTGTCGCGGGAAACACCGTCCAGCTGGTGACCAAGGTCAGCTTGCAGGTGCCTGGCCCACCACAAGGAGTCGCTAGAGCGTGATGGGAGAAGGAAATCCCGGCCAGCCAAACCCTCCTCTGACCTGGACAACGCTGGGCCAATTGTGCGCCGCCTCATGGGTCTCTCGGTCATGGCCGGCTGTGACACAGCCTGCGATCGAATACGGTTCTGTAGTGACGCCTCAAGCACTGCGATCCATTTAGTATTTTTAACTACCATTTCAAAACTCTTCTTTTTGAAGTGCTGAATAGAAAGAATAGTAGATGGTCAATATAATTTTTCGTACAGTATTTCACTATAACTTGACATGCAGTTTTTAAAATAATTTGTATCCAATGGCAGGTTGTGATCATGTTGAGAAATATGTCAGTCTTGCAGATTCATTATCCTTATACAGTACATAGGAGCATTTTTCAGAAATATGGAGTATTGTAAAGCAGTTTGTTACTTAAAAAATGTAGCACAGTGTTGTATGCCATTTCTGCCCCCCATGCAACATTGTACAAGAGCACCTTTTTTATGTAACTTGTCAACTGATACACTGTAAGCAGAGACAGTCGATACTGTATCAATGAAATTCAGATAATGAGTGGAATATATTGTTAGATATAACCCAGGTATTTCAGCAGTGTATTGTACACTACACTATAATTCCAAATGGTAGCACATTAAGTGACTCTTTCCACGTTATCCTATGATGTAGTAATTACATCCATATAAACTCCGCAAAAAAAGAAACGTCCTCTCGCTGTCAACTGCGTTTATTTTCAGCAAACTTAACATGTGTAAATATTTCTATGAACATAACAAGATTCAACAACTGAGACATAAACTGAACAAGTTCCGTAGACATATGACTAACAGAAATGGAATAATGTGTCCCTGAACAATGGAGGGGTCAAAATCAAAAGTAACAGTCAGTATCTGGTGTGGCCACCAGCTGCATTAAGTACTGCAGTGCATCTCCTCCTCATGGACTGCACCAGATTTGCCAGTTCTTGCTGTGATATGTTACCCTACTCTTCCACCAAGGCACCTGCAAGTTCCCGGACATTTCTGGTGGGAATGGCCCAAGCCCTCACCCTCCGATCCAACAGGTCCCAGACGTGCTCAATGGGATTGAGATCCGGGCGCTTTGCTGGCCATGGCAGAACACTGACATTCCTGTCTTACAGGAAATCACGCACAGAACGAGCAGTATGGCTGGTGGCATTGTCATGCTGGAGGTTCATGTCAAGATGAGCCTGCAGGAAGGGTACCACATGAGGGAGGAGGACGTCTTCCCCGTAACACACAGCGTTGATTGCCTGCAATGACAACATACTCAGTACGATGATGCAGTGACACACCGCCCCAGACCATAACAGAACCTCCTCCTCAAAATCGATCCTGCTCCAGAGTACAGGCCTCAGTGAAACGCTCATTCCTTCGACGATAAACGTGAATCCTACCATCACCACTGGTGAGACAAAACCACGACTCGTCAGAGAAGAGCACTTTTTGCAGTCCTGTCTGGTCCCGCGACGGTGGGTTTGTGCCCATAGGCGACGTTGTTGCCGGTGATGTCTGGTAAGGACCTGCCATACAACAGGCCTACAAGCCCTCAGTCCAGCCTCTCTCAGCCTATTGCGGACATCCTGAGCACTGATGGAGGGATTGTGCATTCCTGGTGTAACTCGGGCAGTTGTTGTTGCCATCCTGTACTTGTCCCGCAGGTGTGGTGTTCAGATGTACCGATCCTGTGCAGGTGTTTTTACACGTGGTCTGCCACTGCGAGGACGATCAGCTGTCCGTCCTGTCTCCCTGTAGTGCTGTCTTAGGCGTCTCACAGTAAGGACATTGCAATTTATTGCCCTGGCTACATCTACAGTCCTCATGCCTCCTTGCAGCATGCCTAAGTCACATTCACGCAGATGAGCAGGGACCCTGGGCATCTTTCTTTTGGTGTTTTTCAGAGGCAGTAGAAAGGCCTCTTCAGTGTCCTAAGTTGTCATAACCGTGACCTTAATTGCCTACCGTCTGTAAGCTGTTAGTGTCTTAACGATCGTTCCACAGGTGCATGTTCATTAATTATTTATGGTTCATTGAACAAGCATGGGAAACAGTGTTTAATAAACCCTTTACAATGAAGATCTGTGGAGTTATTTGGATTTTTACTAATTATCCTTTGAAGACAGGGTCCTGAAAAAGGGACGTTTCTTTTTTTGCTGAGTTTATGATTTGGTTTTACCTTCCAACATGGTGGCAGGTAACATGGCGGTTAGCCTGTTGGGGTTAGGGGGCAGTATTTGCACGGCTGGATAAAAAACGTACCCGATTTAATCTGGTTACTACTCCTGCCCAGTAACTAGAATATGCATATAATTATTGGCTTTGGATAGAAAACACCCTAAAGTTTCTAAAACTGTTTGAATGGTGTCTGTGAGTATAACAGAACTCCTATGGCAGGCCAAAACCTGAGAAGATTTCAAGCAGGAAGTGGCCTGTCTGAGAAGTAGTGTTTCATCTTGGCTCTTTTTATTGAAGACTCAGGATCTGTGCAATAACGTGACACTTCCTACGTCGTCCATAGGGTCTCAGAGCCTGGGAAAACGTTGAACGATATCGAGGCAGGCTCTGGCTGAAACACTTTATCGCTTTTGGCAAGTGGCCACTCAGAGTACTATGGGCTTAGACGCGTGCCCGCTTCGACCGAATGGTTTCTTTTCCTTTGTCTGTTTATCTAAACGCAGATTCCCGGTCGGAATATTATCGCTTTTTTATGAGAAAAATGGCATAAAAATTGATTTTAAACAGCGGTTGACATGCTTCGAAGTACGGTAATGGAATATTTAGAATTCTTTTGTCACGAATTGCGCCATGCTCGTCACCCTTATTTAGCCTTTAGGATAGTGTCTAGAACGCACTAACAAAACGCCGCTGTTTGGATATAACGATGGATTATTTTGGACCAAACCAACATTTGTTATTGAAGTAGAAGTCCTGGGAGTGCATTCTGACGAAGACAACAAAGGTAAGAACATTTTTCTTATAGTAAATCTGACTTTGATGAGTGCTAAACCTGCTGGGTGTCTAAATAGCTAGCCCTGTGATGCCGGGCTATCTACTGAGAATATTGCAAAATGTGCTTTCACCGAAAAGCTATTTTAAAATCGGACATATCGAGTGCATAGAGGAGTTCTGTATCTATAATTCTTAAAATAATTGTTATGCTTTTTGTGAACGTTTATCGTGAGTAATTTAGTAAATTCACCGGCAGTGTTCGGTGGGAATGCTAGTCACATGCTAGTCACATGCTAATGTAAAAAGCTGGTTTTTGATATAAATATGAACTTGATTGAACAAAACATGCATGTATTGTATAACATAATGTCCTAGGGTTGTCATCTGATGAAGATCATCAAAGGTTAGTGCTGCATTTAGCTGTGGTTTGGGTTTATGTGACATTATATGCTAGCTTGAAAAATGGGTGTCTGATTATTTCTGGCTCGGTACTCTGCTGACATAATCTAATGTTTTGCTTTCGTTGTAAAGCCTTTTTGAAATCGGACAGTGTGGTTAGATTAACGAGAGTTTTATCTTTAAAATGGTGTAAAATAGTCATATTTTTGAAAAATTGAAGTAATAGCATATCTAAGGATTTGAATAACGCGCCACAGGATTCAACTGGCTGTTGAGTAGGTGGGACAAGCGTCACACCTAGCCCACAGAGGTTAAGAGCATTGGGCCAGTAACTGAAAGGTTACTGGTTCGAATCACTGAGCTGACTAGGTGAAAAATCTGTTGATGTGCCCTTGAGCAAGGCACTTAACCCTGTAAATCACTCTGGATAAGAGTGTCTGCTAAAAAAAAAACATCAGTTTAAAACCTGTTGGGGCTAGGGGGCAGTATTCGCACGGCCGGATAAAAAACGTACCTGATTTAAACTGGTTACTACTCTTACCCAGAAACGAGAATATGCATATAATTAGTAGATTTGGATAGAAAACACCCTAAAGTTTCTAAAACTGTTTGAATGGTGTCTGTGAATATAACAGAACTCATATGGCAGGCCAAAACCTGAGAAGATTCCAAGCAGGAAGTGCCCTGTCTGACAATTTGTTGTCCTTCTAGGGCATCTCTATCAAAAATACAGCATCTCTGCTGTAATGTGACATTTTGTCACGAAATGTGCCCGCGCGTCATCCTTCGGATACTGACCTCAACGCACAAACAAAACGGAGCTATTTCAATATAACTATGGATTATTTCGAACCAAAACAACATTTGTTGTTGAAGTAGAAGTCCTGGGAGTACGTTCTGACGAAGAACAGCAAAGGTAATCCAATTTTTCTTATAGTAAATCTGAGTTTAGTGAGCAGCAAACTTGGTGGGTGTCAAAATAGCTAGCCGTGATGGCTGGGCTATCTACTCAGAATATTGCAAAATGTGCTTTCGCCGAAAAGCTATTTTAAACTCTGACACCGCGATTGCATAAAGGAGTTCTGTATCTATAATTCTTAAAACAATCGTTATGTATTTTGTGAACGTTAATCGTGAGTAATTAAGTAAATTCACTGGAAGTTTGCGTTCTGAACATCACACGCTAATGTAAAAAGCTGGTTTGTGATATAAATATGAACTTGATTGAACAAAACATTGATTGAACATTTCCCACGGGGGACCAGTACGAAAAAAAAAGAAAAAAAAGTATGAAATGTATGCATTCACTACTGTAAGTCGCTCTGGATAAGAGCGTCTGCTAAATGACTAAAATGTAAATGTAAAATGTAAAACATGCATGTATTGTATAACATAATGTCCTAGGAGTGTCATCTGATGAAGATCAAAGGTTAGTACTGCATTTAGCTGTGGTTTTGTTTTTTGTGACATATATGCATGCTTTGAAAATGGCTGTGTGATTATTTTTGGCAGGGTACTCTCCTGACATAATCTAATGTTTTGCTTTCGCTGTAAAGCCTTTTTGAAATCGGACAGTGTGGTTAGATTATCGAGAGTCTTGTCTTTAAAATGGTGTAAAATAGTCATATGTTTGAGAAATTGAAGTTATAGCAATTGTCGTGTCTTTGGGGTACCATTAAACTGAAGACATGTCTATCAATTAACTCCCTACAAAACGCCGCTATTCGGATATAACGATGGATTATTTTGGACCAAACCAACATTTGTTATTGAAGTAGCAGTCCTGGGAGTGCATTCTGACGAAGACAACAAAAGGTAATCAAACTTTTATAATAGTAAATATGATTATGGTGAGTGCTAAACTTGCCGGGTGTCTAAATAGCTAGCCCGTGATGCCTGGGCTATGTACTTAGAATATTGCAAAATGTGCTTTCACCAAAAAGCTATTTTAAAATCGGACATATCGAGTGCATAGAGGAGGTCTGTATCTATAATTCTTAAAATAATTGTTATGCTTTTTGTGAACGTTTATCGTGAGTAATTTAGTAAAATATTAGCGAATTCCTCCGGAAGTTTGCGGGGGGTATGCTAGTTCTGAACGTCACATGCTAATGTAAAAAGCTGGTTTTTGATATAAATATGAACTTGATTGAACAAAACATGCATGTATTGTATAACATAATGTCCTAGGGTTGTCATCTGATGAAGATCATCAAAGGTTAGTACTGCATTTAGCTGTCTTCTGGGTTTATGTGACATTATATGCTAGCTTGAAAAATGGGTGTCTGATTATTTCTGGCTTGGTACTCTGCTGACATAATCTAATGTTTTGCTTTCGTTGTAAAGCCTTTTTGAAATCGGACAGTGTGGTTAGATTAACGAGAGTCTTGTCTTTAAATAGCTGTAAAATAGTCATATGTTTGAGAAATTGAAGTAATAGGATTTTTAAGGTTTTGAAAATCGCGCCACAGGCTTCAATTGGCTGTTACGTAGGTGGGACGAATTCGTCCCGCCTAGCCCATAGAGGTTAAAAACCTGAATTATCATATTTTGTTAAGTATTCAGACCCTTTACTCAGTACTATGTTGTGCACCTTTGGCAGAGACTACAGCCTCGAGTCTTCTTGGGTATGACGCTACAAGCTTGGCAAACCTGTATATGGGAAGATTCTCACATTCTTCTCTGCAGATCATCTTAGGTTGGATGGGGTGCGTCACTGCACAGTTATTTTTAAGTGTCTCCAGAGATGTTTGATCGGGTTCAAGTCCAGGCTCTGGCTGGGCCTCTCAAGGACATTCGGGGACTTGTCCTGAAGCCACTCCTGCATTATCTTGGCTGCGTGCTTAGGTTTGTTGTCCTGTTGGAAGGACAAAAGTCTGAAGTCCTATGCGCTCTGTAACAGGTTTTCATCAATGGCCTCTCTGTACTTTAATCCATTAAGCTTTCCCTCGATCCTGACTAGTCTCCCATTCCCTGCCACTGAAAAACATCCCCACAGCATGATGCTGCTACCACCAAGCTTCACCATAAGGATGGTGCCAGGTTTCCTCCGAGATGTGACGCTTGGCATTCAGGACAAAGAGTTCAATCTTGGTTTCATCAGACCAGAGAATCTTGTTTCTCTTGGTCTGAGAGTCCTTTAAGAGGGCTGTCATGTGCCTTTAACTAAGGAGTGGCTTCCGTCTGGCCACTTTACCATAAAGGCCTGATTGGTGGAGTGCTGCAAGGATGGTTGTCCTTCTGGAAGGTTATCCAATCTCCACAGAGGAACTATGGAGCTCTGTCAGAGTGACCATCGGGTTCTTGGTCAACTCCCTGACTAAGGCTCTTCTCCACAGATGGCTCAGTTTGGCCGGGCGGCCAGCTCTAGGAAGAGTCTTGGTGGTTCCAAACTTCTTCCATTTAAGACTGATGGAGGCTGCTGTGTTCTTGGGGACCTTCAATGCTGCAGAATGTTTGTTGGTATACTTCCCCAGATCTGTGCCTCGACACAATCCTGTCTCGGAGCTCTACGGACAATTCCTTCGACCTCATGGCTTGGTTTTTTCTTTAACATGCATTGTCATATGTGGGACCTTATATAGACATGTGTGCCTTTCCAAATCATGTCCTATCAATTGAATTTAATACAGGTGGACTCCAATCAAGTTGTAGAAACATCTCAAGGATGGTCATTGGAAACAGGATGCACCTGAGCTCAATTTCGAGTCTCATCGCAAAGGGTCTGAATACTTTCCGAATGCACTTTATTTCTATTTTATCTTGACAACAAGGAACTCTGCTTCAATGGACAAACAAATCACATCATGGATGGTATGACTATCTGAGACAGAATTATTTTTTAACCTGTTTTGTTTTATTTCACAAATAATCAGAACCAGAAACAAAGTCTAGGTATAGAGAAATATTAAAGCAATAAAGTTCTCATCTCAGAGAGTGAGAGAGGCATTAGATGAGTATATGCAATGCGTCCACACAGGCTTTTCATATTCATAGCAAGTTATTTTTCTATTAATTTTGAGAGTATTGCCATTTCCACATTGAGATAACTTGCATGCAATCATCCTCTCCCCTTCATGTTTCAGCGGAGGCCTCAGAGACAGAGATTCTTTCTACAGTACCTGCTGGCGATACTGGAGGGGAAGTTTTTTTATTAGCACCTGATATTGCTTCCTTTAACAAACTAAAAGTTTGATTGTTATCAAGTACAAGCAACACATTCTGCATACCAGAAAACTCTGCCTTCAGAGTGATGTTTCCACAGTAAACGGATGT
The DNA here is from genome assembly GCF_965601325.2 of Salmo salar. NCBI lineage: Eukaryota > Metazoa > Chordata > Actinopteri > Salmoniformes > Salmonidae > Salmo > Salmo salar. The sequence goes on along the minus strand of NC_138308.1, from coordinate 19,908,264 downwards.
AAATTATACCTTGCTGTGACAAGGATTTCAATGATTTCCTGTTGCAATGGCACTGTCACATTGTGACTCAGTAATTCCAACATTACAGTGACGTTACTACTGTACGTCGACCAGCGTGCAAAATCCAGTTCCATCTACTGTTATTTAAAGTTTTTCATCCATCCATTATGGATCCATTATGGCTGTATCCATATTAATGTACAGTATAAGCTTTTGATTGTTCTTACAGTTGAGGTATTTGGTTGTTCAAATGTCTATGCACAGTGGAATGTCCAAATTCAGTGCTCGGTTAAAAGGTTACGCGTCTGCTATCTCAGTCCCTAGTCGACTTCTTAACTTGAGGCACGACTCCCATACCGCTTTTCAAAAGTTATCTTTATTTTGCCAGTGTCTTCAGATGGGGTTCTTTTCACTCCCTAACATTACTCTTTTATTTTTATAAAAGGAGAGAATACAGCCTTGATCACTTGTACTTGACAGAGAACACGACAGCCATCAGTGCAAGCTACTTAATGTGCATGACTCCTCTCCCTGTTACTTCTCTATCGTTTAAAGCTTTGGGGAATTCTTCTCTCCTGCCAGAGCAGGACAGAATAGTGCAGAGCATTGCAATTTCACAGCAGATACATCTTTCCTCTTGTCCTGCCATTGATCTTCAGGAGTGACCTCACAAAGGTCACTTCTGTTGTTACATCTAGCTTTGGAGAATCTAGAAACTTAAAGACATTGGGATCTGTGGAATATGTGACTTACCACCTGGATTCGGTCTTATGTAACAAAATTTGAAATCGTTTTTTTTTTTTTTTTTTTTTACATTGGATAAAAGTAGTGACTCAGAGAGCTACAAAACGGTATATCATACACAGCATTTTTTTTAGGAACAATAGAAAAGTAATTCTGCTTTAAAAGTTGATACAATTGTAAACTCACTTTTGAGAAAGGGGCCTTTGAATGTTTTGGTACATACTGGACAGCTCTCCTTCGTCTACACCCACTCAGCATTGTTCACACCCTCTTAAGCCAGCCCCACCCATCTATTTAAGGATTCACATGAGGTCATGTGCTAAACATCGAGTAGTGTAGTAAAGATTATGACTAAAAGTGGTAGTAGCCTACAATAAGGAAAAATTCCAGGTAAACAGAAAGTGTCCAGATAAACATATTATATAAATATTAGATGACGCTTACAAGGATACATTTGTCTAAATTGATGGGTCATGTGAAAGAAATGCTATAACCCACAGTGGTGGAAAAAGTAGACAATTGTCATACTTGAGTAAAAGTATGAATCATTTAAAATTCCTTATATTAAACTAGACGGCACAATTGTTTACTTTTTTATTGATGGACAGCCAGGGGCACACCAACAAACAGGCATAATTTACAAACGAAGCATTTGTGTTTAGTGAGTCTGCCAGATCAGACGTTCTCTTGATAAGTGTGTGAATTAGAAAATGTTCATGTCAAAAGGTAACAAGTATTTTTGGGTGTCAGGGAAAATGTATGGAGTAAAAAGTACATAATTTTCTTCAGAATGTAGTGAAGTAAAAGTTGTCAAAAATATAAAAAGAGTAAAGTAATGTACAGATACTCCCAAAAAGTATTTTTACTTAAGTACTTTTGACCACTGCCCAAATGCCTTCACACCAGTACATTAGCATACTTAATATACTGTTGTTACACACACTTTTACCACATAGTATTCCATACCTAAGTTAAGGCCATGCAACCTGAGTTGAAACCTGAGTGAGTTGCACAAGTACAGTACATAAACAGATGCATGCGTCATATTTATGTGGTAGACACTTGGAATGTTCACATGATATTGTTGTGGTATGTCACAAAATCATGTTACGACCACACATATCAATATTAATGTTCTATATTAATATTTTGCAAAGTCTTGCTACAGTAAGTGGATGGGTCTCTACAGAAGGTGTAAACGGTACAGCCAAATGATTACTTGCATAGTAGAAATATCAGAAATAGATAGTGTCAAAATAAAATACAGTATGTACAGTACAAGAACAATATCAATAACGATATCAGTGATAGACAAGGTAGTTATATGCATACAATCAGGGGTAAAGTGGCTGAGCAGCAGGATAAAAAAATTGTAGCAGCAACGTATGTTAGGAGAGAGTAATTTGAATAGAGGCACTGCATATAGTGCTGATGACTGGTTGGTCCAAACCACGCATGAACAAGGGAATCTATATTCGGAGAGCATGTTTCTGTCCTGCCCTTGACTTTGGTGCAGGGCATGTGATGTCCATAGTCTCTTAGTCGCAAAACTCCCTAGTCTTCTCAAAAATATAAGTTTGTCTAGCTGTGTCCAGTCTAGGTCGTGCTTGTACAGGCAGACAATCTATGGGAGGAAGGATGTCAGCGTTGCCCAGAAGCTGAAACCTGGTTCCGACAGCCCGAACGCTCCTTGACGACAACATCACCAGGCTCTAGAGCATCGAAGCTATAAAACAGGGAATAACAAACTGGCACTAACCAGAATAGAAAGAGGAGTGGGAGGCCACGGTGCACAACTGAGTAAGAGGACAAGTACATTAGAGTGTCTAGATTGAGAAACAGACACCTCACAAGTCCTCAACTGGCAGCTTCATTAAATAGTACCCGAAAAACACCAGTCTCAACATCAACAGTGAATTGGTAACTCCGGGATGTTGCTATTCTCAGTTGTGCACCGGAGCTCAGTTGTGCACCGGGGCCTCCTACTCTTTCTTTCTGGTTAGAGCCAGTTTGCGCTGTTCTGTGAAGGGAGTAGTAAACAGCGTTGTACGAGATCTTCAGTTTCTTGGCAATTTCTCGCATGGAATAGCCTTTATTTCTCAGAACAAGAATAGACTGACGAGTTTCTGAAGAAAGTTATTTGTTTCTGGTCATTTTGAGGATGTAATTCAACCCACAAATGCTGATGCTCCAAATACTCAACCAGTCTGAAGGACAGTTTTATTGCTTCTTTAAATCAGTAAAACAGTTTTCAGCTGTGCTAACATAATTGCAAAAGGGTTTTCTAATGATCAATTAGCCTTTTAAAATGATAAACTTGGATTAGCTAACACAACGTGCCATTGGAACACAGGAGTGATGGTTGCTGATAATGGGCCTCTGTACGCCTATGTAGATATTATTATTATTATTTATTTTTTTAAAACACCCGTTTCCAGCTACAATAGTAAGTTACAACATTAACAATGTCTGCACTGTATTTCTGATAAATGTTATGTTATTTTAAAGGACAAAAAAAATGTGCTTTTCTTTAAAAAAACAAGGACATTTCTAAATGACCCCAATCTTTTGAACAGTAATGTAAATCAGGGATTTCCTCATTGTCTCATTCATTTTCAGAGTCAGAGAGAATCAGCATGGCACGATCGTCCTCCAGAAAGTAGTCCATCACAACTTTTTCCCACTGACCTTTGTCGATAGTGCCTGATAAATTCAGGGCAGCAATGTTATTGAGAGCAGTAGCAACATATTTGCTGTTCTCCATGGCTAAAGTCATATCTTTAGAAAAAACTGCAGTAGAAAGGATTATCTACGCATAACGAGTAGATCATTTTATAGACACAAGATCGCAGAACAATCTGAAACTCATCTCTCGGCATGTCCAGCCCACTCATTATCTCAACCTATCTTGGCTAGCGGGAAGGTTCCTGACTTTTTCTTTGGCTAAACCAACTAGGCTCTTAATTTAACAACTTCATTTGTATTCACAGATGGCATAAAAGTTTGTTATTAAGGCACATGAAAGTTCACGTTCGAAAAGGCATTTCTGCCAAAAAACGCATTTGGATAAAAATACGTTTTACATTCAAACGGCTCTCCTGTGAAGTCATATGTGCTATGCATTTGATGTGGGTGGCACATTTAATTAGTGAGAATAACTGTTTGCTAAAATTAAGTTAGTGAAAAATAGCCGACAAAGGCAGGTTTATTAGACAAAGGCAATGTCGACAAAAAAGTAATCTTTGCGATGGGGGGGGGGGGGGGGGGGGTGTATTGTCTTAATCCACCCTGGCTTAGTTTCCCAGATGCCAGGATGATTTTGAGACAATGAAGGATTGTTCTCAACTCTTCCAGGCTCTCATCTCGCTTACACCCACCACATCTTGTCTATGGAATGCAGTCTATAACTAATTTGTCAGCTCCAGACATCTCAAGTGACCCATACAGCCAGATTAGCTGCAGGGAGTGGAGACCATAAATATACAGCTTTAGTAGAACAGAAATGTCTTACTATTAGTGAAATATTAATTGTTAACCATTAATATCAAATAAATATGTAATCACATACCCCCTGTATATAGCCTACATATAGCCGCACAACAGTTTTTTATTTTTTTAACTTATCTATTTTTACTTAACACTTATTTTTCTTAAAACTGCATTGTTGGTAACCTGTTGGGGCTACAGGTTAGCAATGAACCCCGAGTCGGGATTGCTAACAAGGCTGGAAATTCAAAACATCAAAAATCTAATAATTTCAATTTCTCAAACAATCAACTATTTTACACAATTTAAAAGATAAACATCTCCTTAATCTAACCACATTGTTCGATTTTCAAAGAGGCTTTACGGCAAAAGCATAAAGTTAGATTATGTTAGGACAGTACATAGCCACAAAAGTACAAACATCCATTTTCAATTCAAGGTCAGGCGTCACCAAAAGCAGAAACCAGCTAGAATTATGCACTAACCTTTGTCAATCTCCATCAGATGACACTCCTAGGACATTATGTTATACAATACATGCATTTTTTGTTCCATCAAGTTCATATTTATATCCAAAAACAGCATTTTACAGTAGCGTGAAATTCAGATTTTTTTCTTCTCTGAAATGCTTCCGGTGAACATAACAAAATTACTATTCGAAAACATTGGTAAATTATAATATTGTCATTCAAAGAATAATATATTATCATCTCGTAATTGCTACCGAATGGCCAGATCTCAAAATAACTTTACTGGGAAATCACATTTTGCAATAAACGGGGTGCTATGCTAAGAACAATAAGCTATGCTATACAGTTAGCATCATCTAATATCGATAATAACATTGTAAATATCCCCTTACCTTTGATTATCTCCATCAGAAGGCACTGCCAGGTATCCCAGGTCCAGAACAAATGTGGTTTCTTTTGACAAAGTTCATAATTTATGTCCAAATAACACCAAGTAGTTAGCGTTCATTATGCTCCCACAAAACGTGGTGGGGGGTTGTAAAATCACGCCGAAAAGCTAAAAAAACCTAGTAAATAATCTATTTACGTTCGTTCAAACATGTCAAACGTTGTTTAGCATTAATCTTTTGGTCCATTTTTAACGTTAAACATCAGTAATATTTTCACACAACCTATCCTATGTCTAGATAAACAATAATGACAAACTCACGCTTCTCAGATTTATGCGCAGACGCAAAAAAATGAAATGACGACATGTCAACTTCCTTGCATTCTAATTTGCTCTCTGTTTATCATAGATGCTTCAAACAACTTTATAAAGATCGTTGACATCTAGTGGAAGCCGTAGGTGTTGCGAAATGAATCCTTTCTCACTATGGTATCTATAAAACAATGACACTAAATAGTACAGTCACAAAATTCACATTTTTTTTTTCATCTATTTTTCACAGGTTTTTGCCTGCAATATGAGTTTTGTTATACTTACAGACACCATTCAAACTGTTTTAGAAAATTCAGAGTGTTTTCTATCCGAATGTGTTAATAATATGCATATCCTAGCTTCTGAGTTGGTGTAGGAGGCAGTTAAAAATGGGCACATTTTTTTCAAAATTTCTCAATACTGTCCCCGAGCCCCAACAGGTTTTAAGGGCTTGTAAGTAAGCATTTCACTGTAAGGTCTACACCTGTTGTATTTGGCGCATGGGACAAATAATATTTGATTTGATATGCCATGGCCATCTCAGTCACCAGATCTCAACCCAACTGAATACTTATGGTATATTCTGGAGTGGTGTCTGAGACAGCGTTTTCCCCCAACCATCAACACAACACCAAATTATGGAATTTCTCACTGAAGAATGTTGTCCCATCCCTCCAACAGAGTTCCAGACACTTGTCGAGTCAATGTAGTAGTGGCCCAAAGCCCTATTAAGACACTTCATGTTGATGTTTCCTTTATTTTGGCAGTTGCCTGTAGATGAGCATGGCATACAGGCATTCAACCACTTAGTTTTTATTCGATATTGTAGGTTTTTGCATCATTACGTCAAGCTGTTTTTATCAAATCAAGACAGTTCAATGGAAACACACCGTAACAGGCAATTATCGCATCTTTTTTCTATGCGAACATTCTAAATGTCAACAACAACCACAAAAAATACAAAAATAAAATCACTGGACAAGTTAGTGTAAAACCTAGCTAGATTATCTCTCTCTCACACACACACACACACACACACACACACACACACACACACACACACACACACACACACACACACACACACACACACCACACACACACACACACACACACACACACACACACACGCACTTCAACCTTCAGTTAAGACATCCTTAACCTTCAATAAACAAGCCTTTAGTTTCATCCCAAGCTGACCTTCAACCCTTCCCCATACCCCTCAATCATCAGAAACCATCCCACTGAGCCAGCCGTAACATGGGCTGCCTACGGAGACAGCTGCAGACATGAGGAGAATACCAATGGGTTCCGACAGACAGCTGAGCTCTAGGAGGCATGCTCCTCTTATTCTATCATTCCTCATTTCAAGGGATAAATTGTCCCGATTATGTGATCTGACCAGTAAAACTCACATCCCTATTCATTTCCAAAATCTGACGTTGAAAAGAGCTACTGTAGCCATAATTAGGACATCCAGCAGACAGTTATTTAGGCAGAATCTGTGCATTTTACACCATTGAAGCTTGTAAGTGCTAAAAGTGGTTATCACGTAATAACATGAAGAGAGGAGGAGAGAGGAGAGGAGGATAGGAGGATTTAAAGGAAAAGGAGGGGAGAGGTAGGGGGAGGTTGGGAGAGAAGAGGAGTGTGAAAACATTCTTCCCTTGCATTTTTTTTAAAAAGACCAGAAGCTAGGTTTCTGGTCTAGCAATGTGTTACTGACAGAGGCTCTATGCCAGTCGTTTTTTTTGGGGCCCCTAAGTCCCCATGTTTTTTTTTAGGCATTTGGCTGTGGTCTATATAGGCAGATGATTTTTCAGGTTTCTGCATTTGAACCTCTTTCAGTCCCTGCTGTAGGGTACCAAGCTGGCCAGCAGCAGAGCCCTGTATTGGAGGATATCCATTACTCTACACAGTAATACTTCACCTTGGTTTACTTCAGTGCTGTTCTCTGGTCCCATAAGTGTGTGCTGAGCCATTCTGGGGTGACTGCACAGTGTTGGACCAACACACACACGGATGCACGCATGCATGCACACGCAAGCATACGCACACACGCAAGCATACGCACACATGCATATGCATACACAGACACACACTTCTATTTCACTTCCTTATTTTGGGAGGCTTCATACTCTGGAGAATTCTGACTTGATGAGAACTACTAAATATATACAATTTTGAATATATATATATATATATATTTTTTTTTTTACCCCCTTTTTCTCCCCAATTTCGATCTTGTCTCAGCGCGGGCTCCGTAGGTGAACTTCGAGTAATGCGTCCTCCGAAACATGACCCGCCAACCCACGCTTCATAACACCCACCTTTAAATGTATATTTTAATTAAGGAATGTGATCTAACAACCCTAGATGGGACTAGGCTACTTGAGTGCAAACAGCAAAATATATATATGATTTATATCATGCATATTATGAGCATTTTGGTTGGTACAAAGGTTTTCATGGCCAAATGAGGACTGAAATAACACCAAACACAACCTTAATGATTGATATGTGTAGGCCTACCATACATTTCATTCAATTATTCATAATCATGGTAAACTATTGATGTCCCTTACAAAATCACATCTGATTGGGCACAAGCCTTTAGTAGCCCTATTAAGCTACTGCAGACCACAAAAAAAGCCTATAGGCTATATCTAACCACGCACATATGGCTGCGGTAAACTGTCAAACTCTGAAAACATGATAATTGCGCGAATGGCATATTCTATGAATAATACTCAATCACTGTGTAAAGTAAGCTATATGGCAACCTTTTCCATCATATCCTAGTTGTGACAATTTGTGGGTGATCCAAGACCCCTGTTCTGTTGTAACCGAGCAATTTCAGTTTGATCCCAAATTCAATGCAGTTCAACTCCTGACCGTCAACTGTGAAAAGCCTATGGTTCACCAGTAATGTGCATTGGCAGGTGTAATTTCCCAAGTACGATAATTGTGTTTGGAATGTCCTGTTGCAGTAGTAGCTAAACATTGGCTATACTGAACACAAAGAGCAGTCAATGTGGCACTTTATATACAGTAGGCCTACACTTTACATATTTGCCTAGGCGAATTTAGGCTATTAATTAGTTAGATAAATTCTGACAGCAACCTAAATGCAAAACATTCCCCATATTGATCCTTACCTCGAGGCACTGCTCCCGGTGTCAGACAACATTCATTAGGCAGAATTTCACTGAGTTATAAAATGAAGTATGTGTCCGGTGTATGTAGATAATATAATCCTTTCCCCGTTGTCCATCAGACGCCGTCAACCCGCGCTACTCTTCACAGCCAGAGGGGTCGAAACCGACAGTGTTTTTAGTCAGTCTCTAATCTCGGCAATACCAGGTTGCATGTCTGGTGCCTGAAATAACGGTTCACTTTCACTTATGCGGCAAAGTTCTTAGAAGGCTTTACAAGCTAAAATGTTTCCCTCGACGGAGTCTCATCTGCCGAGAGGGAGGCAGTCAGCTTTCAATGTGAGGGTTGTCGGGTGTAGGCTGCTTACCATTCCTGACAGGTGGCTAGTGTTTATACCTCCCGCTGAAGGCGCACGGCATTTACACAGACGCGTGAACAGCTCAAACCCTTCCCTGACCGGATTAGGCCTAATCCATCGTGTCGTTGTGTTTTCTGTTGAACTCTAGCACCATCCACAGCTTGCCCGGAGAGTCAGTGACAATCAAAGCATAACGTGTAATTACTGTTGGATGCACGATATATCAGTAATAGCCTACATATTTGTTAGTCAATTTACAATTGACTGTTTCTACCCAGTGGACATAAAACGTGATAAAGATATAATTTACAGTTTGAAATCTGGTCGAGATGTTTTCTAACCAGAGCACAACCTGATGAATATGTCTTTTTCATCACCTCTTTTGGAAAATACATCTTACTTTGGTTGATATGTTTTTTTGGTTGAAATCTGATTGAACTACTGACCAGTTATATAAAAGCTACTCAATTAATAGACATCAATCCATATCATATATATACACTGCTCCAAAAAATAAAGGGAACACTTAAACAACACAATGTAACTCCAAGTCAATCACACTTCTGTGAAATCAAACTGTCCACTTAGGAAGCAACACTGATTGACAATACATTTCACATGCTGTTGTGCAAATGGAATAGACAACAGGTGGAAATTATAGGCAATTAGCAAGACACCCCCAATAAAGGAGTGGTTCTGCAGGTGGTGACCACAGACCACTTCTCAGTTCCTATGCTTCCTAGCTGATGTTTTGGTCACTTTTGAATGCTGGCGGTGCTTTCACTCTAGTGGTAGCATGAGACGGAGTCTACAACCCACACAAGTGGCTCAGGCAGTGCAGCTCATCCAGGATGGCACATCAATGCGAGCTGTGGCAAGAAGGTTTGCTGTGTCTGTCAGCGTAGTGTCCAGAGCATGGAGGCGCTACCAGGAGACAGGCCAGTACATCAGGAGACGTGGAGGAGGCCGTAGGAGGGCAACAACCCAGCAGCAGGACCGCTACCTCCGCCTTTGTGCAAGGAGGAGCAGGAGAAGCACTGCCAGAGCCCTGCAAAATGACCTCCAGCAGGCCACAAATGTGCATGTGTCTGCTCAAACGGTCAGAAACAGACTCCATGAGGGTGGTATGAGGGCCCGACGTCCACAGGTGGGGGTTGTGCTTACAGCCCAACACCGTGCAGGACGTTTGGCATTTGCCAGAGAACACCAAGATTGGCAAATTCGCCACTGGCGCCCTGTGCTCTTCACAGATGAAAGCAGGTTCACACTGAGCATGTGACAGACGTGACAGAGTCTGGAGATGCCGTGGAGAACGTTCTGCTGCCTGCAACATCCTCCAGCATGACCGGTTTGGCGGTGGGTCAGTCATGGTGTGGGGTGGCATTTCTTTGGGGGCCGCACAGCCCTCCATGTGCTCGCCAGAAGTAGCCTGACTGCCATTAGGTACCGAGATGAGATCCTCAGACCCCTTGTGAGACCATATGCTGGTGCGGTTGGCCCTGGGTTCCTCCTAATGCAAGCCAATGCTAGACCTCATGTGGCTGGAGTGTGTCAGCAGTTCCTGCAAGAGGAAGGCATTGATGCTATGGACTGGCCCGCCCGTTCCCCAGACCTGAATCCAATTGAGCACATCTGGGACATCATGTCTCGCTCCATCCACCAACGCCACGTTGCACCACAGACTGTCCAGGAGTTGGCGGATGCTTTAGTCCAGGTCTGGGAGGAGATCCCTCCAGGAGACCATCCGCCACCTCATCAGGAGCATGCCCAGGCGTTGTAGGGAGGTCATACAGGTACTTGGAGGCCACACACACTACTGAGCCTCATTTTGACTTGTTTTAAGGACATTACATCAAAGTTGAATCAGCCTGTAGTGTGGTTTTCCACTTTAATTTTGAGTGTGACTCCAAATCCAGACCTCCATGGGTTGATAAATTGGATTTCCATTGATTATTTTTGTGTGATTTTGTTATCAGCACATTCAACTATGTAAAGAAAAAAGTATTTAATAAGATTATTTCTTTCATTCAGATCTAGGATGTGTTGTTTAAGTGTTCCCTTTATTTTTTTGAGCAGTATATATATGACTATTGTAGCTGGAAATGGCAGATTTTTTATGGAATATCTACATAGGCGTACAGAGGCCCATTATCAGCTACCATCACTCCTGTGTTCCAATGGCACGTTGTGTTAGCTAATCCAAGTTCATTTTAAAAGGCTAATTGATCATTAGAAAACCCTTTTTATATATATATATATATATATATATATATATACACAGTATCTCACAAAAGTGAGTATAGCCCTCACATTTTTGTAAATATTTGAGTAGATCTTTTCATGTGACAACACTAAAGAAATGACACTTTGCTACATTGTAAAGTAGTGAGTGTACAGTTTGTATAACAGTGTAAATTTGCCGTCCCCTCAAAATAACACAACACACAGCCATTAATGTCTAAACCGCTGGCAACAAAAGTGAGTACACCCCTAAGTGAAAATGTCCAAATTGGGCCCAATTAGCCATTTTCTCTCCCCGGTGTCATGTGACTCGTTAGTGTTACAAGGTCTCAGGTGTGAATGGGGAGCAGGTGTGTTAAATTTGGTGTCATCGCTCTCACACTCCCTCATACTGACTGGTCACTGGAAGTTCAACATGGCACCTCATGGCAAAGAACTCTGAGGATCTGAAAAAAAGAATTGTTGCTCTACATAATGATGGCCTGGGCTATAAGAAGATTGCCAAGACCCTGAAACTTGGCTGCAGCACGGTGGCCAAGACCATACAACGGTTTAACAGGACAGGTTCCACTCAGAACAGGCCTCGCCATGGTCGACCAAAGAAGTTGAGTGCACGTGCTCAGCGTCATATCCAGAGGTTGTCTTTGGGAAATAGACGTATGATTGCTGCAGAGGTTGAACGGGTGGGGGGTCAGCCTGTCAGTGCTCAGACCATAAGCCGCACACTGCATCAAATTGGTCTGCATGGCCCAGAAGGAAGCCTCTTCTAAAGATGATGCACAAGAAAGCCCGCAAACAGTTTGCTGAAGACAAGCAGACAAAGGACATGGATTACTGGAACCATGTCCTGTGGTCTGATGAGACCAAGATAAACGTATTTGGTTCAGATGGTGTCAAGCGTGTGTGGTGGCAACCAGGTGAGGAGTTCAAAGACAAGTGTGTCTTGCCTACAGTCAAGCATGGTGGTGGGAGTGTCATGGTCTGGGGCTGCATGAGTGCTGCCGGCACTGGGGAGCTACAGTTCATTGAGGGAACCATGAATTCCAACATGTACTGTGACATACTGAAGCAGAGCATGATTCCCTCCCTTCGGAGACTGGGCCGCAGGGCAGTATTCCAACATGATAACGACCCCAAACACACCTCCAAGACGACCACTGCCTTGCTAAAGAAGCCGAGGGTAAAGGTGATGGACTGGCCAAGCATGTCTCCAGACCTAAACCCTATTGAGCATCAGTGGGGCATCCTCAAACAGAAGGCGGAGGAGTGCAAGGTCTCTAACATCCACCAGCTCTAATGTTGTCATGGAGGAGTGGAAGAGGACTCCAGTGGCAACCGGTGAAGCTCTGGTGAACTCCATGCCCAAGAGGGTTAAGGCAGTGCTTGAAAATGATGGTGGCCACACAAGATATTGACACTTTGGGCCCAATTTGGACATTTTCACTTAGGGGTGTACTCACTTTTGTTGCCAGCGATTTAGACATTAATGGCTGTGTGTTGTGTTATTTTGAGGGGACAGCAAATTTACACTGTTATCCTGTCTGGGCTAGGGGGCAGTATTTTCACGGCCGGATGAAAAACGTACCCAATTTAAACAGGTTACTACTCTGGCCCAGAAACTAGAATATGCATATTATTAGTAGATTTGGATAGAAAACACTCTGACGTTTCTAACACTGTTTGAATGGTGTCTGAGTATAACAGAACTCATATGGCAGGCAAAAACCTGAGAAAAATCCAAGCAGGAAGTGGAAAGTCTGAGAATTGTAGTTCTTCTTTTGATTCTCTATCAAAACTACAGTATCTGTGGGGTCACGTTGCACTTCCTAAGGCTTCCATTGGCTGTCTAAAGCCTTCAGAAAGTGGTTTGAGCATTCTTCTGTCACTGGGCAGATAATAGGAGCTCAGTTTCTGAGTGGACTGCCTGGCAACAAAGGGATTGGATATGCGCAGTCATGCGAGTGCGCCGTTCCTTCTTTTTCTTCTTGAATGAATATGCTATTGTCTGGTTGGAATATTATCGCAATTTTACGTTAAAAATACCATAAAGATTGATTTTAAACAGCGTTTGACATGCTTCTAAGTACGGTAATGGAACATTTTGACTTCATCTCTGGTTCCGCGCTCGCGCATTATGCCTTTGGATAAGTGATCTGTACGCATGAACAAAACGGAGGTATTTGGACATAACTATGGATTATTTCGAAGAAAAACAACATTTCTTGTGGAAGTAGCAGTCCTGGGAGTGCATTCTGACGAAGATCAGCAAAGGTAAGAGAATATTTCTAATACTAATTCTGAGTTTAGGTTGCCCCAAACTTGGCGGGTGTCTGAATAGCTCGCCGTGATGGCTGAGCTATGTACTCAGAATATTGAAAAATGTGCTTTCTCCGTAAAGCTATTTTAAAATCTGACACAGCGGTTGCATCCAGGAGTAGTCTATCTATAATTCTTTAAATAATTGTAAATTACATTGACATGGTAAATTACAATTTTTACCTGTTGTAGGCATTGGTTTTAGCTAGATAGCTACCATTTTTACATTTTTATATCTGTTAAATTAACCCCCTAGAGTCTAAGCACTGTCTTTGAAGAACGTGTTTTGGTTCCATTTCTAACGATGTTTGTTACAGGAATGATATGACAGACGCTTAACTTTTGAACAAGATAATATTTTGTCTCTTTATTGCCTCTTTACACATTTACATTTAGATTTTTTTTTAAGTCTGCCAAGCTGTCCTTAATTGGGGGAACCTCTGTCCAGGACAATGTCCTCAGGATTATGTTTATAAAAACTTGTGAGTTTATAAAAAAATTGTTTGAATATTACAACATATATATTAGGATTAAGAAAAACTTAGCAATTTAGAGATGGGTCAAACATTGTCATTATCCTGTCTAATTTGTATAAACTCTTTCAGATAGATGACCAATTGATTGTCTCACTTCATAATGAAGAGACAGAGGAAAGAACATGCCTTTGCTACCGCTTTTAGTAGATTCTGACTGTGTTAAAGATATTTTACTCTGTTACTGTTCTGTCGTGTCCTGCATGCCCACATTATGCCAATCGTTAATTTAAAAAATAATGTATTTTTATGCTTACAGTAAGTGTCATGAAAAAACAGAACTCAGGAGGTTGATGTGTTGCGGGCTCTCTGGAAAGTCCCAAAATATGCCGCTGACGGCCATGGTGGAGAAGGACGAAAAGTATGTACAGTGCATTCAGAAAATATTCAGTCCCTTTGACTTTTTCCACATTTTGTTATGTTACAGCCTTATTCTAAAATGGAATAGATAGTTTCCCCCCCCCTCATCAATCTGCACACAATACCTCATAATGACTAATCAAAAACAGGTTTTTAGAAATTAAGAAATCTATAAAAAACAACTGAAATGTCACATTTACATAAGTATTCAGACCCTTTACTCCTGCATTGTCTTGGTTGTGTGATTAGGGTTGTTGTCCTGTTGGAAGGTGAACCTTCGCCCCAGTCTGAGTGCTCTGGAGTAGGATTTCATCAAGGATCTCTCTGTACTTTTCTCCATTCACCTTTCTGCAGATCCTGACTAGTCTCCCAGTCCCTGCCTCTGAAAAACATCCCCATGCTGCCACCATGCTTCACCGTAGGGATGGTTCCACGTTTCTAACAGTCGTGACGCTTGGCATTCAGGCCAAAGAGTTCAATCTTGGTTTCAACAGACCAGAGAATCTTGTTTCTCATAGTCTAAGAGTCCTCTAGGTGCCTTTTGGCAAATCCAAGCGGGCTGTCATATGCCTTTTTCTGAGGGGCTTCCATTTGGCCACTCTACCATAAAGGCCTGATTGGTGGAGTGCTGCAGAGATGTTTGTCCTTCTGGAAGAATCTCCACAGAGGAACTCTGGAGCTCTGTTAGAGTGACCATCGGGTTCTTCGTCACCTCCCTGACCAAGGCCCTTCTCCCCCGCTTGCTCAGTTTGGTCGGGTGGCCAGCTCTAGGAAAAGTCTTGCTGGTTCCAAACTTCTTCCATTTAAGAATGATGGAGGTCACTGTGTTCTTTGGGACCTTTAATGCTGCAGAAGTGTTTTGACACCCTTCCCCAGATTAGTGCATGGACACAATTCTTACCCACCCTTGCCAGCCCATGCCAAGCTTATCACCACCTCCCCTCCTTGCCCTCCCTTACCCACCCAGGCCCAGTTTATTACAACCTTCATATTGTTCCCCCTCCCTCCTTCTCAAACACATATACATCTACTTAGTCATCCATTCTACTTCATTCACAAACTACATACACCCTATGCCTCTGCACACCCATTCTCTCCCACCCTCCTAAACATATTCATTTTCATCCTCATTCACTCTCCCATTCATTAGCAGACACCTACCCACACATACACCCTCTCTCCAACACACACACACACACACACACACACACACACACACACACACACACACACACACACACACACACACACACATCCATAGAACAATTATTGACAATGCAGTATATATTGCTATATTTCCTCTTTTATATTGTATTTTCCATATCCATGTATCTCATTGGTATTGGCTAATTCTATCGTTACTTCCTAGAGAAGAACAGTTACTTGGGGACAAGAGTCTAGATTGTATTGGGGGAGGGGAATGGAATATTTTCTCAACTTACAATGAGTTGGTCTTGTGCATCGCTGTATGTAGCCTAGTGTGCTTATCTATTTTTTTCCACTTCTGTCTCTCTTTAGGGCACTGGACTCTCTTCCAACTGGAAAGGTTTCCTGCAACCTGTTCTGGGCTTTATTGGCGCTTCTGAACTCAATTCTCTGTATTCCCTTCCATACCCGCAGTACTGCCTGGAATCGGAGTTGAGACTTGATTCCTTTTTCCTCCAGTGACTGTCTGATCGGAATGAATTGCTGGCGTGTTTTCCTCAGCATAGTAGACAGGTCCTGGATGAATCGAAAGGACTGGCCTTAGACCTTGATCTCCTTTTCCCCCTGTGCCCACAGGTTAACACTAGAACTGTCTGGCCTTTCAGCATATAAGTACCCGCTTAGAGAACATTGCATATCAACCTGCAAGGTATGCAAACATGCTAGCTAAATAAATCCTTGATAAATAGTGCATAACCTGTTGTAAAGTATTAATTGCTTGAAGAAATATTCATGGCAATATACTGTATCAATTTAAACAATAACAATAGTTATTTGTTTAGATTGAGTCAAGGTAATGTTTTGTATAATAAAATGTAGGCCTAATAGCCTATTTTTGTTTCCCTTACAATAAAAACATTATTCCATTTGATCAACTTTATTTTAATATTTGATTAGTAACAGTTACGGTAATTAATAAAGTCCAGTTACAGCTTATTTTAACAAAGAAAAAAACGAAAAACATATAATAATATAACCAGCCTGGTGCGCAGGTGAAATGATTTGATGTATTCCTAAACAAAAGCACCAGTGCATGAACAATTGCAAAGGATTAATTGCATAAAGAAATATTTGTTAATTTGTTAATTGTATCAGACACTGTGTTGTGCCCTTATACCCATTTCTTTATGCATGAATCAATCACATCTTCTCTTTGTTTCAGGTCCACAGTCAGCACACAGCTTCAAGACTTTGTGAGCAAGCCCTACTATCAGGGATCAAGTTAAGACCCAGATGCACACTCTCGAAGTAACAATGTTTATTGTAGCAACAAGGGCAGGCAAAGACAGGTCAAGGCAGGCAGGGGTCGAAAATCCAGGGTAAGGCAAAGGTAGAGGACGACAGGTGGACTCAGGGTCAGGCAGAGTTCAGTAATCCAGAGGTGGAGCAAAGGTACAGGATGGCAGGCAGGCTCAGGGTCAGGCAGAGAGGTCAGGCGGGCGGGTACAGGGTCAGGACAGGCAAAGGTCAAAAACCAGGAGGACAAGGAGAGGCTGGGAAACGATAGGAGCTGACAGGAAAAAAAGCTGGTAAACTTGAACGAACAAGACAAACTGGCAACAAACAGAGAACACAGGTATAAATGCACAGGGGATAATTGGGAAGATGGGCGACACCTGGAGGGTGGTGGAGACAAGGACAGGTGAAACAGATCAGGGCGTGACACCTACAAACAAATCGGTTGCACTGCACACAGTTTTCATGGGCCTTGTTTCATGTGCACCTGCCAATTTGACATTGTCTTATTTTTCCAGAGTGGGAGCTGTGGTGCATGGGGAAGAGGGAGAGCAGGACTTGCTACCTTGGCAGTCTGCTTGTCAGCTGTAGCTTCTTTCTTGGCGTTCATGTGGTTCTAATGAAGCTCACATGCCAGATCCAGTAGGATGCATCGTGCGGAGGTGAAAACACTCTATTTATTTTACTTCTATACACTGTGAGTGGTGCTTTACCACTCTCCATCACTGATGTGGAGTACAGCTCCGCTGGTAAGTTGTTTTGCGTAGAGGGTGGCATCTGCCTTTCTTTGTGCACTGTTCTGAGCACGCTAGTCTTCTTTGCAATCAACTTGTTTGCCAGGGAAATTAATGTGAAGAAGTTGACAATGGTCACAATTCTGCCTTTGCCCACATAGGCTACATGAGTCTCAAAACCACAGTCTAAGACAGTCGCTCACCCGCTGGCCTGTTTTCATCTTTCCCCTGATAAGGAAAGCCATTGAGTAGGTACTTGGTTTCGACATCGGCGGCTAACCAAAACTGAAGTCACATGCACCATTATCAGTTTCTATCTCCCATTCATCCATTGATGACAGAATAACATTTTGTAATTTTATGTTCATTATATTACTACTATTTGCTTGGTAGCCAGAGCAATATTACCGTGCGAGTGGTCATGTAATGGTCATGTGCTGACAGCACGGATATTCTTGGAAAAAGGAACATTGTAATTTTGAGAGTTATTTGACAAAGGTAAGTGTCAGAATCTGCAGCTATGCTTCAGTTACTATATAGAAATTACAATGTTTTACCTGCATGTGACTCTGAAGGAGGATTTGATAAAGCGATGCTCCTTTCCCTGCATCTGTCAATAACAAAAGTGACCATCTCTTCATGTACAATTTCACAACTGACCGGCCTAATATTGCCACTCAGATTGTCAATGTAATCTTGCCTATAAACTAACTCTTATTATGTGTTAAATTTGTTTTGATGGGCCTACTATGCAGGCTGACTGGCATCGTTTGTTTCCCACTCATCAACTTGAATGGAGTCAAGGATATGTTTAGCACTATTCTAAAGGCCTACTGCAAAACATAGCATGTTTGCATTTCCTTTACAATAAATGTGAGTAGTAATAGATACAGTAAATAAAACAGTCCTGTAACAGCTTATTTTTTACAAAGTATAACGTAAAGGAGAATTCTATCAAACTGCAAAGTGTGCGGTCAAAATGAGCATCAACGCTGATAAATAGGCATAACACAAACTCATCATTTCAATAGTGTCTTTCTAAATTAAAGCAACCTCTTCACCCTCATCATTCAGTTAGGCCTAATTGAAATTTGATTGTGAAGTAACTTGCACAATTATCACCCATTCCATCCATTTGCCATTCATTCAGTGGGATGGTGTCGTTTGCTTCGCTGGATAGAGGATATGTTTTGCATTATTCTTATTAAGGTTTACTGAGCTGGCAGGTAGCCTAGTGGTTAGTGTTGGACTAGATCAAATCCCTGAGCTGACAAGGTAAAAATCTGTTATTCTGCCCCTGAACAAGGCAGTTAACCCAGTGTTCCTAGGCCATCATTGAAAATAAGAACTTGTTCTTAACTGACTTGCCTAGTTAAATAAAGATAAAATGTAGCATGTTTAAGTTTCTCTTACAATACATTTGATTAGTAATAGAGGTATAGTAAATAAAACAGTCTCATAACAGCTTAGTTTTACAAAGTAAAACATAAAAGAGAATGGTATCTACCTACAACGCGTTTGGTCAAATTATTAACATGAGTGCCAATGCTAATAAATAGGCATAACACAAACTCATTACAGTATTGTTTTTCTAAATTAAATCAACCTTTTCACCCTCATTCAGTTAGGCCTAAATTGAATTTGATTGTGAAGTAAGTTGTACAATTATCACCCACTCCATCTATTTGTCATTCATTCAGTGGGCTGGCATCATTTGCTTAGCTAGATAGAGCCAAGGATGGGTTTTGCATTATTCTAAAGGAGCTACCGCAACAAGTAGCATGTTCTAGTTTCCCTTACAATACATTTGATTACTAATACAGTTTTAGTAAATACAACCAGTGGCGACCAGTCATTCAGGGCTGGTGGGGCAGAGCCACATTTCTAACAACAAAAAAAGCTTGCCTGTTTTGCATGTTATTTTGGCATTAAGTGTTTCATATCTGTTTGCAAACAATGTAAAAAAAAATATACAGAATTGAGTTAATAAAGCCGCATACAAACATGGTCTCTTTTTTGTTTTCTTGAGTAAGGCAGTTCCAAAATACAGGTGTTTCTGTGGTGGTGGGGCAAGCCAGCAGAAAATATGGAGTGTTGCGCTGTGATTGGCTGTGTTCTGTCACTCATGGGGACACTACCTCACTGCCAAGTCTAAGGGTAGAGCTCTAAAATTCTAGCCCCTTGGGTGTTGCCATTGAGTTACATTATAAGTGTCCATCCAAGAAAGCTCAAGGTCATTGGACACAAATAATATGACATCACATATCTACAGTAGCTTTGGTGTCAAAATCATACTTTCAAAATCTTAGCAAGCAGTCATCATCATGAATCATGTCGACAATGCTGGCAAATCCTTTTTTAATCCTTGTCATATGAAGAGAAATTATGAGGAGAAATTATAGATAAAATGTATTGATGCACATCGGCAATTGAACATAAAAACTTTACACAACAAGTTGAAAATCGCTAATTGAACAATGAGTGGTTAGGAAGGAATCAGTGGCTAACTGCAAGCTTTGCAAAGCAATCATTAGCCAACTATTCAGTGGAGTGGCTGTTTGGTCCCAAGTCTAAGATTAAGGGTCTATTTTCCTAGTTTAAAATGATAACAATGCTGTCAATGAAGCATTATTTGTGCCGCGCTCAAAACAACTTAACTCTGAACTGCAAAATATGACTTTGGTGAATTCAAGGTAACTGGGAACTCTGGAAAAATGAGCAATGACTGGGTAAATAAGTTTTGAACTTTCATCCAACTCGGAATTGTAACTCGGGAACTCGGGCCTCTTTCTAGAGCTATGCCATGACGTCATCATGATTTGACTGCTGTTGGGACAGCTTTATGTAGGCCCTAACAGTTTGTGGGCACGGTTTGTCACGTTATAGTGCAATTAATGTATTGTTTAGTGTTGTGTAGTGGCTTTGCTGGCATGCATCCCACATGTAATCTTTTTTGCCCCACCAAGCGTTACATGCTAAAATTGCCACTGCATAAACAGTACCGTAACAGCTTTTTTTTTAGAAAGTAAAACGTCAAACCGCAAGGCCTGCGGTCAAATTATGTGCTGCTGATAAATAGGCATAACACATACTCATTACACTATTGTCTTTCTAAATTAAATCAACCTCTTCACCCTCCTTATCATTCAGTTAGGTCTTTATCTTCATATGGGCAGCGTCCCACCTGGCCAACATCCGGTGAAATTGCAGAGCGCCAAATTCAAAATACAGAAATAGTCAAATTAAACATTCATAAAAATACAAGTGTTATACATCGGTTTAAAGATTAACTTCTTGTTAATCCAGCCGCTATGTCAGATTTCAAAAAGGCTTTGCGGCGAAAGCATACCTTGCGATTATCTGAGGACAGCGCCCCGCTTACAAAACCATACAAACATTTTACAACCAAGTAAAGGAATTACAAAAGTCAGAAATAGCGATACATTTAATCACTTACCTTTGATCTTCATATGGTTGCAGTCACAAGAGTCCCTGTTACACAATAAATATTCGTTTTGTTCGATAAAGTCCCTCTTTATGTCCCAATAACTCTGTTTTGTTGGCGCATTTTGTTCATTAATCCACTGGCTCAAATGCGGAAACGACATACAGACGAATACATCCTAATAGTTCCGGTAAAGTTTGTCGAAACTTGTCAAACGATGTTTATAATTAATCCTCAGGTTGTCTATTGTCTAAATAATCGATAATATTCCAACCGGACAATAGCGTCTTCAATAGGACGGAAAAACAACGAACGGCGCACAATTGGTCACGTGCGCAAACTAGCTCTGGTTCATTCTACAGTCCCCTTAGAAAATGGTCTCATTCTTCCTCATTTTTCAGAATACAAGCCTGAAACAATGTCTAAAGACTGTTGACATCTAGTGGAAGCCATAGGAACTGCAATCTGGGTACTATCCCGTTACATACTGTATAGGCATTCAATAGAAAAGTACCCACATCAAAAATATCCCACTTCCTGGATGGATTTTCCTCAGGTTTCCGCCTGCCATATCAGTTCTGTTATACTCACAGACATTATTTTAACAGTTTTGGAAACTTTAGAGTGGTTTCTATCCAGTACTACCATGCATATGCATATTCTAGCTTCTGGGCCTGAGTAACAGGCAGTTAACATTGGGCATCTCATTCATCCAAAAATGAAATTGTGAATTAAAGCACACAATTATCGCTCATTCCTCCAATTATCATTCATTCAGTGAGGAGAGAGAGACGCATTAGCGCCTGGCTGGGTCCCAACGTCCTATAGCACATTGTCTTGGCGGATTAAGTTAGGAATAGGCGTGAAAAAAACAGGTAGTAAGGCTCCAAATACTTTTCTGTTTGTGATTTTAAATTCTGACAAATGAGCAGTGTAAAATACAAACATTTTAGGAAAAGTTAGGGAAGGAGCTGGACATAGCTTTCTTTCGCAGATTTTTGAAATGGCCGTTGGCTTATGGCATTTCTAGTGTACGTTCCGCTAGCGGAACGCCTCACCAATATCCAATGGTAGACCGTGGCGCGAAATACAAATACCTTAAAAATGCTATAACTTCAATTTCTCAAACATATGACTATTTTACACCATTTTAAAGACAAGACTCTCGTTAATCTACCACATTGTCCGATTTCAAAAATGGCTTTACAGTGAAACCAAAACATTAGATTATGTCAGGAGAGTACCCTGCCAAAAATAAATCACACAGCCATTTTCAAAGCAAGCATATATGTCACCAACAGCTAAATGCAGCACTAACCTTTGATCTTCATCAGATGACACTCCTAGGACATTATGTTATACAATACATGCATGTTTTGTTCAATCAAGTTCATATTTATATCAAAAACCAGCTTTTCACATTAGCATGTGATGTTCAGAACTAGCATACCCACCGCAAACTTCCGGTGAATTTACTAAATTACTCATGATAAACTTTTACAAAAAACATTATTTTAAGAATTATAGATACAGAACTCCTTTATGCAATCGCGGTGTCAGATTTTAAAATAGCTTTTCGGCGAAAGCACATTTTGCAATATTCTGAGTAGATAGCTCGGCCATCACAGGCTAGCTAATTTGACACTCACCAAGTTTGGTGCTCACCAAACTCAGATTTACTATAAGAAAAATTGTATTACCTTTGCTGTTCTTCGTCAGAATGCACTCCCAGGACTTCTACTTCAACAACAAATGTTGTTTTGGTTCGAAATAATCCATAGTTATATCCAAATAGCTCCGTTGCGTTCATGTCAGTATCCGAAGGTTGACGCGCGGGTGCATTTCTTGACAAAAAAATTCAAAATATTCCATTACCGTACTTCGAAGCATGTCAAACGCTGTTTAAAATCAATTTTTATGCTATTTTTCTCGTAAAATAGCGATAATATTCCAACTGGGCAACGTTATATTCATTCATAGACTGAAAGAAAAACATGGAGTCGTCTCGTCCACGCGCACCCCACTGTCATTGTTCCCTGCCTGACCACTCACAAAAACTCCTGCTTTTTTCGCCCAGAGACTGCAGAGACGTCATTCCGCTTTTTGCCGCCTTCTGAGAGCCAATGGAAGCCTTAGAAAATGTCACGTTACAGCAGCGATGCTGTATTTTTGATAGAGATGCCCTAGTAGGACAACAAATTGTCAGACAGGGCACTTCCTGTATGGAATCTTCTTTGGTTTCGGCCTGCCATATGAGTTCTGTTATACTCACAGACACCATTCAAACAGTTTTAGAAACTTTAGAGTGTTTTCTATCCAAATCTACTATTATATGCATATTCTAGTTTCTGGGTGGGAGTAGTAACCAGATTAAATCGGGTACGTTTGTTTTCCGGCCGTGAAAATACTGCCCTGCAGGTTTTCAGCGTTCTTTTGCTTCACGCCAATCCAATGGCATTAATCCAGATGCTCCGGTGATATATCCACGCCAAGGTCCTCCGATATCTGCTTCATCAGCTAGCTGGAAAGGTTCCCTTTTTCCCCATCTTCCGGTAGGGCAATATTCGTATTATTTTGTCTCAATCTGTTTTCTAGTTGATCCAGTTCATCTTTGTTTCCAGAATTCCAATTTTGTTGTCTTGTTCGTCAAGGAACCTGCCCTGTATATGCATATCTGACACGATAGGCTCTAGTTTCTTTTCGAGCAAATCTACTTTTTTAACAACTGATTGTAACAGTTTGTTTGTTTGTTTTTCGTGAGCATTTTAGTTATGTTTTCCTGGCTATCCTTGTCTTTCCCTCTAAAGTAAGCCATGGCTTGTTGGGTTCGAGTCTCAGTGTCACTTCACTCACAGATTGGTTCGCTGTTGTGTATGTCTGACAGCTCATTCTCTCCCGGTTGCTTGGGGATATATTGATCTATTGATTTTAAAGGCTTAATTTAAACTATGTTGTCTGGTTCTACATATTATCATAGTTAGCTCCGGTTTGTACCGTCATTATCTCCCCATGCATCCCGTTGGTATGCGCACGCACTCCCTTGCGCTGATTATCTTCACTGCAGATCTGACCCATCACTTGACTCTTCAACAGGGCCACTATGCTCCAGATTGCCTTCCATGCTCAGAGGTCCTTGATGAGGATCCACCCCATCACACCACTCTTATTAATCATTAATCAAATGAAACAATGGGGCTTTATATACTCTGTGTCCCAGTCTTTCTATGCATGTAATGTCTGTGGGTGAATTATGAAACAATTACTATATGCAGATGTGTGAAAAATTATGATTTAGATTTGTTTTTGCCATTGCTTGATCTATTTTAAATGTAATAATGTTGCAGATTAACTTTATTTGGTTACTATAGAAATGTAATGAACAATATTGCCAATATCCAACTTTGGCCTCTATAAACTAAAAGGTTAGAACCCTTTTTGGGTTCCAAAAACCTATGTGGAACCAAAAAGGCTTCTCCCTGGAACCTTTTTTTCTAAGAGTATAGGTAATAAGCAGTGGTGTAAAGTACTTAAGTAAAAATACTTTAAGTACTACTTAAGTCGTTTTTGGGGGTATCTGTACTTTACTATTTATATTTTTGACAACTTTTACTTCACTACATTCCTAAAGAAAATAATGTACTTTTTACTCCATACATTTTCCCTGACACCCAAAAGTACTCGTTACATTTTGAATGCTTCGCAGGACAGGAAAATGGTCCAATTCACGCACTTATCAAGAGAACATCCCTGGTCATCCCTACTGGCTCTGATCTGGCGGACTCAATAAACACAAATGCTTTGTTTGTAAATTATGTCTGAGTGTTGGAGTGTGCCGCTGGCTAGCCGTAAACAATTTACAACAAGAAAATTGTGCCGTCTGGTTTGCTTAACATAAGCAATTTGAAAATGTACTTAGACTTTTGATACTTAAGTATATTTTTGCAATTACATTTACTTTTGATACATAAGTATATTTAAAACCAAATACTTTTAGACTTTTACTCAAGTAGTGTTTTACTGTGTCGTTCACTTTTACCTTAATAGGAAAGGACTCAAGTATCTACTTTTACTCAAGTATGACAATTGGGTACTTTCTCCAACACTGGTAATAAGGCGTAGTCAGGTGGTCACTATCAGGTTATGATGAGGTCTTAACTATGACCAGTAGGCTACATAATGTAACACATAATATAGGGGTCACAATTATGACCAGCTGGTCGTGTGGAGGTCAACCAGTTTTGCGACCAGAATAAGACGTCATAAAAAGATGTCATACTGATATCGTTTCAACCAGGTTTTACCCACTGGGTATTTCAATGAAATCTATTTTGATACACTATGTTGCTTAGGCATCCATATCTGTGTTGATTTCTATGTTTGTTGTTGGTGCATTTTTTTGTGGAACTCTTTTAATTTCATTGTCAATTCTTCACCATTCTCCCAGGGCGTGGCCCAGTGATAGTGAAAAAAGTAACGCTCTCTTTACTTTGAAAGCATTTTCTACAACAGGTTGGTAAACTGTTGAGCAAAAGTGTTTATCCTCCTCTACCCCACTGCATGGGCCCAACAATTGTAGGCTAATTGACCAGGAATTGAACTCACCCATCAAAGACAACTTGAACACACAGAGCAGAAGCCTTTAGGGCATGAGCTTCCAGTAATGTATATCCTCTGCTCATGAGCTAATGTCTATCAATCAAGTCGTAAATTAGTCTATTGACTCCCATTCATCAGCTTTGGCATCATAAGCTACATCAGTCAATAAACAAAGCGTTGAAACCACATGATTTCTTATCAAATATGCTCCTTGTGTTTGAGTTACCAAAAACCCTGTTCACAAACAGTGCAATGCTCTGCATAATACTTACCCATAATTTAGGATTGAAAGGATCAGTTGTGATTTGTGTATATATCCCTGTCATTATTGCAAATCTCACCAGACACAAAGACACGGCAAACTTTGCAGCAAGTGTATTAGTGAAAAGAGCTGAATCTGCATATGATTCTATAACAACTAGCCTATAATACCCTGTTTCATCTATTCCTGACCCTGTCTAAATCCATCAACAGACTCAGATGGAAAGATTTTGATACGTAGGTAAAATTAGGTAACATCAGCATTTTTTTTGCTTTGATGCACCTCTCTCTCTTTCTCTTTTCCAATGTTTCTCTCCACTTGTGCTCTGAGTCCTGACCGTGCTCTTTGGCCATGGAAACCTCTGGGCCCTAGTTTATAGACTATGATAACTTATATTCTTGGTAAGGAAAAACACAAAGGCCTGTGTATTGTCAGTGGCATTTGGGCAGCCACAACTGTATCTCGTCTAACTCCTGTAACCATGCGCACGTCTCCACACTCATATTCTGACACTCAAGTTTACGGACGACTTGGAGAAGAATGAATAATTAAACAACCACCCACCCCAAAAGCAAGACAAGAAATTAGAACAATCATGAATTATGAATTATGTTATTGTCTGACTGAATATTGTAGCTGGCATACATTCTCTGTGTGAAAGACAACTATGACAACACTAAACATGACCTGACACATTAAATAAACATTTCTGCTGGATTTTGAACAATGATCCAATCTGTTTCACATTCTCTGACGTTGTTTTGTAACAATAGTTATTTCAACATCCACACCCAATCAAAGGTATTCTGAATAAAGAGGATAGTACATCGAGGGTAAGGTACAACAGTGAAGGGAACACACAACAAAAGTAATGCAGCATGTTCAGAAGCTGGGACAGATTGCATCAAACATTAGTTATGTCTCGCTAAAAACAACTTTTTGAATGAATCATACTATCCTGTGAATGTAAAGTCCTCAATATGTCAGAAGGTAAAAGTCCTAACTCACTGTTCTCAAAGTGATGACCCAGTAAGCGTTACATCTGAGTTGGCAAATGACTCTTTACTGTTGGAGTACATGAAGTGCAGTGCAGAGGCAAGTGAACCAGGTCAAGAGGAAATAGAGGGGCAGCCACACACCTCATAGCCTCGCTCACTTTAGCATTTAGATAATCACCAGGGCATGGAAACAACAACAAGAGGAATTTTAAATTGCTACAAGCTAGAGCCTTTCATTTGGAGTTATTGTGAGAATAGTGGGTAAAAGAGCATGCAGTCTGGCTTCACAGGGAGTTGAATAATGAACTCTAAACAAAAGCAGCGAGTGCAAAGTGTTCTCCTACTGCGATCCCTGGGCCGCCTTGGCGTTCTCACTCAATTAAGCATCAGGAGTAAGCCAGTAGAGCCTGGAGCTTCTGGCCTTCAAGCCAGGGTGGTAGGGGAGAGGGAGATGGATGTGGTGGGTGAGGGATGAGGGTAGTGTGGGATGTACAGTGGCTTGCGAAAGTATTCAACCCCCTTGCCATTTTTCCTATTTTGTTGCCTTACAACCTGGAATTAAAATTGATTTTTTGGGGGGGAGGGTTGTATCATTTGATTTACACAACACTTTGAATATGCAAAATATTTTTTATTGTGAAACAAACAAGATATAAGACCCAAAAACTGAAAACTTGAGCGTGCATGACTATTCACCCCCTCCCCCCCAAAGTCAATACTTTGTAGAGCCACCTTTTGCAGCAAGTACAGCTGCAAGTCTTGGGGTATGTCTCTATAAGCTTGGCACATCTAGCCACTGGGATTTTTGACCATTCCTCAAGGCAAAACTGCTTCAGCTCCAAGTTGGATGGGTTCCCTGGTGTACAAAAATCTTTAAGTCAAACCACAGATTCTCAATTGGATTGAGATCTGGGCTTTGACTAGGCCATTCCAAGACATTTACATTTTTCCCCTTGAAACCACTCAAGTGTTGCTTTAGCAGTATGCTTAGGGTCATTGTCCTGCTGGAAGGTGAACCTCCATCCCAGACTCAAATCTCTGGAAGACTGAAACCGGTCTCCCTCAAGGATTTCCCTGCATTTAGCGCCATCCATCATTGCTTCAATTCTGACCAGTTTCCCTGTCCCTGCCAATGAAAAACATCCCCACAGCATGATGCTGACACCACCATGCTTCACTGTGGGGATGGTGTTCTCAGGGGGATGAGAGGTGTTGGGTTTGCGCCAGACATAGCGTTTTTCTTCATGGCCAAAAAGCCAAATTTTGGTCTCATCTGACCAGAGTACCTTCTTCCATATGTTTGGGGAGTCTCCCACATGCCTTTTTGCAAACACCAAATGTGTTTGCTTGTTTTTTTCTTTAAGCAATGGCTTTTTTTCTGGCCACTCTTCCATAAATCCCAGCTCTGTGGAGTGTACGGCTTAAAGTGGTCCTATGGAAAGATATTCCAATCTCCGCTGTGGAGCTTTGCAGCTCCTTCAGGGTTATCTTTGGTCTCTTTGTTGCCTCTCAGATTAATGCCCTCCTTGCCTGGTCTGTTTGTTTTGGTGTGCGGCCGTCTCTTGGCAGATTTGTTGTGGTGCCATATTCTTTCCATTTTGTAATAATAGATTTAATGGTGCTCCGTGGGATGTTAAAAGATTCAGATTTGTATAATAACTCTACCCTGATCTGTACTTCTCCACAACTTTGTCCTTGACCTGTTTGGAGAGCTCCTTGGTCTTCACGGTGCCACTTGCTTGGTGGTGCCCCTTGCTTAGTGGTGTTGCAGACTCTGGGGCCTTTCAGAACAAGTGTATACAGTGCCTTGCGAAAGTATTCGGCCCCCTTGAACTTTTCGACCTTTTGCCACATTTCAGGTTTCAAACATAAAGATATTAAACTGTAATTTTTTGTGAAGAATCAACAACAAGTGGGACACAATTATGAAGTGGAACGGAATTTATTGGATATTTCAAACTTTTTTAACAAATAAAAAACTGAAAAATTGGCCGTGCAAAATTATTCAGCCCCTTTACTTTCAGTGCAGCAAACTCTCTCCAGAAGTTCAGTGAGGATCTCTGAATGATCCAATGTTGACCTAAATGACTAATGATGATAAATAGAATCCACCTGTGTGTAATCAAGTCTCCGTATAAATGCACCTGCTCTGTGATAGTCTCAGAGGTCCGTTTAAAGCGCAGAGAGCATCATGAAGAACAAGGAACACACCAGGCAGGTCCGAGATACTGTTGTGGAGAAGTTTAAAGCCGGATTTGGATACAAAAAGATTTCCCAAGCTTTAAACATCCCAAGGAGCACTGTGCAAGCGATAATATTGAAATGGAAGGAGTATCAGACCACTGCAAATCTACGAAGACCCGGCCGTCCCTCTAAACTTTCAGCTCATACAAGGAGAAGACTGATCAGAGATGCAGCCAAGAGGCCCATGATCACTCTGGATGAACTGCAGAGATCTACAGCTGAGGTGGGAGACTCTGTCCATAGGACAACAATCAGTCGTATACTGCACAAATCTGGCCTTTATGGAAGAGTGGCAAGAAGAAAGCCATTTCTTAAAGATATCCATAAAAAGTGCCATTTAAAGTTTGCCACTAGCCACCTGGGAGACACACCAAACATGTGGAAGAAGGTGCTCTGGTCAGATGAATCCAAAATTGAACTTTTTGGCAACAATGCAAAACGTTATGTTTGGCGTAAAAGCAACACAGCTCATCACCCTGAACACACCATCCCCACTGTCAAACATGGTGGTGGCAGCATCATGGTTTGGGCCTGCTTTTCTTCAGCAGGGGCAGGGAAGATGGTTAAAATTGATGGGAAGATGGATGGAGCCAAATACAGGACCATTCTGGAAGAAAACCTGATGGAGTCTGCAAAAGACCTGAGACTGGGACGGAGATTTGTCTTCCAACAAGACAATGATCCAAAACATAAAGCAAAATTTACAATGGAATGGTTCACAAATAAACATATCCAGGTGTTAGAATGGCCAAGTCAAAGTCCAGACCTGAATCCAATCGAGAATCTGTGGAAAGAACTGAAAACTGCTGTTCACAAACGCTCTCCATCCAACCTCACTGAGCTCGAGCTGTTTTGCAAGGAGGAATGGGCAAAAATTTCAGTCTCTCGATGTGCAAAACTGATAGAGACATACCCCAAGCGACTTACAGCTGTAATCGCAGCAAAAGGTGGCGCTACAAATTATTAATTTAAGGGGGCTGAATAATTTTGCACGCCCAATTTTTCCGTTTTTTATTTGTTAAAAAAGTTTGAAATATCCAATAAATTTCGTTCCACTTCATGATTGTGTCCCACTTGTTGTTGATTCTTCACAAAAAATTACAGTTTTATATCTTTATGTTTGAAGCCTGAAATGTGGCAAAAGGTCAAAAAGTTCAAGGGGGCCGAATACTTTCGCAAGGCACTGTATATACTGAGATCACGTGACACTTAGATTGCACACAGGTGGACTTTATTTAACTAATTATGTGACTTCTGAAAGGTAATTGGTTGAACCAGATCTTATTTAGGGTATTCATAGCAAAGGGGGTGAATACATATGCATGCACCACTTTTCCGGTTGAGATTGTGTGATTGAATTCTAAATAAATCCCTGACAGTGACACCAGCAGAGGACCCCCACACCATCACACTTCCTCCTCCATGCTTCATGGTGGGAACCACACATGCGGAGATCATCCGTTCACCTACTCTGCGTCTCACAAAGACACAGCAGTTGGAACCAAAAATTTCAAATTTGGACTCAACAGACCAAAGGACAGATTTCCACCGGTCTAATGTGCATTGCTCATGTTTCTTGGCCCAAGCAAGTCTCTTCTTCTTATTGGTGTCCTTTAGTAGTGGTTTCTTTGCAGCAATTCAACCATGAAAATGGATTATAAAGAACTGATTTTAGCATTAAAAGACTCCAAAGAACGGCCAATAATTTCAGGTCCAGTACCATCGTTGGGCCGTGGGTGTGAAAGATTCAGCAGACTGCTGGCATTACACATCTGGCTAAAAGACTACTGTAGCTCTGCTGGAGTCACTTTTATTGATAACATTGACACCTTCTGGAAACAGAATATACTCTACAGGAATGACAGAGTCCATCCAAATCATCTTGGCTCCTGGACTCTGTCCACGCATTTCAAGGCTGCATTAAAACAATGACTGGTAAATGACCCAAG
The DNA here is from genome assembly GCF_965601325.2 of Salmo salar. NCBI lineage: Eukaryota > Metazoa > Chordata > Actinopteri > Salmoniformes > Salmonidae > Salmo > Salmo salar. The sequence continues at coordinate 19,877,230 of NC_138308.1, read as the reverse complement.
ACCAGCTCAGTTAAACCCTACCATTGTGACAATGAGTCATCATAATGCTGCATCAAATGTATATGATCTTAGGGGCATTGGCAAACACAATGTAAGTAATGTAATTTATGCACCCCTAATTGCACCGAATACATCTGTTTATCCTACAGCTATTGTAAGCAGTAATCATGAGCCTATAAACCAGACTTACACTGTTAGCACTGAGGTGGTGTGCAATACTAGGAAGACCACTTTATGCAGCTCACCTTGCACTATCAGCTTCAATGTAAATAACATGAGTAAGTCTACCTCTGATAAGCTTCCCATTAAAGCATTAAAAACAATCAAGCAACCCAGAAAAATGCTAAAAATAGCACATATTAGCATATGTAGTCTAAGAAACAAGGTCCATGAAGTCAATAACTTGCTTGTAATAGATGACATTCATATTCTGACTATCTCTGAAACCCACTTAGATAATACCTTTGATGATACGGTGGTAGCAATACATGGTTAGAACATCTACCGAAAAGACAGAAATGCCAACGGAGGCGGTGTTGCGGTCTATATTCAGAACCACGTTCCTGTAAAGCTTAGAGACGATCTAATGTTAAATACTGTTGAAGTAATATGGGGCGGCAGGTAGGCTAGTGGTTATAGCGTTGGGCCATAACTGGAAGGTTGCTAGATCAAATCCCCAAGCTGACAAGGAAAAAATCTGTTGTTCTACCCCTGAACAAGGCAGTTAATCCACTGTTCTTAAGCCATCATTATAAATAAAACGTGTTCTTAACTCACTTGCCTAGTTAAATAAAGGATAAATAAAATAAATATGGCTACAGGTTCATCTGCCTCACCTAAAGCCCATTCTTGTGGGAAGCTGCTACAGACCACCAAGTGCTAAAAGCCAGTATCTGGATAATATGTGTGAAATGCTTGGTAATGTATGTGACATCAACAGAGAAGTTTATTTTCTGGGTGATTTAAATATTGACTGGCTATCATCAAGCTACCCACTGACAAAAAACTGACAACCGGGATCAGGTTATCAGTCAACCTACCAGGGTAGTTACTAACAGCACAGGCATTAAATCATCAACATGTTTTGATCACATCTTTACTAATGCTGCAGATATTTGTTTTAAAGCAGTATCCAAATCCATAGGATGTGTTAATCACAATATAATAGCCATATCTAGGAAAACCAAAGTTCCAAAGGCTGGGCCTAATATAGTGTATAAGAGGTCATACAATAAGTTTTGTAGTGATTCCTATGTTGATGATGTAAAGAATATTTGCTGGTCTGTGGTGTGTAATGAAGAGCAATCAGACACTGCACTTGACGCATTTATGAAACTAGTTATTCCAGTTACTAATAAGCATGCACCCATTAAGAAAATTACTGTAAAATCTGTTACATCCCTTGGATTGATGAGGAATTTAAAAATTGTATGGTTGAGAGGGAGGCAAAAGGTATGGCAATTAAGTCTGGCAGCCCAACTGATAGGCAAATGTACTGCAAATTAAGAAATCATGTGACTAAACTAAATAAAAAGAAAAATAAACTACACTATAAAACAAAGACAAATTATATAAAGAATGATAGTAAAAAGCTTTGGGGCACCTGAAATGAAATTTTGGGGAAAAAAGCCAACTCGGCTCCTTTGTTCATTGAATCAGATGGCTCATTCATCACATAGCCCACTGAAATGACAAACTACTTTAATTACTTTTTCATTGGAAAGATAAGCAAACTTAGGGATGACATGCCAGCAACACCGCTGACACTACACATCCAAGTATATCAGACCAAATTATGAAAGACAAGAATTGTACTTTTGAATTCCGTAAAGTCAGTGTGGAAGAGGTGAAACAAGTATTGTTGTCTATCAACAATAACAAGCCACCGGGGTTTGACAATCTAGATGGAAAATTACTAATAGCTGACGATAATGGCACTCCTATTTGCCACGTCTTCAAATTAAGCCTACTAGAGAGCGTGTGCCCCCAGACCTGGAGGGAAGCTAAAGTCATTCCGCTACCCAATAATAGGAAAGCCCCCTTTACTGGCTCAAATAGCCAACCCTTAGTAAACTTCTGAAAAAAATGGTGTTTGACCAGATACTATGCTATTTCACAGTAAACAAATTGACAACAGAATTTCAGCATGCTAATAGGGAAGGACACTCAACAAGCACAGCACTTACACAAATGACTGATGATTGGCTGAGAGAAATGTATGATAAAATGATTGTGGGGCTGTCTTGTTAGACTTTAGTGCAGCTTTTGACATTATCGATCATAGTCTGCTGCTGGAAAAACATTTGTGTTATGGCTTTACACCCCCTGCTATAATGTGGATAAAGAGTTACTTGTCTAACAGAACACAGAGGGTGTTTTTTAATGGATGCCTCTCAAATATAATCCAGTTAGAATCAGAAATTCCCCAGGGTAGCTGTTTAGGCCCCTTGCTTTTTTCAATTTTTACTAACGACATGCCACTGACTTTGAGTAAAGCCAGAGTGTCTATGTATGCGGATGACTCAACACTATACAGTCGTGGCCAAAAGTTTTGAGAATGATACAAATATTAATTTCCACAAAGTTTGCTGCTTCAGTGTCTTTAGATATTTTTGTCAGATGTTACTATGGAATACTGAAGTATAATTACAAGCATTTCATAAGTGTCAAAGGCTTTTGTTGACAATTACATGAAGTTGATGCAAAGAGACAATATTTGCAGTGTTGACCTTTCTTTTTCAAGACCTCTGCAATCCGCCCTGGCATGCTGTCAATTAACTTCTGGGCCACATCCTGACTGATAGCAGCCCATTCTTGCATAATCAATGCTTGGAGTTTGTCAGAATTTGAGGGTTTTTGTTTGTCCACCCACCTCTTGAGGATTGACCACAAGTTCTCAATGGGATTAAGGTCTGGGGAGTTTCCTGGCCATGGACCCAAAATATCGATGTTTTGTTCCCCGAGCCACTTAGCTATCACTTTTGCCTTATGGAAAGGTGCTCCATCATGCTGGAAAAGGCATTGTTCGTCACCAAACTGTTCCTGGAGGCTTAGGAGAAGTTGCTCTCGGAGGATGTGTTGGTACCATTCTTTATTCATGGCTGTGTTCTTAGGCAAAATTGTGAGTGAGCCCACTCCCTTGGCTGAGAAGCAACACCACACATGAATGGTCTCAAGATGCTTTACTGTTGACATGACACAGGACTGATGGTAGCGCTCACCTTGTCTTCTCCGGACAAGCTTTTTTCCGGATGCACCAAACAATTGGAAAGGGGATTCATCAGAGAAAATGACTTTACCCCAGTCCTCAGCAGTCCAATCCCTGTACCTTTTGCAAAATATCAGTCTGTCCCTGATGTTTTTCTGGGAGAGAAGTGGCTTCTTTGCTGCCCTTCTTGACACCAGGCCATCTTCCAAAGGGCTTCGCCTCACTGTGCGTGCAGATGCACTCACACCTGCCTGCTGCCATTCCATTCTCTGTACTGGAGGTGCCCCGATCCCACAGCTGAATCAACTTTAGGAGACGGTCCTGGTGCTTGCTGGACTTTCTTCGGCTCCCTGAAGCCTTCTGCAGAAATTCAGTGGAAATGTTTTTTTGTGCATTCAGTTCATTTGCATGGCAAAGAGGGACTTTGCAATTAATTGCAATTCATCTGATCACTCTTCATAACATTCTGGAGTATATGCAAATTGCCATCATACGAACTGAGGCAGCAGACTTAGTGAAAATGTATATTTGTGTCATTCTCAAAACTTTTGGCCACGACTGTACACGTCAGCTACTACAGCGACTGAAATGAATGCAACACTCAACAAAGAGCTGCAGTTCGTTTAAGAGTGGGTGGCAAGGAATAAGTTAGCCCTAAATATTTCTAAAACGAAAAGCATTGTATTTGGAACAAAACACTCGCTAAACCCTAAACCCTAAACTAAATCTTGTAATAAATAATGTGGAAATTGAGCAAGTTGAGATGACTAAACTGCTTGGAGTAACCCAGAGAGTACACAGAGAGCTAATATTAATACTTTGCATGTCAATCTCTCCTGGCTGAAAGTGGAGGAGAGATTGACTTCATCACTACTTTTATTTATGAGAGGTATTGACATGTTGAATGCACCAAGCTGTCTGTCTAAACTACTGGCACACAGCTTGGACAGCCATGCATACCCCACAAGACATGCCACAAGAGGTCTCCAGAACAGACTATGGGAGGCACACAATACTACATAGAGCCATGACTACATGGAACTCTATCCACATCAAGTAACTGATGCAAGCAGTAAAATTAGATTTAGAAAACATAAAAAAACACCTTATGGAACAGCGGGGACTGTGAAGCAACACAACATTGGCACAGACACATGCATACACACACACACACAATAACATACGCACAATACATACACATGGATTTAGTACTGTAGATATGTGGTAATGGTGGAGTAGGGGCCTGAGGGCACACAGTGTGTTGTGAAATCTGTGAAGGTAATGTAATGTTTTTAAAATGGTATAAAACTGCCTTAATTTTGCTGGACCCCAGGAAGAGTAGCTGATGATTTGGCAGCAGCTAATGGGGATCCATAATAAATACAAATACAAATGAAGGCCTGATTCACGCAGTCTCTTCTGTACAGTGGATGTTGAGATGTGTCTGTTACTAGAACTCTGTGAAGCATTTTTTGTGCTGCAATTTCTGAAGCTGGTAACTATAATGAACTTATCCTCTGCAGCATAGGTAACTCTGGGTATTCCTTTCCTGTGGCAGTCCTTTTGAGAGCCAGTTTTATCATTGATGGTTTTTGCGACTGCACTTGTAAAAACTTTCTTGAAACTTTCCGCATTGACTGACCTTCATGTCTTAAAGTAATGATGGACTGTTATTTCTCTTTGCTTATTTGAGCTGTTCTTACCAAAATATGGACTTGTATATCTTCTGTATACCACCCATTACCTTGTCACAACACAACTGATTGGCTCATAAACATTAAGAAGGAAAGAAACTCCACAAATTAACTTTTAACAAGGTACACCTGTTAATAGAAATGCATTCCAGATGACTACCTCATGATGCTGGTTGAGAGAATGCCAAGAGTGTGCAAATAAGTCATCAAGGCAAAACGTTGGCTACTTTGAATAATCTCAAATATAAAATATATTTTGATTTGTTTAACACTTTTTTGCTTACTGCATGATTCCATATGTGTTATTTCGGCATTTTGATGTCTTCACTATTATTCTACAATATAGAAAATATAAAAAAAGAGAAACCCTTGAATGAGTAGGTTTGTCCAAACTTTGACTGGTACTGTATTTATATATATATAGAGCCTTCGGAAAATATTCAGACCCCTTGACTTTTTCCACACTTTATTACGTTACAACCTTATTAATCCTCAGTAATAGACACACAATACGCCATAATTACAAAGCAACTTGATTGGAGTCCACCTGTGGCAAATTCAATTGATTGGACAAGATTTGGAAATGCACACACCTGTCTATATACAGTAAGGTCCCACAGTTGACAGTGTGTGTCAGAGCATAAACCAAGCCGTGAGGTCAAAGAAATTGTCCCTAGAGCTCTGAGACAGGATTGTGTCAAGGCACAGATCTGGGGAAGGGTACCAAAAAAAATTCTGCAGCATTGAAGGTCCCCAAGAACACAGTGGCCTTCATCATTCTTAAATGGAAGAAGTCTGGCTGCCTGGCCAAACTGAGCAATCGGGGGAAAAGGGCCTTGGTCAGGGAGGTGACCAGAACCCGATGGTCACTCTGACAGAGCTTTAGAGTTCCTCTGTGGAGATGGGAGAACCTTCCAAAAGGAAAACCGCATACAGCCAAGACAACGCAGGAGTGGCTTCGGAACAAGTCTCTGAATGTCCTTGAGTGGCCCAGCCAGAGCACGGATGTGAACCCGATCTAACATTTTTGGATAAACCTGAAAATAGTTGTGCAGCAACACTCTCCATCCAACCTGACAGAGCTTGAGATGATCGACAGAGAAGAATGGGAGAAACTCCCCAAATACAAGTGTGCCAAGCTTGTATCGTCATACCCAAGAAGACTTGAGGCTGTAATCGCTGCCAAAGGTGCTTCAACAAAGTACTGAGTAAAGGGTCTGAATACTTATGTAAATGTAATATTTCAGTTTTTATTTTTTATAAATTAGCAAACATTTCTAAAAACCTGTTTTTGCTTTGTCATTATGGGGTATTGTGCATAGATTGATGAGGGAAAAAACAATTGTATCAATTTTGGAATATGGTTGTAATGTAACAAAATGTGGAAAAAGTCAAGGGGTCTGAATACTTTCCGAAGTTACTGTATGTATATATAGAGGGAGACCTATAGGCTACTTGTTTGGTGCACATGTCTCTTGGAGTACATGTTGTTCTCATGGAGTTCAATATTCACCTTTGCTTGAACCAAGAAAGAATAGAATATACTAGAAGGGGTAATAATCTCTGAAGGGAATTCAGTTAATGCTATTCAAGTCAACAGAATGTCATTCTATTCACTCAGAGACCATTCACATTGAGCGTGGTTTTCCCCTTGCCTGCCTTGGTAATCATGTAACTACAGTATGTATTCTTCACTCAGGGTCGATGCAGGGGTTATGGTAAAGTGAGGCTTATGGTATGGGTTAGTCAGTGGATATAATGTAGTACTTCCGTCCTTTCCAACATGGCCATGCAGAAAGTGTCAACCCTTCTGCCCCCTCCCCATTCATTCAGCAGTTTCTGTCAGTCTGTTTGACTTATCATTGTGAGCCAATGACACCGATTTACATAGAGGACATTGCTTTCAACTCTCCTCCCCAATTTCAAAACCTTTTTTTCCCCCCACACACTGCCCATCTCTAATAACACCCATTTCCCAGCCACTTCCATCCTGTCTGGTGTTTTCATTTTTTCTATATCAGGGGCTGTCTGGTCAGGTTTATTTTTCTCCCTTAAATTCAAAATATGACAGATTGTCACCTCAAGGCTTTAGTCTGAAGAGAGGCACTGTCACAGATATCCATGGGGGAGTCAGAAATTACATAATGACAGGGCAAAGTATGGAACTATACAGAACATTAAAAAGAAAGGAGGACCAAGGCACTCTTCATATAATTAGTTAAAATGCCTTTATTTGTTATGGCATGTTCAATAGAAACAAAGTTTTAAAAAATTGGATGCGTTTCAGCTGCATGGCCTTCGTCAGGGAGTACAATGAAATAATACAATGTCCTCTTTTGAACAGCTTTTCCAATTAGCCCTAATTTGAAGAGGGAGTGGTTACAAAGTTGATTGGACACACCTAGTAAGCAATACTATACACATTAAAAAGCGAAATACTGAAGCTATGTTATCAAAACAATACAACTCCAAGCTAGAAGTATCAGAACACTTAGATATGACTGGGAGAAGTATCAAGAATAAGAAAGCAATATATTCCATAGAACACAGCAAACATGAACAACAACAGTCTAAACATAGCTGAGGGCAATTGAGCAAAATGTCCACTAGATGACAGGAAATGGACCTATCACGACCCTATAGGAAGGGTGAGAAATCCATATCTTTATTTAAACCAGGGTACTTAGTGGCCTGTAGTTTGTAAATCCCAAAACTTTCCTTTTGGTTTAACTGTTTAAGACGGTCCCCTTTTCTAATAGAGGCCGGAACATGATCAATACCCATAGCTTGTAGGGAGGCAGGGTTGCCATGGTGTAAGGACTTGTAGTGCCTTGCCATGGGGTAGTCTTTATTGCCTACCCGTAAGGCATAATTGTGTTCCGCTAAGCGGTCTTGAAGGTGTCTCTTTATCCGTCCAATGTAGAACACCTTGCACTGTGGACATTCCAATCTATAGTAGACATGAGTGGTTTTGCAGTTAATGAAATGCTTGACATAATACTCCATTTTGGAAGTTGTGTCAACAAAATACTTTTTCTGTGCAATATTTCTGTAAGGGAAGACCCCCCTGAAATGGACAAAAATGAATGGGATCTTATTGGCACCGTACGAAACATATACACGATGTACAATACCACTCAAATGGACGCCGTTTCATTCAAAACATATTGCAAATGCCATATGGCAAATGCCAAGTGTAACACAGCAAAAATCCAATAGATGGCGAGTGCGCTCCACCGTAAATTTTCATATTGCAAATGCACATCAAGTCAAGACCCAAGGGTCAAATTTTGAACATTTGAAAAAAACCTCAAAAACGTATCACCCCCTTAATCCCAGAAAAATGGCCTTAACACAAAAAGCGTTGAGGCCTCGGCGCCATCTTGTTCGGGGCTAACTGCCCATTATGCCAAACTTATGCTCACCAAGTTTTGTCTACGAAGTCTTTTCCGTTTAGGAGAAACGGCCATGTCGTGATTGGTGATGTTTTGTACATTTGAGATAAGATTCTATTCGCCATCTGCTGGAATTTACCGGGACAGTGGAAAAATGACCAAAATTTGAATATTTTATAAAACGGAAACCGAATGTCCGAGAGACTTCGTTCGATGACTTCCCAGAAGATCTGGCTCCGGTGCACGGCCCGCCGCCATCCACGAATTTTACAAACATTTGCAGACGTCTAGTAAGGGACCGTACATTTGCAATATGGAGTTTCTCATCGATCATACAGCAAATGCCAGAAAGTGCCCATCATGTATGCAATGGTTGCACTGGTTACATTTAAAAGGGCCCTTGGGTTTGTGATCAAGTCAAGTTTTTTGAGAGTCACCTGGAAGATAACTGTGGACTAATTTGTCATTTAGGGTAGGACATCTCTTAAAGCTTATGACTGGCGGCTCAGGAAAGACTTGGCGTAGTAACGTATCACTTTGGATGATTCCCCAATTATTTTTAATCATTCTTTTAATGTTCAGCACTGCCTGGAGGCGTGTCAGGTGCTCTTCCCAACCTTGGCTGTGGATGATGATATCATCCAGATATGCTGCTGCGTACTGCTGGTGGGGTCGAAGCACTCTGTTCATCAGCCGTTGGAATGTGGGCGGGGCTCCGTGGAGACCAAATGGGAGCACCCGGTACTGATACAAACCGTCTCGTGTCGAAACCGCCGTCTTCTCCCAGGAGGAGGCTGCCAAAGGTACCTGCCAATAACCTTTGGTCAGGTCAAGGGTGCTGATGTACCGGGCCTTTCCCCAATCAGTCAATGAGCTCGTCCACCCTCGGCTTGGGATATGCGTCGAACAAGCTGATGTTCTGGTGACGCGCAGTAGGTCGCTCATCTGGGCTCGGGGGAATGCATCGGGTACGAACCTCCAGTCGTGGAACCGTTGAGCCCGATGAGCCAGGCTGTACCCATAGCGACTGAGTATCATCCATTTGAGTCCGTCCTAGTTAGCCGCCTGTTCGTCGTTCAGGTCCCAATATGCCTTTTGGGCATTCCCAGAGAGGAACAGGGCCAGCAGACTTGCCCACTGTGGCCTTGGCCATCCTTCCCGTAGTGCTGTCCGTTCAAATGTACAGAGGTATGTTCCGATGTCATCATCTTCCGTTAGCTCGATCAAAAACTGGTTGGGATGTGATCCAGGAGACCCTCCTCCTTGTAGCTTCCTGACTTCCTCAACAAGGCGGACGTTTTGTAGTCACTGTTCCTTCAGCGTTCGTTCTTGAACCGCCTGTTGTGCTTGTTGGGCCCGGACAAACTCGTCCATGCTGATACTGGGTAAACGTCAACCCTGATCTGACCACGTTATCAGAAGTGCCCGCATTCTCCACCACTTGTGGCAGACTAGGGGGTTTGGTCAAGACATTTACCCATGTCAGACACGGACAGAGAAGGATTAGCTCAGTTTCAAGGGTGTTTATTTCAATAAAAGATCAAAAAGAAAAGGATATGTCTCCCCTATGAGACCCTATCCGGGATGCCGTCTTCTGGGATTCCGGGTCTGGATGTTTCCTGTCGAGCACAAAACTGAACTCCCTCTTGTTACCTCTGCAACCGTTAACAATAACACAGGAGTCCTTTCTTCCACCCATTCCTCTCCTGTGTGCTGCCCTTCTGGCAGCTTTATGGGCCTTGCACAGCTGGTGAGCAATCAGCCCTTGATTACTCACCAGCTCCCAATCAGCCCCAATTATTCCTGGCTGGAGAGCCCGTCGAGACCTGGCACGTCCAGCAGATGGAGCCATCACCTCGTGATGTATACTGCATCTGTTACCAGGCCTCGACGAGTCTCCCCCTGGTGGCTGACCTGCTGTACGCCACAGTTCTCTGCTTCAGTGCTGTATTTTGTAACAAAATACACTCTTTCTGATATATCACGAGGCACTCCCCTTCGCAACAAGTTCTCTCTGTCAAGTAATCCAGCCCTTATGTCTGCATCTTTCAGGATTGTATGCTGTAGCCCTGATTCAAGAAGCGATTCTCCAATTCAGCAGATTTTACACTGTAGTCTGTTTCCTGATCGCAAATTCTGCGGACTCTTTGGAATTGGCCATATGGAATATTCTCTTTGTCTGCCCTCAGAATGGTATTCCCATCTGTAGGCTTCCTAAAGATTGATGTGTGCAAACAACCTTTGTCATTTTTACTGATGTCGAGGTCCAAAAAATGAGTGTTATCCTTGCTGTACTCCATAGTTAGTTTGACATTAGGATTAATGCTGTTAAGGTATTGGTGGAAAGAAATAAGTTAATCTTCTGTGCCGGACCAAAACAGGCAAACATCATCAATATAGCGTCCCCACCATATACTCCGGTCAAAGAAATGGTTATTAGAATGATCCATGAAGTCATTTTCCCATTTACCCAAGTACAAACCAGCATAGTAAGGGCTGTAGCAAGCTCCCATGGCACATCCTTTGACCTGTTTAAAAATACGGTCCTGAAAGATAAAGATCTTATTATTAAGAGTCCATTCAGTCAGTGAGACACTGAATTCTGTAGGAGGCATCTCCCTTTCAGGTCGGGTACTAAAGAAATGGTGCATAGCTGCCAAACCTTGTTCATGTTCAATGGTGGTGTATAGACACTCCACATCCATGGTGACTAAAAAGGAAGTAGTACCTATATTGTTCAATTCCTTAATTTTGTTCAACACATCTGTGGAATCTTGAAGATAGGCTGGGAGTGACGTCAGAATGACGTCAGAAAAGGCTTAATAAAGTAATCAATGTACTTAGAGATTGGTTCTGTCAGACTTTCATTACCACTATTGACTGGTCTGCCTGGGGGATTTTCAAGATTTTTGTGGACTTTTGGAAGAAGGTAAAAAGAAGCCATACGTGGACTGCCATTGAAAATAAATTTGAACTCATTGTCTGAAATTTAGCCATTCTCCTTAGCTTCTGTGAGGATCCCTTTCAATTCAGTTTTTAGGTCCTCTGTAGGGTTGAAGGTAAGAGATTGGTAGAATTCATCATTGTCTAATTGACGGTAGGCTTCTGTCACATATTTGTCTTTACTCCACACTACTGTAGCTCCACCTTTGTATGCTTTTTTAACCACAATCCGTTCATTTTTAGACAATGATTCAACTGCATCCCTCTCTGTCTTAGAAAGATTACGTCGGATGCAGTTGAATCATTGTCCAAAAATGAACGGATTGTGGTTTTGCTTCAAAACACTGGATGAGAACAGCCAAAACAGTGTAGATTTTTCAAAAACACACACTCCACAACAGCACATGCTTTATTTTCACCATCTGATTACAGCATTGGAGTGTCTCAGTCACCAATAGCAACACCTGTTGCCCATGGGGATTTGTCAAACCTTAGTGCTTGTGCACCTTGTAGGCAATACGGTTTCCACTAGGTATCAATTTACAATTTAGTCATTTAACAGACGCTCTTACTGTACGCTCTTTACTGTACATTACAGTAAACTTTCAGTAAATAGAATATGCTAATTGGAACATATATTGCAAACATGATACAGATGACCTGAATAGAATGGAGCAAGACAAAGCTAGGCTAGTTCAAAATCATATTCCTACGAGGCAATGTGATAATCACTAATAATGCTATCAAGTCATCCCTGATTCAGTTGCTTATAGGAAACATTGCCTAAATTCTTGCAAACTAGAACCAGTCTGTTTATTACCATCACTAGGCTATTTTTCTCCTCAAACTGATTTGCTCCAAGCAGTGAAAATCTCAACAACTCTCATTGTTGACCCATTACTTGGTATTCTGCAAACATTTGAACAACTGACTATGGCGGATAATTGGAACGAACAGGAAATCTAACATGTTCCCTTGCCAATGACAGGTGGTAACCAATCACTGTGTGACAATGGCAGGCGGCAACCAATCGTAATGTGCCAACCTTGTTGGCCTGCCTCCCAAGACTGTTTACGTGGCCATTGTCAGTACCTGTGAGTGACAGACAAGCATTGAAGCCAGCCATTATGAACATTCATCTTTTTCTTAATCCTGACCTCTCTGTCTGCCTGTTTGTGTTCTCTTGGCACTAAATCCAAAGACAGTTCTTATCCCATGAGGAAAAAGTATCAGTACTAAAATCCTTTGAGAAAGGTAGGTATTGAAAAAACCTTAGTATTAAGCTGGTGTTCAAGTTGTTTAGTAGTGTGATGGATTGGCTGCACCTCATACTGTACTGACCAATCCATCAACTCATGGGGTCCTGGCAGGCAACACCTCATTAATTACATGTCAGCAGTGCATAGATCCCGCCCTCTCAGGAGGAAGAAGGGGATGTGGTGAACTAACTGCCAGAGGTAGATGTGCTCTCATAACACAAGATAGATAATTGCCTCCAAACTGATGATGGATTAAAATTAGGGAAGCGTTGAGGGGAACATTCGATGCTAAGCAAGTCTAATGTGATCTGTGGCTGAGTGCATTGAAGTCACTCTCAAGCATTAAGGCCGAGTTTCAATCTATCACAGATTAATGAAAGGTTCACTGCAGGTTCACTCACAATGTTGACGCTACAGTATATCTCAGGTGTTAAAGCCCCCATACAGTCTTTTTGTTTTTATTTCTTTGTCTGTTAAACTCTGACCCCCTCTGGTGGCATTTTCTAAACAACACATAATATTGTATACTACCCTCATAAAGTACATTTCGGTTTCAAAACTAAAAGTTCTACAAACACATGCTTAGTACTGTTAAAAAGGTAAGAACGGTGGGAATCAGATAAAGATGTCAGAAACAACATGACTACTACAGAGCCCAACATACAGTAGACCAGAAAAACAGAAATGTACACAGTGGAGGTCTTCCAAATTGTGCACATGTAGGGGAAAAATATATTTAAAAGACTAGGTTTGAGATAACAAATGTCACCAATTACTGTTCCAACTAACAATTACTGTTTAGACATGCACACATTTCCATTGGAACCCAGCCATTTTAAAAGTGCAGGGCTTGTACAATGTGCCATAACTTCATTTTTCGTCTTACAGGACTAATATATATACGAGGAGAAAGCTGAAGTCTCTACCTATCCAATGTTCTAAATATATCCTATGTCTGATTCCCAGTTCATCCACTAGATAGTTGTAGGACATCACATGACGTCTCTTGGCCACTTGAAACCAGTTGTGTCTGGTTTGGGTAGTGAGTCACTGTGCCAAAATGGATAAGCAGATTTTCAAGCCTGACATATTAAAATGACCTTATCAACCAGGGCTTTCAAGTTATGGAGTTTATTTTCATTTTAAATAAGATACAGACAGGTGAAGAAACTTTAAACTTATTTTCCGATTCACTTTTCCTATTGTAAATGATCAGCTACTGTAGCTAAACGGTGCATGTGGAGGATGCATACAAGGTACAGTAATGTGGATGGAAAAGGAAATGCATTGCTTTACAATGACCATCAGGGTGTACCCTTTCCATGCATACAATTTCCAAAAAGACAAGGCCTGTAGCTTTCAAATTATATGCCACCTATTTTTCGGGGTCCTGTAGAGGTGTTAATTTCATAAAAATAGTTCCAAATATAGTTTTAACCCATGTAGGTTAAAGTCCTTAGATTGCAATATCTAGTAAGCTAACATACGTAATTGTTTTAAGATGGTCATAAAATGTCTCATTTAGCCATTTGATTTTCAATTTTAGGACACCTGTTGGTATATAAAAAATATAATTTGGCCTTTACTGCAATAGCCCAGAGAAACACATTGAATAACAAAGTCATAAATGGCAAAACTGACAGTCAAAATATAAATCATTAGGAACAAGGTTTTGAAGTGTCTCTCCTATTTCTGAGAGATGTAATGTTTGTACTGCGTTACATTCATATGACTCCCCTGAAGCTTGTGTGAGTTGTAGCGCAGAACAACAGGCACCTTTGTGTTTGTGAGAGTCTCCCCTTTCGATATTGGTGAGAGTCTCCCATTTCGACAAATTACTTTGTAGTTCCAACGGTTCGGTCTGGACAGTCGGGTTTGTGAGAAGACCTCTTCGAAATGAGTACATTAGTGACAGAGAGTTCAGATGACACCTGTAAAGCTTGTGGATGACTTAGAGCCAAACAACCAAACCTTTTGTGTTTGTGAGAGTCTCCCCTTTTGATATTCGTTATACAGTATATTAGTTTGTAGCTCACACAGTTCAGGTAAATACAGATGTTTTTCTTGTCTGGTTCCTCGCATGTGTAGAAAAAGGCCGCTTTCATAAGGCCCATTTTACGGAATAAGCACAAACTTTATATCGATGGAAAGAGAGGATGGAGCTGCAACCACTACAGCATAAACACACAGGGAGCTATTCGATATTCAAAATGACGTCACCGGGTGTGTCAATCGACTTTAGAGGGTTTTAATAATTTATTTCCCTGAACTTCCTTTTGCCATTGAAATGCTGAGTCTGATTGTGTGGGCTTGTTGATATGAATGTAAATATATTTACATACACAGCCCTGATTGGTCGATAGGATCGTCTAGACTCTAGAGCCTACACCTTCAAAGTCAGAGGATTATGCAAGGTGCAGTGATCGGTAAGCTGCTCTGACAGCTGATGCTTATAGTTAAAGAGGGAGATATCGAACTTCAGCTTCAGTGATTTTTGCAATTCGTTCCAGTCATTGGCAGCAGAGAACTGGAAGGAAAGGTGGCCAAAGGAAGTGTTGGTTTTGGGGATGACCAGTGAAATATACCTGCTGGAGCACGTGCTACGGGTTGGTGTTGCAAAGGTGAACAGTGAGCTGAAATAAGGTCGGGCTTTACCTAGCAAAGACTTAAAGATGACCTGGAGCCAGTGGGTTTGGCGATGAATATATAGTGAGGGCCAGCCAACGAGAGCATACAGGTCACAGTGGTGGGTAGTATATGGGGCTTTGGTGACAAAACGGATGGCACTGTGATGGGCGACATCCAGTATGCTGAGTAGAGTGTTGGAGGCAATTTTGTAAATGACATTGCCGAAGTCAAGGATCGGTAGGATATTCAGTTTTACGAGGGTATGTTTGGCAGCATGAGTGGAGGCTTTGTTGCAAAATAGGAAGCTGATTCTATATTTAATTTTGGATTGGAAATGCTTAATGTGAGTCTGGAAGGAGAGTTTACAGTCTAACCAGACCCCTAGGTATTTGTAGATGTCCACATATTCTAAGTCAGAACCGACCAGTGTAGTGATGCTAGTCGGGCGGGCGCGTGCAGGCAGCAATCTGTTGAAGAGCATGCATTTAGTTTTACTAGCATTTAAAAGCAGTTGGAGGCCACGGAAGGAGTGTTGTATGGCATTGAAGCTCGTTTAGAAGGGCCAGATGTATACAGAATGGTGCCGTCTGCGTAGAGGTGGATCAGAGAATCACCAGCAGCAAGAGCGACATCATTGATATATACAGAGAAAAGAGTCGGCCTGAGAATTGAACCCTGTGGCACCCCCATAGAGACTGCCAGAGGTCCGGACAACAGGCCCTGCGATTTGACACACTAAACTCTGTCTGAGAAGTAGTTGGTGAACCAGGCAAGGCAGTCATTTGAGAAACCAAGGCTATTGAGTCTGCCGATAAGAATGTGGTGATTGACAGAGTCGACAGCCTTGGCCAGGTTGATGAAGATTGCTGCACAGTACTGTCTTTTATTGATGGCGGTATGATATTGTTAAAGAAAAGAAGGGGAACCAAAATAAACACGAACACAAAAGACACAACGAATAACAGTCTGGTAAGGCACAAGGCTATACACAGAACAATCTCCCACAAAACACAAACAAAACACATACCTATATATAGGACTCTCAATCAAAGGCATCTACAAACACCTGCCTCCAATTGAGAGTCCAACACCCAATACCTAACATAGAAATACTAAACTAGAGAGAACATAGAAATACAAAAAACATACAACATAACCCAAAACCCGGAAATAATAAATCAAACACCCTTCTAAGCAAACCACCACCCCGAACCACATAAAACAAATACCCTCTGCCACGTCCTGACCAAACTACAATACAAATAACCCCTATTACTGGTCAGGACGTGACAGTAATGGAACATTTTGACTTTGTCTCTGGTACCACGCTCAAGCGTTATGCCTTTGGATAGTGCCTTGAACACACGAACAAAACGGAGGTATTTGGACATAAATATGGATTATTTGGAACAAAAACAACATTTCTTGTGGAAGTAGCAGTCCTGGGAGTCCATTCTGACGAAGATCAGCAAAGGTAAGAGAATATTTCTAATACTAATTCTGAGTTTAGGTTGCCCCGAACTTGGCGGGTGTCTGTATAGCTTGCCGTGATGGCTGAGCTATGTACTCAGAATATTGAAAAATGTGCTTTCTCCGTAAAGCTATTTTAAAATCTGACACAGCGGTTGCATCCAGGAGTAGTCTATCTATAATTCTTAAAATAATTGTTATATATTTTGTCAACGTTTATGATGAGTATTTCTGTAAATTGATGTGCACATTCACCGGCCGTTTTGGTGGGAATACATTTTCTGAACATCACACGTCAATGTAAAATGCTGTTTTTGGATATAAATATGAACTTTATCGAACAAAACATACATGTATTGTGTAACATAATGTCCTATGAGTGTCATCTGAAGATCGTCAAAGGTTAGTGCTTCATTTGGCTGTGTTTTGGGTTTTATTGAAACGTCCTTGCTTGGAAAATGGCTGTGTGATTATTTTTGTCTATGTACTCTCCTAACATAATCTAATGTTTTGCTTTCGCTGTAAAGCCTTTTTGAAATCGGACAATGTGGTTACATCAAGGAGAAGTGTATATTTAAGGGGCTAGGGGGCAGTATTGAGAATTTTGAAAAAAATATGTGCCCATTTTTAACTGCCTCCTACACCAACTCAGAAGCTAGAATATGCATATTATTGTTCATGTTTGGATAGAAAACACTCTGAATTTTCTAAAACTGTTTGAATGGTGTCTGTAAGTATAACAGAACTCATATGGCAGTCAAAACCCTGAGACAAATTATGACAGGAAGTGGATACCTGATGTGTTGAATTACCTTTAAGGCTATGCCATTGAAACACACAGGGGCTTATTAATTGTTGAGCACTTCCTATGGCTTCCACTAGATGTCACCAGTATTTACAAAGTGTTTTGAGTCTTATACTGTGAGAACTGAACGAACAAGAGCCTTGGAACGGTGGTGGCCGATTAGACTCTGGCGCGCGAGTTCATGTTGGGTACTCTCGTTCCAATACGGTTTAAAAGAGAATGCAATCGTCCACCTTGAATATTATTCATGTTCTGGTTAAAAAAGGCACTAATGATTTATGCTATACAACGTTTGACATGTTTGAACGAACGTAAATATTTTTTTCCCCCTCGTTCATGACGAGAAGTCTGGCTGGCATAGATCATGTGCTAACAACACGGAGCTTTTTGGACATAAATTATGAGCTTTTTCGAACAAAACTACATTTGTTATGGACCTGGGATTCCTGGAAGTGACATCTGATGAAGAGAATCAAAGGTAATGGATTATTTACATAGTATTTTCGATTTTAGATATCTCCAACATGGCGGTAAGTCTGTATCGCAAAGCGTATTTTTCTGGGCGCAGTGCTCAGATTATTGCAAAGTGTGATTTCCCCGTAAGGTTATTTTTAAATCTGGCAATCCGGTTGCGTTCAAGAGATGTAAATCTATAATTCTTTGAATGACAATATAATATTTTACCAATGTTTTCGAATAGTAATTATTTAATTTGTCGTGCTGATTGACTGGCGGTTATTGGAGGGAAACGATTTCCTCAACATCAACGCCATAGTAAAACGCTGTTTTTGGATATAAATATAAACTTGATAGAACAAAAAATGCATGTATTGTCTAACATAATGTCCTAGGAGTGTCATCTGATGGAGATTGTCAAAGGTTAGTGCATAATTTTAGCTGGTTTTCTGCTTTTGGTGACGCCTGTCTTTGAATTGACAAAACATTACACACAGCTATTGTCAATGTACTCTCCTAACATAATCTAACTTTATGCTTTCGCCGTAAAGCCTTTTTGAAATCGGACAACGTGGTTAGATTAAGGAGATGTTTATCTTTCAAAGGGTGTAAGATAGTTGTATGTTTGAGAAATTTGAATTATGACATTTAATTGTTTTCAAATTGGCGCTCTTGATATTTCACCTGTTGTTGATAGGGTGTACCAGGGGTGGGACGCTTGCGTCCCACATAGCCCATAGAGGTTAATAAAATACAGCTAGTGGGGTATACGCTGCTTCGGCAAGATAGAACAGCTGCCTCCAGTAAGACAAGGGGTGGCGTTCTGTGTATACTTGTAAACAACAGCTGGTGCATGAAATGTAATATTAAGGAAGTCTCAAGGTTTTGCTCGCCTGAGATAGAGTATCGCATGATAAGCTGTAGACCACACTATTTACCAAGAGAGATTTCATCTATATTTTTCGTAGCTGTCTATTTACAACCACAAACCGATGCTGGCACTCACTCAATGAGCTGTATAAGACCATAAGCAAAAAGGAAAATACTCACTGAGGCGGCGCTCCTAGTGGCCTGGGGACTTGAATGCAGAAAACTGTAACTGTAATGCCCTGGCCATAGAGAGGGTTTTTTTGTTCTTTATTTTGGTTAGGCCAGGGTGTTACATTGGGTGGGCGTTCTATGTTCCTTCTTCTATGTTTTTGTATTTCTTTGTTTTGGGCCGTGTGTGGCTCCCAATCAGGCACAGCTGAAGCTCGTTGTTGCTGATTGGGAGCCACACATAAGGAGCATGTTTTTCCTTTGGTTTTTGTGGGAAATTGTTTCTGTTAGTGTTTGCACCTGACAGGACTGTTTTGGCTGTCAGTTTTCTTGTTTTTGTAAAGTGTTCACGTTGGTCTATTAAATTCTTATGATGAACACTAACTCCGCTGCACCTTGGTCTCTCTCTTCAGACAGCCCTTACACTCGGTCAATAAAGAAGTGGTCAGATGATGCAGATGCTAAGCTGCAGGACTGTTTTGATAGCTCAGACTGGAATATGTTCCAGGATTCTTCTGATGGCATTGAGGAGTACACCACATCAGTCACTGGCTTCATCAATAAGAGCATCGACGACGACGTCCCCACAGTGACCATACGTACATAGCCCAATCAGAAGCCATGGATTACAGGCACAATCCACATTGAGCTAAAAGGTAGAGGTGCCGCTTTCAAGAAGCTGGACTCTAACCCGGACGCTTATAAAAAATCCCACTATGCCCTCAGACGAACCATCAAACAGGCAAATCGTCAAAACAGGACTAAGATTGAATCATACTACACTGGCTCCGACGCTTGTTGGATGTGGCAGGGCTTGCAAACTATTATAGACTACAAAGGGAAGCACAGCAGTGAGCTGCCCAGTGACACAAGCCTACCAGATGAGCTAAATTACTTCTATACTTGCTTCGAGGCGGGCAACACTGAAGCATGCATGAGAGCATCAGCTGTTCCTGACGACTGTGTGATCACGCTCTCCATAGCTGATGTGAGTATGACCTTTAAATAGGTCAACATTCACAAGGCCGCAGGGCCAGACGGCATACCAGGACGTGTACTCCGAGCATGCGCTGACCAACTGGCAAGTGCCTTAACTGACATTTTCAACCTGTCTCTAAGTCTGTAATACCAAGATGTTTCAAGCAGACCACCATAGTCCCTGTGCCCAAGAACACCAATGTAACCTGCCTAAACGACTACTGACACGTAGCATTCACGTCTGTAGCCATGAAGTGCTTTGAAAGGCTGGTCATGGCTCACATCAACAGCATTATCCAAGAAAACCTAGACCCACTCCAATTTGCATACCACCCCAACGGATGATGCAATCTCTATTTCACTCCACACTGCCCTTTCCCACCTGGACAAAAGGAACACCTATGTGAGAATTCTATTCATTGACTACAGCTCAGCGTTCAACACCATAGTGCCCTCAGAGCTCAACACTAAGCTAAGGACCCTGGGACTAATCACCTCCCTCTGCAACTGGATCCTGGACTTCCCGACGGGCCACCCCCAGGTGTTAAGTGTAGGTAACAACACATCTGCCATGCTGATTCTCAACACGGGGGCCCCTCAGGGGTGCGTGCTCAGTCCCCTCCTGTACTCCCTGTTCACCCATGACAGCATGGCCAGGCATGACTCCAACACCATCATTAAGTTTGCCGACGACACAACAGTGGTAGGCCTGATCAACAATGATGAGACAGCCTGTCGGGAGGAGGTCAGAGACCTGGCCATGTGGTGCCAGGATAACAACCTCTCCCTCAATGTGATCAAGACAAAGGAGATGATTGTGGACTACAGGAAAAGGAAAAGGAGGCTCGAGCATTCTCATCGACGGGACTGTATTGGAGCAGGTTGAGAGTTTAAAGTTCCCTGGTGTCCACAACACCAACAAACTATCATGGTCCAAACACACCAAGACAGTCATGAAGAGGGCACAACAAAGCCTATTCCCCCTCAAGAGACTGAAGAGATTTGGCATGGGTCCTCAGATCCTCAAAATGTTCTACATCTGCACCATCAAGAGCATCCTGACGACTGCATGACTGCCTGGTATGGCAACTGCTCGACCTCTGACCGCAAGGCACTACAGAAGGTAGTGCGTACGGCCCAGTACATCACTTCCTGCCATCCAGGACCTCTATACCAGGCGATGTCAGAGGAAGGCCCTAAAAATTGTCAAAGACTCAAGCCACCCTAGTCATAGACTGTTCTCTCTGCTATCGCATGGCAAGCGGCAAGTCTAGGTCCAAGTCTGACCCCCCCCCCCCCCACCCCCCCAAACACACTTTTACACTGCTGCTACTCTCTGGTTATTATCTATGCATAGTCACTTTAACTCTACCTACAGTGGTTGCTCAACTAAAAGTTTTGCGATTATGCTGCGGGACTTAGACGTAATTTGTGGTTTAGTACAGTACCCTGAGTCACTACTTCATTGCTCCAGACCAGCGCAAAGGGGTTAGAGCACTGATTATGCTTTTGGGTCCCAAGGCGCTACTGTGTCTAACTGACAATGAATGGGCGACATAAACAACATGGAAACTGATAATTGTGCACGACTTCAAAATGTAATTTCAATGAGGTGAATGATGAGGATGAAGAAGGTGATTGAATTTAGAACAATAGTATAAGAATTGCTATTCCTTTGTCCTGCAGCGCACACCTGTAAAAATACACTTATTTTTTTGTTACTACTCGTCAGTATTACTTACTAAAACTGTTGTTACGCTAAGGTTTTTATTCTAAGAGAAACTTAGACTACAATTTGGATGTGTAAATGTTAGGATTATTTTGGTCTTACTGTAGTACTCTAGCCTACTCCCGACCGGTCACGTTGTATGGTCTAAGACTCGCAGTGCAAACTGGGTTGCTACAGATACTGGTTCTATACCCGTGCCGGCTGCGACCGGGATACCCATGAGGTGTTGGTAGGCTTTTGATTTCTCTCCCTCTAAAAACAGAAATAAATCATTCTAAATAACAAACTGGCTTTATTTAGAAAATAGTAACAATGTCTCACCACATGTTCAAGAATGGCCTTTTCTCGCTCACTTTACGTGATTTGAAAACGAAATAATCTCCAAAATATTATTTTAAAAAGCTATTATTATTATTCATTAATTTAGAATGATATAAAAGCCCCTTAGATATGCTCACAGATATATTATTAACCCTGTTATTCACAAGCGTAGCAGGCTGTGAATTCTGCAAACAACATTTCAAGCAGGACAATATACACTGCTCAAAAAAATAAAGGGAACACTAAAATAACACATCCTAGATCTGAATGAATGAAATAATCTTATTAAATACTTTTTTCTTTACATAGTTGAATGTGCTGACAACAAAATCACACAAAAATAATCAATGGAAATCCAATTTATCAACCCATGGAGGTCTGGATTTGGAGTCACACTCAAAATTAAAGTGGAAAACCACACTACAGGCTGATCCAACTTTGATGTAATGTCCTTAAAACAAGTCAAAATGAGGCTCAGTAGTGTGTGTGGCCTCCACGTGCCTGTATGACCTCCCTACAACGCCTGGGCATGCTCCTGATGAGGTGGCGGATGGTCTCCTGAGGGATCTCCTCCCAGACCTGGACTAAAGCATCCGCCAACTCCTGGACAGTCTGTGGTGCAACGTGGCGTTGGTGGATGGAGCGAGACATGATGTCCCAGATGTGCTCAATTGGATTCAGGTCTGGGGAACGGGCGGGCCAGTCCATAGCATCAATGCCTTCCTCTTGCAGGAACTGCTGACACACTCCAGCCACATGAGGTCTAGCATTGTCTTGCATTAGGAGGAACCCAGGGCCAACCGCACCAGCATATGTTCTCACAAGGGGTCTGAAGATCTCATCTCGGTACCTAATGGCAGTCAGGCTACCTCTGGCGAGCACATGGAGGGCTGTGCGGCCCCCCAAAGAAATGCCACCCCACACCATGACTGACCCACCGCCAAACCAGTCTTGCTGGAGGATGTTGCAGGCAGCAGAACGTTCTCCACGGCGTCTCCAGATTCTGTCACGTTTGTCACATGTGCTCAGTGTGAACCTGCTTTCATCTGTGAAGAGCACAGGGCACCAGTGGCAAATTTGCCAATCTTGGTGTTTTCTGGCAAATGCCAAACGTCCTGCACTGTGTTAGGCTGTAAGCACAACCCCCACCTGTGGATGTCGGGCCCTCATACCACCCTCATGGAGTCTGTTTCTGACCATTTGAGCAGACACATGCACATTTGTGGCCTGCTGGAGGTCATTTTGCAGGGCTCTGGCAGTGCTCCTCCTGCTCCTCCTTGCACAAAGGCGGAGGTAGCGGTCCTGCTGCTGGGTTGTTGCCTTCCTACGGCCTCCTCCACGTCTCCTGATGTACTGGCCTGTCTCTTGGTAGCGCCTCCATGCTCTGGACACTACGCTGACAGACACAGCAAACCTTCTTGCCACAGCTCGCATTGATGTGCCATCCTGGATGAGCTGCACTACCTGAGCCACTTGTGTGGGTTGTAGACTCCGTCTCATGCTACCACTAGAGTGAAAGCACCGCCAGCATTCAAAAGTGACCAAAACATCAGCCAGGAAGCATAGGAACTGAGAAGTGGTCTGTGGTTACCACCTGCAGAACGACTCCTTTATTGGGGGTGTCTTGCTAATTGCCTATAATTTCCACCTGTTGTCTATTCCATTTGCACAACAGCATGTGAAATGTATTGTCAATCAGTGTTGCTTCCTAAGTGGACAGTTTGATTTCACAGAAGTGTGATTGACTTGGAGTTACATTGTGTTGTTTAAGTGTTCCCTTTATTTTTTTGAGCAGTATATATTGGTCATAATGGTCATGGCTCTCGAGTGGCGCACAATGGGATTGTCTTGCAGTTCTCCAGCTTTATCCACTGAGATAGCGGTAGGCGCACAAAGCTCAAGGGCAGGAGGCACGGGACGGGCTGCAGAGAAGTGCACTGAATACGGAACTAGCCCATGGGTGGGACCCCCAACTCGCCCCACTGGGCAGCACTGAGCAACACTTTAAGGGGCATTGCACTAATAATGTCGCTGACTAGGGAAACGTTCCCACTGTTCTTAGTGCCTGTCTGCACATTCTAACTAAAACGATTAACCTCTTGGCGTTCCCCTAGGATAGGGAGCGCTAAAGCGATTTTTGAAAAATATTTGTGCCCATTTTAAAGGGCCTCCTACTCAAACTCAGAAGCTAGGATATGCATATAATTAATACTTGTGGATAGAAAACACCCTAAAGTTTCTAAAACTGTTTGAATGGTGTCTGTGAGTATAACAGAACTCATATGGCAGTCAAAACCCCCAGACAGATCGAAACAGGAGTGGAATTCTGAATTGCGAACTCAACTTCATCACGTTGCCTATTAATCACACCATGAGCTATGGTTCATTGAGCACTTCCTATTGCTTCCACTAGATGTCCCCAGTCTTTACAAAGTGGTTTGAGACTCCTACTGTGAAAACTGAATGAATGAGACGCTGTGGAACGTGGTCACACGGAGAGGGCCATCACCATTATGACGCCGACGCCCCTGGTTACCCTCCCCTTTCGAAACGTTTTGAAACAGAATGCAATCGTCCCCCTCGAATCTTATTGGCTCTCTTGTTGAAAAACTCCCTGAAGATTTATGTTATACAACGTTTGACATGTTTGAACGAACCTAAATGGGGAAAAAAATGCATTTTCTCGAAATGGCTGTCCCGTGGCCGACGGAAGTTTTGGAGCAGCCTTCAGACGCGCTAACAAGAACAAGCTCTTGGAACATAAAGGAGTATTTTTTTCGAACAAAAATACATTTGTTGTGGACCTGGGATTCCTGGAAGGGATTATTGACAATAGTATACAAGACTAGATGTGATATGTGATTGTTCCAAGATGGCGCTGACGTGTAACGTTAACCTATTTTTCAGAGTATCGCATCCCCTTTCATCGCAAAGTATGATTACCCAGTAAAGTTAATTTTAAATCTGGCATTACAGGTGCTTTCAAGAGATATTCATCTATACATCTTAGAATGACAATATTACATTTGAAAAATGTTTTCGAATAGTAATTTAGTAAATTGTAGCTCTGTTTCATCGGATGCATTTGAGGGAAAATAGTTAGTCAACGTTACGCACCGATGTAAAATGCTGTTTTTATATATAAATATGAACTTTATCGAACAAAAGAATGCATGTATTGTGTAACATGATGTCCTAGGTGTGTCATCTGATGAAGATTGTCAAAGGTTAGTGCTGCATTTAGCTGTTTTTTAGTTATTTGTGATGCATGTGGTTGGTCGGGAAATGGCTATGTGGCTACTTTTACGATATACTCCTCTAACATAATCTAATGTTTTGCTTTTGCTGTAAAGCTTTTTTGAAATCGGACAACGTGGTTCGATTCAGGAGAGGTGTATCTATAAAACGATATAATTTGAATTATTATTTTTTTTGTAATTATTACATTTTGTTATGCTAATGGCGATATGATTTTTCGCTGGATGTCCGTCCCGTAGGCCACACAGGGGTTAACTAATAATGGCGCGAAAAATGCCACT
Source organism: Salmo salar (assembly GCF_965601325.2). Lineage (NCBI taxonomy): Eukaryota > Metazoa > Chordata > Actinopteri > Salmoniformes > Salmonidae > Salmo > Salmo salar. The sequence goes on along the minus strand of NC_138308.1, from coordinate 19,851,767 downwards.
TAGATATGAATTCGGAGGGCAGATATTATTAAATATTAAAGCATTAGACCTCTCACTAAAGGCATCAGTCAAAAGTTATACTTAAATCCGAACGGGATGTAATGAAAAATGACATGAAAAGGGCACATTTGTAGATCCCAAACTAAAAGTAATTGGAAAGGTAGATACAAAGTATTTGTGACATTGTGGTTACAATAAAGAATGTAAACAGGATGTAAACAAGATGTTGTGTTTTTATTTACAGAAGTGATGGACAGTTGGAGGCATTTTGAAAACAGGTTTACAAACACTTGTTTTTTTACAAGTATACTGCAGCAGGTCTAGCACCACAGTATTAGCAGGATAATAGACTCTTTATAGCTCGGCTATTGTAGGTGTGAACATGCCCCTACTTGCAATGTATTCGATGCTTAATTCCAGTAAAGTGTTACATTTCTAACTCAAAACATCAGTACAGTATTTCTTCATCAACATCTTTATGCTTTCGTTATTAAAATAACAAGGAAAAAGACATTCAATATGCAGATGTTTATTTAAAGTACATCTTAGTTGCACTTCCACCCAGCTCTACGACCACAGGTAAAACCTTGCTGAGATGATCACTGTATTTGTTGCATTGTTGTATGTCAATTTCTCTAGCCAAAACGTCTTGATGGCCTTGACCAGTTCATCTTTGCTTGTAGGCTTGGCAGAGTTACGAATTAATGTTTTCAGTTGATGCCAAACAAGTTTGATCGGGTTTAAATCAGGCGACCTACATGTAGAGATAAAAAAATATATAATTTTTAGATATACTGTAGGCCTACTGTAGTGGTTGTAGGTCTTTTATTTATTAATTTATTTTTATTTCACCTTTATTTTACTACATAAAGGTCTACTTACTCTGCTGGTGTCTTGACACCGTTTATGTCCCCATTTGCAATGCAAACCCAGGCGGCATTGTATTTTGGGTATTGTCTGCATTTGGAGAAGAAAAAAATACATTTAGCCTAACAGCCAACATTAAGTACAATACTATAAATGTACATGTAAATAGGCCTAAACATTCCAAAATATTGCTATAATCCTACCTTCAAAGAAACGATGTGGTCCCAGAAACACCTCTCTGATATATGCTGGACCCTATATCTTGATGATTTCTTCCTCAAAGAAATCTCGAGCCATGATACCTGAAAAAGGAGGTAACAGTGATTTATTTAATCATTATTTTTAGCATTATTAGATCTACTTTACAGTATTATCGCCTACTGTACCTGTTAATTTTCCTGGGCTTTCGGGTTCTGTGTAGCACAGGCATCTGATGATAATGTTTGCGAATAGTACTATCTGTGACCAAAATCTTCAAGTCTACCAGTATTTTTGAAATGTCTCCAGTAGATTTTCCGTTCCTCCTGAAAGCCCTAATCTGCTTATTTAAATGAATAGAGATCCTGGTCATGGTGGTACAGTATGTTGTTACAGCATAATCAAAGTGAGGACAATCGGCGATCTGCTGTATACTTAAGGCCTATTGTAAGCAATTTCAGTTTACCACCAGAAAAGACAGAACAAATAATACAACACATATTGTGGTTAAACGCAAATATCCTAATTGAATAAACACATTTATCAATTGGAACATTTAACATGTGGAAGGGGGAAAAAAGTATTATTATTATTATTATTATAATATATCACATATGACCGTGATTGGGAGTCCCAAAGGGTGGCGCACAATTGGCCCAGAGTTTCTCTCCTTCTAAAAACAGAAATACATGTTTTGGCCTTTACAAATATTATTTTGGCCTTTATTCAGATTACAATCGCAACAAAATAATCTCCAAAATATCGTTATATATGTATGTATAATGAAGTTAATGGCACAGTCATATAGCCCTGGCACCTACATAAAGCTGAGTGACTCACTCATTCATGGCTTTGGATCAAAATAAATAAGTACCAACATTATTTCTAATAGTCTTTCATAAAGAAATGCTTTGATTATCCTGACCTGGACACCATGTACAGTATTATAACAGCACATTATGGGCTATTAGCAGGACAATATACCTTTACCAACACCTCTCTGTATTTTGATACTTTGTGCAAGGCAATTGATCAGCATTAAAAACTTGTGGATTGGGCCTCCCGAGTGGCGCAGCAGTCTAAGACACTGCATCGCAGTGCAAACTGCGTTGCTACAGATGCTTGTTCGATACCCATGCCGACTGCCACCGGGAGATCCATGAGGCAGCTTTTGGTTTCTCCAGAAAAAAATAATTCTATATAATAAACTGGCTTTATTTACAAATTAGTGAGAATGACTCACCCCATGTTCAAGGCTGGCCTTTTTTCGCTCACTCTAGGTTAAATGAAAACGAAATAATCTCAACTATCGTTACTTTATAAAGAAAGCGATTATTATTAATTCATTTAGAATGATATAAAAGCCCCTAAGATATTCTCACAGATCCTAATGAAAAATGCCCATTAGATATTAATTTAGGATCTTCCAATCCTCTAAATGTAATTATTGGCGGAGAGCCACATCATTGATGTACATATTACCTCAATTACATTGACAAACCTGTGCCCCCGCACATTGACTCTGTACCGGTACCCCCTGTATATACCCTCGCTGCTGTTATTTACTGCTGATCTTTAATTATTTGTTATTTGTATTTGTATTTTTATTACATATCTATTTTTTTTACCTAACACTTGTTTTTCTTAAAACTGCATTGTTGGTTAAGGGCTTGTAAGTAAGCATTTCACTGTAAGGTCTACACCTGTTGTATTCGGCGCATGTGACAAAAAATATTTGTTTTGATTTGATATTGATGCAAAACCAGACCTTGAAATACGATGTAGCTTAGAGTGAACCCGCACTGCAATTTCCTTTATCTACAAGTGATTGAATTCAGTACAACCCAAGCAAACAGATGAACACCAACATACCTCCAACTGAATCAAACAGATCACCTTCAGATCAGAAGCAATGTTTGGTAACATCTTGACATACATTCATATTAAAAGCTGGATCCATTTCTGATTCAGATGCTCATAAAGGATTTATTCTAAATCTCAATTATTCATAACATGATGTATGATCTGGCAGGACAGGATACATTAATAAAGCTTAATGAGGTTACCATTTCATGTATTATGACAGAAGTACAGCAATATGGATTTTATCACCTAACCTTTTGAACTTAACACTAATAACGACTGCATGTAATCAAAGCAATGCACTATTTGCAGGAACTTTCAAGTATGTAGTATCCCTCACTGCATTGACATTTACGTCATTTAGCAGAAGCTCTTATCCAGAGCGACTTACAAATTGGTGCATTCACCTTATGATATCCAGTGGAACAACCACTTTACAATAGTACATCTACATCTTTTTTGGGGGGGGGAGGGTAAGGAGGATTACTTTATCCTATCCCAGGTATTCCTTAAAGAGGTGGGGTTTCAGGTGTCTCCGGAAAGTGGTGATTGACTCCGCTGTCCTGGCGTCGTGAGGGAGCTTGTTCCACCATTGGGGTGCCAGAGCAGCGAACAGTTTTGACTGGGCTGAGCGGGAACTGTGCTTCCGCAGAGGTAGGGAGGCGAGCAGGCCAGAGGTGGATGAACGCAGTGCCCTTCTTTGGGTGTAGGGACTGATCAGAGCCTGAAGGTACGGAGGTGCCGTTCCCCTCACAGCTCCATAGGCAAGCACCATGGTCTTGTAGCAGATGCGAGCTTCAACTGGAAGCCAGTGGAGTGTGCGGAGGAGCGGGGTGATGTGAGAGAACTTGGGAAGGTTGTACACCAGACGGGCTGCGGCGTTCTGGATGAGTTGTAGGGGTTTAATGGCACAGGCAGGGAGCCCCGCCAACAGCGAGTTGCAGTAATCCAGACGGGAGATGACAAGTGCCTGGATTAGGACCTGCGCCGCTTCCTTTGTAAGTCAGGGTCGTACTCTGTGAATGTTGTAGAGCATGAACCTACAGGATCGGGTCACCGCCTTGATGTTTGCGGAGAATGACAGGGTGTTGTCCAGGGTCACGCCAAGGCTCTTAGCACTCTGGGAGGAGGACACAATGGAGTTGTCAACCGTGATGGCGAGATCATGGAACGGGCAGTCCTTCCCCGGGAGGAAGAGCAGCTCCGTCTTGCCGAGGTTCAGCTTGAGGTGGTGATCCGTCATCCACACTGATATGTCTGCCAGACATGCAGAGATGCGATTCGCCACCTGGTTATCAGAAGGGGGAAAGGAGAAGATTAATTGTGTGTCGTCTGCGTAGCAATGATAGGAGAGACCATGTGAGGATATGACAGAGCCAAGTGACTTGGAGTATAGCGAGAATAGGAGAGGGCCGAGAACTGAGCCCTGGGGGACACCAGTGGTGAGAGCACGTGGTGCGGAGACGGATTCTCGCCACGCCACCTGGTAGGAGCGACCTGTCAGATACGACGCAATCCAAGAGTGAGGCGCGCCGGAGATGCCCAACTCGGAGAGGGTGGAGAGGAGGATCTGATGGTTCACAGTATCAAAGGCAGCAGATAGGTCTAGAAGGATGAGAGCAGAGGAGAGAGAGTTAGCTTTAGCAGTGCGGAGAGCCTCCGTGACACAGAGAAGAGCAGTCTCAGTTGAATGCCCAGTCTTGAAACTTGACTGATTTGGATCAAGAAGGTAATTCTGAGAGAGATAGCAAGAGAGCTGGCCAAGGACGGCACACTCAAGAGTTTTGAAGAGAAAAGAAAGAAGAGATACTGGTCTGTAGTTGTTGACATCCTAGGGATCGAGTGTAGGTTTTTTGAGAAGGGGTACAACTCTCGCTCTCTTGAAGACGGAAGGGACGTAGCCAGCGGTCAAGGATGAGTTGATGAGCGAGGTGAGGTAAGGGAGAAGGTCTCTGGAAATGGTCTGGAGAAGAGCGGAGGGGATAGGGTCAAGCGGGCAGGTTGTTGGGCGGCCGGGCGTCACAAGTCGCAAAATTTCATCTGGAGAGAGAGGGGAGAAAGAGGTCAAAGCATAGGGTAGGGCAATGTGAGCAGGACCAGCGGTGTCGTTTGACTTAACCTCTCTAGGCTAGGCGGGACGAATTCGTCCCACCTACGTAACAGCCACTGCTATCCTGTGGCGCGATTTTCAAAACCTTAAAAATCCTATTACTTCAATTTCTCAAACATATGACTATTTTACAGCCATTTAAAGACAAGACTCTCGTTAATCTAACCACACTGTCCGATTTCAAAAAGGCTTTACAACGAAAGCAAAACATTAGATTATGTCAGCAGAGTACCAAGCCAGAAATAATCAGACACCCATTTTTCAAGCCAGCATATAATGTCACCAAAACCCAGAAGACAGCTAAATGCAGCACTCACCTTTGATGATCTTCATCAGATGACAACCCTAGGACATTATGTTATACAATACATGCATGTTTTGTTCAATCAAGTTCATATTTATATCAAAAACCAGCTTTTTACATTAGCATGTGACGTTCAGAACTAGCATACCCCCCGCAAACTTCCGGGGAATTCGCTAACATTTTACTAAATTACTCACGATAAACGTTCACAAAAAGCATAACAATTATTTTAAGAATTATAGATACAGACCTCCTCTATGCACTCGATATGTCCGATTTTAAAATAGCTTTTTGGTGAAAGCACATTTTGCAATATTCTAAGTACATAGCCCAGGCATCACGGGCTCGCTATTTAGACACCCGGCAAGTTTAGCACTCACCATAATCATATTTACTATTATAAAAGTTTCATTACCTTTTGTTGTCTTCGTCAGAATACACACCCAGGACTGCTACTTCAATAACAAATGTTGGTTTGGTCCAAAATAATCCATCGTTATATCCGAATAGCGGCGTTTTGTTCGTGCGTTCCAGACACTATCCGAAATAGTAAAGAAGTGTCACGCGCATGGCGCAATTCGTGACAATAAAATTCTATGTATTCCATTACCGTACTTCGAAGCATGTCAACCGCTGTTTAAAATCAATTTTTACGACATTTTTCTCGTAGAAAAGCGATAATATTCCGACAGGGAATCTCCTTTTCGGCAAACAGAGGAAAAAATCCCAAAGGCGGGGGCGGTCGGGGTCACGCGCATAAGCCAGTGTCTCTTGATCGGCCACTTGAGAAAGGCGATAATGTGTTTCAGCCTGGGGCTGGAATGACGACATTCTGTTTTTTCCCGGGCTCTGAGCGCCTATGGACGACGTGGGAAGTGTCACGTTAGAGCAGAGATCCTTAGTAAATGATAGAGATGGAAAAGAAGTTCAACAAATGGTCAGACAGGCCACTTCCTGTAAAGGAATCTCTCAGGTTTTGACCTGCCATTTGAGGTCTGTTATACTCACAGACACCATTCAAACAGTTTTAGAAAATTTAGGGTGTTTTCTATCCATATGTAATAAGTATATGCATATTCTAGTTACTGGGTAGGAGTGGTAACCTGTTAGGTTAACCTGTTAGGGCTAGGGGGCAGTATTGACACGGCTGGATAAAAAACATACCCGATTTAATCTGGTTACCACTCCTACCCAGTAACTAGAATATGCATATACTTATTACATATGGATAGAAAACACCCTAAAGTTTCTAAAACTGTTTGAATGGTGTCTGTGAGTATAACAGAACTCAAATGACAGGTCAAAACCTGAGAGATTCCTTTACAGGAAGTGGCCTGTCTGACCATTTCTTGAACTTCTTTTCCATCTCTATCTTTTACTAAGGAACTCTGCTCTAACGTGACACTTCCTATGTCGTCCATAGGCGCTCAGAGCCCGTGAAAAACCTGAATGTCGTCATCCCAGCCCCAGGCTGAAACACATTATCGCCTTTCTCAAGTGGCCGATCAAGGGACTCTGGGCTTAGGCGCGTGACCCGACCGCCCCCGCCTTTGTGATTTTTTTCCTCTGTTTGCCGAAAAGGAGATTCCCGGTCGGAATATTATCGCTTTTCTACGAGAAAAATGGCGTAAAAATTGATTTTAAACAGCGGTTGACATGCTTCGAAGTACGGTAATGGAATATTTAGATTTTTTTTTGTCACGAATTGCGCCATGCGCGCGGCCCTTCTTTACCATTTCGGATAGTGTCTGGAACGCACGAACAAAACGCCGCTATTCGGATATAACGATGGATTATTTTGGACCAAACCAACATTTGTTATTGAAGTAGCAGTCCTGGGAGTGCATTCTGACGAAGACAACAAAAGGTAATCAAACTTTTATAATAGTAAATATGATTATGGTGAGTGCTAAACTTGCCGGGTGTCTAAATAGCTAGCCCGTGATGCCTGGGCTATGTACTTAGAATATTGCAAAATGTGCTTTCACCAAAAAGCTATTTTAAAATCGGACATATCGAGTGCATAGAGGAGGTCTGTATCTATAATTCTTAAAATAATTGTTATGCTTTTTGTGAACGTTTATCGTGAGTAATTTAGTAAAATTTTAGCGAATTCCCCGGAAGTTTGCGGGGGGTATGCTAGTTCTGAACGTCACATGCTAATGTAAAAAGCTGGTTTTTGATATAAATATGAACTTGATTGAACAAAACATGCATGTATTGTATAACATAATGTCCTAGGGTTGTCATCTGATGAAGATCATCAAAGGTGAGTGCTGCATTTAGCTGTCTTCTGGGTTTTTGTGACATTATATGCTAGCTTGAAAAATGGGTGTCTGATTATTTCTGGCTTGGTACTCTGCTGACATAATCTAATGTTTTGCTTTCGTTGTAAAGCCTTTTTGAAATCGGACAGTGTGGTTAGATTAACGAGAGTCTTGTCTTTAAATAGCTGTAAAATAGTCATATGTTTGAGAAATTGAAGTAATAGGATTTTTAAGGTTTTGAAAATCGCGCCACAGGCTTCAAGTGGCTGTTACGTAGGTGGGACGAATTCGTCCCGCCTAGCCCAGAGAGGTTAACTAAACAACTGGGGAAGCGAGAGAGCAGGGCCTTCCTCACTAACCATTCACTGAAACATTCAAATATAACTTTTCCAACTTCCACTTTAGAAATTATAATTGATGTAAACTACAGTGGTTCAATGTTTCCAGGAATAGGCTCAAACTTAGTTTATTCAGCTAGATAACTTGGTACAGTATTCTTCCGTGAAACCCACCCAGTGTACCGTATCCTATGACGCCGTAGCTAACTAGCATGCTAGCATCCAATAACACACGGTTAGCACCAATACTTGGTTACAACAAACTACCAATGGATCATACGTGTCCGTGTCTAGTTCCTTTCATAACGCAGAAGTAATTAAACGTTGGCTAGCTAACACAAAGTTAGTCCTGATAGCTACACAAGTGGACTACACAACTTGAAAGTTCAGAAAGTTAAGCTTACGTTGCAAAAATCTTATTGACTAAAAATGATACAGTACTGCTAGCTGGTAGAGTTGGCTAGCTAGCAGTGGCTGCGTTTACCTTTGTCTTTGATAGAAATACCACTATGTAGCTAGCTAACATTACACTAATCAAATCGTTCCGTTGTAATGTATTTAGTTTCTACAGTACTGCTAGTTGGTAAAGTTGGCTAGCTAGCAGTGGCTGTGGTGTTGTGGTGTTGACGCCGTTTGCGTCGCTGCGAACGAATACAGCTGGCTAGCTAACCTTGTTAGTTTCTCAAAGTTAGTTTCTCAAAGCTACACCTTTAGCTACACCTTTGTCCTTGATACAAAGACAGCAAAGACAACTATGTAGCTAGCTAGCTAACATTACACTACATAAGGTATCTGTGCACAGGAGGAAGAAAATACATAATCATTAGAAAACTTCTGTACATAATATGTCCTTATACTTCTGAAGTTGATGTTACAATTCTAAGCAGATAACATAGGTTTGAGTTTTTCCTATAGATATTATATACCATTCTTACTGAGGATCTAAATTATGGAGCTTTTATTGCTACAGTATGTGCCATAATGAGAGACAAGATCATTTTCACTTCAAAAGCTGATGGACTCATGGATCATAAGGCATAAATACCATCATGTTTCATGGTGTGTAAATCTCAGAGGACAGAGAGGAAAGCCAAATGTTCAAAGGAGATTACTCTAAGAAGGAGATTACTCTACACTAGGGAGCTTGAATGTGGGTGGTGGTTATGTCCTGTCAAGACACAAGGTGTAGGGGTCAAGGCTCCTCTGTAACAGCTTTGACAGCTTGCTCATCCTATGCTCATTCTAATTGGTCCTCTGAGGCTTCAAACCTTTAGTTAAATCTGTAAAATGAGCATATTCACATATTTAGATATACTATAGCCTATATTTCAAAGTGTGCACATTCATTGGACTGCTACGGCTGTTGGAAATACTGTAGTGTAATTCAAAGGAGGCTGCAGTGACGTGTTACAAATGAAAGAGGCACAGAGCATCTTTGTTATTGATATTGGATCACAACCATACAAAATATTGATAGGGGAAGTAAAAAGAGAACATGTCTTTCTTGAATACCATTGAATTATTTTTAATCAAATGTATAATTTTTCAATATAAGGATCTGTTCACTATGAAATAGGTAAGAACTGTTGCATACTAGTGCAATTCAGTTAAGTGATAATGTCCGAGAAGCTGGTGTTGGGCCCAAGACGAAGTTGACGGCCGGCAAACCGTGCCAATATATCCTCCAAACACCGGCTTTGATGGCCTTGTCACTTTTTAACAACGGGTTAGCAACATATTCAAATAATGATTGAGATATTTTCATTAAAACTTTATTCGATAAATGTATTCATACTATTTCATCTTTCCACAAGATACAGTCTCGAAACAAATCTAGGGTTGCTACCCAAGCCGACTGGTCGTTCATTTTATCGTTCAGTTGCCATGGACGCAACTTAGTCATTCAGTCTTTTTGTTCTGTATCTATGGACGTCACCCAGTCGTTCGTTCTAAATGTTTCATTACCATACTGGTTGGCAAAGTTATTATCCCTTGCTTGCTAGCTAGCCAACTACAGCTAACTTACAGTCACCGTCAAACAGTGCAGCCAGAATAACAGCAAAATAGCTGCAATTGCATTTGTTTAAGCTGTTTTCTAGTGACATTTATCGGGATACATCCATAACAAGTAGCTAATGTTTCGCAATTTCACCTGGCATAGAAAATGTGCTCTCTCGTCAGGACACTGTTTAGAGGAGCTAGCCAACAACACAGCTAACACAATCACTTCAATCTGAAGATGGAAAGACAGCAAACTAGCTGCATTTAGTTTCGTTTTACCTGTTTTCTATTGACATTTCCTGGTATATATCTATACAAATTATGCCAGCTGATTCATGATTCGGCTGGCTAAGAAAAGCTGCCTGCCTGTCTGCCTCAAAGCTCATCACTAAGCTAAGGACCCTGGGACTAAACACCTCCCTCTGCAACTGGATCGTGGACTTCCTGACGGGCTGCCCCCAGGTGGTAAGGGTAGGTAACAACACATCTGCCACGCTGATCCTCTATAGTCTGCCTCAACATGGTCATTACAATGGAATAGCTGGAGATAGAATTTCAATTTTGAAACAATGTTGCAAATGTCAGAGAGACAGAGAGCAAGGTTTATACACATCTCCACTGTTGAAAAGCAATTGCTAGTCAAAAAGAAATGGAAAATAATGTCTAGAGGCTTTTTAGAGTGGAGATCAAGTTTATAAATGGTCTGGCTGGGCTGATGAGACAAATGACACTGGAAGAAAGAAATCATCAAAAACATCAAAGGTATTCAGGTTGTACATGTCAGAACATCCCTTTACCTATTTTTAATGTCAACAACCTGTATTTAGGATTTCAGACTGAGCATTAGAGTGTTTTTTTATGAAACATTTATGTCAGGGAGCTGAGGAAAAATAGCATTTTCAGTAAACTCCAGTGACACACAAGCATATGTTACAGATAGATATTTCAGCTGTCCCTCCTTCAGAGACATGATAATCATGCACACCATTAGGTATGCAATATGGTAAGCCTCTATAATAGGCCTAGTTAACACTAACAAAGAAAATGTTTGAGTCTGAATGATGCAAAATGTTTCATAATGCAAGAATGCAGTAGCATGAAAAAAATAAAAATTTGGTCCAACATTGAGTGAAGAATTGATGACCGAGGCATGGTAGAAACAAGTCTAGAAACAAATATTCATGTTTTAATGTTATTCATTGGGAAACACAATGGATTTAAATCCATCAGATGAGGTCACTAAGGAAGTAGATATTTAAGGGTTAAGTAGATCTATTGAGTAAACATATTTAAAGTGAATCATCAATGTCAGCTATTTCTATTGCAGTTATTTTGTCAGCATTGTGGTCAAGATGTGGACTTCACAGTTTGATTTGTAATTCCAGTTGGATTGGTGATGGGTGCTTCAGATTTTGGTTTGGCAGGCAGTGTGAGAAACAGTGGAAGAACATACAATATAGGCCTACCAAGGTCCAGTATCTTGGTCGCTATTATGGAGTCATGATGATCAATTTGAACAGACAAATGATATGTTTTATCTGTTTCAAACATTTTGTATCTAATATAAACATATACAGAACTGCATGTATATGTTTTGCTTTATAGAATAATGCAATAAAGATTCATAAAAAAATTTGCTTTCTTGGTTGAATACTATTCCTATACCCGTAGTCCACTAGGGATCATCTTGAGCTTCCCTTATTACCATAGTGTATACGTATACATGATATCCTGTGCCACTGCAGGCGCTATGCTAATCTAGCCATGACTCATTCTAAAACAGATTATCTTAAATCCATGTGCGAGGTGAGAGGAAACTCCCCATAATCCCTATCCATCACTATTACTCATGCAGGCTCAGGCCTTCTGGACTGGGGAACTCCTAATTTGCTTTTAAATAAGGTCATTTAACTAAGCTTTCACTTAGGCTACATAACTAAAATTCTACACATTTGTTTAACTTCATCATTGCCAAAGTTGCCTGAATCTATGAGTATGTACCTATCATGAAAAGTATCATCGGGTGAGGACTGCACCTTAATAAAGTTGGAAAACAGATAAAGTCCCCCGGGCATTGAGCCATAGGCCTTGGTAGCGTAAGCATTGCTAGAAAAGGTTAATTCTCTCTTTCTTCACAAATACACAAAAACAAACTTACTCCACTGCCTTCACCTCAGTGGATGAAATTAAAATAATCGCCATGCATCAGGTGTCTCATTATTTTGGTTTCAGAGTGAGCACAGTCTGTTGGCTCATCACACTAAATCATGTCTCCTCCTCCTGCTCTGCACAGCAACCAGAATGGGCAGATAATTAACACAGTTCACTTCTCCTACAGGGCCATAGGGAAAACTCCCTAAGCACAGTGTACTACAATAGGCACACTACATACATTTGCCAGAATTATACTTGAACTTTCTTTAACTGTCTTTCACCCATCCTTATCAATTGAATGCAGAATCAAAGCCCAGATGTATATATGTATTTAATCCTTATTATCTATACTGCAGAAGAGATCATTCAACTTCTCACTCAGTCATGAGATCCTGAGATGCATTGCACTAGTTGTCTAAATAAACTCTGAAATGTGATAGAGAGATAGCTAATATAATCTTGATCGATGCTAAATGCATGAAAAAGCATTCCCACTCCATCAGCCAACACCTTAGCACATTCTCTAAACACCTAACGAATTCTCTTCAGAGCATCCTAAGGGCCCCAAGGCGTAATTTTCTCATTTAACATTTTGGTTCTGGCTCTTGGCTTGGACACCTATTTAAAATTCCACTTCACCTGGCTGCTTCAAACTCATCTTTTGGGATACATTTTCTTCCTTAGATTTTTACAGGGATAATGTTTATCCTCAGATGAGATTCAGCAGAAATTAAACAGTCCCAGCAGGAGAGAAATCACCCCACTTGACCTCAACGAACTCTGAATTAAATGAAAATACCCACAAATGTGAAGTTTACTGGCTATTTGACCATTTACAGAACTTTATGGGAAGATATTTACATTTACATTTTAGTCATTTAGCAGACGCTCTTATCCAGAGCGACTTACAGTAGTCAATACATACATTTAATTTCATGCATTTTGTTTTTGTACTGGCCCCCCGTGGGAATCGAACCCACAACCCTGGTGTTGCACACACCATGCTCTACCAACTGAGCCACAGGGAAGACCATGCGGAAGACACATTTCAGTTGAAGGTATTCAGTTGTACAACTGACTAGGTATCCCCTTTCCATCATTGGGGAACATCCGGCGCCTCGTTGTGCATGTTGCATCTATTTCTATGGGCACAAGCACTGTTCATGACACAAACTGTTCACAGCCCTCTTGTTGGTGGAGAGAATTTTTCAGGGTTAAAGCTTATTTCCTGCAACTCTGCACATTTTGTCATGGGGTGAAAAGAACATTTTGCAGTTTTAAAGCTCATTTTCTTGCAATTGATTGACAGGGGATTGACCTCTAACTATATTGCGTGCTAAAGCAACCATTCGCCATCTTCAATCATAGGTTCTACAAGTTGACTTGATATTAAATGATTTTGCTATACTTACTGGCTATTTGACCATTTACAGTACTTTATGGGAAGATAGTTTGCGCAAGAGCAACCAATTCGCCATCTCCAAACAGAGGTTCTACAAGTTGACTTTATATTAAATGATTTTACTATACTTTTACGCCACATTGTTTGTCTCATTTGCAATGACCTATTTCCTTCATGTTAGGTAGTGTTCACTAAAGTGAATAGTTTTCTGTGAAGATTGTATCTGTATGAAATGCATCTTAAAAACAGAAAACAATGCTGATACCTGGATTTGGTGCTATAGCTTTTATTCAGAGGAAGAAGCCTCATAATGTACAATAACAATGACTGATGCATCGGAGAGTGAACCATCTGCTTCTGTACACAGCTGGACATTCACTTTCAAAAGGTACAATTACAGGTAACCAGCCAGGGGGTGTGGGTAACTATCTCCCAAAAGCACAGACGACTTGCTGGGAGCTTGACAAACACGGAGTACTCAGCCAAATTTACTCACCCTGTCAACGCCTAATAAAAAAAATAAAAAAAGGTCATAGGTCATATTTTATAGAAATCTGGAAAGACTTGGCAGTTATTTTAAAAGTGTAAAAATCCTAACATTTATCTGTTATATAGGGATGTATTGATACAAACCTCAGCATCGAAAACAATTAAAAAAACATCTTCCATCATGAAGAGTGACTTATTGTGTAACTGTTAATTGTTTGTTTAATTTGTAACTCTCAAAAAAGAAGTCTGTGACACTTTATGCTGGATTAAAACAGAAGATGTATTACTCAACAAGAGCAGGGATTAGGTTCTGGTCAGTACAGATAGTTCTCCCTATATCCCTTTATGCCTCCACTATTTATATCTCTTTCACACAACTTCTTAACACCAAAGTATAGTATTAGGGTGTGAGTTTAATTAAACACACTTTGTGATAAAAACAAATATTTTTTTAAGCCTTTACTGTAGATAAACTACTTTGTGCATTTACATACCTTTATCACTAATACATCTGTCTACCAGCATAGCAAAAAATTATGTCTCTTTAGTTGCTGTAGATTCATGGTTAAAATAACATACAGTCCTGTTTTTTTCATAGTAGAACAACCTTTCCGGGAATTAATTGGATAGTTTCTCAAAAGCAATATCTTCAGTTACAAGAATATTATATTACTTTTTGCATGCTTTTTGGGGGTAGGGGGGTTCTATAATTATGGAATAAGGTACTAGGTTGTGATATATGGCCAATATACAGTGCATTCGGGAAATATTCAGACCACTTGAGTTTTTCCACATTTTGTAACGTTTCAGTCTTATTCTAAAATGGATGAAATAGTTTTTTTCTTCATCAATCGACACACAATACCCCATAATGCAAAGCAAAAGCAAAAACTGTTTTTTAGAAATGTTTGCAAATGTATTAAAAAAAACCCCGGAAATATCACATTTACATAAGTATTCAGAACCTTTACTTAGTACTTTGTTGAAGCCCCTTTCGCAACGATTACATTTTGAGTCTTCTTGGGTATGATGCTACAAGCTTGGCACACTTGTATTTGGGGAGTTTGTCCCATTCTTCTCTGCAGATCCTCTCAAGCTCTGTCAGGTTGGATGGGGAGCGTCGCTGCACAGCTATTTTCAAGTCTCTCTAGAGATGTTCGATCGGGTTTAAGTCCGGGCTCTGGCTGGGCCGCTTAAGGACATTCAGAGACTTGTCCCAAAGCCATTCATGCATTGTCTTGGCTGTGTGCTTAGGGTTGTTGTTCTGTTGGAAGGTGAACCCTGAGGGGGCAAAATTGCAAGATTATGTTATAACGCTGTAATTGCATCAAATGGTTGTTTTCTGCAACATAATAGAATTCTTATAACTCTATTGTGTCTGTGTGAACTGAAAGTGGACCTCTGGGGGATTTAACACTGACATGAGATTTACGATGTCTTTGGGTGACCGCATTCCAGAGCATGAGTTAATGTTTCTGTACTGGGGTACCAGGGGGAGATGGCTTCAGTATGGAGTTTGGGGGCCAGACCCTGGTCTCTACACAGTGAGGACAGTTTTAACAGCAGATACTGTCTGCTGAGAATTATTAGTATCTTTCATACAAATCTTAACCTTGTGACCCATTCCATACATCTACTGTTTGTCATGTAGACTGAAGGAGGATGGACTTTGCTATAAAATGCTGTGGCTCAAACCAGCTCGTTGAGTTCTCAGTGATCACCTCCAGGGGTGATTACCAACCAGCTCCATTACTGCAGTAATTAAATAATAAAGTTAAATTGTTTTGAAGAAATCTAAAAATGCAAACAGGAAGCACTTGAGCTCTTTTTCGAGTCTCATACATGTAGCAAAGGGTCTTAAGTTTTTATAAATTTGTAAACATTTCTTAAAACCTGTTTTCGCTTTGTCATTATGGGGTATTGTGTGTAGATTGATGATGAAAAAAAGGAATGTAATACATTTTTTAATAAGGCTGTAACGATACAAATTCTGGAAAAGTCAAGGGATCTGAATACTTTCCGAATGCACTGTACCATGGCTAAGGGCTGTTCTTATGCATGATGCAATGCAGAGTGCCTGGATACAGCCCTTAGCCTTGGTATATTGGCCATATCCCACAAACCCCTTCCTTATTGCCATTATAAACTGGTTACCAATGTAATTAGAGCAGTAAAAACTTTAAATAAATGTCATACCCGTGGTATATGGTCTGATATACCACGGCTGTCAGCCAATCAGAATTCAGGCTCAATCCACCCAGTTTATAATAGGCACTATATGTACAATTATTCATTATACAATTGTATAACATTGAGGTCCTTGAAAATGACAATTAAATCCTTGAAAAAGTCAAAACAAGGTTTGAGGTCATACTAATCTCATAATCTTCCTCCAAACATTTTCTAGTAATCAAATTGTGTTCTAGTTTCTGATGAGAGCGATCACTGGATAAATTGGCATTTTAATATAATTCTGTCATCCCTCCATCCTTTAAAATTCTAGTCAGGCTGATTGATTTAACCTGCCTGACCATCTTCATGCGCGCGCACACACACATACACATCGTACATACAGTCCGTGGACATACAGTTGTCAAAAACATACACATGCATACACACAGTCCACAGTCAGTGGTTTGTAGGTTACCAGGACTTCACAGGCCACTGTGAGAGTAACAGTACAGTAAATCTGCCATCACAGGTCTGCAGTAGAGACACTCCAGTGAGGTGGAAGATACATACAGGAAGAGAGAGAGACAGAATAAGAGATAGTGAGATTTATAACTGAGATAGTAGGTGAACAGGTTACCATATTTTCTCAAACATTCTGTATCAGGTGATCAACAAGCAAAATTCTTGGACTAAGTCTTGGCAAACATTAAAAGTAATTCTACAACAAACTGGCTGACCAGTGTCCACCCCTAAACTGGCTGTTAAGAAACAGACTAGATCAACGGGTGGATGATCTGAGTCAATGGATGCTGGATTTGTGTTTATCTCTTACCGAGACACAACCTCCTATCTGAACTCATTGAGCCATGAAAATGCTGTTACCCTTCAGTTCAATAGAGTACTTAGAACACTAGTACAATTGAAGTGGAATACTGCCCCCTGTTGGACACGGTACTATCATTGCAAACCTTGTCTGCCAGTAAATCCATTATTCATTCATAGAATGGAGAGGGAAGATAAAGGGGAATGAATTATATATTCCTGCAGCATTCCACTGAACCATGAACATGTATCTCTTGGCATCCATTACAGATTGAAGTTAACCACGACAAAGACATAGTATTGCAATGCAAGGACAGAGATAGCCATGGTATCAAAAAATGTGGAATGATATAGCAAAAGTATAACAGAGTGTCTGACCTTCAGAAAGTTACAGCTAATAATCCCTGCGAGGAACAATGATAACTGTACAGTGATGGATCAAACAGAGCATTCTCAATGGCCATGCCAAAACAAAATGCATTTTTTAAAGCATTTTGTGGGCCACACTTGCAGAATACCCATACAGCATCCTGTATAGTACAATGCATCTGTCAAGGAAAGGACATGCTTTAGTGGAGCTGGGAGAGCCCTGGGGGATTGGATTTCATATGAAAGGTATACCAACCCTAAGGTACATATCTGCAGTGAAGGAAAATGAAGATCCTACTTCTGGAGGTTTAAATATGTATTTGAGTATTTGCATTTTAAATACTTTTGTTCTGTGTATTTGAGTATTTTTCAAGTAATGTGGCTGAATCAACTACTTCCATTTGAAATATTTTAAAGTATTTTTAAATAAATAGCTTACTATTTCAAATAGCCCTAGGACCAAACAGACCAAACAGACCCTAATTATTTGTTTGCCATTTTCATTTTCATGTAAGTACTTCATCCTTTATCTTTGACTCTGATTTATTTAATACATTATTAAAATTGAGAGTGCGTTAAAATGCTATTTTTTTGTTCAACAATTGTTTATAACTTACAGGCATATAAAAGGCTATATGTGATGTAACATGACCTATCTCAAGTTCAGACTCAAAGCCTTTCACCTGTCTCATGCAGTCAGTTTAAATACCTTCTACACAGATGGACATGTATGTACTGTACATAGTAACCTGTGCTGCCAACAAATGGCACAAACCTCTGCAGTGTCCAAGTCCACTCGTATTTAACATCCCCACTGAGTTGTAAGATATAGGCAAGTGTATATACAAACACCATAATGAAAGGTAATTGCCACCATTCACCTGACCAGGACATGACTGGGAATAGAGACTGGTTGAGAACAGTTGCTATGAGTCAAAATGTTATCTGTGGGTCGGCTCCACCTTCTGAGGGTTCCCCTTGCTTCTGGGAATTGTAGTTTTGGCAGTCGGCCATTTTGTGATCTGTAGTTCTGATTGGGGTGGCCATTTTAGTGATCGGGCAGAGCCCGTTTATTAGTTCTGCCCTCACATATCTGCCATTTATCACTCGACCCCCTTCTTTGCCACACATCTCCCCCCCTAGATCCGACCCCCTAGGTCGGGCTACCGCAGCAAAATATGCGTGCATGCAGGATAACCCATCCACATTTCCCATTTCCTTTCCTGCTCTGTGTTTCAAGTCAAAGTGAAACGGTTGGAGACTCAAAAACCACCGCATCACCCGAGCGTTCTTCTCTTTAGCCCTATGCATCCAGGTGAGTGGTGCATGGTCACTAATGAGGGTGAAGTGGCGCCCCAGCAGGTAGTATTTCAGGCTTTCCAGAGCCCACTTTACTGCCAGCGCCTCTTTCTCAACAACTGAGTAGTTGGTTTCCCGTGGTTCCAGCTTCCTGCTTAAAAACAGGATGGGGTGTTCCACCGCTTCTACCTCTTGGGACAGCACTGCTCCCAAGCCGACCTCTGAAGTATCCGTCTGAACCACAAACTCTCTCTCAAAGTCTGGTACCACCAGCACTGGATTACAGCAGAGGGCCTCCTGTAATGTCCTAAATGCTTTGGTGGCCCTTTCATCCCATTTGACCATGTTTGGCCCTCTGGCTCTAGTCATGTCGGTGAGTGGGGCGGCCACTGTGGCATAACTTGGGATGAACTTCCGGTAGTACCCGGTCAGCCCTAGGAAGGCTCGAACCTGCTTCTTATTTACTGGTTTCGGCCATTCTCTAATTGCCTCCACCTTCTTACGTTGGGGTTTGATTAATCCTCTTCCCACTGTGTATCCCAGATACTCAGTTTCCTCTAACCCCACATAACACTTGGCAGGGTTCGCTGTGAGCCCTGCCTTTCTAAGGGCGTCTAACACTGCCTGTACCCGGGGTAAGTGGGATTCCCAAATCTGGGCTGTAGATCCCCACGTCATCTAAATAAGCTGCGGCGTATGCTTGGTGCGGTTTTAGGACCTTGTCCATGAGCCGTTGAAAGGTGGCTGGGGCCCCGTGTAGGCCGAATGGCATGACGGTGTATTGAAACAAACCGTCAGGGGTTGCAAAGGCTGTCTTTTCTTTGGCCCTGGGGGGTCAGAGGAATTTGCCAGTACCCTTTTGTCAGGTCCAGGGTCGTAATGTACCGAGCTTTACCAATTTTCTCCAGTAGTTCGTCTACTCTGGGCATGGGGTAGGCATCAAACTTGGAAATGTCATTTACCTTCCGAAAGTCGTTACAGAACCGCAAAGACCCATCGGGCTTGGAGACCATCACAATTGGGCTAGACCACTCACTATGTGACTCTTCGATCACTCCAACTGTCAACATTTTCTCCGTCTCTGCTCTAATCGCTGCCTGTCGAGCCTCGGGTACCCGATATGGCCTCATGCTCACTTTTCTCCCTGGTAGGGAAAAGATATCATGAGCTGTAACCTCAGTTCGGCCGGGTACCTCTGAAAACACATCTCTGTTTTTCTGGATCAGGGTCTTTACTTCCTGTACTTGTGCTGGGGACAAAGTAGGTGAAATATTTACTTTGGCTGTCTCCTGAGTGTGTGTGGGGTACGTGACCATTAGTGTTTCTCTCTCTCTCCATGCTTTTAACAGGTTTATGTGATATATCTGTTCCTGGGGCCGTCGACCTGGCTGTCGGATCCGATAATGAACTTCTCCTATTCTCTCCAGTACTTCATATGGTCCTTTCCATGTGGCTAGTAGTTTGCACTCTACCGTGGGGATCAGCACTAACACCTTATCTCTCGGTTGAAATTCCCTCAGGGTAGCTTGCCGGTTATAAGTGTGCCGCTGGTGCTCTTGTGCTTGTCTCATGTGCTCTCTGACGATGGGCATGACTGTGGCTATCCTGTTTTGCATTGCCGTGACGTGCTCTATGACACTAGTATACGGGGTGGATTGGTGTTCCCAGGTTTCCCGGGTGATGTCTAAGATTCCCCGGGGGTGCCTCCCATATACCAGCTCGAAGGGAGAAAACCCCAGCGAGGCTTGAGGAACCTCTCTAATGGCAAACATCAGATATGGCAACATGCAATCCCAGTTTTTCCCATCCTTGTCGATTACCTTCCTGAGCATTGACTTCAGGGTCCGGTTGAATCTCTCAACCAGCCCGTCCGTCTGTGGATGGTAAACCGATGTCCTTAACTGTTTCACCTGCCACAATTTACAAAGGTCCGCCATAAGGCGGGACATAAAGGGGGTCCCCTGGTCAGTAAGGATCTCCTTTGGGACCCCGACCCTGGTGAACAATAGCACTAGTTCCTTGGCGATATTTTTGGAAGCCATTGTCCGAAGGGGAATGGCTTCTGGGTAGCGAGTGGCATAATCTAGAATGACCAGAATGTATTGGTGCCCTCTGGCAGATTTGGGTAGTGGGCCCACTATATCCATCGCTATCTTTGGGACCACGCCGACCTCATAATCCAGCAGACCGTCCTCTGTTTGTATGCTCACTAAGGCTGTGGGGTACAGACGGGTATCCCCATGAATGCACGTAACACTGATATCCTGACTTGTATCCAGTTTACGCGTCGGCACTAGGTTTGCAACGACCAGGGTTAGCATACTGCCGGAATCCAGTAGTGCTTCAACCTCTTTCCCTTCAACCTTCACCCTGCACATATGTTTGTTTCTTGATCTTTCAAGTACAGTGGTTACCACGGGACATGCATACCATATCTCATCTTTTTCACCGAGGTTACATTGCATTGGCTCTTCTTTAATAGGGCAGTAGGCTGCAATATGTCCCGGTCGATTACAATTGTAACAGATAATAGGGTTTCGGGGGGGAGACCTCCTCGACTCCCAGTCCCGGTTTCCGTTTTTTCCCTTAGTGTCTCGGCCCGATTCTGATTCTTTCCTCATGGCCCCACGCTGCTCTCCTCCCCCTCCACCTGTTGGGACAGTCTTACCCTGTCCGCTGGTTCGCCCAGGCCTGGGGAATGGGAATCTTTCCTCCTGCGCCTGCTCAGCTGTTCCTGCCGTACAATACCGTTCAACCAGGCCCACGAGATGGTCGGCGGGAAGTACATCGTTCTGGCCAACCCATCGTCGCACTTCTTGGGGTAGACCTCGCTGAAACTGGTTGAGTACGATGGTCTCGACGACCTCGGTGGACGAACGGGTCTCCGGTCGCAACCATTTCCGTGCCAGGTGAATCAAGTCGAACATCTGTGTTGGGGGGGGTTGTCCCGGTGTGTAGGACCACTGGTGGAAGCGGTGTGCCCTCACGGTATCGGTCACTCGCAGTCTAGTCAGAATCTCTCCCTTTAGTTTATCGTAATCCTGTGCATCCTTCAACTCCAGGTCGAAATATGCTTTTTGAGCGTCCCCTGCCAGGTATGGTGCCAGAAGCCCGTTTATTAGTTCTGCCCTCACATTTCTGCCATTTAATCACTCGACCCCCTTCTTTGCCACAATATATATATATATAATATATATATATATATACATATTTGTTGTTGGATTCCGAGAAGAATTCGCTTAACAGGCCTACAAATAAGATTTAAATTGTATGGAACATAAATGAGAGAGCGGTATTATTGACCTAGGAGATCAATGGGGAATCTAATTAAGTTAGAATAAACAAGGGATCGTGCAGAGCATTAAGGTTGTTGTTTGAGTTATCGGCTACGATCACATAGAATTATACCAGAATAATAAGTGATTGGTGTTTTATGTGATGTTGAATCGTTTTTACCTGCACCAGGAATCCTTGTCATGGTTGCACACTGATGGAAGCAGCTTTGTTGCACTGTGGGGATAAACCCTGTATGCTGTCAAAATTACATTTCATAGGATCAAGAGACACCACAAACATTACATTTTAGACTCAGTTTGGATGTGTTTGTGCGTCTAACGACTTGAACTTAGTGCCTGAGGCAAGTTCACAGTGTTGTCTGCATAATCAATCATTCAAACGCCTGTGGGTCTCAGTGCCGTCTTTTTTAAGAGAATAGGATACTGTGCCTTGCAAAAGTATTCAGACCCCTTGGATTTCTTCACATTTTATTGTGTTACAAAGTGGGATTAAAATTTATTTAATTGTATTTTTTTGTCAACAATCTACACAAAGTACTCTAATGTGAAAGTGGAAGAAAAATTAATTTTATTGTTGTAAGATTAATAAAAATGTAATAATTAAAATATAGTTGTTGCATAAGTATTCAGCTCCCTGGGTCAATACATGTTAGAAACACCTTTTGCATCGATTACAGCTGTGAGTCTTGTTGGGTAAGTAAGTCTCTAAGAGTTTTGCACACCTGGACTGTGCAATATTGACCATTACTCTTTTTGAAATTCTTCTAGTTCTGTCAGGATGTTGGAGATCATGGCTAGACAGCAATTTTCAACTCTTGCCATAGATTTTCATGCAGATTTAACCCAAAACTGAACCTCGGCCACTCAGGAACATTCACTGTCTTCTTGGTAAGCAACTCCAGTGTAGATTTGACCTTGTGTGTATATTATTGTCCTTTTGAAAGGTGAATTCCTCTCCCAGTCTCTGTAAAGCAGACTGAAGCAGGTTTTCATCTAGGATTTTGCTTGTGCTTAGCTCCATCTTGTTTCTTTTTATCCTAAAAAACTCCCCAGTATTTGCCAATGACAAGCATACCTATAGCATGATGCAGCCACCACCATGCTTGAAAATAAGGAGGCAGTTACCCAGTGATGTGTGGTGTTGGATTTGCACCAAACATAACGCTTTGTATTTTGGCCAAAAAGTGTATTAATTTGCTGTGTTTTTTGCAGTATTACTTTAGTGCCTTGTTGCATAAAATATGCATGCTTTGGAAAAATTGTATTCTGTATATTTGTATTTTTCTTTTCACTATGTAATTTAGGTCATTATTGTGGAGTCACTACACTGTTGTTGATCCATCTTCAGTTTTCTCCCATCACAGCCATTGAACTCTGTAGCTGTTTTAAACTCATCACTGGCCTCATGAGAACATCCCTGAGCAGTTTCATTCTTGTAATGCAGCTCAGTTCAGAAGGATGACTGTATCTTTGATGCTTCTGGGTGGTTTAATACATAATCCACAGCATAATTATTAACTTGACCATGTTTAAAGAGATATTAAATGTCTGATTTGTTATTGTCACCCATCTACCAATGGCTGCTCTTCTTTATGCAGCTTTTGAAAAAGCTCCCTGGTCTGTGTACTTGAATCTGAGCTTGAAATTCAATACTTGATTGAGGAACCTTACAGATGTTGTCTGTATGGGGGACAAAGAAGGGTTAGTCATTAACACATCATGTCAACTCATATTATTTCACACAGAGTGTAATTTATGTGATTTAAGGCTAATTTTACTCCTGAACTAATTTAGGCTTGCCTAAACAAAGGGGCTGAATACTTATGCAACAACTATATCTTTGTTCCGAAAATTTTATTTATCTGAAAAATGTATATACTGTACATTTTTTGGCACTTTTACATTACATAGTATTTTGTGTAGATTGTTGACAAAAAAATACAATTAAATCAATTTTAATTCCACCTTGTAACACAATAAAATGTGAAGAAATCCAAGGGGTCTGAATACTTTTGCAAGGCACTGTATATTTTTTATTAATTTTTTAAAATTTTATTTCACCTTTATTTAACGAGGTAGGCAAGTTGAGAACAAGTTCTCATTTACAATTGCGACCTGGCCAAGATAAAGCAAAGCAGTTCGACACATACAACAACACAGAGTTACACATGGAGTAAAACAAACATACAGTCAATAATACAGTAGAAAAATAAGTCTATATACAATGTGAGCAAATGAGGTGAGATAAGGGAGGTAAAGGCAAAAAAGGCCATGGTGGCAAAGTAAATACAATATAGCAAGTAAAACACTGGAATGGTAGATATGTAGTGGAATAAAGTGCAAAGTAGAAATATAAATAATGGGGTGCAAAGGAGCAAAACTAAATAAATAAATACAGTAGGGGAAGAGGTAGTTCTTTGGGCTAAATTATAGATGGGCTATGTACAGGTGCAGTGATCTGTGAGCTGCTCTGACATTCAAATTGTTAGATTGACTTTGTGGGCACCAAGGCCCAGCCTGGGTCCATAAACATGGAATCAGCATTTTAGAGAGGTTTAGAGGTTTAGAGGTTTGTATTATATGGTGTGTGAAGTATGAATTGTTCATTTTGCGTTGTAAATAATCACTTAAGTTGTATTTTGCATGTACTTACCTGTATGCTATTTTCTGTAGATTAAGTTGTGCATCCAGATGAGTGACAGCCTTTTCATTGAAATTTCATACACTTAGGGAAAACTGGCCAGTGGTGTAACATGTGTGAGGCAATGAAGAAAACATAAACACAATAGCAAGCTCCCTTCGTAACTAGATGCATGGATGGGGGCAGTAAACAATGGCATTTCAGTTTTATTTGTTTTGTCATTTGTTGTATTCATATACATTAATATACAATGCCTTCAGAAAGTATTCACACCACTTGACTTTTACCACATTGTGTTGCGTTACAGCCTGAATTAAAAATGGATTCAATTGAGATTGTGGGTCACTGGCCCGACACAGAATGTCCCATAATGTGTGGTGGAGTTATGTTTTTCAGAATTTTTACAAAGGAATTACAAATGAAAAGCTGAAATGTCTTAAGTCAATACATATTCAACCCATTTGTCATGGCAAGCCTAAATAAGTTCAGGAGTAAAAATTTGCTTAATCTTACATCTAGACGTTCCGCTAGCGGAACACCTGCTCCAATATCCAATGATGGGCGTGGCGCGAAATACAAACTCCTCTAAAATCCGAAAACTTCCATTTTTCAAACATATGACTATTTTACACCATTTTAAAGACAAGACTCTCGTTAATCTAACCACACTGTCCCATTTCAAAAAGGCTTTACAACGAAAGCAAAACATTAGATTATGTCAGCAGAGTACCCAGCCAGAAATAATCAGACACCCATTTTTCAAGCTAGCATATAATGTCACAAAAACCCAAACCACAGCTAAATGCAGCACTAACCTTTGATGATCTTCATCATATGACAACCCTAGGACATTATGTTATACAATACATGCATGTTTTGTTCAATCAAGTTCATATTTATATCAAAAACCAGCTTTTTACATTAGCATGTGACTAGCATGTGACTAGCATTCCCACCGAACACTGCCGGTGAATTTACTAAATTACTCACGATAAACGTTCACAAAAAACATAACAATTATTTTAAGAATTATAGATACAGAACTCCTATATGCACTCGATATGTCCGATTTTAAAATAGCTTTTCGGTGAAAGCACATTTTGCAATATTCTAAGTAGATAGCCCGGCATCACAGGGCTAGCTATTTAGACACCCAGCAAGTTTAGCATTCACCAAAGTCAGATTTACTATAAGAAAAATGTTATTACTTTTGCTGTCTTCATCAGAATGCACTCCCAGGACTTCTACTTCAATAACAAATGTTGGTTTGGTCCCAAATAATCCATTGTTATATCCAAATAGCGGCGTTTTGTTTGTGCGTTCAAGACACTATCCGAAAGGGTAAATAAGGGTTACGAGCACGGCGCATTTCGTGACAAAAAAATTCTAAATATTCCATTACCGTACTTCGAAGCATGTCAACCGCTGTTTAAAATAAATTTTTATGCCATTTTTCTCGTAAAAAAGAGATAATATTCCAACCGGGAAATCGTTTTTTATTACAAAGAGAGTGAAAGTAAAAGCATGCTATTCCCTCATGCACGAGCCTCAGTCTAATGGCCCTCTGATAGAGCACTTGCCAAACGCGCTAATGTGTTTCAGCCTGGGGATGGAATTACATCATTCAGCTTTTTCCCGCCTTCTGAGAGCCCATGGGAGCCGTAGGAAGTGTCACGTCATGCCAGAGATCCCCTGTATTTGTTAGAGATGATCAAGGAGGGCAAGAAATGGTCAGACAGGCCACTTCCTGTAAGGAATCTTCTCAGGTTTTGGCCTGCCAAATGAGTTCTGTTATACTCACAGACACCATTCAAACAGTTTTAGAAACTTTAGGGTGTTTTCTATCCAAAGCCAATAATTATATGCATATTCTAGTTACTGGGCAGGAGTAGTAACCAGATTAAATCGGGTACGTTTTTTATCCGGCCGTGCAAATACTGCCCCCTAGCCCCAACAGGTTAACACTAGAAGCTTATTACCTAAAGTGGATTAATTGAAATTGTGGGTTCACAGCTCCAATCCAGATGTGTTGGTCATTACTGAGACGTGGTTAAAAAAGAGTGCTTTGAATACTGATGTTAACCTTTCTGGCTATAACTTTTTCGGCAAGACAGATCTTCCAAAGGTGGGGAGTGGCAATCTTTACCAAGGATCAACTTCAGTGCTTGGTTGTCTCCACCAAGTCTGTCCCGAAACAATTTCATTTGCTGGTTTTAAGCATTAAACTTTCAATCGCTCTTTGTTGACTGTTGCTGGGTGCTATCGTCCTCCATCAGCACCGGCCTGTACCCTACCTGCCCTCAGCTCTCTCCTGGCCCCTTACACTAAGTCTGAATTTGTCCTGCTAGGTGACCTAAACTGGGACATGCTTAAACCACCTGACAAAGTGCTAAAGCAATGGGACTCCCTGAATATTTCTCAGATTATCACCAATCCGACAAGGTATGACTCCAAACACACAGAAAAGGCTACTCTCCTTGATGTTATCCTCAAAAATAATCCGGATAGGTATCAGTCTGGTCTTTTCTGTAATGACCTTAGTGATCACTGTTTTACAGCCTGTGTTCGTAATGGCTGCTCAGTGAAAGGACCTGTCCTGACTTGTCATAGACGCTTGCTAAAAAACTTTAATGAGCAAGCTTTCCTTCATGAACTGGCCTCTGTAAAATGGTATAGAATCAGCTTGATCCCCCTCTGTCGAAGACCTTCTTTTTTTATATTTTCAGTAGTATTGTTAACTAGGCTAGGCGGGACGAATTCGTCCCACCTACGTAACAGCCACTGCCAGCCTGTGGCGTGATTTTCAAAACCTTAAAAATCCTATTACTTCAATTTCTCAAACATATGACTATTTTACAGCTATTTAAAGACAAGACTCTCGTTAATCTAACCACACTGTCCGATTTCAAAAAGGCTTTACAACGAAAGCAAAACATTAGATTATGTCAGCAGAGTACCAAGCCAGAAATAATCAGACACCCATTTTTCAAGCCAGCATATAATGTCACCAAAACCCAGAAGACAGCTAAACGCAGCACTCACCTTTGATGATCTTCATCAGATGACAACCCTAGGACATTATGTTATACAATACATGCATGTTTTGTTCAATCAAGTTCATATTTATATCAAAAACCAGCTTTTTACATTAGCATGTGACGTTCAGAACTAGCAAACTTCCGGGGAATTCGCTAACATTTTACTAAATTACTCACGATAAACGTTCACAAAAAGCATAACAATTATTTTAAGAATTATAGATACAGACCTCCTCTATGCACTCGATATGTCCGATTTTAAAATAGCTTTTTGGTGAAAGCACATTTTGCAATATTCTAAGTACATAGCCCAGGCATCACGGGCTCGCTATTTAGACACCCGGCAAGTTTAGCACTCACCATAATCATATTTACTATTATAAAAGTTTGATTACCTTTTGTTGTCTTCGTCAGAATGCACACCCAGGACTGCTACTTCAATAACAAATGTTGGTTTGGTCCAAAATAATCCATCGTTATATCCGAATAGCGGCGTTTTGTTCGTGCGTTCCAGACACTATCCGAAATAGTAAAGAAGTGTCGCGCGCATGGCGCAATTCGTGACAATAAAATTCTAAGTATTCCATTACCGTACTTCGAAGCATGTCAACCGCTGTTTAAAATCAATTTTTACGACATTTTTCTCGTAGAAAAGCGATAATATTCCGACAGGGAATCTCCTTTTCGGCAAACAGAGGAAAAAATCCCAAAGGCGGGGGCGGTCGGGGTCACGCGCATAAGCCCAGTGTCCCTTGATCGGCTACTTGAGAAAGGCGATAATGTGTTTCAGCCTGGGGCTGGAATGACGACATTCTGTTTTTTCCCGGGCTCTGAGCGCCTATGGACGACGTGGGAAGTGTCACGTTAGAGCAGAGATCCTTAGTAAATGATAGAGATGGAAAAGAAGTTCAAGAAATGGTCAGACAGGCCACTTCCTGTAAAGGAATCTCTCAGGTTTTGACCTCCCATTTGAGTTCTGTTATATTCACAGACACCATTCAAACAGTTTTAGAAAATGTAGGGTGTTTTCTATCCATATGTAATAAGTATATGCATATTCTAGTTACTGGGTAGGAGTGGTAACCAGATTAAATCGGGTATGTTTTTTATCCAGCCGTGTCAATACTGCCCCCTACCCTAAACAGGTTAACAAACACTCCCCCCATAAAGAAAATGAGAATTAAAAACAGGTTCAGCTCCTGGTTCGACCGTGATCTTGCAGAGTCACTCCACCTCAAGAATTGCATATAGCGAAAGTTATCGTTCAGGCTGACTGGCTGACTGGCTATCGTTCAGGAAAATTAGAAATAAGTGCCCTCAGGCTATCCGGAAGGCCAAAGTTAGTTACTTTAAGGAGCAGTTCTCTCTCTATGGGTCTAACCCCAAGAAGTTATGGAAAACGGTTAGCTTCTTTGGGATAGGGGGCAGTATTTTCACGGCCGGATAAAAAACGTACCCGATTTAATCTGGTTACTACTCCTGCCCAGAAACTAGAATATGCATATAATTAGTGGATTTGGATAGAAAACACTCTGACATTTCTAAAACTGTTTGAATGATGTCTGTGAGTACAACAGAACTCATATGGCAGGCAAAAACCTGAGAAGACATCCAACAAGGAAGTGGTTTGTAGTTTTCAAGTGATTGCCTATCCAAACTACAGTGTCTGTGGGGTAATTTTGCATTTCCTAAGGCTTCCACTAGATGCCAACAGTCTTTAGAACCTTGTTTCATGCTTCTACTGTTACTGGGGAGAGAATAAGAGCTGACTCAAGCCTGAGACCTATGAGTTGTTTACTGCGCGGGCACAGAGGCGCACCGTTCATTCTTTTTGCTCTGTAATGAATACGCTATTGTCCGGTTGGAATATTATTGAAGATTTATGTTAAAAAGACCCTAAGGATTGATTGTAAACATCGTTTGACATGTTTCCACGAATGGTAATGGAAGTTTTTGACTTTTCGTCTCGGGTTTTGCACTCGCGCATTATGCCTTTGGAATAGTGATCTGAACGCGTGAACAAAACAGAGGTATTTGGACATAAATATGGAGTTTATCGAACAAAACAAACATTTCTTGTGGCAGTGGGAGTCCTGGGAGTGCATTCCGACGAAGATCAGCAAAGGTAAGTGAAGATTTATAATACTATTTCTGAGTTTTGTTGACTCCAGAACTTGGCGGGTAACTGTATAGCTTGTTTTGATGGCTGAGCTCTGTACTCGGAATATTGAACAATGTGCTTTCGACGTAAAGCTATTTTGAAATCTGACACAGCGGTTGCATTAAGGAGAAGTGTATCTATAATTCTTTCAATAACTGTTGTAAATTTTATCAACGTTTATGATGAGTATTTTTGTAAATTGATGTGCTCATTCACCAGAAGTTTTGGGAGGCAAAACATTTCTGAACATCACACGCCAATGTAAAATGGTTTTTTTGGATATGAATATGAACTTTATCGAACATAACATACATGTATTGTGTAACATTGAGTCCTGGGAGTGTCATCTGATGAAGATCATCAAAGATTAGTGATTCATTTTAGCTGTATTTCTGGTTTTTGTGACGCCTCTCCTTGCTTGGAAAATGGCTGTGTGGTTTTTCTTGTTTAGGCGCAGTCCTAGCATAATCTAATGTTATGCTTTCGGATTTTGTGTTAAATGCTCTACAACAAAGCTTTCTTAGTGTCCAACAAGCTTTCTCTGCCCTTAACCTTGTTCTGAACACCTCCAAAACAAAGGTCATGTGGTCTGGTAAGAAGAATGCCCCTCTTCCCACAGGAGTTACAGTATTACTACGTCTGAGGGCTTGAGGTAGTCACCTCATACAAGTACTTGGGAGTATGGCTGGATGGTGCACTGTCCTTCTCTCAGCACATCAAAGCTGCAGGCTAAAGTTAAATCTAGACTTGGTTTCCTCTATCGTAATCGCTCCTCTTTCACCCCAGCTGCCTGATTTAGATGACCATCCTACCCATGCTAGATTACGAAGACATCATTTATAGATCGGCAGGAAAGGGTACTCTCGAGTGGCTAGATGTTCTTTACCATTCGGCCGTCAGATTTGCCACCAATGCTCCTTATAGGACACTTCACTGCACTCTATACTCCTCTGTAAACTGGTAATCTCTGTATACCCATCGCAAGACCCACTGGTTGATGCTTATTTATAAAACCCTCTTAGGCCTCACTCCCCCCATCTGAGATATCTACAGTAGCCCTCATCCTCCACATACAACACCCGTTCTACCTGTCACATTCTGTTAAAGGTCCCCAAAGCACACACATCCCTGGGTCGCTCCTCTTTTCAGTTCGCTCCAGCTAGCGACTGGAACGAGCTGCAACAAACACTCAAACTGGACAGATTTATCTCAATCGCTTCATTCAAAGACTTAATCATGGACACTCTTACTGACAGTTGTGGCTGCTTTGTGTGATGTATTGTTGTCTCCACCTTCTTGACCTGTGTGCTGTTGACTATGCCCAATAATGTTTGTACCATGTTTTGTGCTGCTACCATGTTCCGTTGCTACCATGTTGTTGTTATGATGTGTTGCTACCATGCTGTGTTGTTATGTGTTGCTGCCTTGCTATGTTGTTGTCTTAGGTCTCTCTTTATGTAGTTTTGTGTTGTCTCTCTTGTTGTGATGTGTGTTTTGTCCTATATTTATATTGTATTTATTTATTTATTTTTAATCCCAGACCCCCGTCCCCGCAGGAGGCCTTTTACCTTTTGGTAGGCCAACGCTGTAAATAATAATTTGTTCTTAACTGACTTCCCTAGTTAAATAAAGGTTAAATAAAAAATAAAAAATAAAAAAAATCTCATGAGATTTTAGGAAGATTGTGCTAATGGTCGTCTTTTCTCTCATGCAGCCAAAACTGAACAGCGTGAGCCACTTGGCATAATATGTGCCTTGACTGAAACAAAACACAGATATGCTACAGTTTGTTAACATAATCTGCTCTAAAGTTTACTCACTGTGCATCGCTGCCATTTAAGATGAGGGAGGACAATGTTTTTTATTTAATGAGCATGGCCTTATTTTTATAACAGCCTATTGGATGACTGCCAGTCATATTCAATTCACCCAGCTCAATGTAACATCGATAGGTTTAGGCTACTACACAATACTCACATTTTCCCTATACTCATCATGAGGTTGCAACAACCTAGCCTAAGAATGAAAGTTTACAATGTAGGTGCACAGGTGGAAAGAAAAATGTGAGTAATCAAGGTGATAGTGACAAATTCAATACCGCTTTGCACACTCTTGCTTGCATCTAGCTGATCTAGGGTGTAATCATTAGTCCAACAGTTTCAAACGAGAGTTTCCATTGGACAAATTCAGGTATGTTTATCCCCGTTTCGTTCCGTTTGCTTCTGTTTATGAAACGTTTTTCAACAGAATCGGCGGAATGAATACACCCCTGATCAGCCGCAGACACAGTTCACTTTCATAGCAGCCACATACAAACATCATGATCACTTTGCTCATTGTATAATCCTTCTCGCATCTTCGCGCTTTCCTCTCACCATTTCTCTTCACTTGTGTACTTCAGTACACAACACAACAGCTGTCTGTGATCAAGCAAAAAAAACTCTCCAAGCCAAACCTTCATACCATAATCGCTAAGCACTACACACAGCCTACATTGTTGTCACCATATTAGCTAATGTCATAGTCAACATAGCTACTAGAACAAATGCGTTAGTAAACTTGCTACAATCATGCAGGACAGAGTACAGCAAGCAGTTTAGCAATTACACCAGCGTTCACCTTGACTTCCAGTGTTGGATAACCATAGCCAGCTGGCTAACATTGCATCCATCTCTGTTTTAGCTGGGTGTTTGAGTGAACTAAACTAGCTAGCTGCATTTGCTAGCTAAGTGAAAGTGGAAAACAAATACAACAAAATATCGCTTGTTCTCTCTCGCTCTTGCTTCTCCTTCATTTTTGAAGAAATTAATTTGTTAAAAACGGTTGAACTTTTGTCTTTCTCTCTCTTTGA
This sequence comes from Salmo salar, assembly GCF_965601325.2. Lineage (NCBI taxonomy): Eukaryota > Metazoa > Chordata > Actinopteri > Salmoniformes > Salmonidae > Salmo > Salmo salar. The sequence continues at coordinate 19,819,125 of NC_138308.1, read as the reverse complement.
ATGAACTACTCATCACATTTAGCTAGCTAGCTGTAGCTTATGATTCATACTCTGAATCCTTTGTTTGGGTGGACAACATGTCAGTTCACACTGCAAGATCTCTAATAGGTTGGAGGACATTCTCATGAAGTTGTCATAATTACTTGTAAGTCTATGGAAGGGGTTGAGAACCATGATTCTCCTAGTTTTTGTGCTAAGTCAATGTACCCAGAGGATGGAATATCACTGGCCTCCGGCTACACCATGATGCTACCCCAGAGAGTGCTGTTGAGGCTACTGAAGAATAAATTATTTGGTGACGTGAATATATTTAGAATAGTTTTCAATTATTCACTATTTTAAATGTTATGAAATTCACCGAGGATGGTCCTCCCCTTCGTCCTCTGAGTAGCCTCCACTACAGTACATAATTCAAAACAACACTGTAGCCTACTTTGAAGCAACACTGTACATTTTATGTTGACATTTTTGTCATTTAACAGATGCTCTTATCCAGTGCCACTTACAGTTAGTGCATCCATCTTAAGATAACTACGTGAGACAACAACATACAGTATCACAGTGTCATAACTGGCCTGTTCGGATCAGGTTACCATGGACCACACTCCTACAAGAGACATCTCTCACACCCGCCAAAGGGGGAGAGATTGAGAGGTATGGAGGTGGGGGGTTTTATGACACCTCACGCCCATTGTAAATCTTAAAGCAGCAGACAAAATCCCTTTGTCCTCTCACTGTGGAGGAATGGAATGTATGATGGGCCTATGGAGAACCTACCTCAGAACAGTAACATGCAATAAATGGACTTTGGGACAATATGTTTCATCAGCCAAAATGGTAGTAATGACGACAGATGGAATATGAAAATGAATGTCGTTTTTGTTATGTTATTAAATGTTTGCATACTGTACATTGTGTGGAAAATGTCCAGATCAAAGAGAATATTTTTATAAAGATGAAATGTGAACTTAATTGTCTAAATTGGATCTGAGTAAAATCCAGACCTTGTCTCGTAACTAGTTACACCCAGAGAACTTGCCCTAAAGGCAGAAACGCTCATTTCTGACTCAAGGGTATAAAACATGTTAGTTAAGAATTAACATCATGACTAGATGAACAAGCGCTGCAGCCAAGGTCTGAGTAGTCAGCAACCCCAAAACATAATATGAGGTTGAAGAAGACAAAAGAACCTTTTAACATGCTACGGCTGTGTCTAAGAGGGTGAATTCAAGCCGGCTCACCCGGATATTCTCTCCAAGGAATCTACACTGCTTTCATTCCCACGCTGGAACTACCTATATGGCTGATTAGCCGTCCTCAGAAGACCCCTCTTTCAGAACAAGGGCGAGGAAACAGACCACTAAGAGAAAGGACACTGACATTGTGGTGACAATCAGAGTTACACCCAGTAACAACAGAAGTGTCGCGATCAGAGGAGAAGTCGGAACTCGGTTCACGAGGAGATACCCCATCGGAGACCTTCGACACGTAATTACGTCATTATATTCTGACCCATAAGTGTGGCAGTTCGGGGCAAGGTTAGGGTTAAACTAAGCATAGTTTACAAATGTACCCAAGTGTGCTTTTCTCTCGTGTACTCTCTCTTTCTCTCTCTTTTGAAATCCCCATTTTGTGTAACATGTGTTATAATATGTTGGCTCGCTAGGGACCTGTTTCATAATAATACGTTCTAATCAATAGCCCAGACTGTGTGTATGTGTATCTTATATTATAATTTTTGCTTGTTAGTAAATAAATAATGAACTCAATTGGTGTGGTACGGACTTATTTAGTGGGACTCTTGTTTGTGCAGATTCCCGGATTATCCGACGTTCAGAATGAGACTGTATAGGAAATTAATTAATTAGCGACTGTTGTAAAATCGATATTCTAATGTTTTTGAGTTAATTTGGGAAATAGAAACTCAATAAAAGCAAACTTTCCCAGTTAGTGTAATCATGTAATTATAAACAGTTAATCATTCAATGAACAGCAGTCCTCACATTAATCAATCCAACGTCACGACAACAGTCATAGTAAGTACATTTTTCCTCAATAAAGTAGCTATCAGCAAAGTCTATGCAAGTAAGTTTCAAGTTCAAGTCAGATCTCAAGAAGATCTAAATGCATATTCCTATGAAACTGATCAAATGGTTTGCCTGCAGATACTTAAAATTGAAGTTTCACCAGTAAAACATGAATAATTATCATTCACGATTGACAGTGAGAAATGTGAAGGGACTGGGAGGGTGACCTCATAATGTGTGTGTAAAGTAGAGGTAAAAAAAACATATGCAGAACATTATACAAATCTTGGGGAAGAGGGTTCCATGGGGGCGGGACGGGAGCGAGATGGGGGCTGAACGGGGTGGTTACCTTCGGATCTACAGCCTCTGCCAATAAATAAACATCAATGCCAATGTCAATATCAGCTCAAGCAATCCCATACTCATTAGGCTATCATTTTGGCCAAGCTGGTCTACCAGCTTAAACATATTTCCACCAGCATGACCAGACTGGTATACCTGCTCAACCATATTTCCACAATCTTAAAAACCTCTTGACGCATGTTAAGGAGAGGGGGCGCTATAGCGAATTTTGAAAGAAATATGTGCCCATTTTAAACGGCCTCCTACTCAAACTCAGAAGCTAGGATATGCATATAATTAGTAGATTTGGATAGAAAACACTCTAAAGTTTCTAAAACTGTTTGAATGGTGTCTGTGAGTATAACAGAACTCATATGGCAGTCAAAACCCCGAGACAGATCCTAACAGGAAGTGGAAATCTGAATAGTGGAATCACCTTCAAGTCTTTGGCTATGAAACACACCGTGAGTTAGGATTCATGTAGCACTTCCTAAGGCTTCCACTAGATGTCAACAGTCTTTACAAAGTGGTTTGAGTCTTCTCCGGTAGAAACTGACCGAACGAGAGGCCTGGAAAGTTTGTCATAGGGGGAGGGCCATTACTACTATGACGCGCGCGCCCGTGGGTACCCTCTCGTTCCGAAACGTTTAGTAAGACAATGCAAACGTCCGCCATGAATATTATTGAAGCTCTGATTGAAAAAGGCCCTAAAGATTTATGTTATACAACGTTTGACATGTTTGAACGAACGTAAATAAAAAAAAATTGCACATTCGTGACGAGAAGTCCCGCGCGCTTCAGTACATTTTGAGTAGCCTTCGGAACGCGCTAACAAGAAGGAGCTATTGGGACATAAATTATTAACTTTTTCGAACAAAACTACATTTGATGTGGACCTGGGATTCCTGGAAGTGCCTTCTGATGAAGATAATCAAAGGTAAGTGAATATTTACAATAGTATATTTGATTTTAGATGAGTCCAAGATGGCGCTAACCTGTATCGCCTAGCCTATTTTTCTGAGCATAGCACCTCGTTTATTGCAAAGTGTGATTTCCCAGAAAAGTTATTTTTAAATCTGGCAATGCGGTTGCATTCACGAGATGTTAATCGATAATTCTTTGAATGACAATATTATATTTTAGCAATGTTTTCTAATAGTAATTTTGTAAATTGTAGCGCTGTTTCACCGGAAGCATTTGAGGGAAAATATTTTCGGAACATCACGCACCGATGTAAAATGCTGTTTTTATATATAAATATGAACTTTATCGAACAAAAGAATGCATGTATTGTGTAAAATGATGTCCTAGGAGTGTCGTCTGATGAAGATTGTCAAAGGTTAGTGCTTCATTTAGCTGTGTTTTGGTTATTTGTGATGCATGTGGTTGGTCGGAAAATGGCAGTGTGGCTATTTTGTCGATGTACTCTCCTAACACAATGTAATGTTTTGCTTTCGCTGTAAAGCCTTTTTGAAATCGGACAATGTGGTTCGATTCAGGAGAAGTGTATCTATAAAACGGTGTAAAATAGTCCTATGTTTGAGAAACAGAAATTATTAGATTTGGTTATGAATATGGCGCTCTGATTTTTCGCTGGATGTTGATCCCGAATACGGGATCAGCGCTTCAAAATTAACCAAGCTGGGCCTCCTTTCCCAGAACTTTCCTTCTGGGAACATTATAGAAAAACCTTCTAACGATGTATCTTTAGTAGCCGTGTTTCCCAGAGCCTTCGTTAGTAGCGTGGCTCTTAAAAACCTTTGCACATCTGTGAATGATCCAGGCCGCTCGTAGAGCATCCAAAGTCCCATTCTGCGTCACTTTATGCACAGAAGAGGTCCGCTAAACATCTTGATTCTATCTGTCTGACTAGGACTGCCTGTAACTTCAGAACGAAGTTGACTTCAAATACAAAGTTGCTGAAGTATAGGTTAAAATAATGCTTCAAATGTAAACAGATTATTGCATTAAAGTTACATAGGCTACATGAGCAAACAGTATATAGGCTATTTTAATCATATTGAAATCAGTTTCATCTTCAATAAATTGAGTTCTATTTTACAACTAGGCTACTGCCTGTAATTTTTGCCTCGATGTGTGACCACACGTGCTTAATGATGTTCCCAATCTGTAATTTAGGGCATTATTATTGGGTAAGCATAATAAGCCGCCTCAATAGCCTATTTGCAGCCATAGTGGTAATATCTCTCTAGGAGCAGCTCCGTCGTCAGTATTGTGGAATAATTCTAATTTTAAGGTAATATTTGAATGGAGAAAGCTGATCAGAGAGCAGGTCTGCTTTTCTTTCGATCCTTTCAGTATGAACATATGATGTAACGTTGCACTTAGCGAACATTCTCTTTACGTGCTCATTTGAGAAACCCAACAAAAAAATTGGCTCGTAAATAAAAATGCATCTGGTACGATCATCGTAACGCTTAAGTTACATCGCAACTGGGAAACGATGCCCACTCTCTTAGACAAAAGGGTTCCAAAATGGTTAATCCGCTGTCCCCATCGGGGAACCATTTTTGGTTCCAGGTAGAACCCTTTAAGTTTCATGTAGAACTCTTTTGGGTTCCATGTACAACACTCTGTGGAAAAGGTTCTACATGGAACCCAAAAAGGTTCTACCTGGAACAAAAAAGGGTTCTTCAAAGGGTTCTCATATGGGGACAGCAGAAGAACCCTTTTAGATTCTAGATAACACCTTTTTGGGTTCCATGTAGAAACCTTTCCACAGAGGGTTGTACATAGAACCCAAAAGAGTTCTAAATGAAACAAAAAATTGTTCTCCTATGGGGACAGCAGAAGAATCCTTTTGGAACCCTTTTCTAGGAGTGCAGGTCTACAATACCAACTCAATCATATTTCCACCAACATGACCAAGCTGGTCTACCAGCTCAACCGGGTCATTAACAGCTTTACCTGCAACTGACCAGCTCCAAATTCATGCTGATCAAGAACATGTTTCAAGTTGGGTCAAGATGGTAGAAATATGGTTGAGCTGATAGACCACCTTGGTCAAGATGGTGGAAATATGATTGAGCTAGTAGACCTGGGCTTCATTCTCAAAACTCAGCGCCCTCAACCTCTAAAAGTCTCAACCTTGGGGGTCATAACATGGATCATTAAGCTATTTCAATAAGAATTTTAGGACCTCTGAACGTATAAAATATATATATACTTGAGGTCGGAAGTTTACATACACCTTAGCCAAATATATTTAACCTCTTGACGGTCGCCTAGGAAAGGGGGCGCTACAGCGATTTTTGAAAAAAATACGTGCCCATTTTAAACGGCCTCCTACTCAAACTCAGAAGCTAGGATATGCATATAATTAATACTTGTGGATAGAAAACACCCTAAAATTTCTAAAACTGTTTGAATGGTGTCTGTGAGTATAACAGAACTCATATGGCAGTCAAAACCCTGAGACAGATCGTAACAGGAAGTGGAATTCTGAATTGCGGACTCAACTTCATCACTTTGCCTATAAATCACACCGTGAGCAATGGTTCATTGAGCACTTCCTATTGCTTCCACTAGATGTCCTCAGTCTTTACAAAGTGGTTTGAGCCTTCTACTGTGAAAACTGACACAATGAGAGTCTGTGGAACGTGGTCACATGAGGAGGGCCATCACCATTATGACGCCGGCGCCCCTGGCTACCCTCCCCTTTCGAAACGTTTTGAAAGACAATGCAATCGTCCCCCTTGAATGTTATTGGAGCTCTGGTTGAAAAAGGCCCTAAAGATTTATGTTATACAACGTTTGACATGTTTGAACGAACGTAAATAAAAAAAAATATATGCATTTTGTTGAAAGAGGAGTCCCGCGGCCGACGGAACTTTTGGAGCAGCCTTCAGAACGCGCTAACAAGAACAAGCTATTGGAACATAAAGAATTAACTTTTTTGAACAAAAATACATTTGTTGTGGACCTGGGATTCCTGGAAGTGCTTTCTGATGAAGATAATCAAAGGTAAGGGATTATTGACAATAGTATACAAGAGTAGATTTGATATACGATTGTTCCAAGATGGCGCTGACCTGTAACGGTAGCCTATTTTTCTGAGTATCGCATCCCCTTTTATCGCAAAGTGTGATTACCCAGTAAAGATATTTTTAAATCTGGCATTACAGGTGCTTTCAAGAGATATTCATCTATAAATCTTAGAATGACAATATTACATTTTAAAAATGTTTTCGAATAGTAATTTATTAAATTGTAACGCTGTTTCACCGGATGCATTTGAGGGAAAATAGTTAGTCAACGTCATGCGCCGATGTAAAATGCTGTTTTTATATATAAATATTGACTTTATCGAACAAAAGAATGCATGTATTGTGTAACATGATGTCCTAGGAGTGTCATCTGATGAAGATTGTCAAAGGTTAGTGCTGCATTTAGCTGTTTTTTGTTTATTTGTGATGCATGTGGTTGGTCGGAAAATGGCTATGTGGCTAGTTTTACGATATACTCCTCTAACATAATCTAATGTTCTGCTTTTGCTGTAAAGCCTTTTTGAAATCAGACAACGTGGTTCGATTCAGGAGAGGTGTATCTATAAAACGATATAACATAGTCCTATATTTGAAAAAAATGAAAAAATTAAATGTTGTTATGCTAATGGTGATAGGATTTTTCACTGGATGTCCCGCCCAGAGGTTAAACTCAGTTTTTTCACAATTTCTGACATTTAATCCTAGTAAAAATTCCCTGTCTTAGGTCAGTTAGGATCACCACTTTATTTAAAGAATGTGAAATGTCAGAATAATAGTAGAGAGAATGATTTACTTCAGTTTTTATTTCTTTCATCACATTCCTAGTGGGTCAGAAGTTTGCATATACTCAATTAGTATTTGGTAGCATTGCCTTTAAATTGTTTAGCTTGGGTCAAATGTTTCGGGTAGCCTTCCACAAGCTTCCCACAATAAGTTGGGTGAATTTTGGCCCATTCCTCCTGACAGAGCTGGTGTAACTGAATCAGGATTGTAGGCCTCCTTGCTCGCACACACTTTTTCAGTTCTGCCCACAAATGTTCTATAGGCTTGAGGTCAGGGCTTTGTGATGGCTTTTCCAATACCTTGACTTTGTTGTCCTTAACCTGTTATGGCTAGGGGGCAGTATTTTCACGGCTGGATAAAAAACGTACCCGATTTAATCTGGTTACCACTCCTACCCAGTAACTAGAATATGCATATACTTATTACATATGGATAGAAAACACCCTAAAGTTTCTAAAACTGTTTGAATGGTGTCTGTGAGTATAACAGAACTCATTTGGCAGGCAAAAACCTGACAAGGTTTCAGGCAGGAAGTGGCCTGTCTGACAAGGTGTCGTTCTTCTTGTCTCTGTTTATTGAAGAGTGAGGATCTTAGCTGTCCCGTGACACTTCCTACGGCTGCCATAGGGTCTCAGAAATTGGTAAAAAGCTGAATCGTGGCTTTGCAGGCTCTGGCTGAAAAAAAGTAGCGCGTTTGGGTAGTGGCTGGTTACAGTACTGTGAGACTCAGGCTCGTGCCCGCGTCGACCGAAAGCTTTGTTTACTTTCCTCTGTTTAGCTAAAAGGAGATTCCCGGTTGGAATATTATCGCTTGTTTACGAGAAAAATGGCATAAAAATGGATTTTAAACAGCGGTTGACATGCTTCGAAGTACGGTAATGGAATATTTAGATTTTTTTTGTCACGAATTGTGCCATGCGCACGACCCTGATTTACCATTTCAGATAGTGTCTGGGACGCACGAACAAAACGCCGCTATTCGGATATAACGATGGATTATTTTGGACCAAATCAACATTTGTTATTGAAGTAGCAGTCCTGGGAGTGCATTCTGATGAAGACAACAAAAGGTAATCAAACTTTTATAATAGTAAACCTGATATTGGTGAGTGCTAAACTTTCCGGGTGTCTAAATAGCTAGCCCGTGATGCCTGGGCTATGTACTTAGAATATTGCAAAATGTGCTTTCACCAAAAAGCTATTTTAATATCGGACATATTGAGTGCATAGAGGAGTTCTGTATCTATAATTCTTAAAATAATTGTTATGCTTTTTGTGAACGTTTATCGTGAGTAATTTAGTAAATTCTTAGTGAATTCGCCGGAAGTTTGCGGGGGGTATGCTAGTTCTGAACGTCACATGCTAATGTAAAAAGCTGTTTTTTGATATAAATATGAACTTGATTGAACAAAACATGCATGTATTGTATAACATAATGTCCTAGGGTTGTCATCTGATGAAGATCATCAAAGGTTAGTGCTGCATTTAGCTGTCTTCTGGGTTTTTGTGACATTATATGCTAGCTTGAAAAATGGGTGTCTGATTATTTCTGGCTTGGTACTCTGCTGACATAATCTAATGTTTTGCTTTCGTTGTAAAGCCTTTTTGAAATCGGACAGTGTGGTTAGATAAAGGAGAGTCTTATCTTTAAAATGCTGTGAAATAGTCATATGTTTGAAAAATTGAAGTTTTTGTATTTTTGAGGAATTTGTAATTCGCGCCACGCCTATCATTGGATATTGGAGCAGGTGTTCCTCTAGCGGAACGTCTAGATGTAAGAAGTTAAGCCATTTTGCCACAACTTTGGAAGTATGTTTGGGGTCATTGTTCATTTGGAAGACCCATTTGCAACCAAGCATTAACTTCCTGACTGATGTCTTGAGATGTTGCTTCAATATATCCACATCATTTTCTTACCTCATGATGCCATCTATTTTGTGAAGTGCACCAGTCCCTCCTGCAGCAAAGTACCCCCACAACATGATGCTGCCACCCCCGTGCTTCACGGTTGGGATGGTGTTCTTCGGCTTGCAAGGCTCCCCCTTTTTCCTCCAAACATAACGATGATCATTATGGCCAAAGAGTTCTATTTTTGTTTCATCAGACCAGAGGACATTTCTCCAAAAAGTACTACCTTTGTCCCCATGTGCAGTTGCAAACCGTAGTCTGGCTTTTGTATGTCGGTTTTGGAGCAGTGGCGTCTTCCTTGCTGAGCGGCCTTTCAGGTTATGTCGATATAGGACTCCTTTTACTGTGGATATAGATACTTTTGTACCTGTTTCCTTCAGCATCTTCACAAGGTCCTTTGCTGTTGTTCTGGGATTGATTTGCACTTTTCGCACCAAAGTACATTCATCTCAGGGGGACAGAACGTGTCTCCTTTCTGAGTGGTATGACGGCTGCGTGGTCCCATGGTGTTTACACTTGCGTACTATTGTTTATACAGATGAACGTGGTACCTTCAGGCGTTAGGAAATTGATCCCAGGGATGAACCAGACTTGCGGAGGTCTACAATTTTTTTCTGAGGTCTTGGCTGATTTCTTTTGATATTCCCATGACATCAAGCAAAGCGGTACTGAGTTTGAAGGTAGGCCTTGAAATACATCCACAGGTACACCTCCAATTGACTCAATTGATGTCAATTAGCCTAACAGAAGCTTCTAAAGCCATGATATAATTTTCAGGAATTTTCCAAGCTGTTTAAAGGCACAGTCAACTTAGTGTATGTCAACTTATGACCCACTGGAATTGTGATACAGTGAATTATAAGTGAAATAATCTGTCTGTAAACAATTGTTGGAAAAATTACTTGTGTCATGCACAAAGTAGATGTCCTAACCGACTTGCCAAAACTATAGATTGTTTTAACAAGACATTTGTGGAGTGGTTGAAAAACGAGTTTTAATGACTCCAACCTAAGTTTATGTAAACTTCCGACTTCAACTGTATATATACACTGCTCCAAAAAATAAAGGGAACACTTAAACAACACAATGTAACTCCAAGTCAATCACACTTCTGTGAAATCAAACTGTCCACTTAGGAAGCAGCACTGATTGACAATAAATTGCACATGCTGTTGTGCAAATGGAATAGACAACAGGTGGAAATTATAGGCAATTAGCAAGACACCCCCAATAAAGGAGTGGTTCTGCAGGTGGGGACCACAGACCAGTTCTCAGTTCCTATGCTTCCTGGCTGATGTTTTGGTCACTTTTGAATGCTGGCGGTGCTTTCACTCTAGTGGTAGCATGAGACGGAGTCTACAACCCACACAAGTGGCTCTGGTCGTGCAGCTCATCCAGGATGGCACATCAATGTGAGCTGTGGCAAGAAGGTTTGCTGTGTCTGTCAGCGTAGTGTCCAGAGCATGGAGGCGCTACCAGCAGACAGGCCAGTACATCAGGAGACGTGGAGGAGGCCGTAGGAGGGCAACAACCCAGCAGCAGGACCGCTACCTCAGCCTTTGTGCAAGGAGGAGCAGGAGAAGCACTGCCAGAGCCCTGCAAAATGACCTCCAGCAGGCCACAAATGTGCATGTGTCTGCTCAAACGGTCAGAAACAGACTCCATGAGGGTGGTATGAGGGCCCGACATCCACAGGTGGGGGTTGTGCTTACAGCCCAACACCGTGCAGGACGTTTGGCATTTGCCAGAGAACACCAAGATTGTCAAATTCGCCACTGGTGCCCTGTGCTCTTCACAGATGAAAGCAGGTTCACACTGAGCACGTGACAGACGTGACAGAGTCTGGAGACGCCGTGGAGAACGTTCTGCTGCCTGCAACATCCTCCAGCATGACCGGTTTGGCGGTGGGTCAGTCATGGTGTGGGGTGGCATTTCTTTGGGGGGCCGCACAGCCCTCCATGTGCTCGCCAGAGGTAGCCTGACTGCCATTAGGTACCAAGATGAGATCCTCAGACCCCTTGTGAGACCATATGCTGGTGCGGTTGGCCCTGGGTTCCTCCTAATGCAAGACAATGCTAGACCTCATGTGGCTGGAGTGTGTCAGCAGTTCCTGCAAGAGGATGGCATTGATGCTATGGACTGGCCCGCCCGTTCCCCAGACCTGAATCCAATTGAGCACATCTGGGACATCATGTCTCGCTCCATCCACCAACGCCACGTTGCACCACAGACTGTCCAGGAGTTGGCGGATGCTTTAGTCCAGGTCTGGGAGGAGATCCCTCAGGAGACCATCCGCCACCTCATCAGGAGCATGCCCAGGTGTTGTAGGGAGGTCATACAGGCACGTGGAGGCCACACACACTACTGAGCCTCATTTTGACTTGTTTTAAGGACATTACATCAAAGTTGGATCAGCCTGTAGTGTGGTTTTCCACTTTAATTTTGAGTGTGACTCCAAATCCAGACCTCCATGGGTTGATAAATTGGATTTCCATTGATTATTTTTGTGTGATTTTGTTGTCAGCACATTCAACTATGTAATGAAAAAAGTATTTAATAAGATTATTTCTTTCATTCAGATCTAGGATGTGTTGTTTAAGTGTTCCCTTTATTTTTTTGAGCAGTATATATATATATATATATATGTTGTTGATAGAATATTGAATTTGGCCTTTCCTACTATTGCCAGTTGAAAAGCATAGAATAACATATTCATAAATGGCAACAACAAAAAAATGGCAAAAAAATGTATTATAAGGAATATGGGTTTTGAAGTGTCTGACACATATTTTACCCCTTTTTATGTTGGCACAAAACTACTTCACAAAACGATCTCCATATTTCCATTCACTTGTATGGGTTACTTTCAGGCGAGTCCCGTGACAGATGTGGAGGCCTTGATGGTCTCATCTTTCCATAGAGTGGTCATATTAGTTAGTAGGCCAAACCGTTCATGTGCTACAGATGTTTACGTGAGAAGATAGATTTTAGGGATGTCTCCTGGTCTGACAAACAGCGCTGTAGCTCTGCCACTTTAGCGGGTGGATTGAGACGCAGCCCATGCAAAACAACTGATATCTCCATCTTAAACTGATGGAGATTTGGGGGATTTTTGAAATTTGTTAATTTGATTGACACACAGATGCATCAATAGACTCTTAATTAAACCTAGAATCCTTAGTTGCTACATCCATTTGTTAACTTATAAATGAATGATATTGATTCTAGAAGAAAATTCCTTATAAATGTCTCATGAGCTTAGTTCAACTGTTGTACCCCATCAGAACCCAGAATTAGCCTCAAAACATAGTTAACCCTAATAGCGGCAACATATTTTTTGCTTAAAATTGCCAACAGGCTCATTTTTTACCCCAAATTGGGCATCATTGCAGAGACACTCTGTCAAGCAGCAACACTTTTTATTTTATTAACCTTTCATAACACAAGTAAATGGCTTAAATTCCCCAAAGTGAGCATATATTAGAAAATGTTCATACATTTATAGTCAAATGTGATCATTTAATTTATGGATTTTTGTTTTTACATTTGTCTGTTGTTTATTCAAAGTGTTGTGTTTCTGTGATACGCAGAGGCTGAGAAATTGGCAATTGAGCTAATCCTACATACTGGTAGGACCTAAGATCTCCATCAGATTTTAGCTCTATCTTTGGGACACTATGGGCTATCAACTCAGTTCCAATTGCATCTGAAAGATGAGACACTCCACTTGGTATAGATACATTTAGTATTTTTTTTTTTTATATATTGGCTGCCATGCCCCCTAGGGGCCAAATCTGGGGTGGTTCCATATCTATATCTACTTCTGTGCCAAATGAGGTGGTTGTATCACAGTTTACTATTGAGTCCATATTTTCAGTTTAGTACTGTAGTATAAATAAATAGAGATTATTTGACATTCCTCCACAATAAAATGTGTTTTTAGTTGGTGCTGTTAGGGTTAAAACTATAATGTTGATATCAGGGATGGTCAGTCCTTGCATCCATAGCTCTGTCTATGAATTTGAGAGCTGCTCCAGAGAAGTTCCAGTAGGATTTAATCCTGGAATGAGGTCATTCTGACACATCCTCTATCCTGGAATCTGTATTTAGTTCGAAGGCCCATGGCTTCTGACAGCGGATTCCTACGCTGTAGGCTCTCTATTAACCCCCTACAGAGCCTAAAAGGGCATCAGCATTTACGCAGGTCTGTTTGATTCAGAAAAGTTGAATAGCAGACACAATGTGGGCTCACATTTATTAGAAAAAGCCCAAACTGAAAAGACACCATGTGATTCCGCCTCATAAACACAACCTTGTTTAATGTTTCAATGGCCTATGTGCACCTAATACAGAGATGTGGGGAGTATGTTTGTGCACACTCATCCAGGGCCGGATTACCGAACGGACACACAGGACATGTGCCCCGGGGCACCCAACTGCTTTGGGGGGTTGGGGGCCCCATGGAGGTCGGGGGCCCACAGATAGCATATGAACACGTAATAAGCAATGGCAAAATGTGTAGAATGTCAGGAAATTTGTTTTAAAACTGCACAATTTTCTATTATCCTCATGGCAAAATGTGAGGAATAGCTTGCGATGAGCTATAAAACAGCACGTTTCCCTTTGTCCCATGGCAAAATGTGTAGAATTGCAGGAAATTAGCTTTAAAACTGGTAAACTATATCTAAGCCTCATGACAAAATGTGTAGAATTGCATTATAAAAATGGAGGTAGGTGCCATCTACAGTATACAGTATGTTTAATTTGAATGCATGTGTTACTGAAGATCTGAGAGCAGCTTAAAAGCTGTGGAAAAAGGTAGCACATTAGAATGATTCAACTTCATCAAGTGACTGTTGAAATAATCAAAAGTTGAATAAATGAAATCAAATAACTTTACATAAATAGGACATTCATCTCTGATTGAATTTCACAAATAACTGAAATATCATTGACATTCAGTATTTCAATGTCATCCATGAACACACTAACATTCACATGTCACAGTCTTATACTGAAGCAAGCGCCACCATTTTATGATGACCGCATCAGCAAGAGACAACAGGCTGACAATGGAAACTCCTGTTTGTAGTTATCTCATCCAATAGATTACTTCATAGTAACAACCCAAATGTTAAAAGTGGCAGAGTTGCCCTTTAAGTGTTCTGTACACAGAAGATAACACATTATTTTCATCATAAGAGAAATGTGTGCAATTGTGTTTACTGTTTCTGGCAATCAGTATATACTACTAAACAAAATTCAAAATCACCCAATCAGTGTCATAGGCACTGTCTAATTGTGATATTTTCCAAAATTGCAGACATGCAGAGAATGACGTTTGGTTACTTCTAAGTAACTTTTGCTTACACTTGTCATCAAATTCGACATTGTGACCTTCCATTATTGATGTTTCACAGGGGGCTCACACACAGGAAAGAAGACGTCAAAAACATATTGCTGCATCTTAACATTGATCTTAAGACAAAAATAGTGACTGGTCAACAGAAAGGAACTAGCTAGATAACATGAGTTCCTGAATTGATTATATTTTTGTGCAATATTGTAAATTATTGGAATTGAATGAGGTGACCCGAGAAGGTACTACCTTGCTTCGGCACTGACGAGGAAAAATGAATTGATAGTTTCCTGGTTCCAGGCCTGTGATTTTAATGTAATCGACATCTGATTCGTCCATGACTTGAATTGCAGGAATATGAACACATTTTGATGAGAATGTTATCAACAGCCAATACTGTATGCTATTGCTTTCCCAAAGTATGTCATGTTGACGTAAAAGTGGCAACCTTTCAAGCTTTTATTGACCGACTGGTGGGCATGGCTTCACATTGAGAGCACAATGCGTCATCTTGTGCAGAAATCAGTTTATAAGTTTGTAACTATGAACACAGTTGGAACACTTTTGTATCAATCAAGCTTAAAATGGCCTGACCGTTCACATACTGGAACCCTGACACACTTCACTCTTTGGAAAACACATCCGTTATGTAGGTTCAAACAACTGTGGACTGTGATTGAAATTTGAAGAATAGCACTCAACTCCAAAGGAGGTGTGGAGGAGAAAAAGGGGTTTCATCATGTTTACCACACATTACTCTCAGTTGAATACATCGCCCCTGCACCAGGGTGACAACTTGACCCAGTTCTCTAATGCTACACTACCACAGGATGTGCAACATGCTATACCTCCACTTCACAGCTTCTGTTTCTGTCCATCTGCTTCAGCCAAAATTGAAGGGAAATTGAGGGGGAAAAGAGAAGGGCATGGAGAAGATAGGTTAAGAACAAAATGAGTCAGCTTCACCTCTCTTACCAAGCATGTTATATTGAGTCGCTAGAACTATCAACTTTTGGGACCTCACCATTGAGAAAGGGAACCCAAAAAATAAATAAATTGACTCACTTGTCTAATTTTCAAATCCCCCATAATGCCATTGTCTTCGAAGGGCACTACAGTACAACGCCACTAAGAACTCCTTCCACAAACTCCAAAAACATAAACATACCCACAAGCATTGTGTATAGCCTTCAGTGCTCACGCCCAACTTTCTATATAGAACTGAATGTCCTCAGTATGCCCCTGGTTTCTTTGCCAGTGAATGAATATTCCATTAACAGGGACCAGGGTCGTTTTCCAATCACTGCGTCTGAGAGATGAGTCTCAGGGTGGCACTTAATGAAACTCAATCTCCCAAGATTCATCAATAAACTCATCAACATCACCCCTCCTGATGTTTATTTAAAGTAAAGAGTGATTTAAGCTCACAGAATGTACAGTATGTCCTTTGTTCCTTGGCCTCTATTACAAACCGCACAGAGGATGTTCCAGGGAGCTAAGTCCTTCAGGCTTATAAAGTTAGGATGGTAATCAAAAGGTGACTTATAAACAGAGCAGCTGTTTATTGGAACAACTCTGTAGGTTAATGTATATTTTTGGAGTAGCGTACTATTTTCTTTTGTGATTTCAACAATTTTTTTTGTCATCGCTCCTTACTCTTTTCACCAGCAGATGCCACTCTTTTTGTGTTAAATCTCATTGTACATTTTATGAACTGCTTTGCTTCTGTATTTGTATATTGTTGCTGCTTATCCTTGACACTTTTGTTATTTTGTTTTCTATCTAGATTTTTCTTCTTTGTCCCTTCCTGAAATGTCCGAGCACAATGCAAATATAATGCAGTCAGTGGTCTGCAAATATGCTGTTGTGTTAGCTTTTTTATGCAGGTTGGCATTTATTGTCATGAATCTTGCCCTGGGGGCAGCTCTGCAGAGTGGTGACTCGCTGGCACAGCCACAAAATTGTAAAATCTGATTTTAAACCTAACCTTAACCCTAACCTTAACCAAACTGCTAACTCGAATGCCTAACCCTAACCTCCTAACCTTAAATTAAGACCAAAAACCTATTTTTTTGTTTTCATACATTTTTACATATAGCCAATTTTGCCTTTCCACTGGCCTATCTAGCGGAAATTGCTCAGTTCTGCCTCCAGGTCAAGATTCATGACAATAAATGTCAACCTGCCTTTTTTATGTGTATGTGGCGTCCTCTAGAGGGAATTTTACTACCTAACCCTTTAGTTGACTAAAAGCTTACTGGAACTCTTATAGATGAATGTGCTTCCCTCAGATATTTGTAAAAATGTTAATGGTAAAGCAACCAATTTTGGAGATAGAAAATACCCTTGTCTAGTCCTGTGGTTACATTTAAGTTATTACAAGTTCTGTGTAGACCTCTGTAGGAAGATCTTTCAGTAAGTAAACTCAACTGAGACCCAAGGCACAGAGGCAGCACTTGATTAGCTGTGGTAAGGGTAAAGTGAAACCACATCCTGCCAAGATAACGACACAACTCTGAAGAGCATAGAAGCAGAAAGAATGGAATGACAGGCCTAACATAATTAGTCAGACAGGGGTCATTGTTTCAGATGGCCCAATATGGCTATTATATATTAATTAGCATACACACTGATGTGAAAATAAAATCCATACTTGAGTTTACCCTGATAATTAACTTGTGTAATTAAGTTGGTGTCTAACTCCCAGTCAACATACCATGAGAATGGGCTGTTTGAACAGCTTCTGTTGTTGCGAAATTGAGTTTGCAGTGAGTGATTTCAATTAAGCCATGACAGACTTAGACTTATCTTGCGTAATTGTGTCTATCTTTTTCTGCAGCTGAATGGAAAAAGTTTTTGAAGTGGGTGACTGAAATGCTTGTGGGTGAAAAGTGGTCATGGGGTTTGTGCTAAGTCGTTGACTTGCGTCATCATGAGCAACCTTGCCCAGACCTAAAAAAAAAAATCAGCCTGTGCCCACATTCTGGAAACTATAGTTTTTTGGTCGAGTAGTATGCATGCTTGACACTGAAATGCAAATGACTGACAACTAAGGTTTGATATCAAACAGTTACACAGGCATTCTCTCTTTGACCAAGAGAATGAGCAACTGTGGCCATCCTTATTTTACTACCACTGAGCAGGAAGAGGAAGCCAAGCAAGCCGCCAGCATTGTGACACACCCAATTCAACTTCCACCATCTCTATCAGCACACAACACTGTAGGTCATATGTGAGGGGGGTGAGTGTTCCTCTTGTGTCTGCATCAGTTACTCAGACACAGACACCAGCAGCTAGAGGTCATGGAGCCAAAACAGATCAAAGAGGGATATCTGGTCAAAAAGGTAAGGGTGATAAAGGAAAATATCTTCCTGTCAAATAACATTGATTAGTGTATGTCTTTGTGTTTACCTTGGTCCAGACTTTAACATTGTAAATGTGCTGTTGACAGCTTAGTTACAAGGCGATAGATTATCTCACATTTGAGAGGGTTAGGGACAAGATCCTTCGATAGAGACGATGACAAGAGTTAGCAACGTCAAGTCAGCTGGCAATATGTTTGACCAGTTACATGTCCAATTTGAGCTGTCAGTCAAGTGCTTTAAATTAAACTGAAGGTTAGTATAGTAGTTTTAGGACTATTTCCATTTGGCCTTGAGACTTGATCGCTTTGCTCAGTTTAAACATTTAGAGACTGAGAGCAGATATCAACAAAACTGTTTCACCCACAAACCTCATTATCTGAAAATGACTTTGTATTTCTCATGGCCTGACAAATGACTAACACAGATGATGGGTCTCGTCAAAGCAGACAGACTCTTAGTCTGTGGTCAGATGACGACGGATAACCCATGATCTCACTGGATTAATCAAAATCTACCTTCATCTATTGAATAGAAGATGATGGAATAATCTTCCCATAAATCTTACAGGTAGAATACACCTCTTCAGAATTGCATAGCTTACAAAGTTTTTATATTTATTCTCATCAATACCAATGACCCGACCGAATATATTCTTTAAAAAAGTATACTTGGTCATAACAGACTTTATATGGGTAAAATAAAGCTCATAGAATAAAAAGGAAAGTTTTACATCTTCCTAAGTCTGAGGGTGCTTTTCAACCTTTCAGACTTTGAATTGTATCTACTCGCCACCCAGGGTGAAGGAACAAGGGGTACATACTGAAGATGTGCATGCTCATACCCAGAATCTTTTCACATGTCAATTTACAAAGGAAACAGCTAAGAACATGAACAACTTCATAGTTAAGAACACTATAACAATATGGAAGAAAAAGAAATGTATTATACAAGAACAGAAACATTACCATAATGAACAATCCTTGGATAGCTTTTCAGAATTCACCGATTAAATTGGTCCACATGAAAGGCAAAAGGCATAGAAACCGTAAATGACTTGGTAACAAGAAATGCATGTATTTCCATGACAGAATTAAAATGCTGTTTTGGACTGACCAATGTAGATATTTTCAAATACATACTACTTCAAAGTTTTATATCAAGTCATTACGATTTGAAATCTTTTGGAGATCAGAGAGATCTTGAGGGAATCCTATTTGAGTCAGAAAAGGATATTCATATGATAGGTGAGATATACAAAACCTTGCAGAGAGCATATTCAACTGACAGTCTCTTAGAAAAATAAAATATCTATTGGAACCAAGACTTAAAAATAACTGATATTGGCACACGATGGAGGGAATGTTGGAACATAACTGACAAAATGACAGTTAACTAAAATGTATGCTTAATCCAGTATAAACAAATGTATAGATTTTATTACACAAGAGACACAATTCACAAATTCTACAGCACAATGGCAGAGTCTTAAGTGTAAAACTAACAATGACTCAATAATCCATGCCTTCTGGGAATGCTATGGGCGGAGTTAGAAAGTTGGCTTTATTAAAATGTAAATGTTCTTTTAATCTATCTGTCTGCATATTTAAATGACATGGCATATGAGAGCAGTGAGATACCCAATGGTTTGAATGATACTTTTCTCGTCAATTATCTAGAAAACCGTATACTTAAATTGGAAATCAACCAATCCTTCATCATTAACACAATGGAATGGTCAAATGCTTTATTATCTAAATGTTGAAAGTGCTTGGGCGACAGAGAGAAACAAAATGGTGCAGTTTCTGGGCAGGGGTGATGTTGTGGATGTTTGTGAGGCTCTTTATGTTGTCATTTGTAATGTGTATGTTTTGTTTTGTTTGTAATTCTTACAAAAGACAAATGAATAGAACATGATTTTGTCATGTCACATATACTGTACTTCACATATAAACTTTTGCCTGTGCTATATTCTTATGCGCAACAAGAACATTTCACATAAAACTAAGTATTTGTATTTATGAATATGTTATTTATGGTGTGTATTACCTTAAGATTTGTTCTCAAGTAACATCCCTCTTTGTGAGGATTGATTAGGCAACATTCACTCACTCACTTCCCATAAATCTGTATGCTGAACAGCATTTCTTATGTAAAGAAAAGTCATGTACAGCAGATTCTTAATTTGCATTTATGGAATAGGGGAAGTTGGGATTGAAAACAAAACACTGCTAGAGGCAGTTGCATTCAAATGCAGAGGTTAATATGTGTTGTTTTATGTATTCCCTCATCCCAGCCCTCAATATTTGATAAATGCATTGTGTAAATTAAATACATTTTATGCCCAGCATTCAGGCAAGTCAATTTGGAACAAAGTCCATTTGGTAACACTTCACATGATGTTTCTATTATACCCGTTTAATAACAATGTAATCTTCTCTAACGCGTTTCTAACTGCATTGTATTTGTTTTGTAGTAACGTAATACCTGTGGTATAGGGACTGATTGATTGATTCTATCAACATATACATTTATTTCTGTATTGTTCAGGGCACAGTGTTGAACTCGTGGAAGGTGGTGTGGGTGGTGTTGTCTGATGATGGGGTGGAGTTCTTCAAGAGAAAGGCAGACAGTGCCCCCAAAGGAATGATCCCACTCAAGGGAGCTGTTCTGACCAGCCCCTGTCAGGACTTCAGCAAGAGGACGGTACGGACACTACTAAATACAAGTACAAGCGTCTATCATTACCGTAGTGCTCCAAACAGTCTAGTTCCTGACCTGACCTCACAATTTTGGCAACATACAAAATTAAATTAAAGTACAATGAAAAACATTCACCCCCCATACATCAAACATATAATATAACATTGCCAATTTCTTTCAGCTGGTTTTTAAGCTCAGCACGGCCAAGAAACAGGACCATTTCTTCCAGGCCACACACCTGGAGGAGAGAGAGTCCTGGGTGAAGGACATCAAGAGGGCCATCACCTGTTTGCAGGGGGGCGTAAAGTTTGCCAGGAAGTCGACACGGAGGTCCATTCGCCTCCCTGATACCATCAACCTCAGGTAGGACCTCTGACTTGTCTTACTTACCACCTATGATCCACAATACGCTTGCAGGAGCTACATTCATGTCTTCGGAACTATAGCCATCATTCACTTGATAACTTTCTAAGTATTGTCTGCTTTGTTGTCTGCCTTTTCCCAGTGAGCTATACATTCTAATGAGAGACCAGGAGAATGGAGTCAAAGAGCAGAAGCTGGAAAAGGATAGGAGAGTCTACAATCACTGCTTCACAGGTATAGTAGTACATATAGGGACTTGGGTGACAGGGGATTTCCTTTTAATTTGTATTTATCCAGGTCAGACTAAAGGGAGCCTTATTGAGCCATTGAGTCTCACTCATTGAGTCACATTGCGATAGATCATACCAGCTTTGATTCTCTTCTTCATGCAGGTGGTACGGTGGTGGACTGGCTGATCTCTAAGGACAAGGCCAGGAACAGGCCTGAGGCTCTGATGTTGGCTACAGGACTCCTGAACGAAGGATTCTTACAGCCCGCAGGGGACGTGTCCAAAGAGGGGGTCGAGGGAGGGGCAGTGTCCACCGTCCTCGATGAGCCAAATGCACTCTACTACTTTGTGAGTGATGGACTGATTGTTTTTGTTAGTCATGTAGCTGTTAGTGTCTATATATTCTTCCATATTTGCTAGATTTGAAGATATGGTGGTCATTGCTAGAAGACCACACAGACTAGGTGATGTTTATAACGACAGAAATGTTCAAACATACGTATGTAAAAGCTATAATCTATTCTAAGTGAGGATGAGATGAGATAATACTGTATCCTAATGTTTCTTTACCTTGTATGGTGTGTTGCAGGCAGACAGTGGGTTCTTCTGTGAAGGCTACTCCAGTGATGAAGACGTGATTGTGAAGGAGGAGTTCAGGGGTAACATCATAAAACAAGGCTGCTTACTCAAACAGGTAAGACTGATAACACTGTGTAAATCGACATTAAATATTTAGTTGATGAACTAATGTGATTATTACCGGATCAGATATTTTGGGATGTACTGAATGATGCTGTATTACATACTTAAGTTAATTAAATGAATGACAAAATATTATTGTCAGTAAGCATCACTTTCATTTTCAGAATTGCAGTTAAGTTCTCTCTTTCACAAAAGATTGAAACATGCATAATGTCTTCGAAAAAAAGGTGCTGCATCGGCTGTCCCCAGAGTTGGTGGAAAGTGAGAGGGCTGTAGGCTGTCTATAAATAGGGCCTTTCGATGAAGGAGGAAGTGAAAGTTCCCCACAGCACCATGTCTTTGGTCGGTGCTGTTTTTACGACTGAAAGTGATCAGAATCAGAAGAGCAGACTGCCCGTCATGCTCTCTTTTTTTCACCCTAGGGACATCGGAGGAAAAACTGGAAGGTGCGGAAATTCATCCTCCGGAACGATCCGGCTTATATTCACTATTATGACCCCACCAAGGTACAGGATTAGAGAGTGGAACCTCACCCAAAATTTGTTTCAATGTCGATATTATTTTTCAAGAACATAACATGAAAAACATCTTTATCTTTACCTCGCTCTTTTCTAATGTCCATAATTTTTCTCCTTCCTGTCTTTGTCTGTCGCTAATCTGCTCTTTATTTCCCTTCAATCACTATTTCTCTCCCTTCCCCACTCTCACTCTCTCTGTAGGGTGATGAGTACCCTCTGGGCTCTATCCACCTGCGAGGGTCTGTGATCACAGCGGTGGAGTTTGTTCCTGATGGTGAGTTACACTGAACCAAGTCCCACACTAGCTCAGTGTGACTAGGACTATGAAGTGTAATTGCCGTTTCCTGTCAGCAATTCTCTTTTAACTTGTTCTTCAAAACATTTTTCTTCTTCATCTTTTCTCGGCTCAGCCAAGAGGTATGATGTTGATGGGAATCTCTTTGAGATCATCACTTCAGACGAGACACACTATTTCCTCCAAGCCGCTACATCTGAGGAGAGGAATGAGTGGATCAAAGCCATCCACACGGTGTCAAAAACCGGAAAATAATCACAACAGGATCCATAGCTACTCTTAACACCTCACATGAAGGGATATGGAATATGGACGGACATGTTCAAAACATTGTTGCAGAGCCAGAAGGAATCCGAACCGATCTGATCTGAATGATCCTAAACTCTGCTTTTACGGTTATTTCAAGAGTTTTAGGTTTGATATTGTATTTATGTTGAGTGATTATGAATTTCCTCTTCATGTTGATCAAATGCTCCCTCACTTGCTTTTCAACATTCAACCTGATGTGGGGGCACTCTCACCTTTAGATATATTTATCACAGGCAGGCTGTGAAGAAGGGTGCAATGATCTCTGTGTAGAAAGGTGTGAAGTTCTGTAGTGGTTTCTGGTGTGGCCTTCTGCTTTTCCATCCAGCTGCCTGGCAAAAATCATTGCCTTACATCAGATAGCGTGTCGATTTTGCCTGCACCGGTTGAGGGACGAGCGTCACGGAGGTTTGAAGCCATCTGACGTGAGACAATAGTGAAAAATAGGACAGTTAGAAGAATCTCAACATTCTAGCCAGTTCCTATGACCAAACAAACACATCATATCCTGCAAATAATTTCCGAACTCTGAGGACCCGTCACTGTGGGTTTCATGATGTTTCTAAATCATATCACTTGATATACACATGGTCTCTGCACTGGCTGTATGTGGCTGTGTACTAACTCCATTGTCTGTCAAAAAGCCCTTACAATTCTTTGTTCCACAGTATTACACATGTTAATTAACCTCTTGGGGCTAGGTGGGACGCTAGCGTGCCACCCGTGGTGCACTCCATCAACAGCAGGTGCATTTCAAGAGCGGCAAATTTGAATCCAAATAAATGTCAAAATTCAAATTTTTCAAAAATACAACTATTTTACACCATTTGAAAGATAAACATCTCCTTAATCTAACCACGTTTTACGATTTCAAAAAGGTTTTACGGCGAAAGCATAAATTTAGAGTATGTTAGGACAGTACATTTACAAGAGTTGTGTGTAATGTTTTGTCAAGTCAAAGACAGGGTCACCAAAACCATAAAACCAGCTAAAATGATGCACTAACCTTTTACAATCTCCATCAGATGACACTCCTAGGACATTATGTTAGACAATGCATGCATTTTTAGTTCTATCAAGTTCATATTTATATCCAAAAACAGCGTTTTACTATGGCATTGATGTTGAGGAAATCGTTTCCCTCCAATAACCGGCAGTCAAGTCAGCGTCACAAATTAAATAATTAAAATTAGAAAACATTGGTAAAATATTATATTGTCATTTAAAGAATTATAGATTTACATCTCTTGAACTCAATCAACTTGCCAGATTTAAAAATAACCTTACTGGGAAATCACACTTTGCAATAATCTGAGCACTGCGCCCAGAAAAATACGCGTTGCGATACAGACTAGACGTCATGTTGGGGAGATCTAAAATCGAAAATACTATGTAAATAATCCATTACCTTTGATTCTCTTCATCAGATGTCACTTCCAGGTATCACAGGTCCATAACGAATGTAGTTTTGTTCAAAAAAGCTCATCATTTATGTCCAAAAATCTCCGTCTCGTTAGCACATGATGTAAGCCAGCCGGACTTCTCGTCATGAACGAGGGGAAAAAATATATTTCCGTTCGTTCAAACATGTCAAACGTTGTATAGCATAAATCATTAGGGCCTTTTTTAACCAGAACATGAATAATATTCAAGGTGGACGAATGCATACTCTTTTATAACGTATTGGAACGAGGGTACCCAACATGAACTCGCGCGCCAGGTGTCTAATGGGACATCATCGTTCCATGGCTCTTGTTCGGTCAGATCTCCCTCCAGAAGACTCAAAACACTTTGTAAAGGCTGGTGACATCTAGTGGAAGCAATAGGAAGTGCCAAAATATTCCTAAGCCCCTGTGTTTTTCAATGGGATAGGTTTAAAGTCAATACAACACATCAGGTATCCACTTCCTGTCAGAAAATGTCTCAGGGTTTTGCCTGCCAAATGAGTTCTGTTATACTCACAGACACCATTCAAACAGTTTTAGAAACTTTAGAGTGTTTTCTATCCATATATAATAAGTATATGCATATTCTAGTTACTGGGTAGGATTAGTAACCAGATTAAATCGGGTACATTTTTTTTATCCAGACGTGCAAATGCTGCCCCCTAGACCCAACAGGTTAAAGATCTACTCTGTCTCCACCTTCCGGTTACTATCAAAAAGTAAATGTCCAAAAAAGTAAGTACTGGTTGTAAAAATCAAGAATTGTGTGCCTCTATTATTTGACATGCGCCTTTGGTTTGTGACTCTCATGTTAATCTACTCCAACCGGGCATTACGGCATCATGGAAGATGAATTGACTTTCACAAAAAAGCATCACGTCAAACCTCTCACCTCAGCTAAAGACCGCTTCTCCAACCGTTTATTTCATTTAAACTCGACCTACTCTCCTACACAAGCTATTCTTCATACAGTTACCCAGGATGTAGTGCTCAGCGATTAGTGATTTTTGAGGTTGGTTTGATTATTAAAAAAATAATCTGTTTTTTTTTATTTCAGTTTCAATGATTTGGGTTGAATGCTGTAACACAGAATAAAACAATTAATAGTCCCATGATGGTAGTGACTGCCATTGCTGATTATCACTTAACAATCATTTATTCACATTACTTTACTTTAATAAAATATTTCAGTTGTTGTATATATTACATTTGATGACTATTATTTAATTCCAAGTCATCACTCATCTCTATAGAGCTGCTGCCTATGCTGTGTGACAAAATCCATATTTTGTAGTTCTTCAAAGTAATTAAGGCATACTTGTATGACTGCTGAGTACCAGCTGTTAATCACTCAGATCATGTATTTTCAGGTAGAGATACATCCTGAAGCAACCGCTGCTCTCTATATCCCCTTATGATCTTGCATGCTTCTGCCTTTCCCTTAGCAGGCATAACAAGAAACACACACTGGACCAGTAGATGTGGAATTGTATTATGGTAATTGTAGTTAATTACCATGTTGTGTACACTAAACTATGTAGAATATTGGCCTGTTGGAAACTACAACTCCCTACTACATACCACATTTCATTCAGGCTGGATCTGATTTATATCTAGAGAAATGTGTGCCTTGGGCTCAGAAAAAAAATGAACAAAATGTAATTTAAATAATTGAACCAGAAGTTGGTCAATTAGTTGTTTAAAACATTTTAAATAACAGAAGTTTTGGTTAATCGCTCAGCACTACTTGCAACACTTTGCAACACTACTTGCAACACCTGGAAGTTTGTCTGTGTTTTTTGGGGATGAACACAGGAGGGCACTATATGTCAAAATATGTCACTTTAAACTGTTCTCACCAGCATATCACCTGGTCTCATGGCATGCACACAGTTATCACTGACACTGGTTAATACAGTCCACTTTGAAAGGTAATGGGATTGCCTAAAATTTGGAAAACACATGTAAATGTAAAGATCAGCAGGATGCTGATTAGTCTCACTGGTAAACATATTTAGTCAATATTCCAGGAAAGGAGAACACCCATTGGAGAATACTTGATACCCAGTGTTGACATTACTGTACTAACAATGATGTGTTAAAGATCAGTACATGGCTAATCTTGCTCATGCTACGTAGCATAAACACAGCTGATGATTAGAATGAGTAACAGTGAAGGGCTAGAAGGAAAACAACTACTATTAAAGGATGGACATACCAACACCTGCAAACACATTGATCTGTTAAGGGTCAGTGGTTCTGCTCTGATCATTTCATTTCTAGACTCCAGACAGCAGAATAGTGATCTTTAACTGAGCCACCTTCTCACCCTTTCCTTATTCAAAGCGAGTAGTCATAATGTGTCCAGTCTTCTTTTCACTCACCGTTAACAGCGCTAAGCCCCTCTGTCTAGGGCTAAATGATGCAGATGCCAAGAGCTGATCCGTGTACTTGTGTGTCCATTCATTAATCTGGGCTCTGAGGCAAAAAACTGTCTGCATACCAAACCCCTGACTGTTAGCTTGTGTGTAACACCTCAGCTGACTGAGTACCACAGGAGGTTGGTGGCACCTTACTTGGGGAGAACAGGCTTGTGGTAATAACTGGAGCGGAATCAGTGGAATGGTATCAAATACATCAAAAACATGGTTTCCAGGTGTTTGATGCTATTCCATTTGCTTCGTTCCAGACATTATTATGAGCTGTACTCCCCTCAACAGCCTCCACTGCTGAGTACACTCCTGTCCAATTAGACCCACTCTAACTCCATCACCAGGTTAAGCTGATGGCCTGAATGGGAAACAGCCATGCTGTATCCGGACATACTCAGTGATGTGGCTAAGATGTAAAGCCTGTTACTTATTATTTTTCTTTGGATGTTATCTGCATCCAGGTTGAGCCTTGCTACTGTACCAGCAGAAACATGGAGCACTCCTTGTCAGTAAGTCATTAAGTCATTTTTTCCCTTACATTGCATGTGTAATGCGTGTATATGGGAGGCGAAGTCAAGGGCAGGAGAGCGGAGTATAATAAACAGGCACACTTTAATACCGGTTACCAAATGACAGCACATAACACATACAAGTGCCAAAAACACGGTCTAAAACAAAAGTGCAACGCCTGACAATAATCCACGTAACAAATAACAATCACTCACAAATACAACATGGGGAACAGAGGGTTAAATAATAAAACAAGTGATAGGTGAGTGAAGCCAGGTGGGATAATGAAAAGTGGATCGGCGGTGGCTAGA
This sequence comes from Salmo salar, assembly GCF_965601325.2. NCBI lineage: Eukaryota > Metazoa > Chordata > Actinopteri > Salmoniformes > Salmonidae > Salmo > Salmo salar. The sequence goes on along the minus strand of NC_138308.1, from coordinate 19,791,523 downwards.
AAGCCGGTGACTTCGACCGCCGAACGCCGCCCGAACAAGGAAAGGGACCGACTTCGACTGAAGTCGTGACAGCATGATACCATTACAAGAGCTACAGTGCCTGCTGAAAGCATTCACACCACTTGACCTTTTCACATTTTGTTGTGTTACAGCCTGCATTAAATTTGATTAAATAGAGATGTGTAAAAGCCAGCGACTCAAACAGTACCCCATAATGTCAAAGTGGAATATTTTATTTTGAAAACAATTCAAATGAATTAAAAATAAAAAGCTGAAATGTCTTGAGTCAATAAGAATTCAACCCCTTTGTTATGGCAAGCCTAAATAAGTTCAGGAGTAAAAATGTGCTTAACAAGTCACATAACAAGTTGCATTGTAGGCTCTAACCTAATTTATAGTTGAAGTCAGAAGGTTACATACACCTTAGCCAAATACAATTAAACTCAGTTTTTCACAATTCCTGACATTTAATCCTAGCAAGAATTCCCTGTCTTAGGTCAGTTAGGATCACCACTTTTTTTAAGAATGTGAAATATCAGAATAATAGTAGAGAGAATGATTTATTTCAGGTTTTATTTCTTTCATCATATTCCCAGTGGGTCAGAAGTTTACATACACTCAATTAGTATTTGGTGGCATTGCCTTTAAATTGTTTAACTTGGGCCAAACATTGTGGGTAGCCTTCCACAAGCTTCCCATAATGAGTTGGGTGAATTTTGGTCCATTCCTCCTGACAGAGCTGGTGTAACTGAATCAGGTTTGTAGGATCCATGCTCGCACACGCTTCAGTTCTGCCAACATATTTTCTATAAGATTGAGGTCAGGGCTTTGTGATGACCACTCCAATACCTTGACTTTGTTGTCCTTAAGCCATTTTGCCACAACTTTGGAAGTATGCTTGGGATCATTGTCCATTTGGAAGACCCATTTGCGACCAAGCTTTAACTTCCTGACTGATGTCTTGAGATGTTGCTTCAATATATCCACATAATTTTCCTTCTTCATTATGCCATTTATTTTGTGAAGTGCACCAGTCCCTCCTACAGCAAAGCACCCCCACAACATGATGCTACCACCCCCGCGCTTCACGGTTGGGATGGTGTACCTTGTCCTGCAAGCCTCCCCTTTTTCCTCCAAACATAACGATGGTCATTATGGCCAAACAGTTCTATTTTTGTTTCATTAGACCAGAGGACATTTCTCCAAAAAGTACGATCTTTGTCCCCATGTGCAGTTGCAATCCATAGTCTGGCTTTTTTATGGTGGTTTTGGAGCAGTGGCCTCTTCCTTGCTGAGCGGCCTTTCGGGTTATAGGACTCGTTTTACTGTGGATATAGATACTTTTGTACCTGTTTCCTCCAGCATCTTCACAAGGTCCTTTATTGTTCTGGGTTTGATTTGCACTTTTCGCACCAAAGTACATTCATCTCTAGGAGACAGAACGCGTCTCATTCCAGAGCGGTATGATGGCTGCGTTGTCCCGTGGTGTTTATACTTGCGTACTGTTGTTTGTACAGATGAACGTGGTACCTTCAGGCTTTTGGAAATTGCTCCCAAGGATGAACCAGATTTGTGGAGGTCTACACTTTTTTCTGAGGCCTTGGCTGATTTCTTTTGATTTTCCCATGATGTCAAGCAAAGAGCCACTGCGTTTGAAGGTAGGCCTTGAAAGAAATCCACAGGTACACCTCCAATTGACTCAAATTATGTCAAATAGTGTCACGTCCTGACCAGTATAAGGGTTATTTGTTATTGTAGGTTGGTCAGGACGTGGCAGAAGGGAATTTGTTTTATCTGGTTCGGGGTGGTGGTTTATTTAGTAGAGCGTTTGATTTATTATTTCCGGGTTTTTGGGTAATGTTCTATGTTTGTATTTCTATGTGGTCTCTGGTCTTTTTGTATTTCTATGTCTGGTTTATTGGGGTTGGACTCTTTTTTGGGGCGGGCACATGGGTAGTTTGGCTGGGCGAGGAGTGAGCCCCAGGCCAAATCCCCGTACCTTTTCTGGGCAACCAGTGAATGGACAGGTCCCGTGCTTCGGGGTCATGGGTACTGTGGCGAGGCCAAGTATTTTTAGGCCGGTACGCGCAATACCAGCGCCCCGCATTTGAAAGGGGGAAGTGGGCATCCAGCCAGTAAGGGTGGAGCCAGTACTGCGCTCGAGACCGCCAGTGCGCCTTCACGGTCCAATATATCCTGTTCCCGCTCCCCGCACTAGCCTTGAGGTGCGTGTTCCCAGGCTGATACCTCCAGTACCAGCACCACGCATCAGGCTTCCAGTGCGTCAACCCAGTCCGACTCAGCCTGTTCCCGCTCCCAGCACTAGCCCTGAGATGCGTGTTCCCAGGCTGATACCTCCAGTACCAGCACCACGCATCAGGCTTCCAGTGCGCCAACCCAGTCCGACTCGGCCTGTTCCCGCTCCCCGCACTAGCCCTGAGGTGCGTGTCCCAAGACTGGCACATCCAGTACCAGTACCACGCATCAGGCTTCCAGTGCGTCAGCCCAGCCTCCAGAGTATCCGGCAACAGTGTGCAGTCCAGAGTATCCGGCAACAGTGTGCAGTCCAGAGTATCCGGCAACAGTGTGCAGTCCAGAGTATCCGGCAACAGTGTCTAGTCCAGAACCGAGGGAGACTGCCTGCGATCCGGAACCGAGGGAGTGTGCCTGCGACCAGGAACCGAGGAGGTCTGCCTGCGACCCGGAACCGAGGGGGTCTGCCTGTGACCCGGAACCGAGGGGGTCGGCCTGCAACCCTGGACCGAGGGAATCTACCTGCGACCCGGAACCGAAGGGGTCTGCCTGCGACCCGGAACAGAAGGGGTCTGCCTGCGACCCGGAACCGAAGGGGTCTGCCTGCGACCCGGAACCGAAGGGGTCTGCCTGCGACCCGGAACCGGGTGAGTCTGCCTATGACCCGGAACCGGGTGAGTCTGCCTATGACCCGGAACCGGGTGAGTCTGCCTATGACCCGGAACCGGGTGAGTCTGCCTATGACCCGGAACTAAGTAAGTCAGTTGACGATCCGAAACTAAAAATGATTAACTATGTATTTAATGAGTCTGCCTACAGTGTGGAAAGGAAGAGGTCTGCCTACGATCCGGAACAAGGGGAGTCTGCCTACGGCCCGAAACTAATCAAGTCTGTCTGCATTCTGGAGGACAGTAGGCCGGAGCCAGAACCACCTCCTGTAGAGGTGGGTTGGGGAGGGGGGGTGTAGCACAAGTGCCGTCGGTGACGGCAGCCACCCTCCCTTTAGTTTAGGGGGATGTTTTTGTTGTTGTTTTGTTTTTTTTGGTTTATTTATGAGGTGCATCCGGGGTCTGCACCTTTGGGGGGGGGGGGGTACTGTCACATCCTGACCAGTATAAGGGTTATTTGTTATTGTAGGTTGGTCAGGACGTGGCAGAGGGTATTTGTTTTATGTGGTTCGGAGTGGTGGTTTATTTAGTAGGGCGTTTGATTTATTATTTCCGGGTTTTTGGGTAATGTTCTATGTTTGTATTTCTATGTGGTCTCTGGTCTTTTTGTATTTCTATGTCTGGTTTATTGGGGTTGGACTCTCAATTGGAGGCAGATGTTTTCTCGTTGCCTCTGATTGGGAGTCCTATATATGGGTATGTGTTTGGTTTAGTGTTTGTGGGAGATTGTTTCTTGTTTTGCGTGTGTGAGCCTAACAAGACTGTTTTGTTGTTCGTGAGTTCTTCGTTTTTGTTATTTTGGTGTTCACTTTATTTAAAATAAATACAAGATGACCATCCACATTCCTGCTGCGTTTTGGTCCTCCATTCCCGACGACAACCGTTACAAATAGGCTATCAGAAGCTTCTAAAGCCATAACATAATTTTCTGGAATTTTCCAAGCTGTTTAAAGGCACAGTCAACTTAGTGTATGTAAACTTCTGACCCACTGGAATTGTGATACAGTGAATTATAAGTGAAATAATCTGTCTGTAAACAATTGTTGGGAAAATTACTTGTGTCATGCACAAAGTAGATGTCCTAACTGTCTTACCAAAACTATAGTTTGTTAACAAGAAATTTGTGGAGTGATTGAAAAACGAGTTTTAATGACTCCAACCTTAAACATGTAAACTTACGACTTCAACTGTATATATACAGTACCAGTCAAGTTTGGACACACCTACTCATTCAAGGGTTTTTCTTCATTCTTACAATTCTTACAATGTTCTACATCAAAACTATGAAATAACACATATGGAATAATGTAGTAACCAAAAAAGTGTTAAAGAAATCAAAATGTATTTTATATTTGAGATTCTTCAAAGTAAACAACGTTTGCCTTGACAGCTTTGCACACTCTTGGCATTCTCTCCACCAGCTTCACATAGAATGTTTTTCCAACAGTCTTGAAGGAGTTCCCACATATGCTGAGCACCTGTTGGCTCCTTTTCCTTCACTCATCCCAAACCATCTCAATTGGGTTGAGATTGGGTGATTGTTGAGGCCAGGTCATCTGATGCAGCACTCCATCACTCTCCTTCTTTGTCAAATAGCCCTTACACAGCCTGGAGGTGTTTTGGATCATTGTCCTGTTGAAAAACAACTGATAGTCCACTAAGCACAAACCAGATGGGATGGCGTATCGCTCCAGAAAGCTGTGGTAGCCATGCTGGTTAAGTGTGCCTTGAATTCTAAATAAATCACTGACAGTGTCACTAGCAAAGCACCCCCACACCATCCCACCTTCTCCTACATGCTTCACGGTGGAACCCACACACGCTGAGATCTTCCATTCACCTACTCTGCATCTCACAAAGACACGGCGGTTTGAAACAAAAATCTTACATTTGGAATCATCAGACCAAAGGACAGATTTCCACCAGTCTAATATCCATTGTCTCGTGTTTCGTGGCCCATGCAAGTCTCTTCTTCTTATTGGTGTCCTTTAGTAGTGGTTTCTTTGCAGGAATTTGACCATGAAGGCCTGATTAACGTAGTCTCCTCTGGACAGTTGATGTTGAGATGTGTCTGTTACTTGAACTCTATGAAGCATTTTTTTGGGCTGTAATTTCTGAGGCTGGTAACTCTAATGAACTTATCCTCTTCAGCAGAGGTAACTCTGGGTCTTCCTTTCCTTTTGTGGTCCTCACGAGAGCCAGTTTTATCATAGCGCTTGATGTTTTTTTAATTAATTGTTCAGCAGCCTTATGGCCTGGGGGTAGAAGCTGTTATTAAGGAGCCTTTTGGTCCTAGACTTGGCGCTCCGGTACCGCTTGCCGTGCGGTAGCAGAGAAAAGTCTATGACTTGGGTGACTGGAGTCTCTGATAATTTTATGGGCTTTCCTCTGACACCGCCTTTTATATAGGTCCTGGATGGCAGGCAGCTTGGCCCCAGTGATGTACTGTGCCGAACGCACTAGGTTCTGCAGCGCCTTGCGGTCAGATGTCGAGCAGTTGCCATACCAGGCGGTGATGCAACCGGTCAAGATGCTCTCGATGGTGCAGTTGTAGAACTTTTTGAGGATTTGGGGACTGATGGGGTCACCTTGGGTTCATGAAAGGGGCTGTACCAAATGATTGATGTATTATAATAATTGATTATGCTTATGTTGTATTAATAGAAGGGGAAGGGCTATAAGACACCCCCCCCCCCCCCCCCCCCCCCCCACACACACACACACTACATTTATAGGGTCCTGGACCACAGATGATCAATATATGCATTATAATGTTTAATACTGTTCCACAGTTCTTTTCTAGTCTCTGCCTCTTTCAACCTGTTGGGGCTACAGGTTAGCAATGAACCCTGAGACGGGATTGCTAGCAAGGCTGGAAATTCAAAACATCAAAAATCTAATAATTTCAATTTCTCAAACAATCAACTATTTTACACAATTTAAAAGATAAACATCTCCTTAATCTAACCACATTGTTCGATTTTCAAAGAGGCTTTACGGCAAAAGCATAAAGTTAGATTATGTTAGGACAGTACATAGCCACAAAAGTACAAACATCCATTTTCAATTCAAGGTCAGGCGTCACCAAAAGCAGAAACCAGCTAAAATTATGCACTAACCTTTGACAATCTCCATCAGATGACACTCCTAAGACATTATTTTATACAATACATGCATTTTTTGTTCCATCAAGTTCATATTTATATCCAAAAACAGCATTTTACAGTAGCGGTGAAATTCAGATTTTTTTCTTCTCTGAAATGCTTCCGGTGAACAACGTTACAAATTACAAAATTACTATTAGAAAACATTGGTAAATTATAATATTGTCATTCAAATATTCATAGTTTAACATTTTGTAAATGCTACTGCATTGCCAGATTTCAAAATAACTTTACTGGGAAATCGCAATTTGCAATAAACCGGGTGCTGTGCTAAGAACAATAGGCTAGGCTATACAGGTTAGCACCATGTTGTAACCATGTAATATCAAAATTACTATTGTCAATAATCCCTTACCTTTGATTATCTTCATCCATTGGCACTTCCAGGAATCCCATGTCCACAACAAATGTGGTTTCTTTCAACAAAGTTCATAATTGATGTCCAAATAACTCCAAGTTGTTAGCGCTTCGGTAGGCTACTAAAAAGTAGCGCGGGGGGGGGGGGGGGGGGGGGGAGTCACGGCGAAAAGTAAAAAAAAATAATCTATTTACGTTCGTTCAAACATGTCAAACGTTGTTTAGCATCAATCTTTAGAGCCATTTTTAACGTGAAACATCAGTAATGTTTCAACCCGACCTCTCCTGTGTCTTGAAAAACGGATTTGAAAAATGTATCGCATCACATGATTGCGCAGGTGCAGCCAATAATGAAGTGACGACATCCCAGGGAGGTCAACTTCCCTTCCTTGTCATCCGGTCTCTGTTGATCATAGACGCTTCAAACAACTTTATAAAGATCGCTGACATCTAGTGGAAGCCGTAGGAGTTGCGAAATGAATCCTTTCTCACTGTGGTATCTATTAAACAATGATTTAAAAAAATAGTACAGCCACAAAATTCTTTTTTTCTCTCAGGTTTTCTCAGGTTTTTGCCTGCCATATGAGTTTTGTTATACTTACAGACACCATTCAAACAGTTTTAGAAAATTCCGAGTGTTTTCTATCCAAATCTGGTAATAATATGCATATCCTAGCTTCTGAGTTGGTGTAGGTGGCAGTTAAAAATGGGCACATATTTTTTTCAAAATTCTCAATACTGCCCCCTAGCCCCAACAGGTTTTAAGAAACGGTCTGAGCAGATGTGAGCCATTGCAGTCACAACAGGTAGGGGAGTAAATAAATAACAGACAAGTCAGACACACCACTGTAAGCCACACAGGAATAGAAAATGACTGCTGAGCCCTTAGAAAACACTGGAATATTGTTTTCTCCTGCAAGTTTGTATAATTGTATATGCATGGGCTTGGTCTCATGAGTAGAAGGTGTTGACGTAGGCAGTTCCATCACTAGGGGTTAACTGCAAGTATATTAAAGCAACTTTGACCTTTTTTATTTTGCAGAACTTACTCTGAAACATACGTGATGTGTTTCCGTTGTCAACTTCTGTCTGCAATTACATTAACTTCTTATGGCTGGAATCCAGTTAGCGGGATCGATATGACAACAGCCAGTGAAAGTGCAGGGCGCCAAATTCAAAACAACAAAAATCTCCTAATTAAAATTCCTCAAACATACAAGTATTATACACCATTTTAAAGCTTTACTTCTTCTTAATCCATCCACCATGTCTGATTTCAAAAAGGCTTTACGGCGAAAGCAAACCATATGATTATGTTAGGTCAGCGCCTATACACAAAAAGATCACAGCCATTTTCCAGCCAAAGAGAGGAGTCACAAAAAGCTGAAATAGAGATAAAATGTATCACTAACCTTTGATGATCATCAGATGACACGCATAAGACTTCATGTTACACAATACATGTATGTTTTGTTCGATAAAGTTCATATTTATATCCAAAAATCTCAGTTTACATTGGCGCGATATCTTAAGTAATGTTTTGCCTCCAAAACATCCAGTGATTTTGCAGAGAGCCACAACAATTTACCGAAATACTCATCATAAATGTTTATGAAAATACAAGTGTTATGCATGGAACTTTAGATAAACTTCTCCTTAATGCAACCGCTGTGTCAGATTTCAAAAAAGCTTTACCGAAAAAGCACACCATGCAATAATCTGAGTACGGCGCTCAGACACAAAAACATGCCATACAATATATCCGCCATGTTGGAGTCAACAATAGTCAGAAATAGCATTATAAATATTCACTTACCTTTGATGATCTTCATCAGAATGCACTCCCAGGAATCCCAGTTCCACAATAAATTTTTGTTTTGTTCAATAAAGTCCATCCTTTATGTCCAAATACCTCATTTTTGTTCGCGCCTTCAGTTCACAAATCCAAATTCACGACGCGCAGGTCAGACGAAAACTAAATAAATTCCATTACAGTTCGTAGAAACATGTCAATCGATGTATAGAATCAATCTTCAGGATGTTTTTATCATAAATCTGCAATAAAGTTTCAACCGGAGAAATCCTTTGTCTTCAGAAATGCAATGGAACTGAGCTACCTCTCACGTGAGCGCGCATGGCTGGGGCTCATGCCCTGCTCGCAGTCCTCTCACTCAATGAGCTCTTATTCTCCCCCACTTCACAGTAGAAGCCTCAAACAAGGTTCTAAAGACTGTTGACATCTAGTGGAAGCCTTAGAAAGTGCTTCTATCTATCTACAGTTGAAGTCTGAAGTTTACATACACTTAGGTTGGAGTCATTATTAACACTAGTTTTTCAACCACTCCACAAATTTCTTATTAGCACACTATAGTTTTGCCAAGTTGGTTAGGACATCTACTTTGTGCATAACACAAGCAATTTCCAAATGCCTGAAGGTACCACGTTCATCTGTACAAACAATAGTACGCAAGTATAAACACCACGGGACCACGCAGCTGTCGTGTCTTTGGCTATGCCGGATTAAGTGATATGACATGCTAACTTATAAAATGATTTCTCTGTAATTAATATTACCTGATTAAGCTAATCATGTAAATGTAATTAACTAGAAAGTCGGGGCACCACGGAAGAACGTTTATAGAGCTGTTATTTTCCGAATAAACTCTTAAAATACTTAGTAATATTTTACCTCGATAGCAGTCAATATTAACCCTTGTCTTATTTTCAGTCTCATAATGAAAGTTGTAAGTTCTTGGCTATCTTCACGAACCCTGGCTAACAAGTTGAATCAGCAATGCAAAATTGGGTTTAATTATTTATTTACTAAATACCTAACTAATCACACAGAATTACAAATACACAGAATACAATGACGTCATACAGAAAACGTCCTGGTGGACGGAACCTGTACCATGGCTGGTTACACAAAGGAAAGGGGGTTGGGCTTGAATGAAAGAGCGGGAAGATTTAGGAACAAAGAAACAGCAGCTATGCTATCGTAAATACATTATCTTATGCATTCTAAATTACCGCCCATTTGGAAAAGGAAAATGCAATAAATATTTACTCTGAGCTGCGCTTTGGTAGATTGGTCGTAGATGCTGGCCGGGTTGGCCAACAGATCTTCCTGTACTCGGAACAATGTCTCTGGTGGTAAATTGGATACGTGGTGGTATCTTCGTCCGTCTGTTAGACTGGATCCGTCGTCCATCCTTTCCTAGCCCACGTCGACAGCGGCAGCTGCTAACTCAACGGCTAGGAAGTATCACTTCTGTAGTGAATAAGCTCAAAGTTCATACCATTCGCCATCAAAGCTCACGCCGAGGTTGGCATAGTTCTGTCCTTGATATGTGTGTCTCCTTCTAACGTGGAGGCTGCAGCCCTCCCGTACTGGAACTACCTGGTTATCTTTTCGTCAAAGGATTATATAGTGGAGAGGGGGAGGGAGGCGTTTCATCGTTTATAACCCCTGTCTCTTCACAGGGTTGGGTTACTGATCGAGCAGGGTACTTTCCTTATTAAAACCCAAATCTCTCATTCGGAAGCTAAAATTACATTTCATCTCCTAACAAACATTTTCAATATCAAACATTTCAATTGCATAACAATTCCATGTGACTCTGATAACTAGAGGGTGTATACTTTCTCAGATACAGTTTATGTCGTCCTGTCATCAGTCATAATGTCTCAGATGACAACCGAACTGACATACATACTCATTACGTTCCCAAGCATATTTCCAACTGGTTTTATTAACAAAATATGTGGTACCTTTCCACATTTGTTTGATGTTCCCAGACTCTCTATATTTAACAGGACAGCAGTCCTTCAGTAGGGTCAGTAAGAGAGGGGAAGGGGGAAAGGTATTTATGGGGGGGGGGGTCATAAACCTTACCCACAGGCCAACGTCATGACACAGCCGTCATACGCTCAGGAAGGAGATGCGTTCTGTCTCCATGAGATGAACGTACTTGGTGCGAAAAGTGCAAATCAAACCCAGAACAACAGCAAAGGACCTTGTGAAGATGCTGGAGGAAACAGGTACAAAAGTATCTATATCCACAGTAAAACGAGTCCTATATCGACATAACCTGAAAGGCCACTGAGCAAGGAAGAAGCCACTGCTCCAAAACAACCATAAAAAGCCAGACTACGGTTTGCAACTGCACATGGGGACAAAGGTAGTACTTTTTGGAGAATTGTCATCTGGTCTGATGAAACAAAAATAGAACTGTTTGACCATAATGACCATCGTTATGTTTGGAGGAAAAAGGGGAAGGCTTGCAAGCCGAAGAACACCATCCCAACTGTGAAGCACAGGGGTGTCATCATGTTGTTGTGGGGTTGCTTTGCTGCAGGAGGTACTGGTGCACTTCACAAAATATATGGCATCATGAGGACGGAAAATTATGTGGATATATTGAAGCAACATCTCAAGACATCAGTCAGGAAGTTAAAGCTTGGTCGCAAATGGGTCTTCCAAATGGACAATGAACCCAAGCATACTTCCAAAGTTGTAGCAAAATGGCTTAAGGACAACAAAGTCAAGGTATTGGAGTGGCCATCACAAAGCCCTGACCTCAATCCTATAGAAAATTTGTTGGCAGAACTGAAAAAGTGTGTGCGAGCAAGGAGGCCTACAAAACTGACTCAATTACCCCAGCTCTGTCAGGAGGAATGGGCCAAAATTCACCCAACTTATTGTGGGAAGCTTGTGGAAGGCTACCCGAAACATTTGACCCAAGCTAAACAATTTAAAGGCAATGCCAATCAAATACTAGTTGAGTATATGTAAACTTCTGACCCACTGGGAATCTGATAAAGGAAATAAAACCTGAAATAAATAATTCTCTCTACTATTATTCTGACATTTCACATTCTTCAAATAAAGTGATGATCCTAACTGACCTAAGACAGGGAATCTTTTACAAGGATTAAATGTCAGGAATTGTGAAGAACTGAGTTTAAATGTATTTGCCTAAGGTGTATGTAAACTTCCGACTTCAAATGTAGGTATTCCTCTTGTCCAGATGGGATAGGGCAGTGTGCAGTGTAATGGCGATTGCATCGTCTGTGGACCTGCTGGGGCGGTATGCAAAATGAAGTTGGTCTAGGTTGGCCCTGTAAGGTGGAGGTGATATGATCCTTGACTAGTCTCTCAAAGCATTTCATGATGACAGAAGTGAGTGCCTTGGGGCTGTAGTCATTTAGTTCAGTTATCTTTGCCTTCTTGGGTAGAGGAACAATGGTGGCCATCTTGAAGCATGTGGGGACAGCATACTGGGATAGGGAGTGATTGAATATGTCCGTAAACACACCAGCCAGCTGGTCTGCGCATGCTCTGAGGACGCGGCTAGGGATGCCTTCTGGGCCAGCAGCCTTGCGAGGATTAACACGTTTAAATGTTGTACTCACGTTGGCCATGGAGAAGGAGAGGGGGGAGTGCACAGTCCTTGTTAGTGGGCCGCGACGGTGGTACTGTATTATCCTCAAAGCGGGCAATGACGGTGTGATCCGCGTGATCAAAACAGTCTTGAAGCGTGGATTCCGATTGGTCAGACCAGCGTTGAAAGGTTCTAGTCACTGGTACATCCTGTTTGAGTTTCTGCCTATAAGACGGTATGAGCAAGATGGCGTCATGGTCGGATTTGTCGAAGGGATGGCGGGGGAGGGCTTTGAATGCATCGCGGAAGTTAGAGTAGCAGTGATCGAATGTATTCCACAGGCGCGTAGTGCAATCAATATGCTGATAGAATTTAGGTAGCCTTGTTATCAAATTTGCTTTCTTAACCTCTATGGGCTAGGTGGGACGCTAGCGTGCCACCCGTGGTGCACTCCATCAACAGCAGGTGCATTTCAAGAGCGGCAAATTTGAATACAAATGAATGTCAAAATTCAAATTTTTCAAACATACAACTATTTTACACCCTTTGAAAGATAAACATCTCCTTAACCTCTTGGGGCTAGGTGGGACGCTAGCGTGCCACCCGTGGTGCACTCCATCAACAGCAGGTGCATTTCAAGAGCGGCAAATTTGAATCCAAATAAATGTCAAAATTCAAATTTTTCAAAAATACAACTATGTTACACCATTTGAAAGATAAACATCTCCTTAATCTAACCACGTTTTACGATTTCAAAAAGGTTTTACGGCGAAAGCATAAATTTAGAGTATGTTAGGACAGTACATTTACAAGAGTTGTGTGTAATGTTTTGTCAAGTCAAAGACAGGGTCACCAAAACCATAAAACCAGCTAAAATGATGCACTAACCTTTTACAATCTCCATCAGATGACACTCCTAGGAAATTATGTTAGACAATGCATGCATTTTTAGTTCTATCAAGTTCATATTTATATCCAAAAACAGCGTTTTACTATGGCATTGATGTTGAGGAAATCGTTTCCCTCCAATAACCGGCAGTCAAGTCAGCGTCACAAATTAAATAATTAAAATTAGAAAACATTGGTAAAATATTATATTGTCATTTAAAGAATTATAGATTTACATCTTTTGAACGCAATCAACTTGCCAGATTTAAAAATAACCTTACTGGGAAATCACACTTTGCAATAATCTGAGCACTGCGCCCAGAAAAATACGCGTTGCGATACAGACTAGACGTCATGTTGGGGAGATCTAAAATCGAAAATACTATGTAAATAATCCATTACCTTTGATTCTCTTCATCAGATGTCACTTCCAGGTATCACAGGTCCATAACGAATGTAGTTTTGTTCAAAAAAGCTCATCATTTATGTCCAAAAATCTCCGTCTCGTTAGCACATGATGTAAGCCAGCCGGACTTCTCGTCATGAACGAGGGGAAAAAATATATTTCCGTTCGTTCAAACATGTCAAACGTTGTATAGCATAAATCATTAGGGCCTTTTTTAACCAGAACATGAATAATATTCAAGGTGGACGAATGCATACTCTTTTATAACGTATTGGAACGAGGGTACCCAACATGAACTAGCGCGCCAGGTGTCTAATGGGACATCAACGTTCCATGGCTCTTGTTCGGTCAGATCTCCCTCCAGAAGACTCAAAACACTTTGTAAAGGCTGGTGACATCTAGTGGAAGCAATAGGAAGTGCCAAAATATTCCTAAACCCCTGTGTTTTTCAATGGGATAGGTTTAAAGTCAATACAACACATCAGGTATCCACTTCCTGTCAGAAAATGTCTCAGGGTTTTGCCTGCCAAATGAGTTCTGTTATACTCACAGACACCATTCAAACAGTTTTGGAAACTTTAGAGTGTTTTCTATCCATATATAATAAGTATATGCATATTCTAGTTACTGGGTAGGATTAGTAACCAGATTAAATCGGGTACATTTTTTTTATCCAGACGTGCAAATGCTGCCCCCTAGACCCAACAGGTTAATCTAACCACGTTTTACGATTTCAAAAAGGTTTTACGGCGAAAGCATAAATTTAGAGTATGTTAGGACAGTACATTTACAAGAGTTGTGTGTAATGTTTTGTAAAGTCAAAGACAGGGTCACCAAAACCATAAAACCAGCTAAAATGATGCACTAACCTTTTACAATCTCCATCAGATGACACTCCTAGGACATTATGTTAGACAATGCATGCATTTTTAGTTCTATCAAGTTCATATTTATATCCAAAAACAGCGTTTTACTATGGCATTGATGTTGAGGAAATCGTTTCCCTCCAATAACCGGCAGTCAAGTCAGCGTCACAAATTAAATAATTAAAATTAGAAAACATTGGTAAAATATTATATTGTCATTTAAAGAATTATAGATTTACATCTCTTGAACGCAATCAACTTGCCAGATGTAAAAATAACCTTACTGGGAAATCACACTTTGCAATAATCTGAGCACTGCGCCCAGAAAAATACGCGTTGCGATACAGACTAGACGTCATGTTGGGGAGATCTAAAATCGAAAATACTATGTAAATAATCCATTACCTTTGATTCTCTTCATCAGATGTCACTTCCAGGTATCACAGGTCCATAACGAATGTAGTTTTGTTCAAAAAAGCTCATCATTTATGTCCAAAAATCTCCGTCTTGTTAGCACATGATCTAAGCCAGCCGGACTTCTCGTCATGAACGAGGGGAAAAAATATATTTACGTTCGTTCAAACATGTCAAACGTTGTATAGCATAAATCATTAGGGCCTTTTTTAACCAGAACATGAATAATATTCAAGGTGGACGAATGCATACTCTTTTATAACGTATTGGAACGAGGGTACCCAACATCAACTCGCGCGCCAGGTGTCTAATGGGACATCATCGTTCCATGGCTCTTGTTCGGTCAGATTTCCCTCCAGAAGACTCAAAACACTTTGTAAAGGCTGGTGACATCTAGTGGAAGCAATAGGAAGTGCCAAAATATTCCTCAGCCCCTGTGTTTTTCAATGGGATAGGTTTAAAGGTAATACAACACATCAGGTATCCACTTCCTGTCAGAAAATGTCTCAGGGTTTTGCCTGCCAAATGAGTTCTGTTATACTCACAGACACCATTCAAACAGTTTTAGAAACTTTAGAGTGTTTTCTATCCATATATAATAAGTATATGCATATTCTAGTTACTGGGTAGGATTAGTAACCAGATTAAATCGGGTACATTTTTTTATCCAGCCGTGCAAATACTGCCCCCTAGCCCCAACAGGTTAACTGTGCCTTGAAGTCTAAATAAATCACTGACAGTGTCACTAGCAAAGCACCCCCACACCATCACACCACCCCCTTCATGCTTCATGGTGGGAACCACACAAGCGGAGATCATCCATTTACCTACTCTGCATCTCACAAAGACACGGCATTTGTAACCAAAAATCTCAAATTTGGACTCATCAGACCAAAGGACAGATGTCCACCGGTCTATTGCTCGAGTTTCTTAGTCCAAGCAAGTCTCTTCTTATTGGTATCCTTTAGTAGCAGTTTCTTTGCAGCATTTCGACCATGAAGGCCTGATTCAGTTGAACAGTTGATATTGAGATGTGTCTGTTACTTGAACTCCGTGAAGCATTTATTTGGGCTGCAATTTCTGAGGCTGGTAACTCTAATGAACATTCTCTGCAGCAGAGGTAACTCTGGGTCTTTCTTTCCTGTGGCGGTCCTCATGAGAGCCAGTTTCATCATGGCGCTTGATGGTTTTTGCAACTGCACTTGAAGAAACTTTCAACGTTCTTGAAATATTAGAAATTCATGTCTTAAAGTAATGATGAACTGTCATTTCTCTTTGCTTATTTGAGCTGTTCTTGCCATAATATGGACTTGGTATTTTACCAAATAGAGCTATCTTCTGTATACCACCCCGACCTTGTCACAACACAACTGATTGGCTCAAACACATTAAGAAGAAAATAAATTACACAAATTAACTTTTAACAGGGAATACCTGTTAATTTTAATGCATTCCAGGTGACTACTTCATGATGCTGGTTGAGATAATTCTGCCAAGCTGTCATCAAGGCAAAGGGGGGCTACTATGAAGAATCTTAAATATAAAACACTTTTTTGTTACTACACGATTCCATTTGTGTTATTAATAGTTTTGATGTCTTCACTATTATTCTACAATGTAGAAAATAGTAAAAATAAAGAAAAACTCTGGAATGAGTAGGTGTGTCCAAACTTTTGACTGGTACTGTACATATGTACAACAGCTAGCAATATCTATACCACAAAGCAGTTGTGAGCACACTAGGCATTCTATATTATACTACAACATCAGCCTAACTTAATATGGATGTTGTAAACGCACCTACTATGTAATGGCTGTCTTCGTGAAGAGAGGACCAAGGCGCTGCGGGTTGCGTGCTCAACATTATCATTTATTAAATGTGAACACCAAAAACATAAATGACGACAGGAAACAGTTTTGCATGCTCCACCAACACAATGCAAAAACAACTACCCACAATTAACAAACAAAACACATCCCTAATTATAGGACTCTCAATCAAAGGCATCTACAAACAACTGCCTCCAATTGAGAGTCCAACACCCAATTACCTAACATAGAAAATACTAAACTAGAAAGAACTTAGAAATACAAAAACATAGAACATAACCCAAAACCCGGAAATAATAAATCAAACATCCTTCTAAACAAACCACCACCCGAACCACATAAAACAAATACCCTCTGCCACGTCCTGACCAAACTACAATCACAAATAACCCCTATACTGGTCAGGACGTGACATACTAGGACAACAAGCATGTTTATGGCTAGCACATCATGGAGTCCTAGAAAGATTTAGTAGATTTTAGTAAGACTTTAGAAAGAGCTTGATATTGATGCCTCTGCATATGTTGATGTAGGGTGACCATATTTTAGTTTTCAAAAAAGAGGACATGTTCGTGAAAAAGAGGACGTATGGTCACCCTAGTATCAGCTGTCTCATTTGGAGTGTTTTTAACTTCGACTAATTTACTTTGCACACCACCATTCTTCCAATCAAAATACTGAATAAGCAGAGGGAATATTTTCACAGCACCGTGATTGCTCCCATCAGTAGAAACACCACAGTAAGGTATGTCTTCTAGTGCTTTCTGAGCTATGTCGACAGAATGTGGTGCTATCACAGCGTTAACAATTGCTTCGGTCTTAGTACAAGCGCTTGAACATTTTTGGGCAGTCTCGGAATCAGGGAAAGCCTTTTTTAACAAGGCAGACGTGCAGTCCATTGATCTGAAGCTATTGTGATGCTTCCTCCGCAGCAGTAACAACATCTTCTGTTTTACCTGCTCTCACAAAATAGTCAGTTAACATCTTGACGGTCGCCTAGGATAGGGGGCGCTACAGCGATTTTTGAAAAAAATGTGTGCCCATTTTAAACGGCCTCCTACTCAAACTCAGAAGCTAGGATATGCATACAATTAATACTTGTGGATAGAAAACACCCTAAAGTTTCTAAAACTATTTGAATGGTGTCTGTGAGTATAACAGAACTCATATGGCAGTCAAAAACCCGAGACCGATCGTAACAGGATGTGGAATTCTGAATTGCGGACTCAACTTCATCACTTTGCCTATTAATCACACCGTGAGCAATGGTTCATTGAGCACTTCCTATTGCTTCCACTAGATGTCCCCAGTCTTTACAAAGTGGTTTGAGTCTCCTACTGTGAAAACTGACTGAATGAGACGCTGTGGAAAGTGGTCACATGAGGAGGGCCATCACCATTATGACGCCGGCGCCCCTGGCTACCCTCCCCTTTCGAAACGTTTAGAAAGACAATGCAATCGTCCCCCTTGAATCTTATTGGAGCTCTGGTTGAAAAAGGCCCTAAAGATTTATGTTATACAAGGTTTGATATGGTTGAACGAACCTAAAAAAAAAAATAATGCATTTTATTGAAAGAGGAGTCCCGCGGCCGACGGAGCTTTTGGTGCAGCCTTCAGAACGCGCTAACAAGAACAAGCTATTGGGACGTAAAGGATTACCTTTTTGAACGAAAATACATTTGTTGTGGACCTGGGATTCCAGGAAGTGCTTTCTGATGAAGATAATCAAAGGTAAGGGATTATTGACAATAGTATACAAGAGTAGATTTGATATGCGATTGTTCCAAGATGGCGCTGACCTGTAACGGTAGCCTATTTTTCTGAGTATCGCATCCCCTTTTATCGCAAAGTGTGATTACCCAGTAAAGTTATTTTTAAATCTGGCATTGCAGGTGCTTTCAAGAGATGCTAATCTATAAATCTTAGAATGACAATATTACATTTTATAAATGTTTTCGAATAGTAAATTAGTAAATTGTAGCGCTGTTTCACCGGACGCATTTGAGGGAAAATAGTTAGTCAACGTTACGCGCTGATGTAAAATGCTGTTTTTATATATAAATATGAACTTTAGTGAACAAAAGAATGCATGTATTGTGTAACATGATGTCCTAGGAGTGTCATCTGATGAAAATTGTCAAAGGTTAGTGCTGCATTTAGCTGTTTTTTGGTTATTTGTGATGCATGTGGTTGGTCGGAAAATGGCTACTTTTACGATATACTCCTCTAACATAATCTAATGTTTTGCTTTTGCTGTAAAGCCTTTTTGAAATCGGACAACGTGGTTCGATTCAGGAGAGGTGTATCTATAAAACGATACAACATAGTCCTATATTTGAAAAAAAAAAAAGAAAGACATTTTGTTATGCGAATGGCGATATGATTTTTCGCTGGATGTCCGTCAGCCCGACCAGGGGTTAATTTACCTGACGAACTCTCTCCTTTAGCTGCAATTTTGTGTTTTGCAGAGCTTATGTGGGCTTCTAGGTCGCTAGCACCTTTATTTGACACTGACACGTACGTGCCAGCTTTTCAGGTCATGCATTCTGCTTCACACGGATCCCGACCAAGACGAAAACATGGGAATTTTCTCTGTAAATCGTCTGTGAATTTACACTTGTGTTTGGGCATTTTTACGCTGTTCTGGAGCCATGTGTCACTGTTGACACGCAAGCTGCTGCTCTGTCTCTTGGCTGTTGCCATGGTGAGGGTAATGTTTCAGATGCAGTTTGACCAATGTTTGCGTAGGCCTACATGACCCACCAATGGTGGCGTGTGAGAAGGCGGGACCTAAAGAGAAAGATCAAAGCCTTGCAAAACCCCAAAAACGCACACAATGAATGGCGACTGTAGAAAGCAAAAGCCAAATCCCGGACATTTTGGGCGATTTAGAAATCCCGGCCGGACGCATTTTTTTAGGTCCAAAAAGAGGACATGTCTGGGAAAAAGAAGACGTATGGTCACCCTAGTTGATGGGATCGGACTTTAAATTGAACACAGTCACGTTAGTCTCTGCGGTAGTTAGTTGGCTGGCTAAAGGTTAGCTAACGTAACAAAGCTAACGTTAGCTTACAAAGTTACAAATCACATCGCTAGATAGCAGCTGCCTAATTACATTGATATGCTTCAGAATGTCTATTCAGCGTATTATGAAAGCTAGTTAGATTTTAGTTTAGATAAACAAATGTAGTTCACCAGCTAGCTAGTTAGCTATGTAACCTTAGCTAAGTTACCTCAGCGTGACTTATTTTCTGCTGCACTGATGTTGGCTGATCGGATATCTCCCTCTATGAAGTGCAGGGGGAAATCAATGGAATAGCATCCCTTGTCAATGTTTGACAACATGGCAAAAACATCAGTTGAGACTTCAGTTCCGTTTTGAAATCCTCTGACTGAAAGTGCTGGCTACAAACACAGAAATGTTTTAATTTTTCACACCTCCATGGGGCGGGCCATCACATCCTGAAATCGCTATGAATTCTGGATATTGTGGTTAGCTTACAACAAGGCAATGTACCTGGCCTGTTTCTACTGCTGAGATGCAGAAATGCATGCATTTGCATGTAGTGAGGAAATAAAAAAAATTCTATGACACATATGATATGTTATTAACATATTTTTGGCCACATATAGTGAAATAGAGCAGCAGTGAAGTTTCTCTTTAATGGCAGCTGAAAATAAAGACCTGTCTCTCAACCTGGATGGAAAATCCTGTCCAATGTTTTCCTCATCCAGTTTCCATACTTCATTCTCACTCAGCATCAAAGCTGCCATGGTCAGATCCTCTTATTTCTGTCTGTTCGAGTGCAGCATAACCTCAAGGTTTGTGTGTGTGTGTGTGTGTGTGTGTGTGTGTGTGTGTGTGTGATAATTGTTTTGAAGGCAAGAAGGATTTTTTGGAAGGCAAGAACAGTTCTACATAGAACACCTCTGAATCTGAATAAGCTTTTTATTGGAAAAAAATCTGTATTTTTAATAGTGCCTGAGCAATAGTATTTCCTTCAGTGTTTAAACTTTAACATCAGGAGTTTGAGTAATCTGATATGTTTAAAAAGATAGGTGTGGGAATGTTTCAAACTGTACCTACAGTCTATGCAGAAAGTATTCAGACCCTTGACTTTTTCCCAATGTTGTTACTTTACAGCCTTATTCTAAAATTGATCAAATATATATTTGCTCTAATCAATCTACACACAATACCCCATAATGACAAAGCAACTGTTTTTTAGGAATGTTTGCAAATTTATAAAATATAAAAACAGAAATACCGTATCCAGACCCTTTGCTATGAAACTCAATTAAGCTCAGCTCAGGTTCCTCCTTTTTCCTCTTCCTAGTGCTGGCCACCCGGGCCAAACTGAGCAATCGGGGGAGAAGGGCCTTGGTCAGGGAGGTGACCAAGAACCCGATGGTCACTCTGACAGAGCCCCAGAGGTCCTCTGTTGAGATGAGAGAACCTTCCAGCAGGACAACCATCTCTGCAGCACTCCACCAATCAGGCCTTTATGGTAGAGTGGCCAGACGGAAGCCTGTAAGTCTGTAAAATAACAAAATGTGGAAAAGGTCAAGGAGTCTGAATAGTTTCCGAAGGCACTGTATATAGGAATATTTTTACACATATCTGCCATTCCCTTAATAATCATTGTACATATACAAGGGGCGGCAGGTAGCCTAGTGGTTAGAGCGTTGGGCCAGTAACTGTAAAGGTAAAAATCTGTTGTTCTGTCCCTGAACAAGGTAACCCACTGTTCCTAGGCTGTCATTGTAAATAAGAATTTGTTCTTAACTGACTTGCCTAGTTAAATAAAAGTTAAATAAAAAATACAATACTGACATAGATCAAATCAAATGTTATTTGTCACATGAGCTGAATACAACAAGTGTAGACTACCGTGAAGTGCTTACTTACAAGCCAACAGTGCAGTTCATGAAGAGTTAAGAAAATATTTACCAAATAAACTAAAGTAAAAAATTATAAAAAGTAACACAATAACGAGGCTATATACAGAGTTGATATCTTGATTTTGCCTGGATTTTTGTCTTTCAAATTAGCATTTTCTGTGATTTTATTAAGCAGAGAGTAGGAGAATAGAAGGGAGTATGAATGAGCAATGTATTGTATATGGTACACACCAAATTGGCCAGTTTTACCTAGTGTTGACTTTCAGTGTAACATTTCTAGTCTTGATACAGGAGTTAAATTAACTTAACCCTCAGTGGTGTAAAAAAAAAACTGTGCTGTTGTTAATAACTAAATCTAAATCCCTTTAGATTTGTGTGTAGTAGGTAGTTGTGGAATTGTTAGATTACTTGTTAGATATTACTGCACTGTCGGAACTAGAAGCACAAGCATTAACATCTGCTAACTATGTGTATGTGACCAATATAATTGATTTGATTTGTTTTGAGTGGTGTGGGATTGTGTAATTTTTACTCAGTGTTGAGTAAAACACTCAACCATGCCCATCAATATCATATTAATGATAATTTGATTAATCTTATGCTACAAAAAAATAAATAACGTACACTTTTCTAAACAAATCCAATCTTTGACTAATTTCACCCATTACTGTAATAGTTACAGTTGAGATGATTTTGGTAGTCCCATTAATCATTCATCCCTACCCTGGCAGTCATTCTAAATGTAGGAAGTTGACAGTGCATGTCAATAAAAAAAATGCAATTGTTGGATATCCTGACTCTGGATGGATTCCAATAGTAATTACACATCACTTTGCAAATCAGCATAATCTGATTTGCAGGCCAGATGTGACATATACAAAGGGAGTTTTCCAATGCTGCTATGTTAGGGTATAACTAGGCCCCCAAAGAAAGGCTTTATGAGATATGTAATGTATTGTCATAAAGTGTTTGATTTGAAAGGCGATAACTCTGGTGGAATCATTCAGAACCCTTAACAATTGTTATCGGTAGAGCCCTTCATAGGGGGTTCTAGGGAGAACCTTTAGAAGATAAAATAGTTATTGGTAGAATAACTATTCATATAGGGTCTAGGCATAGATGGTTCTAGGTAGAACCATTTACAGAGAGTTACCTAGCACCAAAAAGGTTTCACCTATGGGGACAAATCGAAGAACCTTATATGGTTCTACTTAGCACTTTTTTTCAAGAGTGTAACATAACTGGTATCGTAAAAAAAATAACTACAGAAAATTGTTACAGAAGATTGGTCTCTTGTCTAGTTCCTCCAATGTCACTAGACAATAAGTTCTGTGATATCCCTCTCCCCAAATAATTATGTTAAACTATACGTGACACAAAAAAAATCCTGTGAAGGTCTAATTACACAGGACGAACTATGGTTGGCAATTGATTCCTTTCAGACGTGGAAAACACTTGGCCTTGTGATAATGGAATTTATATGTTTAGAGTAATGACTAAAGAATTCCACCCTGAAACCATATAATTGTATGAAATTTATTAGAATCATAAAACTATAATCTGATGATGTGTGTAGTTTTAGTCAGAATTAGAACAAGGACCTTTTGCTCCTTTTTAGTATGTAAGCAGGGTGCAAGTGTGAAACAAATGATAAGAGGAGCTATCGACAGACAAGTTGAACTACTGTGTTCCTTACAGGACATTCTGTCCCCACCCGTGGAGTGGAGAAACTGTTAGGCTTGCAGAAGATTATGAAACATGTTGCAGATTAAAGAAACAATGTATCTGTGTAGTGGAAAAACACAGACTGTCTGAGCAAGGCGTAGTTTAAGATTTGAACTTGTTTGTGTGTGTTATAAAGACCACATTGTCCGATTTCAAAAAGGCATTAGATTATGTTAGGAGAGTACATAGACAAATAATCACACAGCCATTTTCCAAGCAAGCATATATGTCACATAAACCCAAACCACAGCTAAATGAAGCACTAACCTTTGATGATCTTCATCAGATGACACTCCTAGGACATTATGTTACCTCTTGACGGTCGCCTAGGATAGGGGGCGCTACAGCGATTTTTGAAAAAAATACGTGCCCATTTTAAACGGCCTCCTACTCAAACTCAGAAGCTAGGATATGCATATAATTAATACTTGTGGATAGAAAACACCCTAACGTTTCTAAAACTGTTTGAATGGTGTCTGTGAGTATAACAGAACTCATATGGCAGTCAAAACCCCGAGACAGATCGTAACAGGATGTGGAATTCTGAATTGCGGACTCAACTTCATCACTTTGCCTATAAATCACACCGAGAGCTATGGTTCATTGAGCACTTCCTATTGCTTCCACTAGATGTCCCCAGTCTTTACAAAGTGGTTTGAGTCTTCTACTGTGAAAACTGACAGAATGAGAGGCTGTTGATCTTGGTCACATGGGGAGGGCCATCACCATTATGACGCCGGCGCCCATGGCTACCCTCCCCTTTCGAAACGTTTTGAAAGACAATGCAACCGTCCCCCTTGAATATTATTGGAGCTCTGGTTGAAAAAGGCCCTAAAGATTTATGTTATACAACATTTGACATGTTTGAACGAACTTAAATACATTTTTTTTGCATTTTGGTGAGAGAGAAGTCCCGCGGACGACGGTACATTTGGTGCAGCCTTCAGAACGCGCTAACAAGAAGAAGCTATTGGGACATAAATGATTAACTTTTTCGAACGAAAATACATTTGTTGTGGACCTGGGATTCCTGGAAGTGCTTTCTGAGGAAGATAATCAAAGGTAAGGGATTATTTACAATAGTATACAAGAGTAGATTTGATATGCGATTGTTTCAAGATGGCGCTGACCTGTAACGGTAGCCTATTTTTCTGAGTATCGCATCCCCTTTTATCGCAAAGTGTGATTACCCAGTAAAGTTATTTTTAAATCTGGCATTACAGGTGCTTTCAAGAGATATTCCTCTATAAATCTTAGAATGACAATATTACATTTTAAAAATGTTTTCGAATAGTAATTTAGTAAATTGTCGCACTGTTTCACCGGATGCATTTGAGGGAAAATAGTTAGTCAACGTCACACGCCGATGTAAAATGTTGTTTTTATATATAAATATGAACTTTATCGAACAAAAGAATGCATGTATTGTGTAACATGATGACCTAGGAGTGTCATCTGATAAAGGTTGTCAAAGGTTAGTGCTGCATTTAGCTGTTTTTTGGTTATTTGTGATGCATGTGGTTGGTCAGAAAATGGCTATGTGGCTACTTTTACAATATACTCCTCTAACATAATCTAATGTTTTGCTTTTGCTGTAAAGCCTTTTTGAAATCGGACAATGTGGTTCGATTCAGGAGAGGTGTATCTATAAAACGATATAACATAGTCCTATATTTGAAAAAAGAAAAATATAAAATTTTGTTATGCGAATGGCGATAGGATTTTTCGCTGGATGTCTGTCCCGCATATGGGACGGAGCCCGACCAGGGGTTAATAATAATAATACCACATCTGAAAAATGTGTAGGACTTGCCTGAAGAGTGCTTGTCTCAAACGAGTGTTTCATATTAGTAGTAAACACAGTCTATGCACGCAAACATTTTATTTTGACTGCCCTTAAGTTTCTCTATCATATTTTGTTAACGTTACACAATCAATTCATGTTTTATGGTGGAATGTAATTGTCTCTTGTAGAATTTACTTAACTTCTCTAGGGCCAGTGGGACGACTTCGTCCCACCTACGTAACAGCCAGTGAAATCCCGTGGCGCGTTATTCAAATACCTTAGAAATGCTATTACTTCAATTTCTCAAACATATGAC
Source organism: Salmo salar (assembly GCF_965601325.2). Lineage (NCBI taxonomy): Eukaryota > Metazoa > Chordata > Actinopteri > Salmoniformes > Salmonidae > Salmo > Salmo salar. The sequence goes on along the minus strand of NC_138308.1, from coordinate 19,766,564 downwards.
TATTTTACACCATTTTAAAAGACAAGACTCTCGTTAATCTAACCACACTGTCCGATTTCAAAAAGGCTTTACAACGAAAGCAAAACATTAGATTATGTCAGCAGAGTACCCAGCCAGAAATAATCAGACACCCATTTTTCAAGCTAGCATATAATGTCACAAAAACCCAGAAGACAGCTAAATGCAGCACTAACCTTTGATGATCTTCATCAGATGACAACCCTAGGACATTATGTTATACAATACATGCTTGTTTTGTTCAATCAAGTTCATATTTATATCAAAAACCAGCTTTTTACATTAGCATGTGACGTTCAGAACTAGCATACCCCCCGCAAACTTCCGGTGAATTTACTAAAAATTTACTAAATTACTCACGATAAACGTTCACAAAAAGCATAACAATTATTTTAAGAATTATAGATACAGAACTCCTCTATGCACTCGATATGTCCGATTTTAAAATAGCTTTTCGGTGAAAGCACATTTTGCAATATTCTCAGTAGATAGCCCGGCATCACAGGGCTAGCTATTTAGACACCCCCAAGTTTAGCACTCACCAAAGTCAGATTTACTATAAGAAAAATGTTATTACCTTTGGTGTTCTTCATCAGAATGCACTCCCGGGACTTCTACTTCAATAACAAATGTTGGTTTGGTCCCAAATAATCCATAGTTATATCCAAACAGCGGCGTTTTGTTTGTGCGTTCAAGACACTATCCAAAAGGCTAAAGAAGGGTGATGAGCACGGCGCATTTCGTGACAAAAAAATTCTAAATATTCCATTACCGTACTTCGAAGCATGTCAACCGCTGTTTAAAATCAATTTTTATGCAATTTTTCTCGTAAAAAAGTGATAATATTCCGACCGGGAATCTGCGTTTAGGTAAAAAGAGGAAAGAAAATAAAGCAGGGGGTCGACTCGTGCACGCGCCTAAGCCCATTGTCCTCTGATCGGCCACTTGCCAAAAGCGTAAATGTGTTTCAGCCTGGGGCTGCCTCGATATCATTCAGCTTTTTCCCGGGCTCTGAGAGCCTATGGGAGCCGTAGGAAGTGTCACTTTACAGCAAAGATCCCCAGTCTTCAATAAAAAGAGCCAAGATGAACAACAACTTGTCAGACAGGCCACTTCCTGTTCAGAATCTTCTCAGGTTTTTGCCTGCCATATGAGTTCTGTTGTACTCACAGACACCATTCAAACAGTTTTAGAAACTTTAGGGTGTTTTCTATCCAAAGCCAATAATTATATGCATATTCTAGTTACTGGGCAGGAGTAGTAACCAGATTAAATCGGGTACGTTTTTTATCTGGCCGTGTCAATACTGCCCCCTACCCCCAACAGGTTAAAGCTGCGATATATAACTTTTTGGACTACCTGACCAAATTCACATATAAATGTGTGTTATAGATCTGTCATTCTCATTGAAAGCAAGTCTAAGAAGTGGTACATATGTTCTATGTGCGCTATTTCTCTTCTCGTTCTTAAGTTTCGTTTTTGAGTCTTTTATTTTCGGTTTTATACACCAGCTTCAAACAGCTGAAAATACTATATTTTTTGTTATGGAAAATATATTTCACAGCGGTTTAGATGGTAAAATGATTCTCTCGAATATATACTCAAAAACAATAAAGGGAACACTTAAACAACACAATGTAACTCCAAGTCAATCACACTTCTGTGAAATCAAACTGTCCACTTAGGAAGCAACACTGATTGACAATAAATTTCACATGCTGTTGTGCAAATGGAATAGACAACAGGTGGAAATTATAGGCAATATGCAAGACACCCCCAATAAAGGAGTGGTTCTGCAGGTGGAGACCACAGACCACTTCTCAGTTCCTATGCTTCCTAGCTGATGTTTTGGTCACTTTTGAATGCTGGCGGTGCTTTCACTCTAGTGGTAGCATGAGACGGAGTCTACAACCCACACAAGTGGCTCAGGTAGTGCAGCTCATCCAGGATGGCACATCAATGCGAGCTGTGGCAAGAAGGTTTGCTGTGTCTGTCAGCGTAGTGTCCAGAGCATGGAGGCGCTACCAGGAGACAGGCCAGTACATCAGGAGACGTGGAGGAGGCCGTAGGAGGGCAACAACCCAGCAGCAGGACTGCTACCTCCGCCTTTGTGCAAGGAGGAGCAGGAGGAGCACTGCCAGAGCCCTGCAAAATGACCTCCAGCCCAACACCGTGCAGGACGTTTGGCATTTGCCAGAGAACACCAAGATTGGCAAATTTGCCACTGGCGCCCTGTGCTCTTCACAGATGAAAGCAGGTTCACACTGAGCAAGTGACTGACGTGACAGAGTCTGGAGACGCCGTGGAGAACGTTCTGCTTCCTGCAACATCCAGCATGACCGGTTTGGCGGTGGGTCAGTCATGGTGTGGGGTGGCATTTCTTTAGGGGGGGGCCGCACAGCCCTGTGCTCGCCAGAGGTAGCCTGACTGCCATTAGGTACCGAGATGAGATCCTCAGACCCCTTGTGAGACCATATGCTGGTGCGGTTGGCCCTGGGTTCCTTCTAATGCAAGACAATGCTAGACCTCATGTGGCTGTAGTGTGTCAGCAGATCTTGCAAGAGGAAGGCATTGATGCTATGGACTGGCCCGGCTGTTCCCCAGACCTGAATCCAATTGAGCACATCTGGGACATCATGTCTCGCTCCATCCACCAATGTCACGTTGCACCACAGACTGTCCAGGAGTTGGCGGATGCTTTAGTCCAGGTCTGGGAGGAGATCCCTCACGAGACCATCCGCCACCTCATCAGGAGCATGCCCAGGCGTTGTAAGGAGGTCATACAGGCACGTGGAGGCCACACACACTACTGAGCGTCATTTTGACTTGTTTTAAGGACATTACATCAAAGTTGGATCAGCCTGTAGTGTGGTTTTCCACTTTAATTTTGAGTGTGACTCCAAATCCAAACCTCCATGGGTTGATAAATTGGATTTCCATTGATTATTTTTGTGTGATTTTGTTGTCAGCACATTCAACTATGTAAAGAAAAAAGTATTTAATAAGATTATTTCTTTCATTCAGATCTAGGATGTGTTGTTTAAGTGTTCCCTTTATTTTTTTGAGCAGTGTATTTGAAATTAGGCAAACTATTAGAATTTGAGCAACCAGGAAATGGCGGCGCATTTCTGCATGGTGGAACTTGATCTGCACCAGATTCCATCATGTTGGAATGAATTGACCAAATTTTGTTTGGTCAAAGAGTTTGTCTTTTTGGGGGGCAGAGCTCATTAGAATAATATCCAGAATGCATTGGAACCGTACATTTCTACATTTACATTTTGGTCATTTAGCAGACACTTTTATTGAAAGCGACTTGAGTCAGTGCATTCAACTAAGGTAGTCAAACAACCACATGTAAAAAGTGTATGTAACCATTACTGAGAATGTAATCTTAGTTATACTGATCTGTTGGTTAGTTTATTGCCTCTTAAATTCTGCTGGTTTAGGAGCTATCAGAGAAGCTCGTGAATGAGCAAGAAGCAGCTGGTAGCACAAAGCTCCTAAAATCTTCACTATTCTGTGATTAATTGAAAAATAAAACTGCTGAATGTAGCAAAATGCTTTTTTTCAGTTTGTAGTTAGGATGAATGTAAGTTAATTTGGGAGGTACCTGATCTAACTGAGTTGAAACTTGATTACCTAAATAGATTTTGTCAATCGGACAAAATAATTTATAATTATTATTTCTCAATTCAGTAGTGTTTCAATAAGACAATCATATTAAGTAGATCTGTATTAATAATTTAATGTAAAAATAGCCTGTTTCCATTAGATGTAACTACTGTCCAAAATAGAATTAAAGGGATACTTTGGGATTTTGGCAATACCCTAGTTCTAATGGAAATACCTAGATGAAGTTGTGTGTTATCATAATGGGATACTTCAGCATTCTGGCGATGAATGTGTCTAGTATGAAGAAAGTTAGAGGTAGTTTTGCAGGCCAATGCTACTGTAACATGCTAGCAGATACACATTGATGTCCAGTGAATGCTCTAATGCTAGTTAACATTGGATTGTGAAACTAACTCTAACTTCCTTCATACTGGACACAGAGACATAAACATGGTATCCACAAGGTCATCTGACTCTGGGGGAGTAGATAAAGGGCATCATTGCCAAAATCCCCAAGTATCCCTTTATCTAGATCCAAAGACTTTCTTTTTTGAGTGTAGAACGGAGAAATCCAGAGTTGGACGTTTTCAAGACAGGGTAAATTCATTGAGAATTGTTAAGAAGAGAAACACTGAATGGTAATTCACAACACAGAATGTGAAAAACAATGGTGTCTTGCCCTAAAGTTTCCCAAACTCTCTCTAGGGCTCATTCCAGAACATAAAAACAGTCTCTAACTGAATCTTTCTACCACAAATTTCGAGTCCTATTTCGAGTCCTATTTTTTCCATTGTTGTATTGTTGCACACTGCTAAAAGTGTATTTACTATTGGGTAATCTCCCCAGGCCTACCCGAAGTCTCGCATTAGAGTCTAATTGGGTAGGGCCTAAGGCCCCATTTTTATAATGTGAAAATTCTCACGACCCCAACCATGTGAAAAAGCGATGTAAAGCCCACTATTCGATCCCATAAAATCTGTATTTCATCAATACAGCCACGCAGCGCACTGAACCATGTGCCGTTTCAAGCTTGGGAAGCGTGAGACTCAACAATATGTCCTGGTGAATAGCATCCCCGGATATGTACCGAACAGAAGTCAATGCATGGGAATCTCGGCCCGCACAGAGCACGTCCATTTGGAGAGCATAAACTGGGGAATTTCTGAGTCGTTCAGTCAGTGTTTCCTCTTGAGTGATAGCAATAGCATCAATCCTATGTTTCACAGTGTTATTTCACAAAGGTATTGATATGTGCCTTTGCCTCCCCATACATTGTTTTTACTATATCAAGCTGCAGGCGGCAATATCAAATCTCTGCAATAGTGTATGGCTTGTCCTGTACTATAAAATAGCTAACCTCAAACTATGCTTTCTGGGCTCTCTCAGAAACAGTCATGGCCTTTTTTAATTGTACCTGCTGCTTAAGCATCGATCACAGCTATAGCGTCATTGCTTTTTGGTAGACAAGAAGTACATTCATTTCCAATGGAACTATGTGTTTTCCTTGCAGCATTGCGTTGCAAAGGCAGTTGCATGGCGCACTGTGTGGTGCATACGTTCCAACATATGCATCAAATTGTATGCGGAGATGGCTTGACAGAAATGTTAGCAGAAGGTGCATGTTGAACTTTTGTTGCACACATATCTACATGATGCTGCATACCATTTTAAGCCATGACGCTGTAGGTGTGATTAAATTAATCTTACTTTGGGTTTGTTAACATGTTCCTTGTGCATGATGTCAAGGTGCCGTTTAAGCTTGTTAGGCTTCATGCTCTCACGTGAGAGGATATTCCCACACAAGTTACATTTTGGCTTCTCCTCATTGTTTTCAATTATGCTAGTAAAGCCATATTCGAGGAAGTTTCGTCATGTTTTCTAGCACATTTTCTGTTTTTGTGCGATTCAGTTGTCTCTGAATTCACTTGATGTACTAGCTACCGAACTAGCCAAGGATGCTGGTATAAGAAAATGGTCTATTTTGCAGAAGGCATTTAGGTATTTAATGATTCAAGTGCAATGGTCAAGTGCAGCCTTTTAACACAATCTAATGGTGCTCCCTCACTGGTTGAATTTCAAATTTGAGATGTTTATCATTTTAATTTATAATTTTTGGGTAAACCACAATACAATGATTTTGAGATACAAAGATGATATTATAATTATTTATTAAATAAAAATAAAGACATTTACCAGGCTTTTGGTGATTCTCTCACAACCCCATATTCATATCAAGCAACACCAGATGGGGCTAGTTTGGGAACCGCTGGAGAAGAGCCTAGTGGTGATGCTGCTACTCTGCAGTCTGTACCCATGCATGCTCCATCTAAACTGTGAATAGTAAATAGACTTATACAAATGACCATTCAGTGTCATAGACCTTTACACTCGTACCCGTATACGGGTTGAAAATAATTCCTAAATATGGGAATACAGTGGCTTGGGCAATTTTGCTAAGAAATCATGTCTGAGTGAGGGAAATGCTGTTAATTAAGAGGATTCAATGTATTTGGAAATTTGAGACGTGGAGTATTATAATAAACACCACTTTGATGTCATACAAGCAAACCAAACACCCTTGAGTCCAAATGTGCACTTCACATTCCATATCATAAAACTCATGTCATATACAGTGACAAAGTTTATGATCACTGTGTTTGATTTAGTTACAAGATTACATGGTGTCATACCCTGGGTTGTTCTGAACAGAATGAGCCTGTCTGTCTATTTTGAAGAAAATTCACTGAGGAACACATACCTGAATGCATGCATGACTCATTTCTATGCGCACCAAAATGACGATCCGGTTCTCTGAATAACCCTGTGAAAGCCTAACACTGTAAGATCGCATTTTAAAAGTTAGCCAGTCATGTTGACAATAGAACAAGCTTTCAAATGATGCCTACCTGACCCTGATTGCTTAAACAACAGTAATTGTGTGATGGGGGATGCAGGGTTGTGTTCCAAACAAAACAACTACAAGTGTGCTTGCTCTAGCTCCTCAAAGGCACAGCTAGGAAAGCTAAAACAATCACTTTATAGTTGAAGACTCTTCTTTGAGTCATAAAGGTACATTGAAATTATTGAGGTGTGTGGCCACTTGGAGACACCAGTTAGTCCTCTTACTCAGACACTTTGCATTTTTTTTGTCTTTTGTTGCACCTACCCCACATTTTCCAGAAAAATTGTTACTGAATGTATCCAAATTGTTTTCAGATTTCATTATCAACAAATGCAGAGAGAAAGTACAGTACATGTTAAATGCACATAAAATCTACAGTGTAATGTTTGGATGCAGTCGTGTCAGGTGAACTGTTGTGTCCTCAACTTTGGTCTAATAATTTTCCCGTAGTCTCCAAACTGTTCCCTTTCAATTGAAACCATGCTTATGTGTATGCTTTTAATATTTCTTCTGTAAGAAACATTTCAATTTAGCCCTATCTGTTACACGGAGTGGAACAGGGGAACCCAAGAGAAGACTCAGATGAGGAGACTGGGATGAAGTAACCAAGGTATTTATTGAAATACAGGGGGAAGATGGAGTGCAGGCCATGGGAAGCTTGGGCGGGTTGCAAGAAACCAGGTGCGAAGGCTGAGGCTGAGCGAGAGAGTTTGGGACAGGGTAAGCAGGTCCGGAGGGGAATCCAAGGGAGTAGTAGAGTGGGGAATCCAGGACAAGGACAGAGTAGCAGGATGACGAGATGTGGGACTGGAGACAGGGACCAGAGTCAGAGTGGGCAGAAGTGTAGCGGAGAGGAAAACAGTGTTAGTCAAGGGAAAACAGGGACAACAGGATCTAAACAGGAACAAATGGCTAGACCCATAGACTGACTGAGCAGAGATTACGATCTGGCAGCATGGAAGTGGCAGGGCTGAGTATTTGTAGAGGTCTTGATTATGGAGCAGGTTGCAGCTGGTGGGGATCTGCTCTGACTCCAGCACACCTGTCTCCGCCCACACAATCACACACACACAGCGAGAGAGAGGGAGAGAGTACTGGGGGAGTGGCGGCAGGTCAAGGAGACACAGGATGAGCAGTAGAGGGCGTTGCAGGAGCAGATGTGACACTATCCAAATAGGCCAATTCCCATGAGTGTAAAGGGATAACCTCATTATAGCTGTCAGGTAATTTCCCAGCCGGGAAATGTATTCAGAAATAATTGCAGTACTCATTAGGGTATTATAAATGTATAAAACCATAGTATCGCTACAGCCTCATTCACATCAGATGTACTAAAAATATCCCAGATTCAAGATGAGTGGGTTCCTCATGTAGGCCTAACTTGACACCATTCACATTGACAGTCCTTCAGATTCTTACCTTCATTCCATTAGTGCTATTCTCTTTCTTCCGTTGCATGGCTCTCAGTGTTGTTATGAAGCCACTCTATTCAGAACCCTATCAAGTTGGCCAAATGGTTCTATAAGTGGCATTTAAGAAAGTCACCCCATCCCTTTATGGACATAAACACTAAACGCTTGACTTTATCATGGCCTTGAAGATTCTCTCAGAGTGAGTACACCATGTGGTACTTTCACCACAAGCCAACGCACATCAACCATTTCATCATCTCTGCATTAAGAGCTACAGATAGAGGGTATTTATTTTTCTGTTTTATGCCAAAGCATTGTCCTGCCCTTCTCTAAACTGCAGATTGTATCAGTCTGAGGGACCGGGGGGAGAAAAAAGTTTCACAAAAATCTTCACTTTAGGGGTATTATGTCCTTACACCAACGCAGGGCTGTCCTGATCAGAGGTAATACCATAATAAAAGCAGGCTTCTCCGACACTACAGTGGTAATGCCAGGAAAGGTTAGAGAATTCTTTTAAGCCCTGCTGACTAGCAATGGGAGACACAAACCAAATTCAGAGCAGAATAAACGAGCAACCCTGTAAAACATCATCCCTTAGGTATACAAATTAATTGAGTGTTAGGACAGATGGTGCCTTGCCCCGGCAATCTCATTTTGCACTAAAGGGAGAGAAGGAGCCCATTTCCTTCATAACTGATGGGCAATAACATAAAAAAGGACAGCTTGATGAAATTGATTTACTCAATTGAAATATAAGCATGTTGCACAGCACAGGTCAGCTTCTCAGCAGTTTACGAGAGTGTGGGATAATAAATTGGTCTGTTGAGATAGTCCAGAGGGAGGGGAATAACCAGGTTTTGGCTGATTCATGACAGTCATTTGGCGTCCCTCTGATCTTGCTTTCCCGACGAGTTCAGGGTCCTGAGCTTTGGTCTGAGGCTGGCCTGAACTACATTAGCCTCAATAGCTAGGTTTCTATCCAATTGGCGACAGATTTTCATGTGAATATGCTAAAATACACATAAAAACAATATGCACATTTTCACCAGAGATGTGTTTCCATCAAATTGACTTGTTGCAGGTTAAAATCCCAAGTACCAAATAAAAAATACTAGTTAAATGGGTTTCCATTGTATTTTCAACTGTACTGATGGTTTAATCACAAAAAGGTTGTGTTATAGCGAGTGTGCCCACTCTGATATTGGCACTGGCACACTAGCCAACAGCAGGTATAGCCTACATGATGATATTATTATGGATAAAACAGCAAGATCATTTTATTTGTCAAATTGCAGCCAAACATCGATGATCACATCACCAGAATAAGACCCTTAATATTTATTGGAAAGGTGCATCAAGCTCATCACTGCCACGGTTGTCGTCTGGAATGGAGGACCAAAACGCAGCAGGAATGTGGATGCTCATCTTGTAGTTTATTTTAACTCAAAAAGAATACCAAAAGAACAAACAAAAGAACGAACGATCAACAAAACAGTCTTGTCAGGCATAAACACACAAAACAAGAGACAATCTCCCACAAACACTAAACCAAACACATACCCATATATAGGACTCCCAATCAGAGGCAACGAGAAAGCACCTGCCTCCAATTGAGAGTCCAACCCCCCATTAACCTAAACATAGAAATACAACTAACTAGACTAAACATAGAAATACATTAACAAGGAACAGTGCCCAAAACCCCCGGAATACCTAAATCAAATACCCTTCTACAAAAACACCACCCCGAACCACATAAAACAAATACCCTCTGCCACGTCCTGACCAAACTACAATAACAAATAACCCTTATACTGGTCAGGACGTGACAATCACCTTGCACTTTCACCACCCTGTGAAGTTCATCAAAACTTATTTAATCTGTAACCTAATAAACTGCATGCTTTCCCGACGAGTCGTAGTGGGAGGACCGCATAATATTTCATTGCGTGACTGTAACGATCGTCAAAAGGAGTAGACCAAGGTGCAGCGTGGTATGTGTTCATCTTGATATTAATTTTAACTCTGAACACTTAAACAAAATAATAAACAAGGGAAAACGACCGTCACGTCTTGCAGGCTTTACAAAGCAGAACAAAATTAAGATCCCACAACTCAAGGAGGGAAAAGGGCTGCCTAAGTATGGTTCCCAATCAGAGACAACGATTGGGAACCATACTTACTGGCCAAAACATAGAAATATAAACCATAGAATGCCCACCTCACACCCTGACCTAACAATATAGAGAAATAAACTGTCTCTCTCAGGTCAGGGCGTGACAGTGACTCCAAATTTACTTAGATATGATGGTTATTATATCAATATTTGAGCATAAAAGCGTTTCAACGGACATTTCTCACATAATTAATATTACAAACACAAAAATATCTCACCTTGTCTATTATTATTATTTTGTTTTGTCGACATTTGGAAAGTTGACGACAAATTTTCATCCGGCCTGTCATGACATTTTTTATCTGATGTACTTTATGCGCATAATTAACCTTACAGCATAAAGTCTTTATCAATTGCTTAGTTAGCACCTTCTCATCAAATGTGCAGTCTTTGGCAATTTAACTTTTAGAAAATACTGTATACAGAATAACTACAAATAGTGCTTGACTTACATATATCAGAGAGAGAGAGAGAGAAACTGAGAGGTGAGAGAGGGGGAGAAAGAGAGAAGGACCAACTGTTGATTTATCATTGCAGGCCACAATTGAGATGGGATCAATCTTGTGGGGTAGGAATACACACAACAGTTTTGTGGACATATGTGAGAAAGAGGGAGAGAGGGAGAGTGATAGAAGCGGGGAGTGGATGCATGTTGTGGTTGCAAAGATAATAACAGGTCATTGAAGTCCACCAGGCTCCTGTCCCTCTTTTAAGACATGGTCAGTCAACACGGAAAACACGCAAAAACCAAGCGCTATGATGAAACTGGCTCTCATGAGGACCACCACAGAAAAGGAAGACCCAGAGTTACCTCTGCTGCAGAGGATAAGTTCATTAGAATTAACTGCACCTCAGATTGCAGCCCAAAATCTCAAGTACCAGACACATCTCAACATCAGTTGTTCAGAGGAGACTGCATGAAACAGGCCTTCATGGTCAAATTGCTGCAAAGAAACTTCTACTAAAAGACACCAATTAAAAATAAAATACTTGCTTGGGCCAAGAAACACGAGCAATGGACATTAGATGGGTGGAAGTCTGTCATTTTTTAGATTTTGGTTTCCAACCGCCGTGTCTTTGTGTTAGGCAGAGTAGGTGAACGGATGATCTCTGCATGTGTGGTTCCCACCGTGAAGCATGGAGGAGGAGGTGTGATGGTGTGGGGGTGATTTCCTGGTGACACTGTCTGTGATTTATTTAGAATTCAAGGCACACTTAACCAGCGTGGCTACCACAGCATTCTGCAGCAATACGCCATCCCATCTGGTTTGCGCTTAGTGGGACTATCATTTGTTTTTCAACAGGACAATGACCCAACAAACCTCCGGGCAGTGTAAGGGCTATTTGACCAAGAAGGAGCGGGATGGAGTGCTGCATCAGATGACCTGGCTACCACAATCACCCAACCTCTACCCAATTGAGATGGTTTGGAATGAGTTGGACCGAAGAGTAAAGGAAAAGCAGCAAACAAGTGCTCAGCATATGTGGGAACTCCTTCAAGACTGTTGGAAAAGCATTCCAGGTAACTACCTCATGAAGCTGGTTTGTGAGAATGCCAAGAGTGTGAAAAGCTGTCATCAAAGCAAAGGGTGGCTACTTTGAAAAATATAAATATAAATTATACTTTAATTTGTTTAACACTTTTTTGGTTACTACTGTTGACTAACCCCGTTCCTAAAAAAATTGCTCAATCGCAGCATTCAAACGAGTCTGCAATGAAAACTAATGGGACTGTAGGGACTGTTGGCATCAAAATCTGGTGTGTCAACTATGTTTCTATTCAAGTGTTGATTGACATGGTAATGGCCCGATAGTATTGGAGAAAAGTTGAAAAAACTGACCCCTCTGACGTTAAATTGTGATGTGTCATGACGTAACATACAGCACGCATAATACAACTCAATCTGTGTCGTACAGCCTCTCTCTCCACCAGGTGTAGCGATTCTCTTGCAGTTTAAAAACAAGAAAGGGACAGGGACAGGGTAAGGGTAAGGGAAGATACCTAGTCAATTGTACAACTGAATGCATACATTTTTTGCATCCCCACTGCAAGCCAACATGACTCTCAAAAGCCGCGACAGCCACTGATTACTTCTGAAGAAAACTTTAGCGTCGCCCTAAAAACCCGATTCAAATTCGACACAAACCTTCAAATAGGTATGTAATGACACATTATATAAACTCTTTATAGTGTTTTATTTAGATTTTAGTTGTGATAGGTTGGACAGATTTGGTAAAAAAAGCAGTTTTACCACACAGCTTATCTCCCCCTTTCCCTATCACGCAGTAGGTTTCGCTTCCCCATTTCTAAAAAGACCCAACGGAGCTCATTGCCTTCTTCAATCATGCAGAGACGGGCAGCATGAAGGTCTTTTCTGGAAAGGGGAGAAATTGTTCTTTACAATGGTATTCAAATTACAGTTGACCTGGAAGTAGTACGTTTTTTGGGCGCTAAAATAAGGTCAATTGTACGTTATAGCACAATGTGCAAAAGTGCGTTAGCTAACTATGTTATTTCGTAGTTTTGATGTCTTCACTATTATTCTATAATTTAGAACATAGTAAAAACTTTCGACTGGTACTTTGTGTATGTATATGTGTTGAGATGTATAGAAAATATGGAAGGTATGTGGACAGAATATGTAGTATATCTGAAGAATACTTGTATAGAATAGTGGATAGCAATAGCCTTGACTAGAATATAGTATATACATATGAAATGGGTAAAACAGTACGTAAACATTATTTAAGTGACCAGTGTTCCATTATTTAAGTGACCAGTGTTCCATGTCTATGTACAGCATATACTGCAGCAGCCTCTAAGGTGCAGGATTGAGTAACCAGGTGGTAGGCGGCTAGTGTCAGTGACTAAGTTCAGGGCAGGGTACTGGGTGGAGGCCGGCTAGTGCTGGTTATTTAACAATCTGATAGCCTTGAGATAGAAGCTGTTTTTCAGTCTCTTGGTCCCAGCTTTGATGCACCTGTACTGACCTCGCCTTCTGGATGAAAGCGAGGTAAACAGGACGTGGCTCGGGTGGCTGAGGCCCTTGATGATCTTCTTGGTCTTTCTGTAACACAGGGTGCTGTAGATGTCCTGGAGGTCAGGCAGTCTGCCCCCGGTGATGCATTGGGCAGACCGCACCACCCTCTGGAGAGCCCTGCGGTTGCAGACGGTGAAGTTGCAGTACAAAGTGGTGATACAGCCTGACAGGATGATCTAAATGGTGCATCTGTAAAGGTCCTGAGGTTGAAGAGACACTGTTGCGCCTTCTTCACCACACTGTCTGTGTGGTTGGACAATTTCAGATTGTCAGTGAAGTGTATGCTGAGGAACTTTAATCTTTTCACCTTTTCCAATGCGGCCCACCCGATGTGGATGGGGGTGTACTCCCTCTTCTGTGTGCTCCCACGATCAGCTCCTTCGTTTGTTGACGTTGAGGGATAGGTTATTTTCCTGGCACCACTCCGCCAGGGCCCTCACCTCCTCCCTGTAGGCTGTCTCGTCATTGTTTGTTATCAGGCCTACCACTGTTGTGTCGTGTGCAAACTTGATGATTGAGTTGGAGGCACGCAGTCAAGGGTGAACAGGGAGTACAGGAGGGAGCTGAGCATGCACCATAGTGGGGCCCCTGCGTTGAGGATCAGCGTAGTGGAGGTGTTGTTGCCTACCTTCAGCACCTTGGGGCAGCCCGTCAGGAAGTCCAGGACCCAGTTACACAGGGTTCAGACCCAGGGCACCGAGCTTAATGATGAGCTTGGAGGGTACTACAGTGTTGAAGGCTGAACTGTAGTCAATAAACAGTATTCTTACATAGGTATTCCTATTGTCCAAATGGGATAGGGCAGAGTGCAGTGAGATGGCGAATGCGTCATCCGTGGACCTATTTGGGCAGTAGGCAAATTGCAGTGGGTCTAGGGTGTCGGGGAAGGTGGAGGTGATATGATCCTTAACTAGCCTCTTAAAGCACTTCATGATGACAGAAGTGAGTGTTGCGTGGTGATAGTCATTTAGTTCAGTAAACCTTCACTTTTTTGTGTACAGAAACAATGGTGGACATCTTGAAGCAAGAGGGGACAGCAAACTGGGATAGGGAGAGATTGAATATGTCCGAAAATACTCCAGCCAGCTGGTCTGCGCATAGTCAGAGGACGTGGCTAGGAATGCCATCTGGGCCGGCAGCCTTGCGAGGGTTAACGTGCTTAAATGTCTTTCTCATATCGGCCACTGAGAACGAGAGCTCAAAGTCATCAGGAGCGGCCCATGTCAGCGGCACTGTGTTATCCTCAAAGCAGGCGAAGAAGTTGTTTAGCTTGTCCGGGAGCAAGTCATCAGTGTGGCTGGTTTTCCCTTTGTAATCTGTGATTGTCTGGAGTCCCTGCCACATATACGTCTCGTGTCTGAGCCATTGAATTGCGACTCCACTTTGTCTCTGTACTGACGTTATGCTTGTTTGATTACCCTACGGAGGGCGTAACTGGACTGTTTGTATTAAACCATATTCCCAGTCACCTTTAAATGTTTAAATGCAGTGGTTTGTGCTTTCAGTTTTGTGCGAATGCTACCATCTATCCACGTTATTTGGTTTGGATAGGTTTTAATCTTCACAGTGGGAACAACATCCACTATACACTTCCTGATGAACTCAGTCACTGTGTCAGTGTATACGTCAATAATATTGTCAATAACTGGTCCCCCATGGGAATCGAACCCACAACCCTGGCGTTGCAAACACCATGCTCTACCAACTGAGCCACACGGGACAATCACTGAGACAGCTGATTAGCTGTCCTGAGTCAAATATCTAGAAAATAAAATCTAAGTGAGACTATCCTACTATGCTCATCACCAATGGGAACCGTCAACACAGCTGGCTAGCTATCTTCCAGAGTGAACAACAGTAGAAGACGGGAAAGAGGAGACCCCTTTTGGACAATCAGAGCCATACAGCTTGCCGCTGAAAGGCCAACAACCTTCCTAAGTAGGGCTGGTTCCGACCGAATAAAGGCACTCACACGTAAATACATTCATGATTTCTTATTCCAAATGGGTGGCGGTTCGTGTGCAATCTAAATGATTACTGTGAGAATCGTTCTGAAATGTATCGACGATAAGTGTCTTTTTCTCTCTCTCGCTCTCTCCCTCTCCATGTCGTTGTGTAAAAAGCCACCATATTGTAAAAGTCCGCTAGGGACTTTTGTCTCATGTTTTAAGTGTGCATGTTATCCTGTTATTATTTAGTTAGCTAGTCAATAAATAATTAAACCAATTTGTGTAGTACTGAATCAAGAGTAAGTCTGGGGGTTTTGCAGATGCAGGAGGTTACGACTGTTCAGAATGATGATATGACAAGAGGCAATGATTAATAAGATGCCTTTTTATCGATGAAATATATATACTGCTCAAAAAAATAAAGGGAACACTTAAATCTAGACGTTCCACTAGCGGAACACCTGCTCCAATATCCAATGATAGGCGTGGCGCGAATTACAAATTCCTCAAAAATACAAAAACTTCAGTTTTTCAAACTATTTTACAGCATTTTAAAGACAAGACTCTCCTTTATCTAACCACACTGTCCGATTTCAAAAAGGCTTTACAGCGAAAGCAAAACATTAGATTATGTCAGCAGAGTACCCAGCCAGAAATAATCAGACACCCATTTTTCAAGCTAGCATATAATGTCACAAAAAACAAAACCACAGCTAAATGCAGCACTAACCTTTGATGATCTTCATCAGATGACACACCTAGGACATTATGTTATACAACACATACATGTTTTGTTCAATCAAGTTCATATTTATATCAAAAACCAGCTTTTTACATTAGCATGTGACATTCAGAACTAGCATACCCCCCGCAAACCTCCGGTGAATTTACTAAATTACTCACGATAAACGTTCACAAAAAACATAAGAATTATTTTAAGAATTATAGATACAGAACTCCTTTGTGCAATCGAGGTGTCCGATTTTAAAATAGCTTCTCGGTGAAAGCACATTTTGCAATATTCTGAGTAGATAGCCCAGCCATCACGGCTAGCTATTTAGACACCCACCAAGTTTAGCCCTGACCAAACTCCGATTTACTATTAGAAAAGTTTGATTACCTTTGGTGTTCTTCGTCAGAATGCACTCCCAGGACTGCTACTTCAATAACAAATGTTGGTTTGGTTCAAAATAATCCATTGTTATATCCAAATAGCGACATTTTGTTCGTGCGTTCAAGACACTATCCGAAGTGTAAATAAGGGTCACGAGCACGACGCATTTCGTGACAAAAAATTTCTAAATATTCCATTACCGTACTTCGAAGCATGTCAACCGCTGTTTAAAATCAATTTTTATGCCATTTTTCTCATAAAAAAGCGATAATATTCCGACCGGGAAAGCGTGTATACGTACAAAGAGAGAGAAAATAAAAGCATGGGATCCCCTCGTGCACGAGCCTGAGTCTCACAGTACTGTGACCAGCCACTATCCAAACGCGCTACTTTTTTTCAGCCAGAGCCTGCAAAGCCACGATTCAGCTTTTTGCCGCCTTCTGAGAGCCCATGGGAGCCGTAGGAAGTGTCACGTAACAGCAGAGATCCCCTGTAATGGACAGAGATAATCAAGAAGGGCAAGAAATGGTCAGACAGGGTACTTCCTGTACAGAATCTTCTCAGGTTTTGGCCTGCCAAATGAGTTCTGTTATACTCACAGACACCATTCAAACAGTTTTAGAAACTTTGGAGTGTTTTCTATCCAAAGCTAATAATTATATGCATATTCTAGTTTCTGGGCAGGAGTAATAATCAGATTAAATCGGGTACGTTTTTTATCCGGCCGTGAAAATACTGCCCCCTAGCCATAACAGGTTAAACAACACATCCTAGATCTGAATGAAAGAAATAATCTTATTAAATTCTTTTTTGTTTACATAGTTGAATGTGCTGACAACAAAATCACACAAAAATGATCAATGGAAATCCAATTTATCAACCCATGGAGGTCTGGATTTGGAGTCACACTCAAAATTAAAGTGGAAAACCACACTACAGGCTGATCCAACTTTGATGTAATGTCCTTAAAACAAGTCAAAATGACACTCAGTAGTGTGTGTGGCCTCCACGTGCCTATATGACCTCCCTACAACGCCTGGGCATGCTCCTGATGAGGTGGCGGATGGTCTCCTGAGGGATCTCCTCCCAGACCTGGACTAAAGCATCCGCCAACTCCTGGACAGTCTGTGGTGCAACGTGGCGTTGGTGGATGGAGCGAGACATGATGTCCCAGATGTGCTCAATTGGATTCAGGTCTGGGGAACGGGCGGGCCAGTCCATAGCATCAATGCCTTCCTCTTGCAGGAACTGCTGA
This sequence comes from Salmo salar, assembly GCF_965601325.2. Lineage (NCBI taxonomy): Eukaryota > Metazoa > Chordata > Actinopteri > Salmoniformes > Salmonidae > Salmo > Salmo salar. The sequence continues at coordinate 19,749,082 of NC_138308.1, read as the reverse complement.
CACACTCCAGCCACATGAGGTCTAGCATTGTCTTGCATTAGGAGGAACCCAGGGCCAACTGCACCAGCATATGGTCTCACAAGGGGTCTGAGGATCTCATCTCGGTACCTAATGGCAGTCAGGCAACCTCTGGCGAGCACATGGAGGGCTGTGCGGCCCCCAAAGAAATGCCACCCTACACCATGACTGACCCACCACCAAACCGGTCATGCTGCAGAATGTTGCAGGCAGCAGAACGTTCTCCACGTCTGTCACGTGCTCAGTGTGAACCTGCTTTCATCTGTGAAGAGCACAGGGCGCCAGTGGCAAATTTGCCAATCTTGGTGTTATCTGGCAAATGCCAAACATCCTGCACGGTGTTGGGCTGTAAGCACAACCCCCACCTGTGGACATCGGGCCCTCATACCACCCTCATGGAGTCTGTTTCTGACCGTTTGAGCAGACACATGCACATTTGTGGCCTGCTGGAGGTCATTTTGCAGGGCTCTGGCAGTGCTTCTCCTGCTCCTCCTTGCACAAAGGCGGAGGTAGCGGTCCTGCTGCTGGGTTGTTGCCCTCCTACGGCCTCCTCCACGTCTCCTGATGTACTGGCCTGTCTCCTGATAGCGCCTCCATGCTCTGGACACTACGCTGACAGACACAGCAAACCTTCTTGCCACAGCTCGCGTTGATGTGCCATCCTGGATGAGCTGCACTACCTGAGCCACTTGTGTGGGTTGTAGACTCCGTCTCATGCTACCACTAGAGTGAAAGCACCGCAAGCATAGGAACTGAGAAGTGGTCTGTGGTTCCCACCTGCAGAACCACTCCTTTATTGGGGGTGTCTTGCTAATTGCCTATAATTTCCACCTGTTGTCTATTCCATTTGCACAACAGCATGTGAAATTTATTGTCAATCAGTGTTGCTTCCTATGTGGACAGTTTGATTTCACAGAAGTGCGATTGACTTGGAGTTACATTGTGTTTTTTAAGTGTTCCCTTTATTTTTTTGAGCAGTGTATATACCTTATAGAGTTTAATTTGGGAGATTGTAACTCTTTAAACAACCTCTTCCGTGGTGCCCAGAATCCTAATGAGTTCATTGTTACATGATTAATTTAATCAGGTAACAATTAAAAAGAATTAGTGGATTAAATAAATAACAGTTATCTTATTAATTAAAGTAAAGTCACAACACCATTTATTTGTCTCTGCCTACAAATTGTCCTCCTAAAAGGTAGGCTATATCCTATAGGCCTATGCAAAACATAGCAAGTGCTATTCTTGCTGCTTCAAGTTCAGTAGCCATATCTGTGCGATTAGGTGCACGTGTGGTCTCAATTAAATTGAGTCGTCTATAGAATATACATGGGCGGAGAATCTTTCCAAGGTAATGTACTTCCTAAATAGGCCTATAATTTGGCTATAGTTTAATACATTGCCTAGAAAGGCCTAAATATTGATCACCCATATTTCTCCATCTGAAAATCTTCACACTCCTAAAATGTAGGCTATAAAAATAGAGAAAGTCCAACTCTGCTCTCTTCAAACTACATCTAGTATATTGGCTGATCTAGCCCAGTAATACAGATAGCCTAATATAAGGGCCATGCAAGAATCTCTGGTAATTTAACCTATATCATAAGTTATTTTTGCACATTTGATATTGCCTATAGGTCACATATAACTAAAAAACATTGCGTTTGGGACCAGTTCTTGCGGTAGCGGGTGGGAGTCAGTCAGAAAGCCAGTAATGTTAGATCTGTTTATTACTATGTCAGTGTGAAAAGTAGGGAATTAGCTAGGGAAACTGACAGATCAATAACATTACATGACCATACTGACAAATAAAAACTCACATTGCACTGAAAAAACGTCAAAATATCAATCTTCAGTCCTTTGGCCGATGTTTGATTCAGGTCTAGTGTGATTGAGGTAAAAATAATAGCTAATGTTTGCCAACTTTTGGCCACCTCTCTCTCTAACTGAACATCAACTAGCGAAAGCTAGCCAAGTTCCTTTAATTCTGTTTGAAATGGGACAAAACATGTCCATACAAACAGATGTCAGATAGTAATAATAGCCACCTTATATCTCTATCTGTCAGATAGCTAGAGGCTAGAGCTGACCTGGCTGTGGTAGCTACTAGCTAGCGTAGATAATTCATTCACCTCAGTCAAGAGGGGATGAAACATTAGCTAACGTTACACATGATTTACAATACTAGCTCAGCTCTGCGAATAAACACTAGTTTCGTTTTTTTCTGTTCAGTTAAACAGCAGTACCTTGCCAGCTATATTAGCCAGTTTCTGCTCTTCTTCCTTTTAAAACTCGGTGAAAGTGCGCAACACATACACACTGAACTATGCTCAACTATCTTGTGCTGGTCCAGCCAGCCAGCCTTCCAGAAGCTTCGCCTTCACACAGCCTGTCAGCCCACTCTGTGGTGTCCAAGTAGTCCGAAATCCAAACGTCTGGATTTAGGACCACAGCCTACCAGACCACTCTGAGGCATCCGCATGGTCCTAAAGCACACCGTTGTGGCTTTTTGTATCACACTGTAATGATAAAAATGCAATTTCAGAATTTAGGGGGGACATGACCCGTCCTGTCCCCAGTGAAAGTTGCGCCCCTGGAGCTAAGCACAGGCAAAATCCTAGAGGAAAACCTGGTTCAGTCTGCTTTCCAACAGAAACTGGGAGACAAATTCACCTTTCAGTAGGACAATAACCTAAAACACAAGCCCAAATATACTGTAAGCAGGAGTTGCTTACCAAGACGACATTGAACGTTCCTGAATGGCCTATTTCCCACTTTGTCTTAAATCGTCTTGAGAATCTATGGCAAGACGTGAAAATGGCTGTGTAGCAATAATCAACAACCAACGTGACAGAGGTTGAATAATAAAAAAATAAAGAAAGGGCAAATATTGTACAATCCAGGTGTGCAAAGCTCTTAAAGACTCACAGCTGTAATCACTGCCAAAGGTGATTCTAACATGTTGACTCAGGGGAGTGAATAGTTATGTAAATGAGATACTTCTGTATTTCATTTTCAATATATTAGCAAACATTTATAAAAACATGTTTTCACTTTGTCATTATGGGGCATTGTTTGTAGATGGGGGGATTTTTTTTACAGTACGAAAAAGTAAGTATTGATGTCCCAAATTAATAATTTGTACAATTATTTATAAAAAATGTGGTTATTTGTTACATTTGACTGTGTAAAACCTAGCACTACTACTTATTTCTCTGAGAGCGGCGGCTATATAGAATTTAGCAAAAACAATTCTTATTTTTCTGTCTGAAATGAAAACATCAAGTGAAAGACTATAAGCAAATACATCTGTTTTTAAACAACCCCATGCCATGATTAGATAGTGAATAAACACACCAATCTATTTCAGAATTGCTTTAAAGAATAAAAGCTAATTTACCAACATTTCTGAAAATGGATATATAGCGTTATGGAATGAAACTCTTATTCCAAAACGGTATATATCCATAAATATTTTGTTTATGTGTTCCTCCTCCTGTGGGGGGATAAAACATTGGCTTCTGACAGCCTGTCAAAAACGCAGGGACGAGTTGCAGTGACCTGACAGCATGCAGTGGAGCAGTAGGTTGTCCCTTTCATGCATCGCAGTGCTGAGGGGCAGGTGAGATTGGAAAAGAGGATGCTGCCCAGACACAGATGCATTTGGCTCCAAAGAGAAGCAAACATAGGACGGAATGTACCAGTTTTAACCTCCTGTAAAGGTCATAATAATTATCTGCCACTCTGCTAAATAAGCAATTCATGTCAACAGAAAGCATTAACCACAGCTTACCAATAGCTTTTGACCTCCCTTAGCATACATAACAGGATAATGTACAGTCAGAAAAGACAGATGTGAACTTTGACCTTTGGCAAATCTACACTTTATACTGTACCAGATTTACAGTAATTAGAGAGCCATTGCTGGACTTTCAGAAGCTGTTAGAACACACATGTCAAAGTTTCAACTCCCTTCCCAAAGAGATATCCTGATCTGTAGTACCTATTAACTCCAGTGTTATTGACTCCGACAACTGATTTGCTGTAGTGACTGTCTCAGTATCTTATTGGTCAATTAAAGAGAGTATGTTAATTAAGTTAGATAATTTGACAAATAATAATAATGTAATAGCAATGTAATAAGATGAAAACAATCCTACTGTTATCTCAGCAACAACATGTTTATTGTAGAGGTGAAACAGCATCATTACATTTCGATTTAGAGAGCGGTATGAAACATATTTTGAACACGTTGCATAAAAAAGCAAGCATATCTTTCAGAAAGGAATATTAGAACAGAAACTGTTTATAACTATGACTGTTATATGAATTGGAATTTCAAAGCAATTTCGCACTGAATAGAGTTATGTCAATTGAACCCATTTGCTGAAAAAGAGAGCCAAGTAGAGTTCATCTTGAGAAAGGTTTAAGATGGTGGTTGTTCAAGATGAGACACACTGCAGATACTTTCTGAGGAGAAGCAGACAGAGAGGAATCAATGAAGGATAATTAATAAAGAGAGACTGACAGAAACATTTGGAAATTGGCTCATGATGAAATAGAGAATGTAATGAAAAGATAACATTTGCATACATACATAATTACATCACCCTGGTTCTCTTTATTCGAAAGTGAAGGTTCAATGTAATCTCTACATGCACTGTGGCCTAATGCTTCTCCCTTATAATGATGACAAATAGGCAGTTCCTCATTTAAGCTATTGAAAAAACAGAATTGATCAAATTATTTGCCGGTGAGCACTAAATGAGCCTGAAATCAATCCCATTATTCATCACCAGCCATTGATTTCTTGTCCCAAAACGTATCTGTCCCTAAAAACCTGCAGGCTACGAGTGCGTAGATGCACGCAAACATTTAATTAATCAGGCAGCGGGCGACCAGTGCTCTCAACATGCCTGGTTTTACTTGTGCCTATTACTCTTGTAAAAATGAGTCATATTGCCACTTTCTTTAAAGGACACACACCCACCCACTTGTGGCTTCACATTGGTTTGGAGAGGAAGGAACAATTTCCCCCACATAGTGAGCATTTAATTGGAAGAGTGCATCTGGTCCATAAAGGAGTCAGCAGCTCCAGTCAAAGAGTATTTCAGTGTTGAGTTCTGTCTTAAAAGGCTTTATTGTGATGAATAGTTTAGTTAACTCCAAGAACAATTATCACCGATTGTATAATGTTTTATACAGACAACACAATGTTCAGACTACTGATGCGTTCAATAAATACACACACATTTTCAGTCACGCGCACACACACACACACACACACACACACACACACACACACACACACACTCATACACCAGAGGAGGCTGGTAGGCGGAGATATAGAAGGACGGTCTCGTCATAATGGCTGGAATGGAATGGATGGAAAGTTATCAAATGCATCACACACACTGAAACCAAGTGTTTGGTAACGTTTCATTTATTCAATTCCAGCGTTTACACAAAAAAACATGGGTTCCTCAAGGGTTCTTTGGAAATGGTGATTGTTCGTCGTGGAACCATAATTACTCAAAGAATCCTTTGATCTTTTCAAGGGTTTTCAACAGTTCAGAAAAGGGCCATTTGTTCTTTCAGTGATAGTTAAAATGTATGGGAGGCAGCTCTTTAGAATATTTGTGTGTGTGGTTTGCTCACAGCTCTTTTGTGTAACTGTGAGTGATAGTGTCATTCCAGTTGATCTAATAAGTTGTGTTATGCCATTAATTATTATATATGAGTATAGCCAGTGATGGTGTCTTGTGAAAGACTCACGTATGGCCTTGTCTCAGTTGAGGTTGGTTGGTTGACTAAATCTGTCAGTGGTTCTCAGTTCTCTTCTCAGTGACTCCCAGCTGTTCCAGAGGTACTGTACAGTGCCGTGAAAAAGTATGTGCCCCCTTTCTGATTTTCAACATTTTTGCATATTTTATAATGAAAGTTAGCAGATCTTCAACCTAAACCTAATATTAGATAAGGTGAACCTGAGTTTACAAATAACAACAACAAAAAATATTTGTATTTATTTATTTAATGAACAAAGTTATGCAACACCAAATTCCTCTGTGTAAATAAGTAATTGCCCCCTTACTGTATACACAATAACTGGCTGTGCCACCTTTAGCTGCAATGACTGCAGTTGTTGATCAGTCTCTCACATCACTGTGGAAGAATTTTGGCCCACTCTTGCAAGCAGAACTGCTTTAAATCAGGGACATTTGTGAGTTTTCAAGCATGAACTGCTCGTTTGAAGTCCTGCCACAACATCTCAATTGGGATTAGGTCTGGACTTTGACTAGGCTATTCCAAAACTTCGAATTTGTTGCTTTTCATCCATTTTCATGTAGAGTTGATTTTGTGTTTTGGATCATTGTCTTGCTGCATTACCCAGCTGTGCTTCAGCTTCAGCTCACAGACGGATGGTCTGACATTCTCCTATAGAATTCTCTGATACGGAGCAGAATTCATGGTTCCTTCTATTAAGGCAAGTCGCAGGGGCCTGAGGCAGCAAACCATCCCTTTCAGTTAAGAACAAATTCTTATTTACAATGACGGCCTACCCCAGCCAAACCCAGACAACACTGGGCCAATTGCACGCAACCCTATGGAACTCCCAATCACATCCGGATGTGACACCTCTTGCACTGAGATGCAGTGTGTTAGACCACTGCGCCACTCGGGAGCCCAAGTGTTGCATAACTTTGTTTATGAAATAAATGAAATAAGTATGGAATTGTTGTGTTATTTGTTCCCTCAGGTTCCCTTTATCTAATAGTAGGTTTTGGTTGAAGATCTGATAATATTAATTATCAAACAAAATGCACAAGTTGAGAAAATTAGAAGGGGCGAATCATTTTTCACAGCACTGTAGCACACTTGATTCAACTTGTCAATTAACACAATAGGAAAACCTTTGGAATTTTAATAATACAGTATAATACGGCAGGCCAGAATAAAAATCCCTGTATGATTCTTCAAAGGGATCTTTAGAATGAGAAAGGTTCTTTATAGCATCGTTCTCCATAAAGATTTTATAAAGCCCCAAAAAGGGTTGTAACCATAATGGTTCTTTATAGAACCTTAGGGAAGGGTTCCTTATAGCACCATACAGGTTCCATTTAGAACCTTAAGCATGGTTCTTTATTTAACCTTCAAAAAAAATTTATTTTGTGGAACCAAAAATGGTTTAAGGCAGGCAGGCAGGCAGGCAGGCAGAGAGAGAGAGAGAGAGAGAGAGAGAGAGAGAGAGAGAGAGAGAGAGAGAGAGAAACTTGGAGAAGCTGTATATGATGACCCAAATAAGCCTGTCCTGCTGGGGCTAGTTCCATTTACAGGTCAACCTGAGGTCAGACAGGGCAGGTCAAGACACAGTTCCACCGCTGCCTCTGGCAATCAGCGCTATGGGACACACTTGCACCAAAGTAACACCTGGGGCCAGATCCACTGGGATGATCCAAGTAGATATGAAATGTTCTCCATTTCACTTAAAGTCAGACACAGGAGTGGGGATGCCCTTCTGTGTTAGTGTTTACGTTTTTGTTGAGCGACTTGACTAACTGAAATTGAGTACCACATTGGAAATAAGTGTTGTCTGATACTACATTTACTACTTTGTTCTTCTATTTGTGTTTTGGTTCTTTGTCATTGTCTGTACTCTGTCAGACATATGTATTTATTTAGTTATTTAGTTTTAAATGTATTGGCAATTGTTAAACCACATGTAACACTCTATCTACAATAATGAATGGCTCACACTTTACAAGTAATGAGAGTATGTGAGTGTCAAGTCATGACTTAACAAGCAGGTGATGCACAAAAGCATTTCGTAATGCATTAACAAATGGTGTGAGGAAATGTTGTCTATTTTGAGAAATTTGATGGTGTGGAAAGATTGCCTTCCCCCTCTAAATGGGCCAAATCGAAGCTGTGAAAATGTTAGAAAATTGACAATATAGACAATAATGTGTGTCTGTAGGTGCATAAGGCTGGGCACCCAGGGAGAGAGAGGAGGACAGTCTGTGATCTTTAGCTCCGGTGCAGCTAACTAACAGCCCACCTAAAGGGGCTGTGGCAAGGAGACTTATGTCACCAATAAGCAGCACCCGTGATAATGGCAAATTAACAGCTCCCACAAAGGTCCTGCAGCTGATCAGCATAGCAGGTGACAAGCGCCATTAGCTGCCAACACGCTAAATGATCATCCATAGACTGACAAGTAGCATCACGGCTAAGCTCATTGAAAAACTCAAGGGACAGGTACTGTGGATGGAGGGCTGAGGTCACTGTTTACTCAATATTCTAATAAGGTAATATAAAAATGTATGTTAATTATACTACCTGCAGAGATAGCTTTGTACTTTCGCTCAGCACTATTTTTTCATCATGTTATGGTGGATAAGTGGTTGTTTGTATTTATGAGGAAGCTGTACTGTGCAATCAAATGCTGCAGCAGAGATGTCAGCTATACTGTTGCTCTGGTTTGATGCAGAGTAACGATGAGCAGTTATTTGGCAGTACATCATCTCGGAATGATAGACATGAGTTGTACCAGTAAATCTGGCTCTCCAGTACTAATAAATCAGGAGAGCTATTGAACGGGCTATGTTTGCTCTGAGGTTCCCTTTTACTTTTTGTATGGAACTGTTTTCCATGTTTATGTAAATCACAACAGTTTTTAATCACTAATTTGAACTGGCCCACACAGTACAGTCTAGTTGTTCATTATTAGTGCACACATCTAGCATGCTGAAACACATAGAATTGTTAATTACTTCATTTTCTTTGTCATGATGGTAGCTGTGCCTTTAACTTTAGTGTGATCTTACTGTATGGTCCTCCACCAATGCTGGTTTGTAGTTTTTCTGCATATGTTATTTTTTTATCAGGTAAGATGACTGAGAACATATTGTCATTTACAGCAATGACCTGGGGAATAGTTACAGGGGAGAGGAGATGAATGAGCCAATTGTAAGCTGGGGATGATTAGATGGCTATGATGGTATAAAGGCCAGATTGGGAATTTAGCCAGGACACCAGGTTTAATACCCCTACAGTAAGTGCCATGGGATCTTCAGTGAACACAGAGAGTAAGGACACCTGTTTAACATCTCATCTGAAAGACAGCACTGTACACAAGGCAATGTCCCCAATCACTGCCCTGGAGCATTGGGATATTTTCTTTAGACCAGAGGAAAGGGTGCTTCCTACTGGCCATCCAACACCACTTCCAGCAGCATCTGGTCTCCCATCCAGAGACTGACCAAGACCAACCCTGCTTAGCTTCAGAAGCAAGCCAGCAGTGGGATGGAGGGTGGTATCCATTTATGATTTTGGATAAACTATGCACTGGGTGTTGAGGAAGTGAGCAAGCCATCTTTCCTGTCAATCTTTCTCCCTAGAGTATGGTTGAAATAAACTGTGTATCTAGTTGTGTCAGATCTCCATGGATCATAGAATCCAATCAAGAGCACAAATAATCACAACTCACCTGTGTAAAATAAGGAAAGCGTTTTTTTTTACCCTTATGTTTTATTAACTGTACATGCACTCACAGACAAGAAAACAAGCACAAATGTATATATTCCCTATAACAAAAACACAACAAAAAAACAATGAACGCATTTTCCAATTTTAAAAGGATCAAATGTTTCTATCCTCCAAGTGGTTTTCCCTTGTGTTTTCCACAGCCAGGTCACCCGTAATACAAGTCAGTATTCGATGTCCATCCATGTCTGAGGATGTTGGGAGATGATGTGGAAACTGGCCACTAGGGGCAACAGTTGAGTGCAGTTCCGTTTTTTATTTATTTTTGATTTAAGCCTATCCCAAACCTTAACCCTTAACTTAAATATTCGGAATGAATGCCTAACCTTAAGATTTTGGAGTCAATGCCTAAACTTAACTTAAATGCTTAGAAATGTAACGTTTAACAAATTCCAAATTTGACGTATGAGAAACATGACTGAATGTCTAATTCTGACGTGAGACTGTGAGAGCTAGTTGGTTTTCCAAAAATATTACAACTGTTGGTGCTGTGAGTCTCCATCAACCTATTCTTCAAAGAAAAGTCCTGTGGTCTGTTTGTTAGCAACTAATGTGAGAGTGATAATAAATACAAAATAATGAAATATGTTCAATTCAGGACACCTATGCGTGTTCACATTACAGACTGTTGGTGAGGGAAGTTTGTTTGAGCTCATAAATTATTTTGAAATTCTTGGGAATTAATTTCAATCAGATCAAGTACCACTACAAAACATAAAAACCAAACGTTTAATCAACTACTTACGCATACAATACAGTGAACAGCAATATAAGATAACTTCTTCACAGATTCAGATCTGACCTTAGAGCATACAGCAAAATCTACAGATTTAAAGTTAGTTCAAGTGGCATAACAGTACAAATGGTACAACGCCACTAAAAAATACAACATACATGGGTAACATTTTAACAGAACAACCTTTATAGAAGCTGCTTTTGTACATTCAGATCGGATATACAATAGAAATATCACTCATGTATGTGTTTATTTGCATTTGTAAAAGAAGAAGAAACAATTAAATCACAATACAGTTAATTGCATCAACAATTCACATTTTTCCATTCTTTTTCTCTCCCCATGACTTGCTACATTTACAAGTTTACAAATACACACATGTACAGTACCAAAATGTGCAACAATACATATAGAGAAACAATCAAACAACCCAAAATAAAAACAACAAACAATTGAAGTGTCAATCATTATTATTGATTTGCACTTATTGCCATGAATTGGAAATAGGAATGCAAAATATTTGTGGATTCATCTGGTCTGCCTTTGATTGAGATCTTGGATTTTTTTTTTTTTATACTTATTCCATGGATCTACAACAGTGACTAGTGCTAAAGAGACACAAGCGAGGCAAGAGAGGCATAAACAGTAAATCTGTAAACATAATGAAATTGTATCAATCACTGATTTCCAAAACATTGAGATAAAAATGCATGTCCAAAACACTACCATTTTGCCTCTTACAGCTCCAGAACAGAAAAGACATTTCAGCATTAATTTTGTTAATGCTGTTTTCTGGTGTATAGTGAACTCTGTGAATGGTTTTACATTTGCAGAGTTTGTGTCTTAGGTTATATGAGCATTTGTGGGCTTTCAAACACATAGTACAGTTGAAGTCGGAAGTTTTCATACACCTTAGCCAAATACATTTAAACTCAGTTTTTCACAATTCCTGACTTTTAATCCTAGTAAAAAATCCCTGTCTTAGGTCAGTTAGGATCACCACTTTATTTGAAGAATGTGAAATGTCAGAATAATAGTAGAGAGTATAATTTATTTCAGCTTTTATTTCTTTCATCACATTCCCAGTGGGTCAGAAGTTTACATACACTCAATTAGAATTTGGTAGCAGTGCTGTTTAAACTGTTTAACTTCGGTCAAACGTTTTGGGTAGTCTTCCACAAGCTTCCCACAATAAGTTGGGTGAATTTTGGCCCATTCCTCCTGACAGAGCTGGTGTAACTGAGTCAGGTTTGTTAGCCTCCTTGCTCGCACACACTTTTTCAGTTCTGCCAACAGATTTTCTATAGGATTGAGCTCAGGGCTTTATGATGGTCACTCCAATACCTTGACTTTGTTGTCCTTAAGCCATTTTTCCACAACTTTGGAAGTATGCTTGGGGTCATTGTCCATTTGGAAGACCCATTTGCGACCAAGCTTGAACTTCCTGACTGATGTCTTGAGATGTTGTTTCAATATATCCACATAATTTTCCGTCCTCATGATGCCATCTATTTTGTGAAGTGCACTAGTCCCTCCTGCAGCAAAGCACCCCCACAACATGATGCTGCCACCCCCGTGCTTCACGGTTGGGATGGTGTTCTTTAGCCTCCCCCTTTTTCCTCCAAACATAACGATGGTCATTATGGCCAAACAGTTATATTTTTGTTTCATCTGACCAGAGGACATTTCTCCAAACAGTACTATCTTTGTCCCCATGTGCAGTTGCAAACCGTTGTCTGGCTTTTTTATGACAGTTTTGCAGCAGTGGCTTCTCCTTGCTGAGCGGCCTTTCAGGTTATGTCAATATAGGACTCGTTTTACTGTGGATATAGATACATTTGTACCTGTTTTTCCCACAGCATCTTCACAAGTCCTTGCTGTTGTTCTGGGATTGATTTGAACTTTTCGCACCAAAGTATGTTCATCTCTAGGAGACAGAACGCATCTCCAACCTAAGCGGTATGACGGCTGTGTGGTCCCATGGTGTTTATACTTGCGTACTATTGTTTGTACAGATGAACGTGGTACCTTCAGACATTTGGAAATTGCTCCCAAGGATGAATCAGACTTGTGGAGTTCTACAAAAAAAATTCTGAGGTCTTGGCTGATTTCTTTTGATTTTCCCATGATGTAAAGCAAAGAGACACTGAGATTGATGGTAGGCCTTGAAATACTGTAACGGCTGTCTTCTGTAGAAATGGACCAAGGCGCAGCAGGTATGTGAATACTCATCTTTAATTAACATAAAGGAGTAGAGCATCCACTTAACAATTCAAATAATATATACGACAGGAACAGTTTTGCAGGCACACAACACGCAGTGCAAAAACAACTACCCACCAAACCAAGTGACAAACATACTCCTACATATATGACTCCCAATCAGGAACAACGATCCCCAGCTGTTCCTGATCAGGAGTCACAAGACCAACACAGAACAATCACACACACAAGACTGCCACGTCCTGACCCCAAAACTACAACAACAGCTCCATCTGCTGGTCAGGACGTGACAGTACCCCCCCCTCAAGGTGCAGACCCCGGAATGCACCTAACAACGAAAAAACACCAACAAACAAAATCCCCAACAAAACCCATAAACAATAACCCCTAAACAATAAGGGAGGGAAGGGAGGGTGTCTGCCGTCAACGACGGCACTGTGCTACACCCTCCCTCCCCAACCCACCTATCCTGGAGGTGGCTCCGGTGCAGGACGTGGACCCTGCTCCACCCTCGGCGTCGCCCACTTCGGTGGAGCCGATAGCTGCGCCAGGCAGACGGACCCCTTGAGCCGGGCCGGAGGACAGGAGGGCCCCTCGGGCCGGACCGGGGGACAGGAGGGCCCCTCGGGCCGAGCCGGAGAGCAGGAGGGCCCCTCGGGCCGGGCCGGAGAGCAGGAGGGCCCCTCGGGCCGGGCCGGAGAGCAGGGGGGCCACTCGGGCCGGGCCGGAAGGCATGCGGGCCACTCGGGCCGGGCCGGAAGGCATGCGGGCCACTCGGGCTGGGCCGGAAGGCATGCGGGCCACTCGGGCTGGGCCGGAGGGCATGCGGGCCACTCGGGCTGGGCCGGAGGGCATGCGGGCCACTCGGGCTGGGCCGGAGGGCAGGAGGACCACTCGGGCTGGACCGGAGGGCAGGAGGACCACTCGGGCTGGACCGGAGGGCAGGAGGACCACTCGGGCTGGACCGGAGGGCAGGAGGACCACTCGGGCTGGACCGGAGGGCAGGAGGACCACTCGGGCTGGACCAGAGGGCAGGAGGACCACTCGGGCTGATCCTGACAGGCCGGGCACCCTGGCAGATCAGGGCAGGCGGGCACCTCTGGCAGAACCGGGCCGTCCGGCCACTCTGGCAGAACAGGGCAGTCCGGCCACTCTGGCAGAACAGCGCAGTCCGGCCACTCTGGCAGTTCAGGGCAGTCCGGCCACTCTGGCAGTTCAGGGCAGTCCGGCCACTCTGGCAGTTCAGGGCAGTCCGGCCACTCTGGCAGTTCAGGGCAGTCCGGCCACTCTGGCAGTTCAGGGCAGTCCGGCCACTCTGGCAGTTCAGGGCAGTCCGGCCACTCTGGCAGTTCAGGGCAGTCCGGCCACTCTGGCAGTTCAGGGCAGTCCGGCCACTCTGGCAGTTCAGGGCAGTCCGGCCACTCTGGCAGTTCAGGGCAGTCCGGCCACTCTGGCAGTTCAGGGCAGTCCGGCCACTCTGGCAGTTCAGGGCAGTCCGGCCACTCTGGCAGTTCAGGGCAGTCCGGCCACTCTGGCAGTTCAGGGCAGTCCGGCCACTCTGGCAGTTCAGGGCAGTCCGGCCACTCTGGCAGTTCAGGGCAGTCCGGCCACTCCGGCAGTTCAGGGCAGTCTGGCCACTCTGGCAGTTCAGGACAGTCTGGCCACTCCGGCAGTTCAGGGCAGTCTGGCCACTCCTGCAGTTCAGGGCAGTCTGACCTCTCTGGCGACTGTTGACTGGCGGGCAGCTCTGACGACTGTTGACTGGCGGGCAGCTCTGACGACTGTTGACTGGCGGGCAGCTCTGACGACTGTTGACTGGCGGGCAGCTCTGACGACTGTTGACTGGCGGGCAGCTCTGACGACTGTTGACTGGCGGGCAGCTCTGACGACTGTTGACTGGCGGGCAGCTCTGACGACTGTTGACTGGCGGGCAGCTCTGGTGATGGTTGACTGGCGAGGCTGGGTTGACACACTAGACTCCTGATGCGCGGGGCTGGTATAGGACGTGCCAGCCTGGAGACACGCACCTCCATGCTAGTGCGTCTGGCGGGAAACACCGGACCGAAAGGGCGCACTGGCGGTCTTGAGCGCAGGGTTGGCATCACCCCTTCCGGCTCGATGCTTACTTCGCCCTGGCACATGCGGGGCGCTGGTACCTTGCCTACCGGCCTGAAAATCCCAGGCCTCACCACAGCCCCAACCCCAAAGCACGGGACCTGTCCAGTCTGCCCTACAAGGGTACGGGGAGCTGGCCTGGGGCTGTAATCTCGCCCCGCCAAATAGCCCTTGTGCCCCCCCCTAAAAAAATTCTTGGGGCTGCCTCCAACATTCCTCCCTCACTTGCCTCTGTCCTCTTCTCCGCTGCTTGGTCCTTTGGTGGTGGGTAGTTCTGTAACGGCTGTCTTCTGTAGAAATGGACCAAGGCGCAGCAGGTATGTGAATACTCATCTTTAATTAACATAAAGGAGTAGAGCATCCACTTAACAATTCAAATAATATATACGACAGGAACAGTTTTGCAGGCACACAACACGCAGTGCAAAAACAACTACCCACCAAACCAAGTGACAAACATACTCCTACATATATGACTCCCAATCAGGAACAACGATCCCCAGCTGTTCCTGATCAGGAGTCACAAGACCAACACAGAACAATCACACACACAAGACTGCCACGTCCTGACCCCAAAACTACAACAACAGCTCCATCTGCTGGTCAGGACGTGACAAATACATCCACAGGTGCACCTCCAACTGACTCAAATTATGTCAATTAGCCTATCAGAAGCTTCTAAAGCCATGACATCATTTTCGGGAATTGTCTAAGCTGTGTAAAGGCACAGTCAACTTAGTGTATGTAAACTTCTGACCCACTAGAATTGTGATACAGTGAATAATAAGTGAAATAATCTGTCTGTAAACCATTTTTGGAAAAATTACTTGTGTCATGCACAAAGTAGATATCCTAACTGACTTGCCAAAACTATAGTTTGTTAACAAGAAATTTGTGGATTGGTTGAAAAATGTGTTTTAATGACTCCAACCTAAGTGTATGTAAACTTCCGACTTCAACTGTATATAAGACCAGTCTTCCCTGTTTATTACCACCTGTAATTCTTGTTCCCATTTGTGTCTAGTAACATCTGTCTCTATTGGCATGTGATCTAATAACAATTTATGAACCTTAGAAATACACTTCACAGTTTTTTCACCATTGTTCAGTAATACATCTAGTTAAGAGGATGTGGTTCCATAAGAGAACCCTGTTTCAATTGGACCATATGTTCGACTTGAAAAAATCTAAACAAATAGGTCGACAGAATACTGAATTTCTTACCTACTTGGTTGAAAGAAAAAAAAGTACCATCCTGGAAGACATGGTTAATTTCCCTTATTCCTTTATCAAACCCGGATTTAAATGCATCATCCTTAAAACAAGATGAGAAGCAGGGATCTCAAAATATTGGCGCTAAAGGGCAGAGAGCTAGATTGTAACCCAGTAATTTATGAAATGCCTTCCAAACTTGTAGACTTCAAAATGACTGGGTAATTAGTAATCTCCTTTACCTCTTACAAACCAAAGGAGTGCAGATATTTCAACTCATATGGGAAGATGTCAAAGGATTCTACTCTTGCCCAATAAAATAATCAGTTTGAAAACCATGGCTTAACTTGGGCGAGTTGTGCTCTCCAATAGTAAAGCTATAGGTTAGATAAATTCAGACCACCCGCCTTATATGGATGATACAGGACCTGGATGTGAAGTTGGAAGATTATGAAACAAATAAAGAAATGTTGGTAATATTGATATGTTGATGACATTAACTCTGCTTATAAGATAAATAGGAAGTAAGTCTATTCTTTTCAACTCATTGGTAACCTTTTCCATCATTTAAATTACTTGGTACACTCAGAAAAAGGTGCTACTTAGAACCTTTTGAGTTCCTTGTAGAACCCTTTCTACAGAGAGTTCTATCAAAACCAAAAATGATTTTCCTATTGGGGACAGCCAAAGAAACCTTTTGGAACCCTTTTTTCTAAGAGTGTACTTAATACTCTTCATAGACCATTTCCATTTGAATTGGTCTTGTAAAGATTTAGGATTGATGGTAGATATGGGCATAATCTCTGTTGTTTTTGCCATATTTATTCTATCACAGACAGCTTAATGCATACTTATAAATTATATTATGTCAGTTTAACATGCAAATAAGAATTGAAAAAATATATTGAAACATTTTCTCTAAAGTATAATTTTTTTTGAGATTACTAATGTTATTGTCCCCACTACAACACAAAAATACTTAAATACAATTGTGTCGTATTTAATTGAAATACTGTAGAATTCCATTTATTTCTATGGAGGACTGCTCCTAATTAGGACTGCCAATATGGCCGATCGACCGGCGGCTTCAAAGCCTCTCAATGGCCAATACATAGCATCCGCAATCCAGGGTTTATATACATCATTGTCCCACCCTGGACAGATGCAGGGCTGCAGCATAGCGAGCTGCTTAGCATCTATCTCCTAATATAATATATAATGAGTAAGGAGATTAGCGGTCTAGATCTTGGATAATGCTATGTAGAGAAACACTTAAAATTAAAAGGAAAATAAGACAGATGGAAAAACACCCTTCATAGATAAATAAAAAACCTAAGTCATGTTATTTCAGTATTTCAGTTAAATGTGAGCGCTATATTCTTTGTAATAACAAAATCATTATGACCAAGTGTTGTGTCAATCTTGGGCTATTCATTTGTCACTTGTTTTCTTACGAAGCGTCATATCAAAAGACGCTTGGCTTAATTAAATATCAAATTGAAGGGTGAAACAGCATATTCAAGGAAAATAAGAGTGAAAAATGAAAAAAGTCGACTGGCTTTTTGAGTTCATTCCCATTCCATTGATCAACAGCCAATGAGCAAATTGAAAAGGAATCTTACCACCTGACCATTATCCGTCCTGTGTCCATAGAACCTTATATGTGACTTGCTCCATCCTTGTCAGTTGCATGGACCCTGACATATACAGTATCAGTCAAAAGTTTGGACACACCTTCTCATTCAAGGGTTTTTCTTTATTTTGACTATTATCTACAATGTAGAATAATAGTGAAGACATCAAAACTATGAAATAACACATATGCAAACCAGATGGGATGGCATATCGCTGCAGAATGCTGTGGTAGCAATGCTGGTTAATTGTGCCTTGAATTCTAAATAAATCACTGACAGTGTCACCAGCAAAGCAGCCCCACACCATCACATCTCCTGCATGCTTCACGGTGGGAACCACACATGCGGAGATCATCCGTTCACCTACTCTGCGTCTCACAAAGACACAACGGTTGGAACCAAAAATCTCAAATTTGGACTCATCAGACCAAAGGACAGATTTCCACCGGTCTAATGTCCATTGCTCGTGTTTCTTGGGCCAAGCAGGTCTCTTATTCTTATTGGTGTCTTTTAGTATTGGTTTCCTTGCAGCAATTTGACCATGAAGGCCTGATTCATGCAGTCTCCTCTGAACAGTTGATGTTGAGATGTGTCTGTTACTTATTTGGGCTGCAATCTGAGGTACAATTAATTGCCGATTTCTGAGGCTGGTTACTCTAAGGAAGTTATCCTCTGCAGCAGAGGTAACTCTGCTTCTTCCTTTCCTGTGGCGGTCTTTATGATTGCCAGTTTAATCATAGCGCTTGATGGTTTTTGTGACTGCGCTTGAAGAAACTTTTGAAGTTCTTGACATTTTCCAGATTGACTGACCTTCATGTCTTAAAGTAATGATGGTATTTTGTTTCTCTTTGCTTATTTGAGCTGCTCTTGCCATAATATGGACTTGGTCTTATAGCAAATAGGGCTATCTTCTGTAAGCCACCCCTACCTTGTCACAACACAACTGATTGGCTCAACGCATTAAGAAGGAAATAAATTCCACAAATTAACTTTTAACAAGGCATACCTGTTAATTGAAATACATTCCAGGTGACTACCTCATGAAGCTGGTTGAGAGAATACCAAGATTGTGCAAAGCTCTCATCAAGGCAAAGGGTGACTACTTTGAGGAATCTCAAATATAAAATATATTTTGATTTGTTTAACACTTTTTTGATTTCTACGTTTCCATATGTGTTATTTCATAGTTTTGATGTCTTCACTATTATTATGTAGAAAATAGTCAAAATAAAGAAAAACCTGTGAATAAGTAGGTATGTGTTAACTTTTTACTGGTAATGTATATTGGACTCATCATTATATTGTTGAAAAGAGGAGATTCTGAGCTTTGCAACAATATCCAATGTGTGCAACCAATCTCAGAATTTAGTGCAGCAGAGCTTGTTCAAACGGAAGTGTCACTGATCGGCTGTTTAGAGAAAATCAACCCTGAAGTGTGTTATTCATTTTCAGGAAATGCACTGACGGCTTGTAGGCTATTTGATCAGTAGATTAATTGCTGCAAATTTGAGCAGAATAAAGGAGAAGACATTTTTTCTTCTTACATTTGAAATGAAATAAATGTTTGTTAAGAGCAGCTGGCCGACTCGTGTGTTCACTGCATGCTGCCAAAACAGGAAGTGAAATATCCTTTTTCAACAGTACTGTGTATGCTATCACTGAGATGGTGTGAAGATGTCATAAAACAATATTAACATAAGTTTCTGTTGTTTCTGTAAAAGTTTCTGTTGTGCCAAAACACCAACAAAGACATCACAAGATCTGAATGTTTCAAAATGGTGTCTCCTCGTTCATCTCAGGCGAATGCATTTGACCTCCTCGGTCACCGGCATGGAGGACGTCCGGATGTCTGTCTCATCCACAGTCTTACTGGGAGCATAGGTGGACCTCCAGCGCAGCAGCACAATCCTTTTCAGGTATTTGACCGTGTTGTTCTTGACACTGACAAAGCAGAAGGTGTTTATCATGCTGTTGCTCATGGCGATGCACTCAATAATGTAGAAGGCCACCAGGGAGTTCCTCTGGCGGGAGATGAGCGTTGGGTGGAAGTCGCGTAGGATGGTGAAGCCGTAATATGGTGCCCAGCACAGAATGTATGATGTCAGGATCCCGATCAGGACCATGACTGTCTTCCGCCGACAACGCAACCTCTTCCGGATCTGCTCCGTCTGGAAGCCCGGGACACTCTTGAACCAGAGCTCACGGGAGATCCGTGCGTAACATATCGCCATGACAAAAACGGGCCCAAGGAACTCCAGGGCAAATATAAACAGGAAGTAGGAGCGGTAGTAGGCCTGCTGGTCCACAGGCCAGATCTGGGCACAGAAGGTCTTGTGGGTGTTCTGAGAGGTGCTGGCACCGCCATGAGGGTACATGGTCTCGGAGGCAAAGTAGGCAGAAGGGATGGAGATAAGGATAGGTACGACCCAGACACCAGTGATCAGACAGTAGGCCGTCTGGTACTTCATACGAGGCCTCAGAGGATGGACGATGGCCATGTACCTGAGGACAGAGGAGAGGGTGTATTAAGGTACATAAAAACTAGCAGAAAGGATATTTTTGTCAGTATATATTTTCATCAGGCTACTAGGACACATGCAAATGAAAAGTATACTCTCGCTAGTCCTTTCAATTTAACCAAGGTGCATGACATTATGAGCGAACCAATCCTAGTGGGATCTATAAACAATTTTGAGCTGCTCCTGTAGGAACAAACAAAAATTCCAATGAAAATATATTAACAGTTTTCCATGCTCCACCTAGAGTGGTTGAATATCTTTAGTAGATGAAATCAAAGTTTATTTGTCACGTGCACTGAATACAACAGGTGTAGACCTTACAATGAAATGCTTACTTACAGGCTCTAACCAATAGTGCAAAAAAGGTATTAGGTGAACAATAGGTAGGTAAAGAAATAAAACAACAGTAAAAAGACAGGCTATATACAGTAGCGAGGCTATACAAGTAGCGAGGCTACATACAGACACCGGTTAGTCAGGCTGATTGAGGTAGTATGTACATGTAAATATGGTTAAAGTGACTATGCATAAATGATGAACAGAGAGTAGCAGTAGCATAAAAGAGGGGTTGGCGGGTGGTGGGTGGGACACAATGCAGATAGCCCGGTTAGCCATGAGGGTACATGGTCACGGAGGCAAAGTAGGCAGAAGGGATGGAGATGAGGATGGTTGGTTGGGCCAATTGAGGTAGTATGTACATGAATGTACGTGGGGGGGCACACAATGCAAATATTCCGGGTAGCCATTTGATTACCTGTTCAGGAGTCTTATCGATTGGGGGTAAAAACTGTTGAGATGCCTTTTTGTCCTAGACTTGGCACTCCGGTACCGCTTGCCATGCAGTAGTAGAGAGAACAGTCTATGACTGGGGTGGCTGGGGTCTTTGACAATTTTTAGGGCCTTCCTCTGACACCGCCTGGTGTAGAGGTCCTGGATAGCAGGCAGCTTAGTCCCAATGATGTACTGGGCCGTACGCACTACCCTCTGTAGTGCCTTGCGGTCAGAGGCCGAGCAGTTGCCGTACCAGGCAGTGATGCAACCAGTCAGGATGCTCTCGATGTTGCAGCTGTAGAACCTTTTGAGGATCTCAGGACCCATGCCAAATCATTTTAGTTTCCTGAGGGGGAATAGGCTTTGTCGTTCCCTCATCATGACTGTCTTGGTGTGTTTGGACCATTCTAGTTTGTTGTTGATGTGGACACCAAGGAACATTAAGCTCTCAACCTGCTCCACTACAGCCCCGTCGATGAGAATGGGGGTGTGCTCGGTCCTCCTTTTCCTGTAGTCCACAATAATCTCCTTAGTCTTGGTTACGTTGAGGGATAGGTTGTTATTCTGGCACCACTCGGCGAAGTCTCTGACTTCCTCCCTATAGGCTGTCTCGTCATTGTCGGTGATCAGGGCTACCACTGTGGTGTCGTCTGCAAACTTAATGATGGTGTTGGAGTCATGCCTGGCCATGCAGTCGTGGGTGAACAGGGAGTACAGGAGGGGACTGAGCACGCACCCCTGGGGAGCACCAGTGTTGAGGATCAGCATAGCAGATGTGTTGCTACCTACCCTCACCATCTGGGGGCGGCCTGTCAGGAAGTCCAGGATCCAGTTGCAGAAGGAGGTGTTTAGTCCCAGTATCCTTAGCTTAGTGATGAGCTTTGAGGGTACTATGGTGTTGAACACTGAGCTGTAGTCAATGAATAGCATTCTCACATAAGTGTTCCTTTTGACCAGGTGGGAAAGGGCAGTGTGGAGTGCAATAGAGATTGCATCCTCTGTAGATCTGTTTGGGCGGTATGCAAATTGGAGTGGGTCTAGGGTTTCTGGGATAATGGTGTTGATGTGAGCCATTACCAACCTTTCAAAGCACTTCATGGCTACAGACGTGAGTGCTACGGGTCTGTAGTCATTTAGGCAGGTTGCCTTTGTGTTCTTGGGCACAGGGACTATGGTGGTCTGCTTGAAACATGTTGGTATTACAGACTTAATCAGGGACATGTTGAAAATGTCGGTGAAGACACCTGCCAGTTGGTCAGCACATGCCCGGAGCACACGTCCTGGTAATCCGTCTGGCCCCACAGCCTTGTGTATGTTGACCTGTTTAAAGGTCTTACTCACGTCAGCTACGGAGAGTGTGATCACACAGTTGTCCAGAACTGCTGATGCTCTCATGCATGCCTCAGTGTTGCTTGCCTCAAAGCGAGTATAGAAGTGATTTAGCTCATCTGGTAGGCTCGTGTCACTGGGCAGCTCGCGGCTGTGCTTCCCTTTGTAGTCTGTAATAGTTTGCAAGCCCTGCCACATAAGACGATCCTCGGAGCCGGTGTAGTACGATTCAATCTTAGCCTTGTAATAACACTTTGCCTGTTTGATGGCTCGTCGCAGGGATTAGCAGGATTTCTTGTAAGCTTCCGGGTTAGAGTCCCACACCTTGAAAGCGGCAGCTCTACCCTTTAGCTCAGTGCAAATGTTGCCTGTAATCCATGGCTTCTGGTTGGGGTATGTACGTACAGTCACTGTGGGGACGACGTCCTCGATGCACTTATTGATAAAGCCAGTAAGTTATGTGGTGTACTCCTCAATGCCATCGGAAGAATCCCGGAACATGTTCCAGTCTGTGATAGCAAAACAGTCCTGTAGTTTAGCATCTGCTTCATCTGATCACTTTTTTATAGACCGAGTCACTGGTGCTTCCTGCTTTAATTTTTGCTTGTAAGCAGGAATCAGGAGGATAGAGTTGTGGTCGGATTTACCAAATGGAGGGCGAGGGAGAGCTTTGTAGGTGTTTCTGTGTGTGGAGTACAGGTGATATAGAATTTTTTCCCCTCTGGTTGCACATTTAACATGTTGATGGAAATTTGGTAGAACTGATTTAAGTTTCCCAGCATCAAAGTCTCCGGCCACTAGGAGTGCTGCCTCTGGGTGAGTGGTTCCCTGTTTGCTTATTTCCTTATACAGCTGATTGAGTGCGGTCTTAGTGCCAGCATCTGTCTGTGGTGGTAAAGACCCCCCCCCCCCCCCCCCCCCCCCGTCTTACCGGAGTGTGTTGTTCTATCTTGCCGGTGCAGCATGCATCCCGCTAGCTGAATAGCCATGTCGTCATTCAGCCATGATTCCGTGAAACATAGGATATTACAGTTTTTGATGTCCCGTTGGTAGGATATTCGTGATCGTACCTCGTCAGGCTATCAGCCAGGGTAAATAGGGTAAATGCTCCTTTGATGGTACAATCAAACCTTTGCTTATTCCAATATGGTCAATCTCCACTCTATCTTCCAGGAAAAACTTAAGCTGGGCTATTAGTACATTTCAAACAGCCTTGTCATAATTTAGGGTTGGGTAGGTTACTTTCTAAATGTAATCCGTTAGTTACTTGCCCGAAATTGTAATCAATAACATAACCTGATTACTTTCAGTTACTTTTAGATTAAATTCCCCTTAATTGCACACAGAGTGAGTACATGCAACACAGGCTGTAACAAAACAAAATGTGGAAAAAGTTAAGGGGTGTGAATACTTTCTGAAGGCACTGTATTATCCTACTCTGCTGTGTTGCTCTCATGGAATGCTATGCTTTGAGCACTACCGAAAAGTGCTATTTGCATGTGAAAAATGTATACCATATGCTGCATTTGCTATAGGCCAATAGTTTTTTCTATTGTTATTATAATTTTTTGGGCCCTCCAAAAGTAAACTTTGCTGTTACCGTTCAAAAGTTTGGGGTCACTTTGAAATGTCCTTGTTTTTGAAAGAAAAGCATTTTTTTGTCCATTAAAATAACATAAAATTGATCAGAAATACAGTGTAAACATTGTCAATGTTGTGATGGTTGCTGATAATGCACAGAGGCCCAGTATCAGCAACCATCACTCCTGAGTTCCAATGGCACGTTGTGTTAGCATAATCCAAGTTCATGATTTTAAAAGGATAATTGATCATTAGAAAACCCTTTTGCAATTATGTTAACGGTAGTGTATTCTACACACATTTTACATACATGGCCCTTTTTTACAATAATTACATAGCAAGAATAATGGTATTTGATATTTTGATATATGTTACATCTAGATAGATAGTACTTATACTGTCTATACTTATATTATAAATCATGTTTTTGGTCAAAATGAGCTTTTAAACCCACCTCTCATCTATTCTCATTCCATCCCATCTATCTTTGTAAACCACCCTCTTATGATTTCCATGTGTCATATATTTTTCTACTGTGCTATGATGTTTCACATAAATTCTGAACCTGTCTAATTGCATAGTATACTGTATACAGATTGTAAGTTAAAGATTTAAAAAATTGCTAAAATTATTGTTATATTGTTGATTGATTGACGATGGTTTTCCAAATTCCCCAACAGTGCTATTGCAGGATTAATTTTTTATATATTCCCGTACCTGTAACCAGAAAATAAGTGATCAAATGATCAAATGATTCTATCCCTCTGTTTTGAATCAAGCGTTGTTTTGCGTATCAGTTCATAAACCAGGTGCCATGGAATCGGCACATCGAAAATCTCTTACCAGCTATTTTGTAACCTGTATGGTGTCGCGGTCAACATTTTGGTCCTCAAGTAAAAATCGGATATATTTTTTTATTCATGTTTTTTTTGTGTGCTAATTTTGCCAAACAAACATGTTCCCTACCTTCTCCCCCTTCCACTTGCCTCCTCCATTTTTGCAGTAATGCCGCAATCAGTTGGTTGTAATTTTGGAGAGAGCAAACATTTCCATATACAGTATGTTTGTTAACTTCACATGTGACATAACTCCACCTTTCCTATTCATAATATTTAACAAAGATAATTACTTCAAAAAATTGGATTTCCATAAATAATGTTTTTTTTTTATCAATTACTATATTTGAAATTAACCATATAATTTGTTATATTATTTGTTCTGTGTTGTCTGGAGGATGAAACTGGAATTGCAACCAGCTTTGAATGTCTTGTTTTAGAAAGGGCGATATTGTGAAAAAGGTTCCATTTTCAATTAACTGAAAGTGACAATTTTTGAACAAGGGATGAGACATTCTTACTAATCTACTGGAGAACCAGTTCGGGTCTAAGTATAACTTTTGTATGACTGATGCTTTTAGTGAGAGGTTTAACACTTTAATATTTAGTCATTTTTGCCACCCAAACTCATTTTTCTTATATAAATAAGCCCGTTTTATTTTGTCTGGCTTGCCATTCCAAATAAAGTGAAATATTTTTGGCTCAAATAATTTGAAAGACAAATCGTTCGGCGTAGACAGTGCCATAAGTAAATAGGTAAACCGGGATATGACTAAATAATTACTCAGGGTGATTTTTCCACAAATAGACAGGTATTTATCTCTCCATGGTAGCAAGAGCTTATCTATTTTGGCTAACTTTCTGTAAAAATTTGTTGTAGTAAGTTCCTTTATTTCGTTAGGGATATGAATACCGAGTATGTCCACTTCACCGTCAGACCATTTTATTGGTAAACTACACAGAAACCTAAAAGTTGTATTTTTTAGCGATCCAATGCGTAATATGGTACACTTTATCATAGTTTGATTGTAATCCAGATCCACATTGAGGCTGTGCAGGGATCCAGATTGCGGATTTAAGAAGAAATTTATGTCATCAGCTGTAACGGTCGTCGTATGTAGTAGACCAAGGCGCAGCGGGTTGAGTGCTCATTTTAACTTTTATTGAACACTTAACTAACAAGAAAACGAACCGACGCACAGTATTGCAGGCTAAACACAGCAGTGCAAAAACAATTACCCCCAAAACCCATTACAAAAACACCATATAGGACCTTATAGGACCTTCAATCAGAGGCAACGAGGAACAGCTGCCTCCAATTGAAGGTCAAACCAATAACCCTAAACATAGAACTAGAAAGACTAGACCAGAACATAGAAATATACTAACATAGAACATAACCAAAAACCACAGAACACTCTAAACAATCCCCCTCTACATAAACACATAGCCCAACAAACCCCGAAACACTCTAAACAAATACCCCTGCCACGTCCTGACCAAACTACAATAACAAATAACCCCTTATACTGGTCAGGATGTGACATCAGCATACAATGACACCTTTGTTTTTAAGCCCTGTATTTCTAGGCCCTCTATATATTTTTTGTTGAATATGATTTTAAATAGCTAACATTTTGATGGCCATAATAAACAGATATGCCGATAGTGGACAACCTTGTTTTACTCCAAGGGTCTTGCACCGAGGGTCAGAATAAAGACCCTCTGTGAAATTTTGGGAAAAAGTGGATCCTTGCCTTTTGGCTGATCCATTTGTGGTTTCAGGGTGGGTGAAAACAGATTTGGGTGCTGTGGAGTCAGTGAAGGTATCCAGAAGTGGTCTTATATAAATAGTTTGTGTTTTTGCTGGTCAGAGGGCACAGGCGCTTCACGTTAAACGAATGGGGAAAAGAGATGAGAATTGTTTTGCTCTCAAGAAAAGGGTGCCATTGAAATGACTGATTACGGGGTAGCGGTGATGCTCGTCATTTAGTGCGATGCAGACAGAGGGGTGTGAGTGGTGAAACAGAAAATTCATTGTCTGTTCCTTTGAGTTTTGATGTTGAGTCTTTGCCCGACAAAGGCATGTTAGGATACATAAGTTATCCCATACAAGCTTTTGTGCCAAATACATTACATTGTTACAGGTGTCAAGCTTATGGGCATGTGGCAGCAGTGTGTAGGAGGAAGGTCCCTACTGTAGCTGTGAGAAGTGTGCAGAAGGGCATGAGACAAAGGAATGTGTAGCATTGGGGAAAGTAATGGTATGTGTTAATTGTAGGGGTGACCATGGGCTGGGGATCAGAAATGTCCAGTGCGAGAGAGCAAGGTTGAGGTCCCAGGGTTAGACTAGTGCAGAAGTTATATGCTGAGGCAGTGAAGAAAGTAGATGTCACGACTTCTTCTGAATTCGGTTCCTCTCCTTGTTCGGGCGGTGTTCGGCGGTCGACGTCACCGGTCTTCTAGCCATCGCCAGTCCATTTTTCATTTTCCAATTGTTTTATCTTGTTTTCCCACACACCTGGTTTTCATTCCCTCATTACGTGTTGTGTATTTAACCCTCTTCTCCCCCCATGTCTTTGTGTAGTATTGTTTGTTTGTAAGTGCTTGTGCACATGTGGACTAGTGCGTGTCGGGTTTTGTACCCAAGTTGTTATTTTCTTGATGCCGTTGGTTTTGGAATTAAACTGCTCTGGCTATTACCTAGTTCTGCTCTCCTGCGTCTGACTTCCCTTCCACCAGTTACGCACCCGAATATGGAGTCAGCAGGAGCAGGTGCCCCTGGTATGGAGATCGAGGAGCGTGTCCAGGAACACACAGTGATGCTCCACCATCTCGGCGCTGCCATGGACCGCGTCGTCCAAGCTATGGACCGCTGGGAGAGATGGAGAGTTCATCCAGCACCTCCACCAGCACAACAAGGGCCTCCACAATTCACTCCCCCTGCACTTCCCCTCCCCCGGTTCTAGTGGGATTCGCCTCACCTTCCCCGGGGAGTACGATGAGACGGCTGCCCACTGCCAGGGTTTCCTGTTGCAGATGGAGTTATACCTGGCAACCGTCCACCCGGCTCTTTCGGGACGTGAGAGGGTGTCCGCCCTCATCTCATGCCTCTCGGGGAAAGCCCTGGAGTGGGCCAGCGCCGTGTGAGTGGAAGGATATGCGGTGCTGGACCACTTTGAGTAGTTCACCCGTCGTTTCCGGGCAGTCTTCGACCACCCGCCCGAGGGCAGAGCGGCGGGTGAACGTCTTTTCCACCTGCGGCAGGGGATGAAGAGTGCACAGGAGTTCGCTTTGGACTTTCAGACCCTGGCCTCCGGAGCGGGATGGAACGACAGGGCCCTGATCGACCACTATCGCTGCAGTTTGCGCGAGGAAATTACGTTTTAGTTATGTTTTAGCCTACTTGTAACTCTACTATGTATAACCTTTACATATTAGTTAGATTACTTGTACACTTGTGAAATTATATGAAAGTTTTGATTCTGAAGTGTTTACTTGTTTAATTGTTAACTTAAAACTATTATTCAAGTGGAACAGTGTCAATGTTGATTAATCACAGCTCACAATTCGGCAGTAAAGCGGATAAGGGAATCTGCCACTAATTTGTCTGTGTTGTATTCTCAGATTAACATTAACTTACTTTTCGTACAGTTGTAAACTCTTTTATTAGTTTTATTTGATTGTCACTCTTTTTTCAGGATATCAGCCATGTGAACCCATTTTGCAGCTGATAATGGCGTGCAATGCCAGTACAGCCATAAGCCTACAGCAGTGGTTTTCCAGCCCTTTAGTACCCCAACAGCACATTTTTGTTGCAGGCCCAGACAAACATACCTGATTCAACTCATTGAGAGTCTGATGATTAGTTGACAAGTTGAATCAGGTGTGCTTGTCTGGGAATACAATAAAAATGTGTACTGTTGGGGGTACTTGAGCACCGGACCACTGGCCCTACAGTATGATGGCATTAGCGCAGAGTTTCCCAAACTCTGTCCTCAGGACCCCAAGGGGTGCACGTTTTGGTTTTTGCACTAACACTACCCAGCTGATTCAAATTATCCAAGCTTGATCTTTATCCACCGCACCTGCTGTCTCGACCTCAATGCTCGGCTATAAAAAGCAAACTGACATTTACTCCTGAGGTACTGACCTGTTGCACATTCTACAACCAATGATTATTATTTGATCCTGCTAGTCATCTATGAACGTTTGCACATCTTGAAGAACAATCTGGCCTTAAATTACCATGTACTTTTATAATCTCCACCTGGCACAGCCAGAAGAGGACTAGCCACTCCTTAGAGCCTGGATCCTGTCTAGGTTTCTTCCTAGGTTCCTGCCTTTCTAGGGAGTTTTTCCTAGCCTGCTTCTACATCTGCATTGCTTGCTGTTTGGGGTTTTATGCTGGGTTTCTATATAGCATTGTGTGACATATGCAAATGTAAAAAAGGGCTTTATAAATACATTTGATTGATTGATGATTAGTTGATTATTTGAATCAGCTCAGCTGTGTAGTGCTAAGGCAAAAGCCAAAACGTGCACCCCTTCGAGGACTGAGTTTAGGAAACCCTGAGATTAGCCTTATGGGCATCTGCAATGCACCCCTTGACATTGTGCATCTGAAGCAGGGAATAGCTTAACTCATACATTGTTTACATTTTGTTGAGCTATATGTTCTCATTTTAAAAACGATACCAGTACACGAGGTATTCCCAAACTGAGGTACGCGTAATGGGGCAGTAGCTGTAGGGGGTATGCTAAATAAAAATGTGACTGACAATATATTTTTTTATTAATAAAAAAAAAAATATATATCTCACATTTTCAAACAGTCCGTTTAGATTTTCCAACGGGGCTATACATTTGGGTGACTTTTTTTTCTCGCCTGAGTAGCCTCGTTTCACTGCCAAAAATAAAATTAAACCATCTAGTGTTCATCAAAATAACAACACAATGTCAAATACAGGTAGCCTCCCTCTCGCGGGAATTCCACTAACGGTCCGTATGTAGCCAAACGTAGCTGCTGCTCATTTTTTGCTAAAAAATGGATAAATGGTTAAAAAAAGTAAGGCCCACATCCATAGAGACACATACCAGCTCTACTGGAAGTACTCTTACTACCAGCAGTACTACACCTGCACCTGTCGACGACACAAGTTGTTCTGCTTCCACGAACACTTCCAATGCTAGCATCAGTAATTGTACATTTGTTGTTAGCCCAGCTAGCATGGACACTGACAGTTGGGAATCCGATGCAGCCGAAGAGTTACTGCCCCCTTACCCGGGAAAGCACCGAACAACAGACATGGATGTTGGACCATCGAAGAGATGCAAATATGATGAGAACTACATTGATTTGGGGTTCACTTATATTGAGAGTAGTACCTTTCCTCAGCCACAGTGTGTTATATGTGCAAAAGTACTATCTCACAACTCAATGAAACCTTCACTCTTGCGCAGACATTTAGAAACAAAACATGCCAATTTGAAAAATAAGCCAAGGGAGTTTTTTGAGCAAGAATTAAGATTACTTTCGAGTAGTAAGACATGTATAAAAGCAACAGATACCATTAATAAGAAGGGGCTTGAAGCGTCTTATATGTTGAGCTACTGAGTGGCTAGGACAGGGAAGCCCCATACTATTGTGGAGGAATTAATTCTTCCTGCTGCCGCGGATATGGCTGGGACAATGCTGGGGGAAAAGGCCCAAAAAACTATACAGACAATGACTTCAACAAACAACACTGTTTCATGACACATCAGTGACATGGTAGGAGATGTTTTGAAACAATTACTGCTTCGCATACAAGCCAGTGAATTATATGCGTTACAGCTGGATGAGTGAACAGACGTGGCGGGCCAGGCACAGCTCTTGTTATATGTCCGTTACGTTTATGGGGGGTCGATTAAGGAAGACATCCTCTTCTGCAAACCACTGGGAACCAGGACAACAGGAGAAGATATTTTTAATAAAGTACTGGACAGCTTTGTGACATCAAATGGACTTTGGTGGTCATGAAGTGTTGGTATCTGTACTGATGGTGCAAAAGCCATGACAGGGAGTCATAGTGGAGTGGTAACGCGCATGCAAGCAGTTGCTCCTGACGCCACTTGGGTACACTGCAGCATCCACCGAGAGGCTCTTACTGCCAAAGGAATGTCTGACAGCTTGAAAGACATGTTGGACTCTACAGTGAAGGCCCCTGAACTCTCGTGTATTTTCTGCTGAATGCAATAAAACTTTTACAACATACAGAAGTACGCAGGTTATCAAGGGGCAAAGTATTGACATGTTATTTTGAATATAGACGAGACGAGCTTAAAGTTTTCTTTACTGATCATAATTTTCACTTGTCTGACCGCTTGCATGATGGCAAGTTTCTAACACGACTGGTCTATCTGGGTGATGTTTTTTCTCACCTGAATAATCTGAATCTAGGATTACAGGAACTCACCGCAACTATATTCAATGTGTGGGACAAAATTGAGGCTATGATTAAGAAGTTGGAGCTCTTCTCTGTCTGCATTAACCTGTGGTGAGTTATTCACAATTTTCACAGTTTTATATGTAGTGTCATGACGTTGGCCTGTGGGTAAGGTTTATGACCCCCCCCCCCATAAATACCTTTTACCACTTCCCCTCTCTGAATCTACTGAAGGACTTGAATAGCCTGTGTTAAATATAGAGAGTCTGGGAACATCAAACAAATGGGGAAAGGTACCACATATTTTGTTAATAAAACCAGTTGGAAATATGCTTGGGAACGTAATGAGTATGTATGTCAGTTCGGTTGTCATCTGAGACATTATGACTGATGACAGGACGACATAAACTGTATCTGAGAAAGTATACGCCCTCTAGTTATCAGAGTCACATGGAATTGTTATGCAATTGAAATGTTTGATATTGAAAATGTTTGTTAGGAGATGAAATGTAATTTTAGCTTCCGAATGAGAGATTTGGGTTTTCATAAGGAAAGTGTCTGCAGCCTCTACGTTAGAAGGACACACATGTCAAGTACAGAACTAAGCCAACCTCGGCGTGAGCTCTGGTATGAACTGGTATGAACTTTGAGCTTATTCACTACAGAAGTGCTACTTCCTAGCCGTTGAGTTACGTGGGCTAGGAAAGGACGGACGACGGATCCAGTCTAACAACCAGACGAAGATACCACCACGTATCCAAATGACCACCATTGACATTCTTCCGGCCAGGAAGATCTGTTGGCCAACCCGGCCAGCATCTACGACCAATCTACCGAAGCGCAGCTCAGAGTAAATATTTATTGCATTTTCCTTTTCCAAATGGGCGGTAATTTAGAATGCATAAGATAATGTATTTACGATAGCATAGCTGCTGTTTCTTTGTTCCTAAATCTTCCCGCTTTTCATTCAAGCCCAACCCCCTTTCCTTTGTGTAACCAGCCATGATACAGGTTCCGTCCACCAGGACGTTTTCTGTATGACGTCATTGTATTCTGTGTATTTGTAATTCTGTGTGATTAGTTAGGTATTTAGTAAATAAATAATTAAACCCAATTTTGTATTGCTGATTCAACTTGTTAGCCAGGGTTCGTGAAGATAGCCAAGAACTTACAACTTTCATTATGAGACTGAAAATAAGACAAGGGTTAATATTGACTGCTATCGAGGTAAAATATTACTAAGTATTTTAAGAGTTTATTCGGAAGATAACAGCTCTATAAACGTTCTTCCGTGGTGCCCCGACTTTCTAGTTAATTACATTTACATGATTAGCTTAATCAGGTAATATTAATTACAGAGAAATCATTTTATAAGTTAGCATGTCATATCACTTAATCCGGCATAGCCAAAGACACGACAGTAGGATGGTTAAATAAAGAGCAAAATTATTGATTATTATTATATTATTATTTGTGCCCTGGTCCTATAAGAGCACTTTGTCACTTCCCACGAGCCGGGTTGTGTCAAAAACACTCATTCTTATGTATAATAAATGTATCGTATAGTGTGTGTGTGGCAGGCTTACAATGATGGCAAAAAACAACATTTGAGTGTGCGCTGAACCTGGTGCTACAGGGGGTACGCAGCTGGAGGTTGAATCTTTGAAGGGGTACGGGACTATAAAACGTTTGGGAACCACTGCAGTAGACAATGTGGCTTATCATTATACTAGATGTTGCACATGCCTTGTGCTGACATGAAATTGTTTTGTGCAAATCCAACCCGTGTAGTTTAGGTGGTGAAATGTCTGGAAACAGGAGAGATGGGATCCTTATCTTAAAACATGCACACAACTACTACTACCACTAAGTTCAATGTGAGATACTTTTTTTCCAGGAGGTCTGAGTGGCACGTGGAACACAGGAGGTTGGTGGCACCTTAATTGAGGAGAACGGGCTCGTGGTAATGGCTGGAGCAGAATAAGTAGAATGGTATCACCCATACAACAATATAGCCAACTATTAAAATATGTTTACAATATCAAACAATAGTCTTTTACATGCTGTTCCAAATTACATGAATATACTGGATTCATACCGATTTTGTGTCATGACAACAAGGTGAAGGTGATCTCTACTCAAATGGCACAACAGAATCATTCAGATTGACCAAAGCACAGCATTTGACAACCATATTGTATAACTGAGGGATGTCCCCTTTCATATCTGGAAAAGAACGAAGTAGTAGAAGTAGAAACTGATGCTGCTGCAGCATTGTTCATCTTCACACTGGGAATCCAGTCGACATCGGTGTCTTGATAGAGGACAGTTGGTAAACCTACAGTACATAAACAAATGAAAAGCACACCTGATTTTAGAATATCACTTCTTCAGGTTACCTATACCATCAGGGCTCCTAATTGTTTGGTTGTGCTTAACTCATTTAGGTGTTTTAGTGTCTTATTTATTTTTATTTTACCAGGTAAGTTGACTGAGAACACATTCTCATTTACAGCAACAACCTGGGGAATAGTTTCAGGGGAGAGGAGGGGGATGAATGAGCCAATTTGAAGCTGGGGATGATTTGGTGACCATGATGGTATGATTGGAATGAGGGACAGATTGGAAATTTAGCCAGGACACCAGGGTTAAGACCCCTACTCTTACGATAAGTGCCAAGGTATCTTTAGTGACCACAGAGAATCAGGACACCCATTTAACGACCCATCCGAAAGACAGCACCATACGCAGGGAAATGTCCCCAATCACTATCCTGGGGCATTTAGACCAGAGGAAAGAGTGCCTCCTACTGGCCCTCCAACACCACTAATAAAGATTAAATCTATTGTTGGGCTGGAACAACCAATAGTCAACACAGCAGGGTGTCCTGTCCCATTGAGGCATTTGTACTGTAATGTCCATACATATCCCCTCTTATAAATAAAGTTCTCAACAAAATATCATTGGGTCAGTGCCACTGGAGTATTTCTGACAATAATGTCCCCCTCCAGGCTCAATGGACCTCATTTTATTGGCCTAGATTACATGGTTACATTCAAGACAAGGTTGTTTTAATTTATCTTTTGTCAGTGTCAGCAGAGTAGGCCTAGGCTACCATTGAATTAAAAATGACTCTGCTAATGTCTCCTGTCAAGTGTGGTAGAAAGTGTGGTAGAAGTGTCTGAAATATTTATCAAAGGCCACATTTTTCTTGTGCAAAGTAAAGAAATGTCTCTGATATAGCCTATAGACATAACTTATGCCACTACATACTCATTAATAACCTAAATTATGACTATCCAAACTACTCATCACATTAGGAATAGTAGCTTTCATTAGTCTGCAAATGCGAGGATAGATGCATGCAATCCTTTGATATAAATGTGTGTTTTTTATGGTGAAACAAATTGCTTCGCAAAAACTTGAAACTCACGCGACACATGCTAATAACTAGACTAAAAGCTATCTGGCTAGATCATTTTGGGTGATGTTGTTAAAACACTGGGTTAACATAGCAGCTAAACTAAACTCGAAATTGATCAGACTTGACTTACCAGTGATTAAATTATCATAGACCCTGTACTGACAGCTGTCTGGGTTCAGGTCTTGACGGGCAAAAAGGTTTCTTCACTTTCAGACAGTTCTTGAGTCTTTTCTCCTTGGTGTCACCAAATGTGTTTCATGATTTCCTGACTTGTTAGAGCAGCCAAATACTGCACAGAAAATGACCGTGGTGATGAATCAACGAGTTTTAGGCACTGTTATCGTTAATGCGATGGTCTTCCAACATGGCCGCCAGGAGGTGATGTACGTCAACTGCAAGCCCTCTATAGAGTAGGGCCACTCCATGGTGAGCAGAGCTGGTAAAATCATTTAGACTCACAGTGGCTTCAAAGTTGTTGTGATATAGTGGAGGATGCAGTCACAACCAAAATATGACGAAACTTATGTAAAGCTACTATTACCATAAGAGTATAAGCAATAACAGTGTGTTATACACTTCTCATACAGTGTTCAGTCAAAGCCCTGGGCAATGAAATGGTAGCTGTAGAAATCAGAATCCATTCAACAAATGGACAACATGTTATCAACTGAAGTCAATATGTACACGATGCTGAGCGTGATTCTAATTAACATTATACATTAAGAGGGCTGAATCGCAGCACACATGGTCATTTATGTCTAGTCGACTGCTGACTGGGTGTAGACATGCACAACATGTTCCCAGAAACAGTTCTAGGTAATTGTTGCATTGTTGTGGATCTCCAAGGAGTACTCCAGAGTCCAGATGGTAATTTGATTGTTGGTTGTATAACACACCCTTGGCATTCACTCAATTCTTATTTCAAAAGCAATTTCCACAAATACTGCTCTAAGATATGTTCAAGAGCTTGCACCACACTTGAATGAAAACAGCCTACTGCCAAAATGCCAATTGTACAACATCCCTTGTTGAGTTGATGGCAAATATAAACAAATGTAACAAATGTTTTTCTCAGCCCTGTAGCTCAGTTGGTAGAGCATGGTGTTTGCAACGCCAGGGTTGTGGGTTTGATTCCCACGGGGGGCCAGCACAGAAAAAAAATGTATGAAATGTAATGTATGCATTCACTACTGTAAGTCGCTCTGGATAAGAGCGTCTGCTAAATGACTAAAATGTAAATGTAAAAAAAAATGGTGTGACCTTTGACTTAGTCTCTTGAAGTGTTTGGGAAGCTACTCTAAAAATATAGCTTACCAAGCTACCAGCTACTTTACAATGAAAGAAGTTAAGCTACCCTTAAGAAAAATATAGTTGACTTAACTAAAGTTACTTTGAAAAATTCTCATATGTAAATCTGAAATGTCAATTACAACAAATTGCAAGACAGATCACTTTGGGGTCATATGTTAACATAATATTGTAATTTAGCCTATTAAACAGAAAATCGATATTTCAAGTGAGAATTAGGCAGCAGGTCTGATGCCAAAAAAGAAAGGAAATTATTGCCTACTTCCTCCATATTTTATTTTTGCAAAAAATGTAGTGTGTTGTTCCAGTAGTTATCTACACCGCTACATAGCAAAACAATAAGTACTTAAAACACTACATACATTTGAATTTAGTTCAACTACCACCAAGAAACTAGTTATATTACTAGTTGCACTACATACAGTTCACTACTCCCCAGCAGTGGTCTCTTGTAAGATACAGTGCCTTCAGAAAGTGTTCAAACTTTTTCAACATTTTGTTGTGTTAAAAACTGGGATTCAAATGGATTTAATTGTCTTTTTTGTCAATGATCTACACAAAATACTCCAATGTCAAAGTGGAAGAAAAATCCTAACGTTTGTAAAAAAAAATAATTTTTTTTTAAGACAAACACTACTATATCTTGATTAGATAGATATTCAACACCCATGTTAGAATCACCTTTGGCAGTGATTACAGCTGTACGTCTTTCTGGGTAAGTCTCCAAGAGCTTTCCTCACCTGGATTCTGCAACATCTGCTCATTATTATTTTCAAAATTCTTCAAGCTTTATAAAATTGGTTGTTGATCATTGCTAGAAAACTATTTTCAGGTCTTGCCATAGATTTTCAAGCAGATTTAAGTCAAAACTGTTACTTGGCCACTAAGGAACATTCACTGTCTTCTTGGATAGAAACTCCAGTGTAGATCTGGCCTTGTGTTTTTGATTATTGTCCTGCTGAAAAGGGAAATAGTCTCCCAGTGTCAGGTGGAAAGCAGACTGAACCAGGTTTTCCTTTACAATTTTGCCTCTCCTTAGCTGCATTCCATGTATTTTTTCACCTGAAAAACTCCCCAGCCCTTAACGATTACAAGCATACCCTAGCTGATGCAGCCACCACTATGCTTGAAAATATGGAGTGTCGTACTCAGTAATGTGTTACATTGGATTTGCCCCAAACATAACACTTTGTATTCAGGACGAAAATGATTTTTTTAGCAGTATTACTTTAGTGCCTTGTTGCAAACAGAATGCATGTTTTGGAATATTTGTACTCTGTACAGGCTTAATTTTTTTCGCTATTTCAATTAGGTTTATATTGTGGAGTAACTACAATTAAACTCTGTAACTGTTTTAAAGTCACCACTGGCCTCATGGTGAA
Organism: Salmo salar; assembly: GCF_965601325.2. NCBI lineage: Eukaryota > Metazoa > Chordata > Actinopteri > Salmoniformes > Salmonidae > Salmo > Salmo salar. Next base: position 19,712,023 of record NC_138308.1, on the reverse strand, counting down.
ATCACTTAGCGGTTTCCATCCTCTCCAGCAACTGAGTTAGGAAGGATGCCTCTATCTTTGTAGTGACTGGGTATATTGATACAACATCCAAAGTATAGTTCATAACTTCACCATGCTTAAAGGGATATTCAATGTCTGCTTTGTTTTTTCCAATCTACCAATAGATGCCCGTCTTTGCAAGGCCAATTATGAAACGTCAGAAGCTATTTTAAAGACATTTTGTTGGTCCTGGAGTCATGAAATGTTCAAAGTACATCGAGGGGAGTAAAAAAAAAGAAATTGGCTAAAATTGAATTTGCAATGGTTGCTGCTGTGGCTAATTCAGAGGACTATGAATATAGACACAAGCCATTGACATGAACAAAATTGTATACAACATTCTTCTTTCACAATACCGTTTTGATACAGTTTTGGACATAAAATATGGTGTTCAAGCAAAGAAAAAATGAGACTGGTCTTTTTGATGAGGAACAAATAAAGCAGCTAAATGCCGCCTGAGTGTAGTCGATTATTTTCTGTACAGCAGGCTGATCTTTTATTAAAGACGTGCCCCAATAGCTTACTTTCCTCCTCTCTCTTTTAGTTTGTTTAGAAAATATTTGAAAGGTGGAAACTGTATGTAAGAAACTCCATCAAACCAACCTGTGGCTTTCTGGAAAGTTTGTACACTACCGTTCAAAAGTTTGGGGTAATTTAGAAAGTCCTTGTTTTTGAAAGAAAGGCACATTGTTTGTCCATTAAAATATCATCAAAATATCAGACATTGTTAACCTGTTAGGGCTAGGGGGCAGTATTGACACGGCTGGATAAAAAACGTACCCGATTTAATCTGGTTACTACTCCTGCCCAGTAACTAGAATATGCATATAATTATTGGCTTTGGATAGAAAACACCCTTAAGTTTCTAAAACTGTTTGAATGGTGTCTGTGAGTATAACAGAACTCATATGGCAGGCCAAAACCTGAGAAGATTCCATGCAGGAAGTGGCCTGTCTGAAAAGTTGTGTTTCATCTTGGCTCTTTTTATTGAAGACTGAGGATCTTTGCTATAACGTGACACTTCCTACGGCTCCCATAGGCTCTCAGAGCCCGGGAAAAAGCTGAACGATATCGAGGCAGCCTCTGGCTGAAACACTTTATCGCGTTTGGCAAGTGGCCGATCAGAGTACTATGGGCTTAGGCGCATGCCCGAGTCGACCCCATGCTTTATTTTCTTTCGTCTGTTTACCTAAACGCAGATTCCCGGTCGGAATATTATCGTTTTTTTATGAGAAAAATGGCATAAAAATTGATTTTAAACAGCGGTTGACATGCTTCAAAGTACGGTAATGGAATATTTCGAATTTTTTTGTCACGAATTGCGCCATGCTCGTCACCCTTATTTACTCTTTCGGATAGTGTCTTGAACGCACGAACAAAACGCCGCTATTTGGATATAACTATGGATTATTTTGAACCAAACCAACATTTGTTATTGAAGTAGAAGTCCTGGGAGTGCATTCTGACGAAGACAGCAAAGGTAATAACATTTTTCTTATAGTAAATCTGAGTTTGGTGAGTGCCAAACTTGGTGGGTGTCAAAATAGCTAGCCTGTGATGGCCGGGCTATCTACTCAGAATATTGCAAAATGTGCTTTCACCGAAAAGCTATTTTAAAATCGGACACCGCGATTGCACAAAGGAGTTCTGTATCTATAATTCTTAAAATAATTGTTATGCTTTTTGTGAACGTTTATCGTGAGCAATTTAGTAAATTCACCGGCAGTGTTCGGTGGGAATGCTAGTCACATGCTAGTCACATGCTAATGTAAAAAGCTGGTTTTTGATATAAATATGAACTTGATTGAACAAAACATGCATGTATTGTATAACATAATGTCCTAGGGTTGTCATCTGATGAAGATCATCAAAGGATAGTGCTACATTTAGCTGTGGTTTGGGTTTATGTGACATTATATGCTAGCATGAAAAATGGGTGTCTGATTATTTCTGGCTGGGTACTCTGCTGACGTAATCTAATGTTTTGCTTTCGTTGCAAAGCCTTTTTGAAATCGGACAGTGTGGTTAGATTAATGAGAGTCTTGTCTTTAAAATGGTGTAAAATAGTCATATGTTTGAAAAATTGAAGTTTTTGCATTTTTGAGGAATTTGAATAACGTGCCACGGGATTACACTGGCTGTTGAGTAGGTGGGACGAAATCGTCCCACCTAGCCCATAGAGGTTAAATGTTGTAAAGGACTATTGTAGCTGGAAACGGCAGATTTTGTATGGAATATCTACATAGGCGTACAGAAGCCCATTTTCAGCAACCATCACTCCTGTGTTCCAATGGCACGTTGTGTTAGCTAATCCAAGTTTATCATTTGTAAAGGCTAAATGATCATTAGCAAACCCGTTTGCAATTATGTTAGCACAGCTGAAAACTGTTGTTGTAACGAGTGCGCTGAGAGTCAGGAAGCAAGTACAGGAAGTGAGTGTTTTAATAAATAAACACAAAACACAAACAACGCACCGACATGAAACAGAGTCAATAACACCTGAGGAAAGAACCAAGGGGAGTGACAGATGTAGGGAGGATAATCAAGGAGGTGATGGAGTCCAGGTGAGTGTTATGAGGCGCTGATGTGCTTGACGATGGTGACAGGTGTGTGGGATAATCAGCAGCCTGATGACCTTGAGGCCGGAGAGTATATTCGTGACAGTACCCCCTCCCCGACGCGCGGCTCATGCCGCAGGATGCCGACAAAGGGGACAAACCCGGGGATCAGGAGCGGACCGGTCACCCCTGCTGAAGCGCGGGACCCTGTCAAGCCGGCTGAGGCGTGGGAACCTGTCGAGTCGGCTGGGGCGCGGGAACCTGCCAGACCGGCTGAGGCAGGGGAGCCTGGCGATCCGGATGAGGTATGAGAGCCTGACGAGCCGATGGAAGCAGGGGAGCCTGGCGACCCAGCGGAGGCGTGAAAGCCCGATGAGCCGGCTGAGGCAGCGGAGCCTGGCGATCTGGCTGAGGCATGAGAGCCTGGAACGGCCACGGACCCAATGTCATTTACGCTGTCACAAAAAAAACACTGATGCTTCTCTTAGGTGAGGTGTTATTCTGTAACTAGTGCTCTGAGACTCGGGAAGCAAGTACAGGGAGTGAGTGTTTTAGTAAATAAAGAAAACAATAAACACGAAACACAAACAACGCAGCGACATGAAACAGAGTTAATAACACCTGAGGAAAGAACCAAGGGGAGTGACAGATACAGTGAAGGAAAAAAGTATTTGATCCCCTGCTGATTTTGTACGTTTGCCCACTGACAAAGAAATGATCAGTCCATAATTTTAATGGTAGGTTTATTTGAACAGTGAGAGACAGAATAACAACAACAAAAATCCAGAAAAACGCATGTCAAAAATGTTATAAATTGATTTGCATTTTAATGAGGTAAATAAGTATTTGACCCCCTCTCAATCAGAAAGATTTCTGGCTCCCAGGTGTCTTTTATACAGGTAAGGAGCTGAGATTAGGAGCACACTCTTAAAGGGAGTGCTCCTAATCTCAGTTTGTTACCTGTATAAAAGACACCTGTCCACAGAAGCAATCAATCAGATTCCAAACTCTCCACCATGGCCTAGACCAATGAGCTCTCCAAGGATGTCAGGGACAATATTGTAGACCTACACAAGGCTGGAATGGGCGGAATGGTGAGAAGGTGATAACAGTTGGTGTGATTATTCGCAAATGGAAGAAACACAAAAGAACTGTCAATCTCCCTCGGCCTGGGGCTCCATGCAAGATCTCACCTCGTGGAGTTGCAATGATCATGAGAACGGTGAGGAATCAGCCCAGAACTACACGGGAGGATCTTGTCAATGATCACAAGGAAGCTGGGACCATAGTCACCAAGAAAACAATTGGTAACACACTACGCCGTGAAGGACTGAAATCCTGCAGCGCCCGCAAGGTCCCCCTGCTCAAGAAAGCACATATACATGCCCGTCTGAAGTTTGCCAATGAACATCTGAATGATTCAGAGGACAACTGGGTGAAAGTGTTGTGGTCAGATGAGACCAAAATGAGCTCTTTGGCATCAACTCAACTTGCCGTGTTTGGAGGAGTAGGAATGCTGCCTATGACCCCAAGAACACCATACCCACCGTCAAACATGGAGGTGGAAACATTATGCTTTGGGGGTGTTTTTCTGCTAAGGGGACAGGACAACTTCACCGCATCAAAGGGATGATGGACGGGGGCCGTGTACTGTCAAATCTTGGGTGAGAACCTCCTTCCCTCAGCCAGGGCATTGAAAATGGGTCATGGATGGGTATTCCAGCATGACAATGACCCAAAACACACGGCCATGGCAACAAAGGAGTGGCTCAAGAAGAAGCACATGTAGGTCCTGGAGTGGCCTAGCCAGTCTCCAGACCTTAATCCCATAGAAAATCTGTGGAGGGAGCTGAAGGTTCGAGTTGCCAAACGTCAGCCTCGAAACCTTAATGACTTGGAGAAGATCTGCAAAGAGGAGTGGGACAAAATCTCTCCTGAGATGTATGCAAACCTGGTGGCCAACTACAAGAAACGTCTGACCTCTGTGATTGCCAACAAGGGTTTTGCCTCCAAGTACTAAGTCATGTTTTGCAGAGGGGTCAAATACTTATTTCCTCCATTAAAATGCAAATCAATTGATAACATTTTTGACATGCGTTTTTATAGATTTCTTTGTTGTTATTCTGTCTCTCACTGTTCAAATAAACCTACCATTAAAATTATAGACTGATCATTTCTTTGTCAGTGGGCAAACGTACAAAATCAGCAGGGGATCAAATACTTTTTTCCCTCACTGTATAGGGAAGATAATGAGGTCATGAGGTGCTGGTGCGCTTGACAATGGTGACAGGTGTGCAGGATAATCAGCAGCCTGATGACCTAGAGGCCGGAGAGGGAGTATACATGACAGTTGTGCTAATTAAAGAAGCAATAAAACTGGCCTTCTTTAGACTAATTTAGTATCTGGAGCATCAGCATTTGTAGGTTCGATTACAGGCTCAAAATGGCCAGAAACAAAGACCTTTATTCTGAAACTCGTCAGTCTATTCTTGTTCTGAGAAATGAAGGCTATTCCATGCGAGAAATTGCCAAGAAACTGAAGATCTCGTACAACACTGTGTACTACTCTTTTCACAGAACAGAGCAAACAGTCTCTAACCAGAATAGAAATAGGAGTGGGAGGCCCCGGTGCACAACTGAGCATGAGGACAAGAAAGTTAGAGAGTCTAGTTTGAGAAACAGACGCCTCACAAGTCCTCAACTGTCAGCTTCATTAAATAGTACCTGCAAAACACCCGTTTTAACGTCAACAGTGAAGAGGCGACTCCGGGATGCTGGCCTTCTAGGCAGAGTTGCAAAGAAAAAGCCATATCTCAGACTGACCAATAAAAATAAAATATTAAGATGGGCAAAAGAACACAGACACTGGACAGAGGAACTCTGCCTAGAAGGCCAGCATCCCGGAGTCGCCTCTGCGCTGTTGACGTTGAGACTGGTGTTTTGCGGGTACTATTTAATGAAGCTGCAACAAAGGAAGGAAGACACTTACAGGGGACAATTTAGAGACATTGACACTGACTTTGATGGCAGACTATGCTAGCTAAGTCACTTATTGATTGCTACAAGGCTGACACAAGGGGCAAGGTGCCTTCAACAAGATAAAAATCCTGACAAGTGCAAGGCAATTAGTGGACACACGCGCACACACACACCTGTCATTGAAAAACACCAATAAAAGGGGATGAGGCACTAACCCACCTGTCTGCAGCGATAGCCAGCAGTGCGTTAGTGGACACGTAGAGAGACACAGTTCTGATGTAGTTGACGGAGGCACACAGCACCAGGCCATGGTCCCAGGACAACTGCTTCACCACATAGTAATCCACCAGGAACGGGCAGCACACCACTGACACTATGAAGTCAGATATAGCCAGATTAGCTATGAGCAGGTTAGTGAGGTTACGTAGCTTCTTGTACCGTGCCAAAGTAGCGATAAACAGGAAGTTGCCAACACCGCAGACGAGCATAATGCAGATGAGCACCATGGCGATGACGATGGTGGCAATGAAGAAGGCTGTGCCCTGCGTAGTGTCGGGAATCTCGTTGTCTGGAATACCGTAGTCTGTGTCGTAGTTATCCGTAAACGGGTCCAGCTCGCTACTTCCCAGCACGTGGCCAGGGGTCTCAGCGTACACCGCAGCCAGCTGGCTGATGTTGGGATCTCCCATGGTGAATTCACAATAAGTTTTAGGTTTCTTGTTTTAATTTGTGTTTTCTTTCTAAATTATTTCAGTGTCTTCAAGGAACCATTTCAGAAGATGTTTGGGTCATGGTGTCAGTGTCTTGCAGGAACTATGGAGGTGGATGAGGGAGGGTCTTTTGGAGGGTAGAGAAGATCCCACTTGTCACTCAGACAGCCAAGAGAACATCTTCCACTGACCTGCAACACAGTTGTTCTCAACTTAGACTCACAGAGAGACCAGAGAATGTGTGAAAACTCATTAAACATTGATTTCAGAAGCAAACATGCTCCCCGGATCAAATAAGCATGAATAAATGTAGCATCTTGTGGGTGCCCCTGTTGACATTGCAGAGCTGGTAAAATAATCATGAAAACCGCTATAACAATATTTTCTGTTCATCAGTTTTATTATTGGTCAATGACACAGATTCTTGCCCCCAGTCTGCTCTCTATTGAAGAGAAACCCTGGGTTAAGTACCTAACAAGTATGTTGTAAAATTATTCACTTCAATCCACATGAATGGACATTGCGTCAGAGTGATTTGTGGTCAGGAGATAGACAAAGCTGAAAGAGAATTTGCCAATTTACTCTCATTGTTGGAATAATAACGTGGAATATGAGCCAGCTGTAATGACCTGGACACCATCCAACGCACAATAGTGTTATGAAACACTCAGAAAAAAGGCTTAACACTGACTCAATAGACAAGCCCTCCAGAAACAACATCAACACTCTTGGTAAGGGAGAGAGAGTGTGTGTGGAGGGCAGAGGACAGGAAGCAAGTGACAGAGTGGTTGGGGGAAGATAGATAGATAGATAGATAGATAGATAGATAGATAGATAGATAGATAGATAGATAGATAGATAGATAGATAGATAGATAGATAGATAGATAGATAGATAGATAGATAGATAGATAGATAGATAGATAGATAGATAGATAGATAGATAGATAGATAGATAGATAGATAGATAGATAGATAGATAGATAGATAGATAGATAGATAGATAGATAGATAGATAGATAGATAGATAGATAGATAGATAGATAGATAGATAGATAGATAGATAGATAGATAGATAGATAGATAGATAGATAGATAGATAGATAGATAGATAGATAGATAGATAGATAGATAGAGAGAAAAGTGTCCAATCACACAAATAATACAATTTAAAGCTGTTGGCAAAATAAAGCAACAATCATGGACACATATGCAAATCAACAGATTAAATAATCACTTGATGCAATTAAATACAAACTGAGTTCACTAATTACACCTTGAAAAAGTGAGGAGGTGGAATATTGCATTAAATGGCTTCTTATACAAACCTGCTCGTCTCTCTTTACCAAACCACTGGGACTAGATCATTTAGCCCTACTTTATAATGAACCATGGCATACCTGTCACCTTTGGAGTTCCAGCTGACTCAATTTACATCTGTACTTTTCCATGATTAGACTGTTAGGCTATGTCCAATTATCAAGTGCAGAAAACATCCGATCTTTCTCTCACACCAATGGAAAACAATATAAATTAGGACTTATGCACTGTCCAATTAAGCATCACACAGACATTTTAAGATTAAAGCTTTAACTTTAAAAATGTTATTGGCCTATATAATATTTAATGAGCTGAAGCTGCACCACTGTGTTGTGAAGAGCTATCCTGACTGATAGGCTACAAAAACACGACAACGCACGCACAAGGTATTTTCCTACATGTGTTTTCAACATGAGAAATAGATTCCATTCCATTAAACCTCTTTGAATGAAATAAGTAAGTGGAAGTGGGCTAGAGAAAACCAAAGAAATCCGTCACTGGGGTACATTATTCAACAACGCAGTGTAAATTACATTTTGCAAAGATTTACCATTGTGGAAAGTAACATTTAAACTTGTCTCTCAAAAAGACCACCACTTTGATACATAAGAAACTGAAAATATATCCAGAATACTGACTTGCTTTCAGAAGATCCCAGGAATTGTTGTCTTTTCGCATTATCAATCTCATCTTGAGCAGTTCATGTATTTAACATGTAGTCTAGCCCACGTCCCCAGGCAATTACTTTCCATAGGCTATTGAAAGAAAACAACAGGTCCTCTCCTCTTCATCACTCCAAATGCACTGTTGCTCCTGTCTTTCCTGCTGTTCTCTCCTCTCCACCAACGTGCTCCTAGAGAAAAATAAAAATATGCTTCCTCCTCCTCTCCCTCTTCTGGCAATGTGACACATACTGTTTCTTCCTTTCTAGCGGAGAGGCTCCCGCTCTAGCTGAGAAGGTGTTTTATAAAGGTGTCCTGTCTCAAGTCTTGAATGCGGGGTGAGTGTAATGTATGTGTGATGTTGTTCACTCAGTCACTAGTTGGATACGGCTTGTCCTGTTCCCTGTATTGACAGCTAGCATGTATAGTGGAAAATTGCAAGACTATGTTATAATACTTTTATTGCATCAAATGGTTGTTTTATGCAACAGAATAGAGTATTCTTAACTATTGTGTGTGTGTTCTACTGAGGGTGGGCCTCTGGGAGATAACACTGACAGGAGAGATTTACAATGTCTTTTGGGTGATAAAACCTAAACAGCATTCCAGAGCATGAGTTAATGTTTCTGTTCTATACCGTACCAGGAAGAGATGGTTCCAGTTTTGAGTCAGAGGGCCAGACACTGGTCTCTATACAATGAAAACTGTTGACACAGCAGATACTGTCTGCTATGTATTATAGGTATCTTTCATACATATCTTAACCTTGTGACCCATTCTATATATCTGTTGTTCGTCATGTAGGTTGAAAGGGGTGTATCTTGGCTATAAAAGACAGTCGTACTTTTGTCTTGGGGCTCTCAACGAATCATCTGAGCGTGAATAGTCGACCAGCCATGACCAGCCATCATTACTGTAGAGCACTCAATCGATTCATTTTATATGTGTCTGTTGTATTGACCTGTTCCCTATTTATAAGTGAATAAAGATTTAGTTTAACTATAACTCTGACTTGCGTGATAAGTTTGTCTCTCATTTGATAGTAAATAAATTAACCACCACACATGACATCACTGGCTTTGCTAATTGAATTGTGTTGCACCTGTTATAACATTATAGTCTACTCAAGGGGAGAATTGCCAGTATCTTGGCAGAGGTCACAGTTCGCTCACTCATGACATATCTATTCTCTAAGTGACATTTTAACAAATTAGCTAGTTTGTAGAATCACAAAATGTCCTTCCGATTAACACTTTGGCATTAGATCTCGCTTTTAGCAATCAGTTATGTCAATGGCCAGACTTCATGTTACCCCTGGAAGAAATTCAATTGTTTTCCATTAGAAATACATGCACTGGTGTTTGAATAAATGTGAATATATACAGATGAAGCATATACATTTTAACTCATTAGTATTGATAAAAAATATGCATTTGATAATGAATATGCATATTTAAATGTGTATGATTGTCACGATTGTGTGTAGAAACGGACCAAGGCGCAGCGTGCTCTGAGTTCCACATCTTTATTTGTGTGAAACTTAAAAAAAAAAGAGGAAACAAACAACTAACCTTAACGACAGAGGTGCTATATGCACTAACTCAAAATAAGATCCCACAAAACACAGTGGGGAAATGGCTGCCTAAATATGATCCCCAATCAGAGACAACGATAAACAGCTGCCTCTGATTGGGAACCATACCAGGCCAACATAGAAAAAACAACCTAAATAACCCACCCTAGTCACACCCTGACCTAACCAATATAGAGAATAAAAGGCTCTCTATGGTCAGGGCGTGACAGTACCCCCCATCAAAGGTGCGGACTCTGGCCGCAAAACCTGACTCTATAGGGGAGGGTCCGGGTGGGCATCTAGCGTCGGTGGCGGCTCCGGTGCGGGGCGAAGTACCCACTCCGCTCGTGGACTTTGGCCCCGCCCAGACCACGGGTCCGGCCATGGAGCCGGGTAGAACGCCATGCCCGGACTGGGCCTCGGCGCAGAGGAAGGTTCCGGCCGTGGAGCTGAGTTAGCCGCCGTGCCTGGACTGGGCACCAGCGCAGAGGAAGGCTCCGGCCTTGGAGCTGGAATGGACACCGTGCCTGGACTGGGCACCGGCGCAGAGGAAGGCTCTGGCCTTGGAGCTGAGTTAGCCGCCGTGCCTGGACTGGGCACCAGCGCAGAGGAAGGCTCCGGCCTTGGAGCTGGAATGGACGCCGTGCCTGGACTGGGCACCTTGCCTGGACTGGGCACTGGTGCAGAGGAAGACTTCTGCCATGGAGCAGGACTGGGCACCATGCCTGGTGTGGACTGGGCATCGGTGCAGAGGAGGGCTCCAGCCTGTGGACCGTCGCAGGAGGCTCCGGACCGTGGACAGTCGCAGTAGGCTCCGGACCGTGGACCGTCGCAGGAGGTTCCGGACTGTCGACCGTCGCAGGAGGTTCCGGACCGTGGACCGTCACAGGAGGTTCCGGACCGTGGGCCGTCGCAGGAGGTTCCGGACTGTGGACCGTCGCAGGAGGCTCTGGACCGTGGATCATCTCTGGAGGTTCCGGACCGTGGACCAGGGTTGGAGGTTCCGGACCGGGGACCATCGCCGGAGGCTTTGGACTGGTGACACGCAATTCAGGGCGAGTGCGAGGAGCAGGCACAGGACGTACCGGACTGGGGAGGCGCACTGGAGGCCTAATGCGTGGAGCCGGCACAGGTTGCACCAGACTGGTGACACGCTCTTCAGGGCTAGTGCGGGGAGCAGGCACAGGACGTACCGGACTGGGGAGGCGCACTGGAGGTCTGGAGCGTAGAGCTGGTACAACGTGTCCTGGACGGATGACAACCCTCGCACGGCAAGTGCCAGGGGCTGGCACAGGACGCACTGGGCTGTGGAGGCGCACTGGAGACACGCTGCATAGAACCGGCACACATTGTACCGGAACAATGACACGCTCCTCAAAGCGAGTGCGGAGAGCTGGCACAGGACGTACTGGGCTGTGGAGGCGCACTGGAGACCTGGTGAGTGGAGCCGGCACCGATTGCACCGGACAGATGACACGCTCCTCAGGACGAATACGGGGAGCTGACACAGGTGGCATCGGACGGCTAACACGCTCCTCAGGGCGAATGTCTTGCCTCCCCAGCCAAACCAACAGCTCTTCCGCTTCACTCTCCTCACATTTCGCCAACCACTCCTCGAAGGTCTCTATCTCACCCCTCCGTTCACTCTCTCTCAATCTATCCAACGCTTCCTCCATGGTCTCTACCTCACCCCTCAGCGTCGCCGACCACCCCAAGTGCCCCCGCCCCAAAAATATTTTTGAGGCTGCTTCTTGGGCCTACGTCGTGGCCGCGAGCCCCGATGTCATCGCTTTTCCTCCTTCGCTGCTTCCGCCTGCTTCCATGGCATGCTTTTGTCTCCTGCCATTATTTCGTCCCAAGTCCAGGATGTCCTCCACTCCTGGCTTTCCTCCCAGGCCCAGGATCCCTGCTCCTCCTGGGCACGCTGCTTGGTCCGTGGGTGGTGGGATCTTCTGTCACGATTGTGTGTAGAGACAGACCAAGGCACAGAGTGCTCTGAGTTCCACATCTTTATTTGTGTGAAACTTTACAAAAAAAATTTAAGAGGAAACAAACAACTAACAGTAACGACAGAGGTGCTACATGCACTAACTCAAGATAATATCCCACAAAACACAGTGGGGAAATGGCTGCCTAAATATGATCCCCAATCAGAGACAACGATAAACAGCTGCCTCTGATTGGGAACCATACCAGGCCAACATAGAAAAAACAACCTAGATAACACACCCTAGTCACACCCTGACCTAACCAAAGAGAATAAAAGGCTCTCTATGGTCAGGGCGTGACAATGATGTGAGAATGTATGTGTATGTGATTCTTTTAATGAAGGTGATGCCAAAGAAAAATGTCCATCCTGGATGGACAATAAAGTTTTATTCTATTCTATTGAAAGACAACTTCCATTGTCCTCTTTGCTGAATATTTTTCACATGTTCAGCTCATTTGTAAATGCATCTTGTTTGGAAAGTAAGTTAGTGTGGGTAATAGTTTTCCTTTTAACAGTGATGAGAATAACTATCTTCAAAGTATTGAGTTTGGACGTCGGGTTGTGAAATGAAAGCTTCATTTAGTAATAATACTTGTTCACGTTACATTGAACAACTTTAGATTCTACAAACAATAAAAGAAAGTTGCTAGTGAAAGTCAGAATAATCACTTGTCACTTGTACATAACTGGCGTGTTGTAGTTAGTTCCCTCAGTGAATATGTACAGTGAGGGAAAAAAGTATTTGATCCCCTGCTGATTTTGTACGTATGCCCACTGACAAAGAAATGATCAGTCTATAATTTTAATGGTAGGTTTATTTGAACAGTGAGAGACAGAATAACAACAACAAAAATCCAGAAAAACGCATGTCAAAAATGTTATAAATTGATTTGCATTTTAATGAGGGAAATAAGTATTTGACCCCCTCTCAATCAGAAAGACTTCTGGCACCCAGGTGTCTTTTATACAGGTAACGAGCTGAGATTAGGAGCACACTTAAAGGGAGTGCTCCTAATCTCAGCTTGTTACCTGTATAAAAGACACCTGTCCACAGAAGCAATCAATCAATCAGATTCCAAACTCTCCACCATGGCCAAGACCAAAGAGCTCTCCAAGGATGTCAGGGACAAGATTGTAGACCTACACAAGGCTGGAATGGGCTATAAGACCATCGCCAAGCAGCTTGGTGAGAAGGTGACAACAGTTGATGCGATTATTCGCAAATGGAAGAAACACAAAAGGACTGTCAATCTCCCTCGGCCTGGGGCTCCATGCAAGATCTCACCTTGTGGATTTGCAATGATCATGAGAACGGTGAGGAATCAGCCCAGAACTACACGGAAGGATCTTGTCAATGATCTCAAGGCAGCTGGGACCATAGTCACCAAGAAAACAATTGGTAACACACTACGCCGTGAAGGACTGAAATCCTGCAGCGCCCGCAAGGTCCCCCTGCTCAAGAAAGCACATATACATGCCCGTCTGAAGTTTGCCAATGAACATCTGAATGATTCAGAGGACAACTGGGTGAAAGTGTTGTGGTCAGATGAGACCAAAATGAGCTCTTTGGCATCAACTCAACTTGCCGTGTTTGGAGGAAGAGGAATGCTGCCTATGACCCCAAGAACACCATCCCCATCGTCAAACATGGAGGTGGAAACATTATGCTTTGGGGGTGTTTTTCTGCTAAGGGGACAGGACAACTTCACCGCATCAAAGGGATGATGGACAGGGCCGTGTACCGTCAAATCTTGGGTGAGAACCTCCTTCCCTCAGCCAGGGCATTGAAAATGGGTCATGGATGGGTATTCCAGCATGACAATGACCCAAAACACACGGCCAAGGCAACAAAGGAGTGGCTCAAGAAGAAGCACATGTAGGTCCTGGAGTGGCCTAGCCAGTCTCCAGACCTTAATCCCATAGAAAATCTGTGGAGGGAGCTGAAGGTTCGAGTTGCCAAACGTCAGCCTTGAAACCTTAATGACTTGGAGAAGATCTGCAAAGAGGAGTGGGACAAAATCCCTCCTGAGATGTGTGCAAACCTGGTGGCCAACTACAAGAAACGTTTGACCTCTGTGATTGCCAACAAGGGTTTTGCCACCAAGTACTAAGTCATGTTTTGCAGAGGGGTTAAATACTTATTTCCCTCATTAAAATGCAAATCAATTGATAACATTTTTGAAATGCGTTTTTCTGGATTTCTTTGTTGTTATTCTGTCTCTCACTGTTCAAATAAACCTACTATTAAAAGTATAGACTGATCATTTCTTTGTCAGTGGCGAAATGTACAAAATCAGCAGGGGATCAAATACTTTTTTCCCTCACTGTAGTTCTCTCAATCTCCATCACACGAATTCTAATACAATTGCATATTTGAATAACTGTAAAGAAAATATCTTTAGATACAGCTCAATGAATTAACTGTAAACATTAACTCTGTAACCCATTAAAAGTTACAACATCCTCCCCCTGATGAACAACTGTGTTCATCTAACTCTCTAAGCAGTATATCAACTGAATAGGTCTTCTCAACAAAGTCCCTGAAGCAGTACGAACTGAACATGACCTAACTAGGCCATCTCGGCCTGGAAACAGTTCCTCAATCTTTCCAAGTTTCCAGGTTTGTCTGGGTGTGTTATCTTCTCCGATGAGTACAACGTCACCCACTTTCAGTGGGGTGGGCTGTAGTGTGTCACAGCGGTGTGCTGACTTTAGATCCAGCAAGTAGTCTCTTCGCCAGCTGTTCCAGAAGCTGGTCACAAATCTCTGCCTGTACTTCCATCTGCATGTAATTTCCTCCTTGTTTAGCATTGCATGCTGAGTGTCTAGCAGTGAGGATGAAGATATCCTTAGCAGAGGTCTGTTTTTGTTCCATTTTCAGTGTGGTCATCAGGTTGTTTGCTAGTCTCGCTCCAATCACAGCTCCCATGAGCTCCAGGCATGGCAGCGTCATTTTCTTGAGTGGGCTACCCTGGACTTGGATGCGACTAGATTTGTCGTTGTTTCCGTGTCTTGTGATTCACCTTGCAAGTAAGCTACTGCACCGTAAGCCCTTTCACTTGCATCACAGAACATGTGTAGTTTCAGGGTGTGGCTGTTCTGTGGCCGCATGTCTGTTCTGTACCTCTTTGGTATGGCGAGCTGGTGTAACTGGGGTAGTTCTGAACACCACTGTTACCATTCTCGTGTTAGATCAGGTGGTAATTCTTCACCCCAGCTGAGTCCCCTCTCCCACATTTCCTGGAACATGCACTTGATCCTGATGGTGAAGGGGGTCAGGAAGCCAAGAGGGTTGAAGATACGTGCAGACAACTGCAGAACACTTCTCTTGTGTTTTCCTTTTGCTTTAGAATGCTCAGTAGCGGCCTGAGGTTTGAACACAAAGTCATCTGTTCCCGCTCTCCATACTAAACCTAAAACCTTCAGCACTACTCCATGTGTTTCTAGTGCCAACAGATGGTCAGTTGTCGTACTCTCCCATTTTGTTTTCAGTTCAGGTGAGTTGGTCATCCACTTGCAGAGGTCCATGCCTGCAATCGACAGCATTCGCTTTGCAGTTGTTGTCACAAGTTAAGCCTCTTCAACATCCTATAAACTTGCAATGAAGTCATATACATAGAGTGACTCTCTTAATATCTCTACAACTTCTGGTTATTTTGTTTCATATTGTTTCAGGTGCTTCCTGGTTGTAGCTGCCAGCAAGAATGGACTTGGGGAAGCTCCATTTTTCACTCTTTTTATCCTCCGCACGCGTAGCTCTTCTTCATTTTCTCCCCTTGGTGGGCCTGTGAGCCATAGGAATTTCACGGCGTCTCTGTCCCTCTCTGCTAGGGATATCTGCAGGAAAGATTTCTTGATGTCTGCTATGAATGCGATCTCATGTAGTACGAACCTTATCAGAACGCTGAGCAGATCCGGATTCAGGTTCGGTCCTGTGAGTAGACAGTCATTGAGGGATGGACAGTAATCTTCATGGGATGAGGCATCAAACACCACTCTCAGTTTTGTCGTCACCTTACCTTCTCGGAGTACTGCATGGTGAGGTAAGTAGTATTTTATGTTGTCTGTGCTTGATGCGTTGTTCTTGGGCACATCCTCTGCCATATCCTGTTGAAAGTAGTCCTCTACTACTTCATTGAATCTGCTGCATAGCGTCACATCCTACTTCAGTCTTTTCTTCAGTCCTTCAACCATTTCTTGGAGATTCTATCGTTGTCTTGGAGTTCTGGCATTTCTCGTTTCCCTGGCAACTACATGTGGTATCGTCCATCTTTGAAGGTGGTTGTTTTCTCAAACCTCTGTAGAGCCTCATTTTCCTCTGGGTTCTGTGTTTTCTCGCTTATAATACCCAGAGACTCAAGCTCCCAGAATGCATGCAGTTGTTTGGAGACTGGTGTGTCTTCATCAAGTGGGATGAACATTCATGTTGCCTCGGCATCACTTGACATGGACACTGGTCCCTGCACCAACCATCCAAAGGTGCTCTCTAAAGCAACCAATGTCTCCGTCAGTCACTCCACTCTGCCTGATACTATCTGCCAGTAGTAGTCTGCTCCTATCAGGACAGAGAGTTCAGGTTCATTGTCATTTCCTGGAAAGTCTGCGAGCTGCAGTCCCTTTCTATTGAGCTCATGTTGAACCTGTTCACCAGGAACCTTCATCACAGCTGTGCACATTTGTGGGGTTTCAATTGCCTCTATTACTATTCTCTGCTGTTTGTCCCAGACATTCTCCAAGATTACTTTCACTGTGTTGCATTGGGACATTGCTGGAGCAGAGGAGCCAAACGTGTGAAGACTGAGGGCCACTTGTCTGATTACTGGTAGCTTTAATCCCTTCACAAGGTTTTCATGTATGAAGTTTCTCTGACTGCCTCCATCTAGTAAGCAACGAGCTATCTTCCTGCCCGATGAGCCTTCTACCCATGCCTTTGTCGTTTGTAGCAACACAGTGTTCTGTCCATCTAGTTTCATCTTCACTGAATGGGGAATAACTGAGGAAAGAACAGCATCTGCAGAAACAGTAGGGGGTTGCACCTCACTCCTCTTACCAGTACACACAGCAATGTGATGTCTGCTTCCACATGTTGCACATGACACATCTTTGACTTTAGAGAATTTTGCTATGTGTTTCTGTCCTAAACATACAAAGCATCTTCCCATTCTTTAGTTTCTCTTTGCGTGTAGCAATTTTGTGGTCAGGGCAGTTTTCTGATTTGTGGTCTGCACTGTCACATAATAGACAGTTTTGTTCCTTCTGGCTGGCTGTGTGCAGTGCCACAGCAGATGGTATGTTGGGTCTTTTTATTTTCATTTCATTGGAGGAGCATGACTTGTTCCATGGTTTGCTCTCTTTCTGTTGGTTGCATGATCATGTCATTTGTAATGCTCTCCCCCTGCTCTGAACCTCCTTCTGTAGGAAACTGATGATTCCATCGATCATCTACTCCCCTCTAACGACTATAGTCAAGAGCTATGTCCTCTGGAATCATCAGCAGTAAGATTGGGCATAGAAGGCTTCCATAGGTTTCTGACACTACACCCAGTGATTCCAAGCTCTTAATCTGAATTTCACATTCATCATATAGCTGCCTCAATGCATTTAGAACAGAGGATTTCTTCACAGGATTAAGATTCCGCAGCTTGAACCTCTCTAGGGTCGGCGGGACGAAATCATCCCACCTACGTAACAGCCAGTGGAATCCTGTTGCGCGTTATTCAAATACCTTAGAAATGCTATTACTTCAATTTCTCAAACATATGACTATTTTACACCATTTTAAAGACAAGACTCTCGTTAATCTAACCACACTGTCCGATTTCAAAAAGGCTTTACAACGAAAGCAAAACATTAGATTATGTCAGCAGAGTACCCAGCCAGAAATAATCAGACACCCATTTTTCAAGCTAGCATATAATGTCACAAAAACCAAAACCACAGCTAAATGCAGCACTAACCTTTGATGATCTTCATCAGATGACACTCCTAGGACATTATGTTATACAATACATGCATGTTTTGTTCAATCAAGTTCATATTTATATCAAAAACCAGCTTTTTACATTAGCATGTGACGTTCAGAACTAGCATACCCACCGAAAACTTCCGGTGAATTTACTAAATTACTCACGATAAAAGTTCACAAAAAACATAACAATTATTTTAAGAATTATAGATACAGAACTCCTTTATGCAATCGCGGTGTCCGATTTTGAAATAGCTTTTCGGTGAAAGCACATTTTGCAATATTCTGAGTAGATAGCCTGGCCATCATGGCTAGCTATTTTGACACCCACCAAGTTTGGCACTCACCAAACTCAGAAAAATTGGATTACCTTTGCTGTTCTTCGTTAGAATGCACTCCCAGGACTTCTACTTCAACACCCAATGTTGTTTTGGTTCCAAATAATCTATAGTTATATCCAAATAGCTGCGTTTTGTTCTTGCGTTCAAGACACTATCCGAAGGGTGACGCGCCGGCGCGTATCGTGACAAAATAATTCAAAATATTCCATTACCGTACTTCGAAGCATGTCAAACGCTGTTTAAAATTCATTCATGCGATTTTTCTCGTAAAAATAGCGATAATATTCCGACCAGGAGACCTTGTTTTTGTTCAAACACTGAAAATAGAAAATGGAGTCTTCACATGCACGTGCGCACCAGTGTCATTGTTCTCAGAATGACCACTTTCCAAAACCCCTACTGTTTTTCGTCCAGGGACTGCAGAGTTGTCATTCCCCGTTCTGGCGCCTTCTGAGAGCCTATGGGAGCCTTAGAAAATGTCACGTTACAGCAGAGATCCTCTATTTTCGATAGAGAGGCTATAGAAGGACACTTCCCATATAGAATCTTCTCAGGTTTTGGCCTGCCATATGAGTTCTGTTATACTCACAGACACCATTCAAACAGTTTTAGAAACTTAACGGTGTTTTCTATCCAAATCAAATAATTATATGCATATTCTAGTTTCTGGGCAGGAGTAATAACCAGATTAAATCGGGTACGTTTTTTATCCGGCCGTGAAAATACTGCCCCCTATCCTAAACAGGTTAATAGTCAATACTTATTTCAATCTACTTAATTACTGGACACTGTTCCAGATAAGGATTTTAGAATACATTAACTTCCTGCTCAAATTCACTGGTGTTAGCTAACTAAAATAACAAGCAACAATAATCAGAAATGATCAAAGAACATTTCTTATACCTCTACTTCAAATGCCCCACTGCCTGCTCTCTTTCAACTGCAGCTAATCTTTTTTACAATCTCAAGGCTCAAGCCTTCTACTGATCATTTAACTTTGTATTGAAACCTCCGTTTTTCAAATTACTAAAATATTGCATCATTAGACTGCTATAAAAAAAACACTAACATCATATTACCACTCACATACTGTCAACACTCATTATGTCAAGACTGATTTGGACTAGTGTAGAGGCGGAATCAGATGCAGGAGACAGAGGTGCTGGAGGTGAGTGTCTTTTAATAAATCGACACACACAAAAGGCCGTAAGGCACAGGGCGCTACATACAGTCTGCCTGGGAAAAACACATTCCCATAAAACACGAAAAAATATTATCACACGGCACAAAAAGCAAGGGGCGCAGCCTGGTAAATCTTCTGACAAAACTGTCAGTGAAAATGTACAAATCACGTCCCACCGTCCTGAGTGGACAATAAACAATCCCGCACAAAACCCCAACTGAAAACACACACTAAATAAGCCCCCACTAATGACAGACACAAAACAGGTGCGGAACAGACAGACAAATCCAAAAGACACAGAAACAACGATCGGTGGCAGCTAATAGGCCGGCGACGACGACCGCCGAGTGCCGCCCAACCGAGGAGGGGCGCCACTTTCGTTGGATCCTGTGACAGTGCCGCGCGCCAACGCCGGCCTCGGGGACGGCCCGGAGGGCGAGGCGCCGGCCGATCCGGTCGGCGACGGTGGAAATCCAGCAGCATAGGGGGGTCCAGAACGTCTGCCGCCGGAACCCAGCACCTCTCCTCCGGACCGTACCCCTCCCAGTCCACGAGGTACTGCAGGCCCCCTACCCAACGTCGGGAGTCCAGGATGGCTCGGACTGTGTACGCCGGGACCCCCCCGATGTCCAGGGGGGGCGGGGGGACCTCCAGC
The DNA here is from genome assembly GCF_965601325.2 of Salmo salar. NCBI lineage: Eukaryota > Metazoa > Chordata > Actinopteri > Salmoniformes > Salmonidae > Salmo > Salmo salar. The sequence goes on along the minus strand of NC_138308.1, from coordinate 19,692,049 downwards.
ACCTCATTGTCCTGCAGCGGACCAGCTACCACCGGCCTGAGGAGAGATACATGAAATGAGGGCTTAATGCGGTAATACGAAGGGAGTTGTAACCTGTAACACACCTCGTTTATCCTCCTCAGGACTTTGAACGGCCCCACAAACTGCGGACCCAGCTTCCGGCAGGGCAGGCGGAGAGGCAGGTTCCGGGTCGAGAGCCAGACTCTATCCCCCGGGTTAAACACGGGGGCATCACTGTGGTGGCGGTCAGCGCTCTCCTTGTGTCGTTCGCTAGCCCTCCTTAAACATTCCTGGACTGCGTTCCAGGTCTCCTTAGAGCGCTTGACCCATGCCTCCACCACAGGAGCCTCTGTCTGGCTCTGTTGCCATGGCACCAGGACCGGCTGATAACCCAGCACCACCTGGAAGGGTGACAGGTTAGTGGAGGAGTGGCGTTGAGAGTTCTGGGTCATCTCGGCCCATGGCATGAACTGTGCCCACTCCCCTGGCCGGTCCCGGCAATACGACCGCAGGAACCTGCCCACATCCTGGTTAATGCGCTCTACCTGCCCATTACTCTCGGGGTGAAACCATAAACGATTTCCACACCCTGGACGTAAACTGGGGACCCCGATCAGATACGATGTCCTCGGGCACCCCATAGTGCCGGAATACGTGGGTGAACAGGGTCTCCGCGGTCTGCAGGGCCGTAGGAAGACCGGGCAAAGGGAGCAGACGGCAGGACTTAGAGAACCTGTCCACAACGACCAGGATCGCCGTGTTCCCCTGAGACGACGGGAGATCCGTAAGGAAATCCACCGAGAGGTGAGTCCAGGGCCGTTGTGGAACGGGGAGGGGCTGTAATTTCCCCCGAGGTAGGTGCCTAGGAGCCTTACACTGAGCGCATACCGAACAGGAAGAGACATAACGCCGAACATCCTCAGCCAAGGTGGGCCACCAGTACCTTCCCTTCAGGCCCCGCACTGTCCGTTCCACCCCAGGATGACCCGAGGAGGGTAGCGTATGGGACCATCGGATCAGGCGATCGCGAACACCAAGCGGAACGTATTTCAGGCCCACGGGACACTGCGGTGGAGTGGGTTCTGACCGACCCGCCCGCTCGATGTCCGCATCCACCTCCCATACCACCGGTGCCACCAGACAGGAGGCAGGAAGTATGGGAGTAAGATCGATGGTCCGCTCCTCGGTGTCGTAGAGACGCAACAGTGCGTCAGCCTTCCGGTTCCGGGAACCTGGAATGTACGAGAGGGTAAAGTTAAACCTCGTACAAAACATGGCCCACCTTGCCTGACGGGGATTAAGTCTCCTCGCTGCCCGAATATACTCCAGGTTACGGTGGTCGGTCCAGATGAGAAAAGGGTGACATGCCCCCTCAAGCCAATGTCTCCACACCGTCAAAGCCCTGACCACGGCTAACAGCTCCCGGTCCCCCACATCATAGTTGCGCTCCGCCGGGCTCAGCTTCTTAGAAAAGAACGCACATGGGCGGAGCTTGGGAGGAACGCCTGAGCGCTGCAATAGCACAGCTCCTACCCCAGCCTCGAACGCGTCCACCTCCACTAGGAATGGCAAAGAGGGGTCCGGATGCGCCAGGAGAGGTGCATTGGTAAACAGAACCTTCAGACGATGGACGGCTCTGTCCGCCTCTGCTGACCATCGTAGCCGCACCGACCCCCCCTTCATCAGTGAGGCAATGGGAGCTGCCACCTAGCCAAAACCCCGGATAAACCTCTGATAATAATTTGCGAACCCCAAGAACCGCTGCACCTCCTTCACAGTGGTTGGGGTTGGCCAATTACGCACAGCCGTCAAGCGGTCACACTCCACCTCCACCCCCGAGGTGGAAATGCGATATCCTAGAAATGAAACGGCTCATTTGAAGAACTCACATTTCTCAGCCTTGACGTATAGGTTATGCTCCAGCAGCCGCCCAAGCACTTTACGCCCCAGGGACACATGCTCGGCGCGTGTGGCGGAGCAGATCAGGATGTCATCGATGTACACCACCACACCCTGCCCGAGCATGTCCCTAAGGACCTCGTCCACAAAGGATTGGAAGACAGCGGGAGCGTTCTTTAACCCATACGGCATGACGAGGTACTCATAATGGCTCGATGTGGTACTAAATGCGGTTTTCCACTCGTCTCCATCTCGGATACGCACCAGGTTATACGCACTCCTGAGATCCAATTTCGTGAAGAAGCGCGCCCTGTGAAATGACTCCACTGCCGTAGCAATGAGAGGTAGCGGGTAACTGAAACCCACTGTGATAGCATTTAGACCTCTATAGTCAATGCACGGGCGCAGACCTCCCTCCTTCTTCTTCACAAAAAAGAAGCTCGAGGAGACGGGGGACTTAGAGGGCCGAATGTATCCCTGTCTCAAGGACTCAGTGATGTATGTATCCATAGCCACTGTCTCCTCCTGAGACAGAGGATACACGTGACTCCTAGGAAGAACCGCGTCGGCCTGGAGGTTTATCGCACAATCCCCTCGTCGATGGGGGGGTAATAGAGTCGCCTTCATCTTACTGAAAGCGATAGCCAAATCGGCATACTCTGAGGGAATGTGCACGGTGGAGACTTGGTCTGGACTCTCCACCGTAGTCGCACCGATGGAAACTCCTATGCACCTACCTGAGCACTCCCTCGACCACCCCGTCAGAGCCCTCTGCCCCCACGAAATCTGGGGGTTGTGTATGGTTAGCCAGGGGATTCCCAGTACCACCGGAAACGCTGGGGAGTCAATGAGGAACAGGCTGATACGCTCCTCATGACCCCCCCACGTCTGCATAACCAGTGGCACGGTGACCTCCCCTACTTGGCCTGACCCTAGCGGTCGACTATCTAGGGCGTGCACAGGGAAGGGGTGGTCCAGCTGAACCAGGGGAATCCCTAACCTCTTAGCTAACCCACGGTCCATAAAACTCCCAGCTGCACCTGAATCGACTAGCACCTTATACTGGAAGTGAGGGGAAAAATTAGGAAAACAAACGGAGTAGTGTGGTTTTCCACTTTAATTTTGAGTGTGACTCCATGGGTTGATAAAATGGATTTCCATTGATTATTTTTGTGTGATTTTGTTGTCAGCACATTCAACTATGTAAAGAAAAAAGTATTTAATAAGATTATTTATTTCATTCAGATCTAGGATGTGTTGTTTAAGTGTTCCCTTTATTTTTTTGAGCAGTATATTTGCATGTACTCTACCCTAATAATATTACTCTAGATTTTTATACCGACCTCTGCTGCACACTCATTACATTTCTATTATTTTAAGATGAACCTGTAATGTGCCAAATGTAGAAAATACATCTGCCAATTGTTAATCAATCCAAACAATTCAAATTTGAAATTCCTACTTTCCAATTTACTTACTTTCCTTTGTTACCATCACTAGTCTACATCTCTTCCCTTAAACTCAGAAAGCCCTCTACAATCTCTACTGTACTCCAACTCTGTCAGATTATACCATGTTCCATTAAGTGGAATTGACCCTGTCTAAATAAACAAACCAATAACCCCTTTCTGGTAATCTAATCATTGCAACCTGTTGCATTAATTTAGTCAAAATATAAACCTGTTGTTTAACAAAAGTTGAAGCTTCAAAAAGTTGGTGCTGTCTTATTAGCTTAATTACATCTAACGCTACGTTACCAGGTAAACATTTTTTTTCAATTATAGTCAAAATAAACATAACTTCGGTTCTCAGGGAGGCCACTTTAATTACTCTCTCTTCCTCCCTTTCCTCAATTCAATACATCTATTTTAGAATAAAACAAAATAAACCCCTAGGGTTTTCTTGAGTCGCATTGTTCTCGAAACCCCCAAATATGTTATCTCTTGTTTCGACGTTTGTACTTTACCATATAATACCTTGTGACCCTGCTCTACCACATAGTTTACTAATGTGGTGATGTTTGGTATATGAGTTCCTTTGTCTTTTCACACCAATAACCATAACACAGTCACAAAAAATCCAACCTTACCTTTTATTATCTAACCTCCATCTCAGGTGAAGTGCCAGGAACAACAAAACACTTACAATAACACCTAACAATAGTAACCCAGTGCATACCTGTTTACCTCATATAACAAAACATTTGATCAATTACATACACGTTATAATTTGAACTTCAAGTCAGATGCCCTCGCAAGTACTGAGAAAAACTTTGTCATTTCTTCAAACAATCATCTTTATTTAATATTGATTAACCTCTATGGGCTAGGTGGGACGCTTGGCGTCCCACCTACTCAACAGCCAGTTGAATCCTGTGGCGCGTTATTCAAATACCTTAGAAATGCTCTTACTTAAATTTTTCTAAAATATGACTATTTTACACCATTTTAAAGATAAGACTCTCGTTAATCTAACCACACTGTCCGATTTCAAAAAGGCTTTACAACGAAAGCAAAACATTAGATTATGTCAGCAGAGTACCCAGCCAGAAATAATCAGACACCCATTTTTCAAGCTAGCATATAATGTCACATAAACCCAAACCACAGCTAAATGTAGCACTAACCTTTGATGATCTTCATCAGATGACAACCCTAGGACATTATGTTATACAATACCTGCATGTTTTGTTCAATCAAGTTCATATTTATATCAAAAACCAGCTTTTTACATTAGCATGTGACTAGCATGTGACTAGCATTCCCACCGAACACTGCCGGTGAATTTACTAAATTACTCACGATAAACGTTCACAAAAAGCATAACAATTATTTTAAGAATTATAGATACAGAACTCCTCTATGCACTCGATATGTCCGATTTTAAAATAGCTTTTCGGTGAAAGCACTCATCAAAGTCAGATTTACTATAAGAAAAATTGTATTACCTTTGTTGTCTTCGTCAGAATGCACTCCCAGGACTTCTACTTCAATAACAAATGTTGGTTTGGTCCAAAATAATCCATCGTTATATCCAAATAGCGGCGTTTTGTTCGTGCGTTCAAGACACTATCCTAAAGGGTAAATAAGTGTGGCGAGCAGGGCGCAATTCGTGACAAAAAAATTCTAAATATTCCATTACCGTACTTCGAAGCATGTCAACCGCTGTTTAAAATCAATTTTTATGCCATTTTTCTCATAAAAAAGCGATAATATTATTCCGACCGGGAATCTGCGTTTAGGTAAACAGACAAAGGAAAAGAAAGCATTCGGTCGACGCGGGCACACGCCTAAGCCCATAGTACTCTGAGTGGCCACTTGCCAAAAGCGATAAAGTGTTTCAGCCAGAGCCTGCCCCGATATCGTTCAGCTTTTTCCCGGGCTCTGAGAGCCTATGGAAGCCGTAGGAAGTGTCACGTTATTGCACAGATCCTGAGTCTTCAATAAAAAGAGCCAAGATGAAACACTACTTCTCAGACAGGCCACTTCCTGCTTGAAATCTTCTCAGGTTTTGGCCTGCCATATGAGTTCTGTTATACTCACATACACCATTCAAACAGTTTTAGAAACATTAGGGTGTTTTCTATCCAAAGCCAATAATTATATGCATATTATAGTTACTGGGCAGGAGTAGTAACCAGATTAAATCGGGTACGTTTTTTATCCGGCTGTGTCAATACTATATAGCCCTAACAGGTTAATTATTGCAATAATGAGGTTGGTCGATCCCCCACCCTGAGTGTTGGACTGAGTAATCTAACCTTTACACAAATGCAGAGTACTATATATAGCTGACACTAACAATGTTCAGTCATGGTTTGTTCAAGCCCCCTCATGCAGACCAAGGATCATCATAAGCCACTCTGGGTTCATCCTGTCGTTATCTGCACGTAGGTTGTTGTCTTATCCCCACCCTGGCTGAGTTTTCCAGATGCAAGGATGATTTTGAGACAATGAGGGATTGTTCTGCTATCACTACTAAAACACATTCATGTATATGTTATGTAATGCAGTCTTTAACTCATTTGTCAGCTCAAGCCATCTCTGGTGACCATACGCCCAGAATGGCTGTAGGGAACTAGAGTGGAGCACATGAAAACACAGACACTAGTAGGACAGAAATGTCTTACTATTAGTTAAATATCGAATAGATCAGTTAAATATGTCATTTTTCTATCAAACAGCTCATGAAACATGGGACCAACACTTTTAGATGTTGCATTTATATTTTTGTTCAGTAATAGATTACTTCCCTAAGTCCACTTTTTAAGCAAAGCTGTATGTTTCTGATTCCTATTGACAGCAGTGACTAAACGCTTCCATTGTCAGTTGTACAAATGGCACTAGGTTTGGGGATCTTGTCCATTCTATTATGTTGGAAAGAATAATGACAGTAACTTTCATAGAGCCATGTCCATAGATTTTGGCACTGAGAATTCTTACCTTCATCTGCTACAAGCAGAATGAGCAGCCTGCTTGGCAAAGCACTTCCAAAGGCAGCCTTGAGAGAACATTTACTGTGTGATAATGTCGTGTTTCCTGTTTACAATGTTCCTTCCGGTTTTTCTCAACATGTCCTCAGCAACACATATCTGAATAGAAAAAACTGTTAACACAAGGTTGTTTCACAATATCTTTTGTATGCATTATTTTGATGACAGGTGTTATGGACCAAATATGGTCCTTCAGTAAGAATACACTTTATATTTTACAATATTACAATAGTTCATAATGTACTAGCTAGATATAGCTACGCTATCCCATGCATGACTTTGCTGTAACTTTTCTGATTCTCTGGAGGCATGGCATTGACCAAGCTGTAGAAAGCCTTAACAGCAATTTTTCTATAGTAATCCATCGTATAGAGCAGATAAACAGATGGACAGATGGCAGCTGTGGGATTTGAAGATCAATCATCATTGTCACTGTCCCCGCTTCGCTCGTCATGCTGTCTCCCTCTCTCAAACGTCAAGAGCTGCAGGCCGGCTTCTAAAATCTTATTCCTTTGGATATATCGACTTTTTAAGCTGAGAGTCAAGGAGGGAAAATAAATGGGTCTCTTTCATGTTTCATTTTAACTATAGAGTAAAGCATTATATGATTCCCTGCTTAGGTGCATCTACCTATTTTGGTCATGTTCTTGTATCGACAAAGACTGTTTTTAAGGCCTGACGCACGAAAAAGTAGCCGCTGGGTTTTTCTGTTCATTTTAACACCCTTAAAATTTACAGCTCCACTAACACAGCCAATGCCTCAGGTCAAGTCTGTTGTTAGAGCTAAGCAAGCCTGACGGGCTGTATAAACACAAGGCTCTCATTTCCACCTCAGACAGCTTTCTAATCTCAGGCAAGGCTCTGGATTTACTACCACTATTATCTAATATATATGAAGGACAAGTGTCCGGGAACCTAATCCCATTCCTCAAATGTGGACACATTATGCAAACAACATAAATTCCTTCTGAAATGAATCCTGCGGATAGTTGGTGTATTTATGGCCACTTTGAGGTTAGACATCAGTAGTGTACACAGATATACAGTATATCCAGTGTAAAAATGGCCAGACTGTGGCTCTGTGTAGCCTGTTGGCTTGGCTTTTGATTTGTTCTGGGATGCTGATTTTGCAATGCTCTGTTAATAAGAATTTTCATTATTTTGCAATTGGCACATGTTGGGAGTGTATGCAGAGTTTGTGGGTGTGTGCACATTTGTGTGTGTGTGCGCTATGAGTGCGTCTGCAGTAACAGTGATAGTGCATTTAAAGACTATAGTGGATTGTGTGTGAGTGTCCTCTGTGAAGTCCTATTTAGTGGCTGAATGCAGGGTTGCCTGGATGAACTGAACACCTGCAGTGAAGGGAAAAAAGCATCCCCTGCTGATTTTGTATGTTTGCCCACTGACAAAGAAATTAGCAGTCTATAATTTTAATGGTAGGTTTATTTGAACAGTGAGAGACAGAAAAACAACAAAAAAAATCCTGAAAAACGCATGTCAAAAATGTTATAAAATGATTTGCATTTTAATGAGGGAAAAAAGTATTTGACCCCTCTGCAAAACATGACTTACTACTTGGTGGCAAAACCCTTGTTGGCAATCACAGAGGTCAGACGTTTCTTGTAGTTGGCCAAAAGGTTTGCACACATCTCAGGAGGGATTTTGTCCCACTCCTCTTTGCAGATCTTCTCCAAGTCATTAAGATTTCGAGGCTGACGTTTGGCAACTCGAACCTTCAGCTCCCTCCACAGATTTTCTATGGGATTAAGGTCTGGAGACTGGCTAGGCCACTCCAGGACCTACATGTGCTTCTTCTTGAGCCACTCCTTTGTTGCCTTGGCCGTGTGTTTTGGGTCATTGTCATGCTGGAATACCCATCCACGACCCATTTTCAATGCCCTGGCTGAAGGAAGGAGGTTCTCACCCAAGATTTGATGGTACATGGCCCCGTCCATCGTCCCTTTGATGCGTTGAAGTTGTCGTGTCCCCTTAGCAGAAAAACACCCCCAAAGCATAATGTTTCCACTTCCATGTTTGACGGTGGGGATGGTGTTCTTGGGGTCATAGGCAGCATTCCTACTCCTCTAAACACGGCGAGTTGAGTTGATGCCAAAGAGCTCCATTTTGGTCTCATCTGACCACAAAACTTTCACCCAGTTGTCCTCTGAATCATTCAGATGTTCATTGGGAAACTTCAGATGGGCATGTATATGCGCTTTCTTGAGCAGGGGGACCTTGCGGGCGCTGCAGGATTTCAGTCCTTCACGGCGTAGTGTGTCACCAATTGTTTTCTTGGTGACTATGGTCCCAGCTGTCTTGAGATCATTGACAAGATCCTCCCGTGTAGTTCTGGGTTGATTCCTCACCGTTCTCATGATCATTGCAACTCCACGAGGTGAGATCTTGCATGGAGCCCCAGGCCGAGGGAGATTGACAGTTCTTTTGTGTTTCTTCCATTTGCGAATAATCGCACAAACTGTTGTCACCTTCTCACCAAGCTGCTTGGCGATGGTCTTGTAGCCCATTCCAGCCTTGTGTAGGTCTACAATCTTGCCCCTGACATCCTTGGAGAGCTCTTTGGTCTTGGCCATGGTGGAGAGTTTGGAATTTGATTGATTGATTGCTTTTGTGGACAGGTGTCTTTTATCCTCTTGACGGTCGCCTAGGATAGGGGGCGCCACAGCGCATTTTGAAAAAAATTTGTGCCCATTTTAAACGGCCTACTACTCAAACTCAGAAGCTAGGATATGCATATAATTAATACTTGTGGATAGAAAACACCCTAAAGTTTCTAAAACTGTTTGAATGGTGTCTGTGAGTATAACAGAACTCATATGGCAGTCAAAACCCCGATACAGAACTCAACTTCATCAGGTTGCCTATTAATCACACCGTGAGCTATGATTCATGGAGCACTTCCTATTGCTTCCACTAGATGTCCCCAGTCTTTACAAAGTGATTTGAGTCTCCTACTGTGAAAACTGAATGAATGAGACGCTGTGGAACGTGGTCACACGGAGAGGGCCATCACCATTATGACGCCGACGCCCCTGGTTACCCTCCCCTTTCGAAACGTTTTGAAACACAATGCAATCGTCCCCCTCGAATCTTATTGGAGCTCTGGTTAAAAAAGGCCCTAAAGATTTATGTTATACAACGTTTGACATGTTTGAACGAACCTAAATAAGAAAAAAATGCATTTTGTTGAAAGAGTAGCCCCGCGCACGTCGGCACTTTTGGTGCAGCCTTCAGAACGCGCTAACAACAACAAGCTAATGGAACATAAAGGATGAACTTTTTTGAACGAAAATACATTTGTTGTGGACCTGGGATTCCTGGAAGTGCCTAAGTTTGAAGATAATCAAAGATAAGGGATTATTGACAATAGTATACAAGACTAGATTTGATATGCGATTGTTCCAGGTATGCTACTTCCGGTTTGGAGCGAGCAGTCGCACTACGCTTCGCTCCACAGGTAATATTACACTTCACTACATTACAACGGCTTGATTTGTTTGATCTGAGCAATTCTTCTTAGCTAGCTACATAGCCGTCTTTGTATCAAAGATAATCGTGTAGTTTAGAGTAATTAGAGTAATTATCGAGGCTAGCTATCTTCGTCCTCCTAACGTAGTCAACACTGCTAGCTGCTAGCTAGCTAGTCATCACTGCTAGCTAGCCAACTTCTACCGACTAGCAGCACTGCAGAAACTATTACATTACAACGTAACGACTTGATTAGTGTGGTGTTAGTGTTAGTTAGCCAGCTACATAGTTGTCTTTGCTGTCTCTGTATCTAAGATAATTGTGTAGTATGAGTAATTATCGAGGTGAGCTAGCCAGCCGCGACGCGGCGCCAGACTTAGTCAACACACCTAGTCATCATTAACCCACTGCTAGCTAGCCAACCGTTACCGACTAGCAGCGCTGTAGATACTAATACTTTACAACGGAACGATTTGACTAGTTCAGTGTTAGCTAGCTAGCTACTTAGTTGTCTTTGTCATAGCTTGATAATTGTGTAGTTTAGTAATTACCGAGGTTAGCTAGCCAGCCATCGAGGTTAGCTAGCCAGCTATTTCCGTCCCCCGCGACGCCATTTTTCCTAACCCAGCCAACTATTACCGACGAGCAGCATTGTAGAAACTAAATACATTACAAGGAACGTCTTGATTAGTGTTATGTTAGCTAGCTAGCTACAAAGTTGCTTTGTATCATGACAAGGTGTAGTACTGAAACTATCGAGGTTACCTAGCCAGCTACACGTTCAATGTCAACAACGCAGCCACTGCTAGCTAGCCTACTCCACCAGCCAGCAGTACTGTATCATTTTCGTCATTTTAGTCAATAAGATTTTTGCAACGTAAGCTTAACTTTCTGAACATTCGAGACGTGTAGTCCACTTGTCATTCCAATCTCCTTTGCATTAGCGTAGCCTCTTCTGTAGCTTGTCTACTATGTGTCTGTCTATCCCTGTTCTCTCCCCTCTGCACAGGCCATACAAACGCTCCACACCGCGTGGCCGCTGCCACTCTAACCTGGTGGTCCCAGCGCGCACGACCCACGTGGAGTTCCAGGTCTCCGGCAGCCTCTGGAACTGCCGGTCTGCGGCCAACAAGGCTGAGTTCATCTCAGCCTATGCTACCCTCCAGTCCCTAGACTTCCTGGCGCTGACGGAAACATGGATTACCACAGATTACACTGCTACTCCTACTGCTCTCTCCTCGTCTGACTACGTATTCTCGCATACCCCTAGAGCATCGAGCCAGCGGGGTGGTGGCACTGGAATCCTCATCTCTCCCAAGTGGACATTCTCTCTTTCTCTCCTGACCCATCTGTCTATCTCCTCATTTGAATTCCATGCTGTCACAGTTACCAGCCCTTTCAAGCTTAACATCCTTATCATGTATCGCCCTCCAGTTTCCCTTGGAGAGTTCATCAATGAGCTTGACGCCTTGATAAGTTCCTTTCCTGAGGATGGCTCACCTCTCACAGTTCTGGGTGACTTTAACCTCCCCACGTCTAGCTTTGACTCATTCCTCTCTGCCTCCTTCTTTCCACTCCTCTCCTCTTTTGACCTCACCCTCTCACCTTCCCCCCCTACTCACAAGGCAGGCAATACGCTTGACCTCATCTTTACTAGATGCTGTTCTTCCCCTAATCTCATTGCAACTCCCCTCCAAGTCTCCGACCACTACCTTGTATCCTTTTCCCTCTCGCTCTCATCTAACACTTCTCACTCTGCCCCTACTCGGATGGTATTGCGCCGTCCCAACCTTCGCTCTCTCTCTCCCGCTACTCTCTCCTCTTCCATCCTATCATCTCTTCCCTCTGCTCAAACCTTCTCCAACCTATCTCCTGATTCTGCCTCCTCAACCCTCCTCTCCTCCCTCTCTGCATCCTTTGATTTCCTCTGTCCCCTATCCTCCAGGCCGGCTCGGTCCTCCCCTCCTGCTCCGTGGCTCGACGACTCACTGCGAGCTCACAGAACAGGGCTCCGGGCAGCCGAGCGGAAATGGAGGAAAACTCGCCTCCCTGCGGACCTGGCATCCTTTCACTCCCTCCTCTCTACATTTTCCTCTTCTGTCTCTGCTGCTAAAGCCACTTTCTACCACTCTAAACTCCAAGCATCTGCCTCTAACCCTAGGAAGCTCTTTGCTACCTTCTCCTCCCTCCTGAATCCTCCTCCCCCTCCCCCCCCTCCTCCCTCTCTGCGGATGACTTCGTCAACCATTTTGAAAAGAAGGTTGACGACATCCGATCCTCGTTTGCTAAGTCAAACGACACCGCTGGTCCTGCTCACACTGCCCTACCCTGTGCTTTGACCTCTTTCTCCCCTCTCTCTCCAGATGAAATCTCGTGTCTTGTGACGGCCGGCCGCCCAACAACCTGCCCACTTGACCCTATCCCCTCCTCTCTTCTCCAGACCATTTCCGGAGACCTTCTCCCCTACCTCACCTCGCTCATCAACTCATCCTTGACCGCTGGCTACATCCCTTCCGTCTTCAAGAGAGCGAGAGTTGCACCCCTTCTGAAAAAACCTACACTCGATCCCTCCGATGTCAACAACTACAGACCAGTATCCCTTCTTTCCTTTCTCTCCAAAACTCTTGAACGTGCCGTCCTTGGCCAGCTCTCTTGCTATCTCTCTCAGAATGACCTTCTTGATCCTAATCAGTCAGGTTTAAAGACTGGGCATTCAACTGAGACTGCTCTTCTTTGTGTCACGGAGGCTCTCCGCACTGCTAAAGCTAACTCTCTCTCCTCTGTTCTCATCCTTCTAGACCTATCTGCTGCCTTTGATACCGTGAACCATCAGATCCTCCTCTCCACCCTCTCCGAGCTGGGCATCTCCGGCGTGGCCCACGCTTGGATTGCGTCCTACCTGACAGGTCGCTCCTACCAGGTGGCGTGGCGAGAATCTGTCTCCGCACCACGTGCTCTCACCACTGGTGTCCCCCAGGGCTCTGTTCTAGGCCCACTCCTATTCTCGCTATACACCAAGTCACTTGGCTCTGTCATATCCTCACATGGTCTCTCATATCATTGCTATGCAGATGACACACAATTAATCTTCTCCTTTCCCCCTTCTGACAACCAGGTGGCGAATCGCATCTCTGCATGTCTGGCAGACATATCAGTGTGGATGACGGATCACCACCTCAAGCTGAACCTCGGCAAGACGGAGCTGCTCTTCCTCCCGGGGAAGGACTGCCCGTTCCATGATCTCGCCATCACGGTTGACAACTCCCTTGTGTCCTCCTCCCAGAGTGCTAAGAGCCTCGGCGTGACCCTGGACAACACCCTGTCGTTCTCCACTAACATCAAGGCGGTGACCCGATCCTGTAGGTTCATGCTCTACAACATTCGCAGAGCACGACCCTGCCTCACACAGGAAGCGGCGCAGGTCCTAATCCAGGCACTTGTCATCTCCCGTCTGGATTACTGCAACTCGTTGTTGGCTGGGCTCCCTGCCTGTGCCATTAAACCCCTACAACTCATCCAGAACGCCGCAGCCCGTCTGGTGTTCAACCTTCCCAAGTTCTCTCACGTCACCCCGCTCCTCCGCTCTCTCCACTGGCTTCCAGTCGAAGCTCGCATCCGCTACAAGACCATGGTGCTTGCCTACGGAGCTGTGAGGGGAACGGCACCTCCGTACCTTCAGGCTCTGATCAGGCCCTACACCCAAACAAGGGCACTGCGTTCATCCACCTCTGGCCTGCTCGCCCCCCTACCTCTGAGGAAGCACAGTTCCCGCTCAGCCCAGTCAAAACTGTTCGCTGCTCTGGCACCCCAATGGTGGAACAAGCTCCCTCACGACGCCAGGACAGCGGAGTCAATCACCACCTTCCGGAGACACCTGAAACCCCACCTCTTTAAGGAATACCTGGGATAGGATAAAGAAATCCTTCTAACCCCCCCTTAAAAGATTTAGATGCACTATTGTAAAGTGGTTGTTCCACTGGATATTATAAGGTGAATGCACCAATTTGTAAGTCGCTCTGGATAAGAGCGTCTGCTAAATGACTTAAATGTAAATGTAAATGTTCCAAGATGGCTAGCCTATTGCTATTGCTAGCCTATTGTTCTGAGTATCGCATCCCCTTTTATCGCAAAGTGTGATTACCCAGTAAAGTTATTTTTAAATCTGGCATTACAGGTGCTTTCAAGAGATATTCATCTATAAATCTTAGAATGACAATATTACATTTTAAAAATGTTTTCGAATAGTAATTTAGTAAATTGTAGCGCTGTTTCATCGGATGCATTTGAGGGAAAATAGTTAGTCAACGTTACGCACCGATGTAAAATGCTGTTTTTATATATAAATATGAACTTTATCGAACAAAAGAATGCATGTATTGTGTAACATGATGTCCTAGGTGTGTCATCTGATGAAGATTGTCAAAGGTTAGTGCTGCATTTAGCTGTTTTTTGGTTATTTGTGATGCATGTGGTTGGTCGGAAAATGGCTGTGGCTACTTTTACGATATACTCCTCTAACATAATCTAATGTTTTGCTTTTGCTGTAAAGCCTTTTTGAAATCGGACAACGTGGTTCGATTCAGGAGAGGTGTATCTATAAAACGATATAATTTGAAAATTTTTTTTTATTTTTTTAATTAAATGTTGTTATGCTAATGGCGATAGGATTTTTCGCTTTTTTTCTCAATTTTTCGCTGGAGGCCGCACAGGGGTTAAACAGGTAACAAGCTGAGATTAGGAGCACTCCCTTTAAGAGTGTGCTCCTAATCTCAGCTCGTTACCTGTATAAAAGACACCTGGGAGCCAGAAATCTTTCTGATTGAGAGGGGGTCAAATACTCATTTCCCTCATTAAAATGCAAATCAATTTATAACATTTTTGACATGCGTTTTTCTGGATTTTTTTGTTGTTGTTATTCTGTCTCACTGTTCAAATAAACCTACCATTAAAATTACAGACTGATAATTTCTTTGTCAGTGGGCAAACGTACAAAATCAGCAGGGGATCAAATACTTTTTTCCCTCACTGTATCATCTCCCTCTCTAGCATGTAAGAGGTATAATGTAAGTGAGCATTTCCTTCTGAGTGCTCTGACAGGCTGAAGATGGTGAACAGAGAAGAATGAAACTCTAACAAACAGTGGCTGATGCAGCACAAACTCCAGTGGATTATGTGCTGTGCAGCCATTTTTAGTTTTGTGAAATGATGGCATGGTGTGACATTTTAGTGCCTGTTACCATTTAGTAGACTCGCGACAAGCTAAGGGGTTAGTGATGGGGTTGGGGTTCAACCACGAGCTACGGCTCTGAGCGCTGCGGGTTTAAGCCCAGTGCTAGGCACTCATTTTGAATTTTTGTTTTTCTGTTTTAACTCTATCCTGAACCTTAACCCTAACCGCAACCACCAGGAATGAATGCCTACATTTACCTTTAGCCGTATAACCAAACCTTAGGAATGTATGCCTAAACTTATGTTTCAGTTTCACTTTTGCACAGTTTGACTGACAGCTAACATGGCAATATATGCCATAAATAAAAGGACAATACACACTATATACAGTATCTGTTGCCAGCAGTTTTCTTTGGAGGTTTCGTTTGGCTGTGGAGAATTCTCTTCATAAGGTGGGAAGAGCATAATTTTGGATGACTAACCATTAGGAATGAGTCATACTGTATGCCACCGTCAGTGTTTTGTGTCTGTTATTTCATTTTTAGACAAATTATAATATACTCTTTACTCTTTCCACTTTACTTACCCAATTTAAAAACACTCTGGGAGATTTACATGTGAAAGTAGACACTTGAGAAAATGGTCAACAGCTGAATGAATCAGCACTAAAGAACTTTAGTGCCATTAAAAAACCATTCAAAGGCTAAGTGTGGCACTACAGTAGACGATCAGGTCAGAATTTTAAATGCCACGTAGCAAAAATGTCATTTGAACATTGTTTTCTCTCTTTGGAAGTTGCTGCTCTTTAGAAGGCTGTACTTCATCTTCCCTCTCAGTGCTGTTGGAATAATACTGGTGCTGTTGAGACATTTGCGACCAACTGCATTTGTCCTTGACATATCACTATGACAATAGAATACCTGATTTTTGGTTATAGGAAATTATTTTTTAATAAAAAAAAAAATGTAACCAGGAAGGGCTCATTGAGATTTAAAATCTCTTTTTCAAGAGTGTCCTGGCCAAGATAGGCAGCACCAAGTCATCACAAAAATTACAGACAAACACAACATGAAAAACTACAAGTAATCTAGTAAAAACCATAGAATTCACAAGAGTATAACAAAATCAAAAACAGCAAATTGAAAACATTGATAGGTCAGGGAATCAGTCTCAAGATCATTCATCAGTGATTTAAAAATACCAATTGGGACAAGTTCTTCCAGTTTAAAAGTATTTTGTAAGGCGTTCCAAGATGATGGCGCAGAGTACATAAAAGCCTTTTACCAAATTCAGTTCGGACATTTGGAACAGTTAGCAGGATAAGGTCCAGCGAACGAAGAGAGTACCCACCACATTTCTGAACAATAAAAAAGCCCAAATAAAAAGGTAGTAAACCCAAAATGGCTTTTTAAATAAAAGTATACCAGTGACTGAGCCTACGAGTGACTAGAGAAGGCCAGCCAACCCTGGTATACAAAGTGCAGTGGTGCGTAAGGGTTTTGCAGTTTAAAATAAATCTCAAAGTGCCATGGTAAAGGGTGTCTATTGATCTCAAACACTTGAGCGGAAGCATTCATATATAAAATATCCCCATAGTCTAGTCAAGGCATAAATGTAGCTGATACTAGCCTCCTTCTGTCTTCAAAAGAAAAACAGGCCTTATTCCTAAAATAACATCCCAATTACAGCTTAAATTTTTTTGTAAGTTGTTGAATATTTTAAAGAGAGGCCGACATCAATTAAAATTCCAAGATATTTATATGAGGTTACAATCTCAATCTCATTGCCAAGACAGGTAATAATAGGTAAAAAGTTCAGAGGTCTATTTCTTGCTTTAGAAAACACCATTAGTTTAGTTTTGTCAGAATTGAGGATAAGCTTAAATTGACACACAGTATAAAAAGCAGTTTGCAAGTTCTGGAAAGCTTTTGTAAGAGACGAGGCACAACAGTAAATAACAGTATCATCAGCATAAAAATAAAGTTGCGCATTTTGGACATTTTGGTCTATATTATTTATATAAATAGTGAATAAGAGAGGACCAAGTACAGAGCCTTGGAGCCATTACAGACAGACAATTTAACAGACATGAGCCCTTCAAATTGAGTGCACTGAGTTCTATCAGACAGATAGTTAGCAAACCATGCAACTGCATGCTCCGAAAGACCTACACTTGACAATCTCTGACATAGTATAGCATGATCAACTGTATAAAAAGCCTTAGAGAGATCAAGAAAAGTGAGACACAGTGCTGTTTTTAGTCAAGGGCTTCAGTGATATCATTTAAAACCTTAATGGCTGCTGTAATTGTGCTTTGCTTCTTCCTGAAGCCCGATTGGTACATTGATAAAATAGAGTTAGTAAATAAAAACTATTTTAGCTGTTCACTCAGAAGGGTTTCAAGTATTTTCACCAGGGGTGACAGCTTTGAGGTTGGCCTATAATTATTTGAAAGAGTTGGATCTCCCCCTTTTAAAAGTGGGAGGACAAATGCTGATTTCCAGATCTTTGGAATTTCATTACATTCCAGGGTTATATTGAAAAGATATGTAAGTGGTTCAGCTATGAAATCAGCTGCCAGATTTAAAAAGCAGGGATCCAGAAGATCAGGACCTGCAGGCTTTCTCTGATCTAAGGATATCAGGGCTTTATGTACCACCTGCACTGAGAATGGCAAAAAGATAAACGTTTGACGAGCTCTCACTGGTTCAACCACACATAATTAAATTGACTTTTGGTTAAAGGAAATAATTAAATCTCCCATTCACTTTCACCCATTGAAAATAATAAATATGAGAGAGAGTGGATAGTGAGAGTAGGGACCAACAATGTGTTTGTCACGGATCTCCCCGGTATTACCGGCCTTCTAGGCGTCACTGAACTGGATTTATTACCACCAACCCCGGACTGTCTTGTCTCATTATGCACACCTGGTTCCCATTCCCCCTGATTAGTATGTTCGTATATATGTGCCCTCTGTTCCCCATTGTCCTTGTCGGTTATTGTTACCATGTCCGTTGGTCTTGTGAGTACCTGTGTTGTTGTATCGGCTTCCATGCTACATGTTATTGTGCACTTGTTTTACGGGTCTCATCCCGTGTATTATTTAGAGGTTTACTCCTCGCTCTTTTGTTTGGGTGGAGAAAATAAAACCCCCTATTAGGTATTCCTGTATGTGTCTCCTATCATTATACAGCGTGACAGAATAACCGACCTCGCTAAATGGAGACCGCAGGAAACACAGATCTGTCGACCATCGTAGAGACAGTCCAGCATCATGAGGACTGTCTTTCCAGACTCAGCAGCGCCATGGACAGCGTGCTGGCAATTATCCTGCATTTGGAGGGGAATGTGCAGTCTCTCCAGTCTCCAGCACCGATTCCGGCACCAGCCCCCACACCACTACCTGCCTCCGTCCCGTCTGAGCCGGTCCGCGGAATACCCCTGTCCCTCCCAGAGCGCTTTGACGGCGCATCAGTGAGATGCAAGGGATTCCTTCTGCAATGCAATCTGTACCTCGCTTGCTATGCCGATGTTGTCTTCGGGAGAGACAGAGTTGCCATTGTCATCTCGGCACTGACCGGACGGGCCCTGGACTGGGGTTTAGAGGTCTGGGAAACGGGCGGACCCGAGGTCGAGTTCCACGAGCGCTTCACCCTCTTCCGCTCTGTGTTTGTTCATCCTGTGGAGGGCCGAGAGGGGGGTGAGTGCCTACTACGACATCGCCAGCGATCTTGGACTGCCTCGAAGCTCACCCTGGAGTTCCGGACAATCGCGGCCTCCACCGGATGGAACGAGACGGCTCTGGTCACTGTGTTCTGCAGCGGACTGCGGGAGGAGGTACAGATGGAGTTAGCCTGCCATGATGACTACCTGTCACTTGACCAGCTCATCAGCAGTCCCGACAAAGACCTGCACGGAATCCAGAGCCCATAGCTACACCTGCTCCGTGGCCAGAGCCGAAGGAGGTGGGCTTTGCAGGTTTTCCCGAGGCAGAGCGTAGGAGAAGGGGAAATCTGGGCCTCTGCTCCTATTGTGGAGAAAGGGGTCATTTCTCCCTACCTGCCCTCTATCCAGTAATAGGCGAGGCGGTGACAAGCCAGGGAATTCTCCTGCTCCAACTCAGGTAGGATGCAAGACCTCTTCTCCTTTTCTGTCAACTCAACCAGTGTTTTCCCATTAAATTGCCTGAATACCCTAGCCACTCACTCCCGTTAGTTCTGATTTGATTCTGGAGCTGCCGGGAATATTTTAGTGCACTGGCCACTGCATTACGCTATCACCACAAATAAATCTACAATAATCGAGAATTTCAATAAGCATTTTTCTACGGCTGGCCATGCTTTCCACCTGGACACCCCTACCCCGGCCAACAGTGCCGCACCCTCCACAGCAACTTGCCCAAGCGTCCCCCACTTCTCCTTCACCAAAATCCAGATAGCTGATGTACTGAAAGAATTGCAAAATCTGGACCCCTATAAATCAACTGGGCGAGACAATCTGGACCCTCTAGTTCTAAAATTATCCGCCGCAATTGTTGCAACCCCTATTGCTAGCCTGTTCAACCTCTCTTTCGTATCGTCTGAGATCCCCAAAGATTGGAAAGTTACCACGGTCAACTCCTCTTCAAAGGGGGAGACACTCTAGACCCAAACTGTTACAGACCTATATCTATCCTACCCTGCCTTTCTAAAGTCTTCGAAAGCCAAGTTAACAAACAGATCACCGACCATTTCGAAACCCACTGTACCTTCTCCGCAATGCAATTTGGTTTCCGAGCTGGTCATGGGTGCACTTTAGCCATGCTCAAGGTTCTAAACAATATCATAACCGCCATTGATAAAAGACAGTACTGTGCAGCAGACTTCATCAACCTGGCCAAGGCTTTCAACTCTGTCAATCACAGCATTCTTATCGGCAGACTCAACAGCCTTGGTTTCTCAAATGACTGCCTCGCCTGGTTCACCAACTACTTCTCAGATAGAGTTCAGTGTGTCAAATCAGAGGGTCTGTTGTCTGGATCACTGGCAGTCTCTATGGGGGTGCCACAGGATTCAATTCTTGGCCCAACTTTTTTCTCCGTATATATCAATGATGTTGCTCTTGCTGCTGGTGATTCTCTGATCCACCTCTACGCAGACGACACCATTCTGTATACTTTTGGCCCCTCTTTGGACACTGTGTTAACTTCTATGGGCTATCAGGGTGGAAAATTCAAAAACAACAAAATGTCATAATTCAACTTTCTCAAACATACAACTATTTTACACCATTTTAAAGATAAACTTCTTGTTAATCTAACCACATTGTCCAATTTCAAAAAGGCTTTACAGCGAAAGCAAAACATTTGATTATGTTAGGAGAGTACATAGACAAAAATAATCACACAGGCATTTTCCAAGCAAGGACATGTGTCAATAAAACCCAAAACACATCTGATGAAGCACTAACCTTTGACGATCTTCATCAGATGACACTCCTAGGACATTATGTTACACAATACATGTATGTTTTGTTCGATAAAGTTCATATTTATATCCAAAAACAGCATTTTACATTGACGCGTGATGTTCAGAAAATGTATTCCCACCAAAACGATTTACAAAAATACTCATCTTAAACGTTGACAAAATATATTACAATTATTTTAAGAATTATAGATAGACTACCCCTGGATGCAACCGCTGTGTCAGATTTTAAAATAGCTTTACGGAGAAAGCACATTTTTCTATATTCTGAGTACATAACTCAGCCATCACGGCGAGCTATTCAGACACCTGCCAAGTTCGGCGCAACCTAAACTCAGAAATAGTATTAGAAATATTCTCTTACCTTTGCTGATCTTCGTCAGAATGCACTCCCAGGACTGCTACTTCCACAAGAAATGTTGTTTTTGTTCGAAATAATCCATATTTATGTACAAATACCTTCGTTTTGTTCGTGCGTACAGATCACTTATCCAAAGGCATAACGCGCGAGCGCGGAACGAGAGATGAAAAGTCAAAATGTTCCATTACCATATTTAGAAGCATGTCAAATGCTGTTTAAAATCAATCTTTATGGTATTTTAAACATAAAATTGCGATAATATTCCAACCGGACAATAGCATATTCATTCAAGAAGAAAAAGAAGGAGGGGTGCGCTCGCGGGACCGAGCATATCCAATCCCTTTGTTGCCAGGCAGTCCACTCAGAAACTGAGCTCCTATTATCTGCCCAGTGACAGGAAAATGCTCAAACCACTTTCTGAAGGCTTTAGACAGCCAATGGAAGCCTTAGGAAGTGCAACGTCCCCCACAGACACTGTAGTTTTGATAGAGAATCAAAAGAAGAACTACAATTCTCAGACTTTCCACTTCCTGCTTGGAATTTTCTCGCGGTTTTGCCTGCGATATGAGTTCTGTTATACTCACAGACACCATTCAAACAGTTTTAGAAACTTCAGTGTTTTTTATCCAAATCTACTAATAATATGCATATTCTAGTTTCTGGGCCAGAGTAGTAACCTGTTTAAATTGGGTACGTTTTTCATCCGGCCGTGAAAATACTGCCCCCTAGCCCAGACAGGTTAACAAAACTCCAGACGAGCTTCAATGCCATACAACACTCCTTCCGTGGCCTCCAACTGCTCTAAAATGCAAGTAAAACTAAATGCATGCTCTCCAACCGATTGCTGCCCACACCCGCCCGCCCGTCTAGCATCACTACTCTGGATGGTTCTGACTTACAATATGTGGACAACTACAAATACCTAGGTGTCTGGTTAGACTGTAAACTCTCCTTCCAGACTCACATTAAGCATCTCCAATCCAAAATTAACTCTAGAATCGGCTTTCTATTTTGCAACAAAGCCTCCTTCACTTATGCTACTAAACATACCCTCATAAAACTGACTATCCTACTGATCCTCGACTTCAGCGATGTCATATACAAAATAGCCAACAACACTCTACTCAGCAAATTGGATGCAGTCTATCACAGTGCCATCCGTTTTGTCACCAAAGCCCCATATACTACCCACCACAGCAACCTGTATGCTCTCATTGGCTGGCCCTTGCTTCATATTCGTTGCCAAACAGAGTGGCTCCAGGTCATGTATAAGTCTTTGCTAGGTAAAGCCCCGCCTTATCTCAGCTCACTGGTCACCATAGCAACACCCACAAGTAGCACGCACTCCAGCAGGTACAGTTGAAGTCAGAAGTTTATGTACACCTTAGTCAAATACATTTCAACTCAGTTTTTCACAATTCCTGACATTGAATCCTGGTAACAATTTCCTGTCTTACGTCAGTTAGGATCACCACTTTTTTTTAAGAATGTGAAATGTCAGAATAATAGTAGAGAGAATGATTTATTTCAGCTTTTATTTCTTTCATCACATTCCCAGTGGGTCAGAAGTTTACATATACTCAATTAGTATTTGGTAGCATTGCCTTTAAATTGTTTAACCTCTCTGGGCTAGGCGGGACGAATTCGTCCCACCTACGCAACAGCCAGTGTAATCCAGTGGCGCGATTTTCAAATACCTTAAAAATCCTATTACTTCAATTTCTCAAACATATGACTATTTTACAGCATTTTAAAGACAAGACTCTCGTTAATCTAACCACACTGTCCGATTTCAAAAAGGCTTTACAACGAAAGCAAAACATTAGATTATGTCAGCAGAGTACCCAGCCAGAAATAATCAGACACCCATTTTTCAAGCTAGCATATAATGTCACAAAAACCCAGAAGACAGCTAAATGCAGCACTAACCTTTGATGATCTTCATCAGATGACAACCCTAGGACATTATGTTATACAATACATGCATGTTTTGTTCAATCAAGTTCATATTTATATCAAAAAACAGCTTTTTACATTAGCATGTGACGTTCAGAACTAGCAGGGAATTTACTAACAATTTACTAAATTACTCACGATAAACGTTCACAAAAAGCATAACAATTATTTGAAGAATTATAGATACAGAACTCCTCTATGCACTCGATATGTACGATATTAAAATAGCTTTTTGGTGAAAGCACATTTTGCAATATTCTAAGTACATAGCCCAGCCATCACGGGCTAGCTATTTAGACACCCGGCAAGTTTAGCCTTCACCAAAATCAGATTTACTATAACAAAAATGTTATTACCTTTGTTGTCTTCGTCAGAATGCACTCCCAGGACTTCTACTTCAATAACAAATGTTGGTTTGGTCCCAAATAATCCATCGTTATATCCAAATAGCGGCGTTTTGTTTGTGCGTTCCAGACACTATCCGAAATGGTAAAACAGGGTTACGAGCATGGCGCAATTCGTGACAAAAAAATTCTAAATATTCCATTACCGTACTTCGAAGCATGTCAACCGCTGTTTAAAATCAATTTTTATGCAATTTATCTCGTAAAAAAGCGATAATATTCCGACCGGGAATCTCCTTTTCGGTAAACAGAGGAAAAAACAGAAAGACGGGGGCGGCCAGTGCACGTGCCTAAGCCCACTGTCCCTTGATCGGCCACTTGACAAAGGCGATAATGTGTTTCAGCCTGGGGCTGGAATGACGACATTCAGGTTTTTCCCGGGCTCTGAGAGCCTATTGGAGCCGTGGGAAGTGTCACGTTACCGCAGAGATCCTAAGTTTTGTCAAAGAAAGCCAATAAATGGTCAGACAGGCCACTTCCTGTAAAGGAATCTCTCAGGTTTTGACCTGCCATTTGAGTTCTGTTATACTCAGAGACACCATTCAAACAGTTTTAGAAACTTTGGAGTGTTTTCTATCCAAAGCCAATAATTATATGCATATTCTAGTTACTGGGCAGGAGTAGTAACCAGATTAAATCGGGTACGTTTTTTATCCAGCCGTGTCAATACTGCCCCCTACCCCCAACAGGTTAACTTGGGTCAAACATTTCGGGTAGCCTTCCACAAGCTTCCCACAACAAGTTGGGTGAATTTTGGTCCATTCCTCCTGACAGAGCTGGTGTAACTGAGTCAGGATTGTAGGCCTCCTTGCTCGCACACACTTTTTCAGTTTGCCCACACATTTTCTATAGGATTGAGGTCAGGACTTTGTGATGGCCACTCCAATACCTTGACTTTGTTGTCCATAAGCCATTTTGCCTCAACTTTGTAAGTATGCTTGGGGTTATTGTCCATTTGGAAGACCCATTTGCAACCGAGCTTTAACTTTCTGACTGATATCTTGAGATGTTGCTTCAATATATCCACATAACTTTCCATCCTCATGATGCCATCTATTTTGTGAAGTGCACCAGTCCCATCTGCAGCAACGCACCTGTGCTTCATGGTTGGGATGGTGTTCTTCAGCTTGCAAGCCTCCCCCTTTTTCCTCCAAACATAACGATGGTCATTATGGCCAAACAGTTCTATTTTTGTTTCATCAGACCAGAGGACATTTCTCCAAAAATTACGATCTTTGTCCCCATGTGTAGTTGCAAACCGTAGTCTGGCTTTTTCATGGCAGTTTTGGAGCAGTGGCTTCTTCCTTGCTGAGCGGCCTTTCAGGATATGTCGATTTAGGACTCGTTTTACTGTGGATATAGATACTTTTGTACCTGTTTCCTCCAGCATCTTCACAAGGTCCTTTGCTGTTGTTCTGGGATTGATTTGCACTTTTCGCACCAAAGTACGTTCATCTCTAGGAGACAGAACGTGTCTCTTTCCTGAGCAGTATGACGGCTGCGGGGTCCCATGGTGTTTATACGTGCATACTATTGTTTGTACAGATGAACGTGGTACCTTCAGGCGTTTGGAAATTGCTCCAAGGATGAACTAGACTTGTGGAGGTCTACAATTTTTTTCTGAGGTCTTGGCTGATTTTCTTTTGATTTTCCCATGATGTCAAGCAAAGAGGCACTGAGTTTGAAGGTAGACCTTGAAATATATCCACAGGTACACCTCCAATTGACTCCAAGTATGTCAATTAGCCTATCAGAAGCTTCTAAAGCCATGACATAATTATCTGGAATTTTCCAAGCTGTTTGAAGGCACTGTCAACTTAGTGTATGAAAACTTCTGACCCACTGGAATTGTGATTAAGTGAAATAATCTGTCTGTAACAATTGTTTGAAAAATTACTTGTGTCATGCACAAAGTAGATGTCCTAACCGACTTGCCTGTCATGATCGTCATATAAATAATTGGACCAAGGCGCAGTGTGAGTAGAGTTCCACATTTTAATAATAATAAAGATATAACGATGTGAAATACGTAGCGCACATACGCACACATACAAAACAAACAATATCCCACATCGCAGGTGGGAAAAGGAACACACTAGTCACACTCTGACCTATTACACCACAGAGATCCCCGAGGGCTGTCCTCGGTCATGGTGTGACATTGCCAAAACTATAGTTTGCTAACAAGAATTTTATGGAGTGGTTGAACAACAAATTTTAATGACTCCAACCTAAGTGTATGTACATTTCCGACTTCAACTGTATATTTCACTGGTCATCCCCAAAGCCAACTCCTCCTTTGGCCGCCTTTCCTTCCAGTTCTCTGCTGCAAGTGACTGGAACCACTTGAAATATTTTATTTTTTTTGCTCCTTTGCACCCCAGTATCTCTACTTGCTCATCTTCTGCACATCTATCACTCCAGTGTTAATGCTACATTGTAATTATTTCGCCACTATGGACTATTTATTGCCTTACCTCCCTAACCTTACTACATTTGCACACACTATATGTATAGATGTTTCGATTGTGTTATTGACTGCATGTTTGTTTATCCCATGTGTAACTCTGTGTTTGTGTCGCACTGCTTTGCTTTATCTTGGCCAGGTCGCAGTTGTTAATGAGAACTTTTTCTCAACTGGCCTACCTGGTTAAATAAATAACAAAATACCACCAACCCCAGACTGTCTTGTCTCATTACGCACACAGGGTTCCCATTCCCCCTGATTAGTATGTTTGTATATATGTTCCCTCTGCTTCCCATTGTCCTTGTCAGTTATTGTTATTGTGTCCATTGGTCTTGTACCTGTGTTGTATCGGCTTCCATGCTACGTGTTATTGTACACTTGTTTTACAGGTCTCGTCCAGTGTATTATTTAGAGGTTTACTCCTCGCTCTTTTGTTTGGGTGGAGAAAATAAAACCCCCTATTACATATTCCTGTGCTTGTCTCCTATCATTATACAGCGTGACAGTGTTATTGTAAGGTACAACAATAGGGGCCTACAGTGGACTGAACTTGGAAAATCTATAAATAACAAATTAATATATACTGAACAAAAATGTCTAAGCCATGTCTAAGCCCCTGCCCAGTCATGTGAAATACATAGATTAGGGCCTAATGAATTTATTTCAATTTACTGATTTTCTTCTATGAACTGTAACTCAAAATCTTTGAAATTGTTGAATGTTGTGTTTATATTTTTGTTCAGTAATACTAATACTAACATATCTTTTACAGAACTAGGAGCCTATGTCCAGTTCTAGCTGCCTGCACTGCATAACCATTTTTTCCTCTGAACCCCTGGCTTTTCTACGGTCAGAAGTGCTGATGTAATACATTGTGGCATGTGCTCCATTCAGCCATATATGGGCAGACAGCCCCTCTAGATCTGTCAAGTGTGACCACCCACCACACAGGACAATGCCCTAATGCACACACACACCATATTAATAAAATACACATACAATATATAAATACAATATGTGTCAACACACAAACTGACACAGCTGGGTTAGATCTTGAGGTCATGAAGTCATGTAAACGTACATAGCAGAGCACGGCTATCGCCCTGGAACAAGATGAGTCATTTATGCACTCAACCTGTGCTACTCAACCAACACTGGTCTGCTGCAATGTGAAGTGAGGTCACACATGCACACACACACACACACCACCCACCAGACACAGCTTAAATAGCATTGCTTGAGGCACAAGCATTATCAGTGTCCAGAGAGACTCCCTGAAAAAAGCTGTCGTCTGGGTTCTATTTGACATTTTTACAATTTATGTAAACATTCACTGAATTTCTGAGGTATTTCAGGTTGAGAGCTTTCCTCAAAAGGAGCAGCAACACCATCCTCATATAAACTTAGGCGAGAGAGAGAGAGCTCCTTTGGCTTTTGGTGTGTTGTTGTGAGGTGAGGGTGGATGCAACAAAAGCTCATTTGTACAGATACTAGTGTTACTGTGGCTGCTCCTGGCCTTGAATTTGCTAATTCCACAGAGGAATACACATTTTACAGTAACACCAATCCCCTTACATGAAAAAGAAGCAGGCTGTCGATTTGTGTACAGTCAATACATTCAGAATATTCAGTAGACAAGTTGAGAGCTAAACCAAACATTCCAAGATCGTCTGCAGTATCCATAAGACCAAACCCTTTGGTTCCATATGTATTTTTCTCATGCAGTTGATAAAAATGTATTTTTTTACCCCTGGGACAGTCAGTCAATTGTTGTGACTCCCATCAGTGGGATTGTAATTTCGTATAATCTTTGTGCAATTGGAAGATTTTGAATAATGTATGACTGACCAATTTCATTATTTGAGCTGGATCTTGGCCAATGCTTTCTGTGGGTTATTGTGTGTAATAATTTAATGTTTGCGGACATCTATGAATATTCAATTCACTTGTGTGATGAAGGATGTGACAGGGCTTGCCAATTTGTAACAGTTTGTATAATAACCAGTAGGAGAACAAAATAGCTCAAATCTGCTTTAGGGGTTACTAGAGTACTTTTGGCACATTAGTAATTGTCTATAGCCTGTAGCAAAAACCTGCACAGCATGCTATTTCCACTTGGTCATGTGTTAAACCTAGGCCATAGTCCAAAATTCCCTATAAATCAAACCGAGATCTAGAAAAACAGTTCATTGGAAACAATGAGGCTTCTCATAATGGTCCATTTGACACAGCAATATTCCCCCTCGCCTGTCTGCCGTTTGTTTTTGTCTTTTTGCTCGATCATCATTGGCAGAGCTTTTGTAATGTCAGCCACAAAGGCTAACAAACTCTGGAAGGCCCTATGAGCGCGGCTTGCGTGGGATCAGGCCAGCAGGAGATTTGTGGGGGTCTATTTCGCAGCCGGCAGGGGCCGGGCAGTCTTTAGTCTAGCATGAGACAGCCAAGGGTGAGCACCCGAGTTTTCACACACTAAAGGTGCTAAAGGGGAGAACGCACTCCGGGGATAACACCAACCGAGACAGCGGGAGAGCGACAACCACCACCATGCACCAGACCAGTTACAAGCACGAGGTGCGCAAGGAGAAGTATGAACGCTCCGATGTCTTCGAGGAGCCCTATGGCCCTGACGCGTCGGCGGGCGCCTCGGCCATCCAGGGCTGGGAGAGCCTGCAAGAACTCAACAACCGTTTCGCCCGCTACATCAACCGGGCACGCGTGCTGGAGCAGCGCAATGCTGTGTTCCGGAAGCAGCTAGAGACGCTGCAGCGGATGGAGGAGGCTAGTGGGCTCGAGGAGGCCTTTACCGAACAGATCGGCCTGAACCAGCAGCGCATCCGCGAGCTCTCCGCTGACCGTGCCAAGCTTGAGCGAGAGCTGAAGGACTCATGCCGCATGCTGGACGAGTTCACCAACAAGTAAGTGATGTCCGTGAGTTTGAAGGTGTGCGTGCGTGTATTTGTGTGCGTGCGTTAGTAGGACTAGTGTGTTTTTTAAAACTGATGTGTGGGTCAGAGAGAAGGAAAGTGTGGATGGGCCACCGGCTGTGAGTAAGCAGTGCAGGGGTGAGGTGCCCTTCTCAAGACCAGATGCAGAGTAAACTGTTTGTATGCTGGTGAAGGCTTCGTTTTCCCCGATAATCTGACTGTGATACATTGTCCACCTGTTGAAAGTCTGTCTTCAATAAAGGGGTTTATTGACATGGAAATGGCAGGTGCTGTGAGTTCAGTCATGGTAAGTGTCATGGATTTTTACCTTCTAACGCCAAGACAGTACTAAGAGGAATGCTGCACAAGTGGTTGTGTGCTGAAAAAGATAACAAACATCCCTTTCAAGTGTTCTCAAGGGGAGTCAGGTTGAATAAGGAAAATGAATAGTTAATAAAAACGAAAAAAATTGTGTTTTATTCTCACACAGATAGGTGCAGTGAAATGTGTTGTTTTACAGACATTGTAAAGTCAGAAAAGCCCAATAGAGAAAAGTTGATCCTCTCAATGTGCTCAATACACAAACTCATGTAAATGACAGAGCAATACAAGGTAGTCCACACATAATTCTTGAATTTATGTTTTGTGACTGTTTTTGTACTCCAAAGATACAGAAATGAATGTGAGTATCAAGAACAGCTGCGGGGTACATTGGAACAACTCAACAAGGTATGTGTGTGAGTCCTATGACAATTTCCCCCATTTAATTTAATGTAAAAAAACCCGAAATGAAACTTAGTCCCGGACAAAAAATAATTTGATGGACATTCTCCATTGGGCTTGCTTTTTAGTCCAGGACTAAGCCTAATCTGTTTGCGGGAAACCGCCTACTATGTTAAACTGTAATACACATGCTAAACTGTCATGCTGCATTATTAGCGCCCTAACCATAAAACACAATTTATGAGCAAAGTTTTCTGCATAAGCACTTTGCATGAAAGGGGCTTTGCAATGTGGAACAACAGAAAATATGTAATATATAATCTGTCTGGTTAATAATCTACAAGCTTTGTCCAGAGTGGTAGAATCATAATTATATTGTGTAACTGCAATCCTGATAGGACTTTGGGGCTGAGAGACAAAGCTTATGAGGTCAGGACAATACAGTGAGCTGATGGAACTGAATTAAAATGTCTTATCATATCGCTGTCTTTCTGGGTTAGTGATATCAGAGGCTTTAGACATAATGGAGGAATGTACTAGTGAAGAAAAGGCTTTGTGTGGTGTTCAGATGAATAATAACCGCAGTATAATACTGTGTGAGGCTTTATGAGGAGTGGATATCTACCTATCGACTTGCCTCTCTCTCTCTCGTCTCTTTTGCTCCCATCTTCTTCGCTTCTTTTATTTTCTCTTCCCTCTTTTATTTTCCTCTCCTCTCCACTTGTCCTTTTCTCCTCTGCTCTCCTCTCCTAGGAGGCTGACTATGCCCTGTTGAGGAACCTGGAGTTTCAGATCCAGTCCCAGTTCCTTCAGGACGACATCAACTCCACCAAAGACAGACACAGGAAGGTAAGAGGTATACAACCTACACATCATCTGCAATCTATTACAAACTTATTCTGCCTTTTATATTGTACAATCATACAATTGGCCCTGGGGGAAGTATTTTAGGTCAGTGGAGTGTACTAATCATAAAAAAAAGACTTATTGCAAAGGAAACCGGTACAGTATTTGTGTGCCTTTCAACCTGCAGATGTAGGAACTTAAATTGACCAGTCTCGCAATAGGAGTAACATAATCCTGCAGCAAAAGGATTTGATTATGAAAAATATTTGTTTTCATAGGCTACAGTAGGCTACAGTAGGCTATTAGGTGTATCTAGTCCCCCCATTTGAAGGTGTCATAACTATTTGGACAAATTCACTTATAGTGTATTAAAGTAGTCAAAAGTGTAGTATTTGGTCCCATAATCCTAGCACGTAATGACTACATCAAGCTTGCGACTCTACAAACTTGTTGGATGCATTCGCAGTTAGATTTGGTTTGGGTTTTGGATTATGTTGTGCCAAATATAAAGGAATGGTAAATAGTGTATTGTGTAATTTTGGACTCACTTTTATTGTAAATAAGAATAGAATATGTTTCTGAACACTTCTACATTCATGTGGATGCTAACATGATTTCAGATAATCATGAATGAATTGTGAATAATGATGAGTGAGAAAGTTACAGAGGTACAAAGACCATTCTGCAAAACCATGCTAGCCTCTCACCATTACCAATAACAGGGGAGGTTAGCATTTTGGGGGGTTATGATATTTATCCCTCTGTGACTTTATCACAAAGTAAAAATCCAAAATGCTGGTGTATAGAGCCAAATTAAACATTTTAGCCTCCCTGTCAAAATATGTGACTAGTTTCAGGAAACTAGGGCATATTTCGCACGTCACAACTTCACAGGAGAGCCTTCTGGAACGTGAACTTTTATGTGCCTTAATAACAAACTTGTATGCTGTAAATACGAATAAAATATCTGTAAATACGAATAAAATTGTTACATGATGAGCCTAGTTGGTTTGGCCACGGAAAAAGTCAACTGAGACAATGAGCGGGCTGGACATTCCGAGAGATGAGTTCGGATTGGTCTGCCGTGTAGCAGGCTTCTGTCTATAACATGAGCTGTTACATGAGCTGTCAGTATGTGTAGGTAATCCTTTCCAACCCATCTTTTTTTAAAGATATCACATAGTAGAACTGCACAAGGGTTGCTCTCCACTTTCTGGAGGACCGAGTTTTGAAATCAGTGGAATTAGAGTATGATAGCTAAGGAGATGGAGGAAATTCTGGTGTTTGATTGCAAATATGCAGACAGAGTCAAAAAGAGAACACACAGAAGGCTGTTGTATAAAACACCTGTTTCCGGATTACATCTTCAAACTAAGGGCAACCATGGCATCCATGACAGAGAGGGAGAAGCGTCCATCAATTTATACGGGTAAGAGAGTCTAGCTAGCTACATTTTCAGATTTTACACGTTTCTAATTTTGTCAAAGTAATTTTAATTTAAAGTTAAAGTGCAGTGTTGGCTAGCTATCTAACGTTAGCTGGCTGGCTCGCTAGCTAACCTTAAGTGTATGATCTGTGTAGTAATATTATTTGTTTCTCAGAGCCATTTGCATTGCTAGTTGTAGCCTAATGTTAGCTAGGCTAGGGGTTAGGGTTTAAGATTAGGGTTAAGGTTAGGAGTTAGGTTAAAAGGTTAGGGGAAGGGTTAGCTAACATGCTAAGTAGATGCAAAGTAGCAAAAAAGTAGTAAGTAGTTACAAATTGGCTAAAGTTGTCCATGATGAGATTCAAACATGCAACCTTTGGGATGCTAGATGTTCGCCACCTCTCCACCCCGACCAACAACCTTACTTTTGTTTTTGCCTTAAGTAACCTTCTGTCATATGTAACCATACCAAACATAACATACTGTGTCATACTAATTTAAGTGTCGTGTTTACATTTACTATGTTATGTCTAGTCTATGAAACCAGGCTGGCATTTCAGGTAAACATTTTTACATTTGAATGTGGCAGTAGTAGGATCTACAGTAGTAGGATTTTTATTCTGACTGGTGCTTTAGCGTTTGAGACAGCAAGAGAGAATGAGAACTGGAGGTTTTCAGTGAATTTAGATAAATCACAAGGATTATTGGATTTTTCTGTGATCAAATTAAGATACCACATCTGTATATTTATATATATATATATATATTTTTTTTAACATCCGTAATGCTTTGTTTACATCCGCCAGATGGACCGTATCAATCCAATCAATAAATACTGAAACTAAATCAATGACTAGTGAATTTAACAACCCACCTCAGTGCGTTGGTGTTTACCCGGCAAACACATTTTATTTGCTTAGGCAACATACTTAACGAGGCTATTAAATGTGTAATTGCACACATATTTACTCTTAAATTCTTCATCAGGTTAGGCCTATACTGATGCAAGTCAGGCAGAACACATCAGAGAGTCAAACAATTAGACACATTTAAAGGCTGTAATGATGAGCCCAGTGGTCTACCAAACTCTTCACACCACTGCCCTCATTTACAGAGGCTACAGAGCTGCTGGTATTGGCTAGGTCATTAACAGCCCCTTGTAAACAGACAATATTGCAACTGCCTCTTTAGCCACATACTGTACCACATTTTGCTCAACCTTTTTCTAATGGAAGTACCTTGTTGAAGTAGGTTACAGATGTCGGATCTTAACTTGATCACTCGTTTGTCACAGATCATTTTCCTGATGCATCAGGAAATTCAAATGAGCCTTGTGATTCTCTGAAAATGAGCAGTTCTTGGGATCAGGACTTGCTTTCAGAATAAGATTCTCTCTCGCTCACTCAAACGCTAGGCCTAGGTCCTATTACTGCAACATTCAAATGTACAAACATTTATCTGAAATGCAGCCATACACATTAACAACCATTGTTTTATATAGCTTAATGACACAAGCTAGATATTGGTCTCCACTAGGCTACGACATACAAATGTCATGTGTAAATTAAGGTTACGATTGAACTGTCAACATTTAGTTCAATAGTGGCCTGGGGTGGTCTAGCGGTTAGGGCTGCTGCCTTCCACGCCCACATATAGGTCTACAGTGTCTGCGTGGGTTTGATTCCGGCCCATGCCCTTCTGACACAAATAACTGATCCTGTGTGGCTCAGTTGGTAGAGCATGGCGCTTGCAATGCCAACGGCTCAGACACTAGAGGAATGTGGCAGGGTCTACAGTCAATCACAGACTACAAAAAGAAAACCAGCCCCGTCGCGGACTCCGATGTCTTGCTCCCAGACAAATGAAACACCTTCTTCTCTCGCTTTGAGGACAATACAGTGCCACCAACACGGCCCGCTACCAAAACCTGCGGACTCTCCTTCACCGCAGCCAACGTGAGTAAAACATTTAAACGTGTTAACCCTCGCAAGGCTGCCTGCCCAGACGGCATCCCTAGCCGCATCCTCAGAGCATGCGCAGACCAGCTGGCTGGGACATATTCAATCAATAACTATCCCAGTCTGCTGTTCCCACATGCTTCAAGAGGGCCACCATTGTTCCTGTTCCCAAGAAAGCTAAGGTAACTGAGCTAAACGACTATCGCCACGTAGCACTCACTTCCGTCATCATGAAGTGCTTTGAGAGACTAGTCAAGGATCATATCACCTCCACCCTACCTGACACCCTAGACCCAGTCCAATTTGCTTAACACCCAAATAGGTCCACAGACGACGCAATCGTAATCACACTGCACACTGCCCTAACCCATCTCGACAAGAGGAATACCTATGTAAGAATGCTGTTCATCGACAACAGCTCAGCATTTAACACCATAGTACCCTTCAAACTCATCATTAAGCTCGAGACCCTGGGTCTCGACCCCGCCCTGTGCAACTAGGTCCTGGACTTTCTGACGTACCGCCCCCATGTGGTGAGGGTAGGAAACAACATCTCCACCCCGCTAATCCTCAACACTGGGGCCCCCAGTGAGGGTAGGAAACAACATCTCCACCCCGCTAATCCTCAACACTGGGGCCCCCAACACAAGGGTGCGTTCTCAGCCCTCTCCTGTACTCCCTGTTCAACCATGACTGCGTGGCCATGCACGCCTCCAACTCAATCATCAAGTTTGCAGACGACACTACAGTGGTAGGCTTGATTACCAACAACAGCGAGACGGCCTACAGGGAGGAGGTGAGGGCCCTCGGAGTGTGGTGTCAGGAAAACAACCTCACACTCAACGTTAACAAAACAAAGGAGAGGGAGCAGCAGAGGGAGCACCCCCCTATCCATATCGACGGGACAGTAGTGGAGAAGGTGGAAAGATTTAAGTTCCTCGGCGTACACATCATGGACAAACTGAAATGGTCCACCCACACAGACAGCGTGGTGAAGAAGGCGCAGCAGCGCCTCTTCAACCTCAGGAGGCTAAAGAAATTTGGCTTGTCACCAAAAACACTCACAAACCTTTACAGATGCACAATCGAAAGCATCCCGTCGGGCTGTATCACCACCTGGTACGGCAACTGCTCCGCCCACAACCGCAAGGCTCTCCAGAGGGTAGTGAGGTCTGCACAACGCATCACCGGGGGCAAACTACCTGCCCTCCAAGACACCTACACCACCCGATGTCACAGAAAGGCCAACAAAAATCATCAAGGACAACAACCACCCAAGCCACTGCCTGTTCACCCCGCTACCATCCAGAAGGCGAGGTCAGTACAGGTGCATCAAAGCTGGGACCGAGAGACTGTTAAACAGCCATCACTAACACATTGAGTGGCTGCTGCCAACATACTGACTCAAATCTCTAGCCACTTTAATAATAAAAAATTGGATGTAATAAATGTATCACTAATCACTTTAAACAATGCCACTTTATATAATGTTTACATACCCTACATTACTCATCTCATATGTATATACTGTACTCTATACCATCTACTGTATCTTGCCTATGCCGTTCGGCCATCGCTCATCCATATGTACATATTCTTCTTCATTCCTTTACACTTGTGTGAATAAGGTAGTTGTTGTGAAATTGTTAGATTACTTGTTAGATATCACTGCATGGTCAGAACTAGAAGCACAAGCATTTCACTACACTTGCATTAACATCTGCTAACCATGTGTATGTGACCAATAAAATGTGATTTGTTTTGGTTGTAGATTTGATTCCCACAGGGGACCAGTATGAAAATGTATGCACTCACTACTGTAAGTCGTCTGCTAAATTATGTTAATGTAAATCCCCCTGATTTACTAGAATTAGTTTCAGATTTCAAAAATGGTAGCTGGGAAGTAAGTTGCCTTGCACAAGCCTTAGCTTGGAACAGCTCATAGGAGCAGGAGCCTGTCTCCTGTTTCTGTAGTGTGAGGCAGCTTGATGTTGTACACCCCCTGGACAGGGAACGCTAGCCTATCACAGGGCCTTACCCCCAATCTATATTAGCTACTTAATGCTGAGTGGTTCCATGTTTACAGTCTTTGGTATTACTTGGCCAGGGATTGAACTCCCAACCATGGCCAGCCCTCCATCAGGCAGGATTAGGCGGCCACTTATGGCGGCAGATTGACGAGGGCGGCATTTTCTGAGCTAAACTGACCAAGACGCACCTCCAACAAGTACAAATAAAGCCTTACAAAATTCTGTTCAAAAACAATTTCAATTTCTCTCATCCAGTGGCATATGGGCTTTTTAGGTGAGCATTGATGCTAACCTGTGATAAGCAGTGCCCACTTTATCAAAGGCAGGGGCAAAAATATTTTGCTTATCCATTCCCAGCGTGCCTCTCCAGTGTGCTGTTCTAGAGACGTAGCGCTGCGGCGTCCACCAACGTTCTGTCAGAAATATAATCTAACATACAGTACCAGTCAAAAGTTTGGATACACCTACTCATTCCAGGGTTTGTCTTTAGTTTTACTATTTTCTACATTGTTGAAACTATGAAATAAAACATATGGAATCATCTAATAACAAAAAAGTGTTAAACAAATCAAAATATGATTCATATTTTAGATTCTTCAAAGTAGCAACCATTTGCCTTGATGACAGCTTTGCACACTCTTGGCATTCTCTCAACCAGCTTCACCTGGAATGTTTTTACAACAGTCTTGAAGGAGTTCACACACTTGTTGGCTGCTTTTCCTTCACTCTGCGGTCCAACTCATCCCAAACCTATCTCAATTGGGTTTAGGTCGGGTGATTGTGGAGGCCAGATCATCTGATGCAGCTCTCCATCACTCTCCTTCTTGGTCAAATAGCCCTTAAACAGCCTGGAGGTGTGTTAGGTCATTGTCCTGTTGAAAAACAAATTATAGTCCGCTAAGTGCAAACTACATAGGATGGCGTATCGCTGCAGAATGCTGTAAGCATGAGCCGACGTCTTGGATGTTTTTTGGGGCCGTTTAACAAATGGTAGGCTTACCACATTGATGGGCATTCATAAAATGCAATTTCAGGCAACCCTGTAGGGTACAGCTCAGTAAGCACGTACCGACGCCAATGCCTTTTGGACGTCTTTTTTTGGTGCAGTCTTGACAGGCCTTGATTTCCACATCCACGGACATTGGTTTTTGATGCGGACCAAATCTGAACCAATCATAGATGTGTATGTTTGGTTCAGATTTTGTCAGGTCTGGACCAACCTTGATTTTGCCCAAACATAGATGTCTATAAATTACTTATTTTCAACTTTCATTCAGAACCCAAAATTTGCCTGATTTCAACATCAGGAAAATACGTACAATACACTATTCGAGTATAGTAGGGGTGACTTTTTTTGGTCTCACCTAGGGCGGCAGAATGGCAAGGACCGGCCCTGCTCCTAACTTTTCAATATCAGGGCGGACCCTAACCACATGGCCACTGAGTTGGTTATGGATATTGTGTACTGTACAGACCCTGGATTCCAAATACACAGTGCACACATAATACTGAGGAAAATAAAGGGATGACATACAGGGTGGGTATATTTCATAAAGTTAGGATTAGAGTACATAGACGTTGTGTACTGTACTCTAATCCCAAATATATTAAATACACCCACCCTGTATGACAGTTCCCTTTATTTTTTATAGTCCAGGATCTAATATTGTCTTGGAGAACGTCTTAAATGCAATGTTTGTGTTTTAAAGGCAACGTTTATTTTTCATTTGATACAGCAGCAGTATGTATACAAGATCATTTCAAGTAAAATATAATGTCAAATTAATCCCCTCTCCCCCCCTCATCTCCTTTATCCCCCTCCCGCCCCCTCCCTGTAGAACCTGGCAGAGATCCAGACCTACGTGAACATCCTGCACCAGATCAACCAGACAATAATCCTGGGGCCCAACGTGGCCGTGGGCATCTCTGAGGTAAGGTCACCAGGCATCTTTCTGTGTCCAGGGGAACCAGCTGAGTCAGACCAGGGGTGTCAGACCAGATAAAAATAGAGCCGTAAGGACCACCAGTGGAATCAGCTATGTGAGCTGAACTTTGTGTCTTTGACTGGAAAATGTGTTGTGATTTGTTCCAATGTGTTAACGTGTACTGACATTTCAGTGAAGTCTGACTGCCTTTTATAATAAGCTTCTGTTTATTATTATGACAGTTAATCCCAGCTCTGTGTGTCATGTTGTCCCTTTATAGAAAGTATGTTGATGCTGTCAGTCTGTAAGCTGTTTGCTTGTCTGTCTATGAAGTTGCAAGTAAAGCACTGTAATCTAATGTACACCGAGTATACAAAACATGCTCTTTCCATGACAGACTGACCAGGTGAATCTAGGTGAAAGCTATGATCCCTTATTGATGTCACTTGTTAAATCCACTTCAATCAGTGTAGATGAAGGGGAGGAGACAGCTTAAAGATGTATTTTTAAGCCTAGAGACAATTGCAACTCAATTCTAGTTGAGTTGTTGTTCAATTCTACTTGTTCAGTGTGTATTATAACTGGTCTGTGGTCCCTTTGTGTGATCTCTATGTGTTATAACTGGCCTGTGGTCCCTTTGTGTGATCTCTATGTGTTATAACTGGCCTGTGGTCCCTTTGTGTGATCTCTATGTGTTATAACTGGCCTGTGGTCCCTTTGTGTGATCTCTATGTGTTATAACTGGCCTGTGGTCCCTTTGTGTGATCTCTATGTGCTATAACTGGCCTGTGGTCCTTTTGTGTGATCGCTATGTGTTATAACTGGCCTGTCTTGTCTCTGTGTGATCATTGTGTATTATAACTGTTTCTGTGTGAAGGAGCAAGACAAGCAGCTGGCCCAGAGGAGAGTTCCAGCCCTGCAAAGCCAGCTGGAGGAGTACAAGAGCGCCCTCTGCCAGCTCCAGGCACAGAAGCTGCATCTGCAGACCGAGGTAGGTTCCTGTCTCCATTACTGTGATAACTTAGCAAACATCTCACGCTCAAGTGTTTGAAAGTGTCACATTCCAAATCAACCCCTAGGCCCTACTCCCTATGCATATTAGTGAGGAAGGGAGATGAGGTAGCCACTTGACTTGAGGTAGACAATTTACATGTACCCATGGAGGACAGTACATAAATTGGTTGTAGTTGCACAGGGGCACCAGTAGGTGCCAGTCATCACCTTTAGATTAGTGAGTAAAGATGATACAAGCAACAGAGAAGCAGGAAAATACAGGTCTCTCTCTTAGAAAAAATACTAGTAAAAACTAAAAGACATAGGACAAATAAACAACTCTCAATGTCTACCTCAAACTGATCCAAATGTCCATGTGTATTTTCTCCAAAAGTTGTGAATCTATTGAATAATTTCTTAAATGAGCATCCCTTCATTTTAGTTTTGTTTTGTCCCTACCTCTGCTTTCTTCCCAAATGATGCTTTTCACTTTGTTCATTTTCTGTAGCCTGTACCTCATGACTGTTTGTGTTTCCTAGCAAAACGTTTTCAAATGGCATTCTATAACTCAGACTTTTTTAAATTGTGTGACTATAATTGCAAGAAATCTGAATATCTGAATGAAATAATTATCATTTATTTCTCTAAAAACTCTAAAAGCTCAATTTTCAATCGGAGACAGGTTGCCATGAAGGTTGAATACGTATGTGGGTTGAACACCTGTGTAGTACTACAGTTGTCACCACAACATCGTCAGAGAGTACAGTAGTCATGATGTTCTGATTTATTCTGTCTTTTTATAGTCAGACAGCTGGCATGTTAGCATAGTTCGATGACTAAGCAGGAATGACAACGATCGCTTAAATAATCAGATGGGCAAAAAATTAAGTTGAACTTTTCTATATGACATCTATTCTTGATGGTTTTTGGTTTTTTATATTCTGTTTTTGTAATTTTTTATAAGCAGTGTACAGTAGCATACCATATGATAAAATGTTTCCCACATCTATATTGAAATGATAATCCGATTTATCTCTCTCTCTGTGTCAGACGTCAGTGTTGGAGAATTCCATCAAGAGCACCCAGGAGAGCTATGACGATGAGATCCAGCTGTACAACGAGCAAATTGAGTCTCTGAGAAAGGACATTGAGGAGGCCGAGAGGTCCCTGGAGAAATACACCAACGAGTGCCGCCACCTGGCCATGTACCAGATCTCCCTGGAGAATGAGCTGGAGAGGTACAAGAGGATCATTGAGAATGAGGACAACAGGTAATTACTAACCACAACACACAGTGACCAGTGTCCTGCTACTGGATATAGGAAGCACTTCAATGTGTTGACTCTGCGAAATCTTGTAGTAGAATATTTCAGTCACATGGTGGCAGTGTTGGATATTATATTTGTGTGTTTTCCACCTCAGATTTGTTCAATCATGGTTGAATATCTCTTCAGGAGGGTTATTTATTTTTTATGTAATATTTAATCCCCTTTAATATGGCCTAATCTTTTTTTGTTTACTTTATCAATACATATTTTCTTTACAGCCTCACAATACAAAAATGGGAAAGTAATTAGAAAAAGGACAAAGGAATTTACCTCTTAGAATTACTAATATAATGTTTAGTACTAACACATACAAATACACTATCACATGCTGCTTCTGTGGTGGTGACCTAACTGATGTTTCTTCCTCATTCTCTTCCACAGGTTGAATTCAGCGATAATTGGGACTCCCATTACCTTGTTCACCACCAATTACCGCTTTACCCATACACCCACCGTGTCGAGCAGGGGCAGAGGTGAGGACATGCCACAGCTTCTTCACACTGATAGTCTCCATACATACAGAGCAGACACGTAACAACCCATCGTCATCATAGGCTATAACCACACTAGCTAGAGCCCTAATGAATACAGCTACACAGTGATGTGATTCCCACCCACTTAAAACAACAAACAATGGATCCTCCTGAGGTCTATACATGGATAATGGTGATCATGGTTAGGATGATCCAGGTTCCGCAGGAGTCCTCTCCTCCTTCGATAATGTGTTTTGAATTTTTAAAGTGTGTTTTGTCTTATATAAAGGTTCTATTCATGATCCAGGTTAGGATGATCCAGGTCCCGCGGAAGTCCTTTCCCCTTTCAATAATATTTTTAGAATGTTTAAAGAGTGTTTTGTCTCATATAAGATGTTTATTTTGTTTATCTGCCAGACATCACCCAAGCCATCCAGGACATCAGCAGTGTCAAGCCTCGCCAGAAGAACCTGGCTAAGAAGGTCATGAAGAAGAAGGAGATCAGTCCCAAAGACGTGATGGACAGTGGCCAGGACGAAAGAGTCAGTGGAGCTGAACACATGGAGGATGAGAAGCAAGGGATGGCGGCGGAGGAGGACGAGGTGAATAGGGAGAAGCAGAGTTTGCTGTACACGGGTGTGTCCCCACAGGACGTCCCAGACGGAGCTCAGATCAGCAAGGCCTTTGACACGCTCTGTAACATCGTCAGAGACCGCATGAGGAAGTACAAGAAGCCAGAGCCAATCGCTGACTTCTACACTAAGGGGCGCTATGTGCTGGTGACGGGAGACGGCAGCTACCCCCACCCCCATTTCTACACCTCCAGCCCCTCCGCTGGACACGTCTTTGTCACCATCTGTGACGGCATGGTCTCCCCTTATGACCCCTTCAGCCCATACACCCCCCCCCCTGACCCCCCTCATCCACAGCCCATGCCACCCCCTTGCCCCTGTATCCCCACCCCACCTTCCGACGGAGAGGGTGGCAAGGGTGACGATAAGGGCGGAAAAGGTGGTGGGAAGGGGAAATCTAGGGACGTAGATCCTACTCCCCCCCCACAGCCCAACCCTGTCCCAGCTCCAGGTCCGGACCCCAAAGACCCCAAATTCCCCAGCAATCCCTCCGGACCCAAGGGGGGTAAAGATGACAGTCATCGCAGGGGCCTTCCTCCCATGCCCTCCCCCCGTGGCGCTAGCAGCATGCCCCCTGACTCCATGAGCTATGAGAAGGTGGAGATGGTGGAGTCAGTGGAAAAGTTCTCCAAAGACCGCAAGACCAAGGGCTATGAGGAGACGGCCATGGTGGTGGAGACCATGATTGAGAAGACAAGCAAGAAGAAGCACTGAGTCTGAGGAGACTGACCTTGACCAAAAGAGCTGGACAGGCTCCTCACAAGTTCCACCTCACCTTATGCCAGCAAGAACAAACAATGAGACCAATATGAAACTCTGCTAAAGACATTCTAAAAACACTGTTCAACCGTGAATGAGACCAACTGCGAAGAGCCAGTCCTCACATAGGAAACTGCTAAAGACTCCTTCCACATTGCTGATACTGCTCCTCCATCCACTCACGCTCTCTGGCTTTGTGTTCAGCAAGAGTTAGCTGGTTCCATAATGCTGCTGTTGTTGTTTCTACCTACGCCAATACCTTATGCCTTTACTGTCTGAAAACTCAAAGTACCAACATCGAAACAACAGCACAAGCCCCCTCGTCCCCCCCCCCAAAAAAAAATAAAGTGAATAAAAACATGACTTTGATGTGTGAAAAAATGGATTACATGCTACTGCCCTCATGGATGTTTGCCACCCTTCCAAATCAAACCTTGCCCCAAACCTCCACCCAAGACTTAATTTGTGCAATTGGATGCCATTGACCGCCCTCAACACAGTCTTGCTGTGTATAAAACTGCTTTAATAATAAAAAAATGATCAAGTTTCAAAAGCACAAAGCTCTACTGTCTTTGTGTTTTAATGTTAAGACCGCTGTTATGACACACTGTTGCTTTACAAACAAACGCCCCCAGTCCTTCTCATCATCTCATGTAATTACAAAAAAGATTAAACGATTCATATTATATTCTTTGAATAATAACAGCTGATGTTTCATATTTGTACTTTCTATGTACTGTATACAGTTTAAGCGCTCTTTACCTACTTTATAAAGATGATTGAAGGGTAGAGGCGATGGATGCCTCGTTTTTATCTGATCACCCTGTTTGACTTAGATACTAGAGGAATATTAATTGCAACAAAGTGAGGACGCTACACTAAGTAAACTAGTGTGATACTAGAGGAATATTAATTGCACCAAAGTGAGGACACTACACTAAGTAAGCTAGTGTAGTGTTTAGTAAACATCGGGAGTCACCCAGCCCTGAGTGAAAGGTGTTACATTGAACTCTGCAGCTACTGAAGGAAAGACATAAATGTTTAATTGAGGTGATCTGGAGGAGCAGACAGCGACCTCTGAACTCTGCATAATCCACTCTCCCTTAGAGGGTCAGACAAGAGAGAGAAAAAGAGAACGAGAGAGAGCATGTGTGTGTGTGTGTGTGTGTGCGTGTGACAGAGAAACAAAAGTAAGACAAAAAGGGGAGAGAAACAGAAGCTAATAGTGTTTTATACTATATAGTCTCTTTACACAGTGTGTGATCTAAATGTCCCTGTGCTTTGTGCTCTCAAGTTAACAGATAAGGGCTTCCCATTACCGCATAGGCTTCAGTTGACTGGCAATGACCATTGTAAGGCAAAATGACTTACCTTAAAAAGTGGAATTGGAATACAGAGGCACGTGCGCAGGTTCTGACCTCTATCTCTCTGCTGGTCTTATTTCTCATCCTTATTCAAATTACAAAAGAG
Source organism: Salmo salar (assembly GCF_965601325.2). Classification (NCBI taxonomy): domain Eukaryota; kingdom Metazoa; phylum Chordata; class Actinopteri; order Salmoniformes; family Salmonidae; genus Salmo; species Salmo salar. Next base: position 19,648,860 of record NC_138308.1, on the reverse strand, counting down.
ACTGAAGACATGTCTGCTACCTGAATGTGCATTGCCGAGTGAGGCAAATCACTCAAGTGCTTTAACAAACAGCTGAATAGATTTATTATAGTATACTTTTTTTAGGTGCACAGGCGTCAAAATTAATCACACGTTCCTTGTCTTGTTTATATAGAAACAGTTGCTTGTCACAAAAATATAAACAGAAAGAAGTATCACTGCTCTGATTGCAAGATATTCAACTTTAAGAATGACACAGAAAATCGTTTACAGTCACAAACTGTACAACAGTTGTTTTACCAGAGATGGAGGGGCGGGGAAAAGCAAGAACACCATATAGTGAATATAGTCTGTTTATATACATTTTAGTAAAGTGTAAAAAACATAGACAGAAAGCAAGATGGGATCTTTTAGTTTTCTCTATAGAATAGATTATTTGAAGGTTACACTTTTATCATAATCGGATTACAAGAAACATCTATCGAAAGTGGAGGGCTAATATAAACACAGAAAAACAAAAAGCAGAGAAAAGGGTGGGAGGGGAGAGAAGGAGAGAAAGACAATGAGAGAGAGGAGAGAAAGGGAGGGAGGAGAGAAAGTGTGAGAGAGGGCAAGAGAGGGGGAGAGGAGAGAAAGTTATTTGGTGAGAGAAAGGGAAAGTGAGAGAAAGATATGAGAGAGGGGGAGTGAGAGAAAGATAGGAGAGATGAGAGAGGGGGAGTGAGAGAAAGAAATAGAGAGAGAGAGAGTGGCCCGGCATGCTGACCTGACCAGACGGTGTTTAGTTAGCTACGTCAGCTAGTTTTTACTCAGCAGGCTCTTCAGGCTCCTTTCCACCGCCTCGTCCAGCTCTTCCTCCAACTCCTCCTTTTTGGACATGGCTAATTTGGACTGGTAGTCACGCACTATCTGGTCTATGTAAGGTGCACTTTGTGTTCCGTGCAGCATGAGGGTCCACTCCTTCAGGACCCCCCTCTGTGGCTCGTTTCCCTGGAAGCCCACCTCCAGGACCCAGGTCCCGCGGGGGTCCTCTCCCCAGGTTTGGGTAGTCATGAAGGGCCACTTGTCGAAGCCAACCTTGGCATCGTCGTCCCGGGGCCGGCGGCTTAGTAGGATGGACTTGGTGCCCATGGGGGAGGTCATGTTGATGTTGAGGTCCCCACGGCGACTGCCATTGACAGTGATCACGGCCTGAACATGCTCCAGGTAGCGGACAAAGTTGTCCTTCCCCTGGCAGGAGTCAGTGGAGATGGCCAGGATCAGTTTGTCACCCGACTGGATCTTACTGCAGGGAGAGAGGGTTGGGGGGAGAGAGGAGAGAGAAGAATTAGGAAGGTGAAGGCAGAAGAAGAGTCAAGAGAGACCCAAAGGGAAATAAGAAAGTGATAAAAGTAGGACAACGATAAGGGGCAACAGAAAGAGAGATGGAAAGAGGGATTAACAAGACTTGTGAAAGGGAGACAGAAGACGAAAGTTCGGAAAGGGAGGGTCAGAGAATGAGAGAAACAGGGAAATGGAGAAAGGAAAAACAGGACAGAAAGAAATAGACAGGAAGATGGAGGTAGCAAAGAAAGAGGCTAATATAAAGCTGTATTAAGGAAGAGAGAGGAGAAAGAGAGAAAAATAGTAACATTATCAGTATTCTGGTCAGCTCCTTGAGAAAGCTGGTGTCCCTGTATCTAATTCAATCTGAGATTTAGCCTGCGGGTGCAGAGTATTTACCATAGCCCAGTCTGTCTAGTTCTGTCTACGCCTCCGCCCTCAAATATCCTGCTATTACCTGACCTACTTAGCATGGACCCAGTAGACCCTGATAGAGCACTGGTGGTGCCTCAAATCCTGCTCCCGCACGGCAACACAACAATGACAGAAACAACGCTTTCTTTGCCATTAAATTATTAGAATAAACCGAAGCGTGCAGGCTTTTTGGTTAGACTTAGACTAATATCTTACCATCCTGTTACCACTATCTTAGCTGGCCATCTTTATTAGAGATTGAGATTCACTTGATCTTTATTAGAGATTGAGATTCACTTGATACATAAAAATAAAGCATTTTAATGTAATTTTGATGTAATTGTATGAACTTAAATACTATAGTTAGTACCTGAAATAACTTGTGCATTTCAAAATGCTTTGAGGATGATTGTCTCAAGGACACATCACTGTTTGTGCCCAAGGCAATACCATCGACAACACCATTACCCTTGCCCAGAGAGACCGGCTGAAAAATACACCTAATATTCTAGCCCTTTTTGAATAAGCAAGAACTGTTATGAAAATGTTAATGACTAGTGTTGAATAATGAATGGAGGAGAATGAGAAAGTGTGTAGCACAGTAGAACTCCATTGAGACGCCCTGAGGCCAGCCACAGGCACTAGGACCACCATAGAAAGAACAATACTATGACAGAGCCTGTCTCCTATTGCCTACCATGTAGTTCTAACAGATATTAATAAATGGATGGATAAACAATCTAGGTCCTTTTAAGAAATCTGCCAGTCATCTTCATGATATGTAATTCAGAATAATTTGTCATGTCATGAAAGCTCATGCCATTTATTCTTACTATGCTATGTAATGTTTAGGATTAAAAAAATACTTCTGATTTATTTTCCTTTCAAATATTGAACTTGCATCCTACTTAATGTTTTTCAAAATGGACTTAGATTATTAAACAAGAAAAGGACAGAATAACATTTACATAAACTAAATGTCACTCTTTTCAACAGTTTTTTTCTCCATCTTGCCCAAAGCAACAGGCTCTACTACACAATCACTCCCACAGCATTTCACTGTTCATCCCTCCAGGATAACAAGGGCCTACAGTAGCTAGCAAGCTAGCCAACGTTAGCTTGGGTGCTTGACTGCCGTTGTAAGGCCAGAACGCTCAAATCAACCCTACTCCTCGGCCCAAATGTCCAGTGTGCGCTCCGAGAGCGAAACGGTCTGAATTTACAAACTGACAACACTGAATTTATGAGTGCGCCATATTTCTATTCCATCCTAACGGAAACCCAGAGGGTTTTTCATTTTTTATGGAATAGAAACACCATAATATTAATCAAATTGTAAGTAAGTACCAGTCAAAAGTTTGGACACACCTACTCATTCCAGGATTTTTCTATATTTTTACTATTTTCTACATTGTAGAATAATAGTGAAGACATCACAACTATGAAATAACACTGGTCTCCCGCGTGCCCCGCATTCTGTAGTACAGACATGGCCTGCTCTCCCTTATGTAAGGAATTAGCTACTTTCCCATGTTTACCACAGTATGTATTGTAGACTGCACAATAGCCTAATAAACAAATAAGCACATTTTGTTAATAAAATAATTATTAAAAAAATACTCTTTCAAAATACAGATGTTGATTTAGTTATGGATCCATAACAAATTACTATAGGAATAAATATCACTGATTTAAAGAAATATTGGAACAAAGTTGTCTAATGAAAGAAAACTATTTAGAATCCTAACAATTTAGAATCCAATTTAGAAGCCTACTCCCGACCTTCACATTGTACAGTGCCATATTTTCCATTCCATCCTAACAGAAACCCTGAGGGTTTCATTTTTTGTTTTTCTCTGAATAGAAACATCATAATATTAATCAAATTAATTAAGCCAAATTTCTTAAAATCAATCCCATATACTATGTTATTTCAAAAAAAGGTTTTAAATTCTCTGGTAATACCAATACGCAATACTATCAAATGCTTCTCAAAGATGCCCTCTGGTGGTCAAACTAGCAGTAACAGAAAAAATGGCTGAAAATTAAATGACGTGCCACAGAATGCTGCGGCAGCACGCAAGGTGTGCCGCAGTATGACGCAACTTTTAAAGGAGGAACCACTATAGCAACCCAAAGTCATATTGGACCATCTAAGAATTATATTATCTTCCTTCCTATTCAACTCATGGCAGAGAGCTGGTGCAGGGAGATTGCCTTGTCCAGATTGAGGGTCCCAAGCCAAAGCCTTAGGAGCAGGGATGTTATGTTGCTATTCTCTGGTTCAGAGGCACACACAGGAACCCTGCTGACTCCCTGCTTTGTGGTGAGGCGGTGAGGGTGTTAAGAGCTCACTCGGGCAGGGGTGGACCACTGGGTAGATAGAGAGATGGGGAAGCTGAGCTGAGGAGAGGACGATGGGGGTAAAGTGGACCTAATGGCATTATTAGAGTCAGGGGCCACATCTCTGGCCCATTACAGCTCTCTCAGATTAGCACAGCACACAGAGAGAAAGAAGGAGAGAGGTATGTTCTGGGAAGCACATTGGTAGAATAATATCCTGAGCAGAGAGGTGTGCTGAGGTCTGATGGTGAGGTGGTTAAATTAGTAGTAATTTAGTGGGTCAATGGGATTCAGTACAATACACTGTCATGTGGTTTCATTGAAAACCAGATGGAGTCTGTTACGGCTCTGACCAACAATTAATGAGTTTTAACAGTGAATTAGCTGAGAGCTTTTCTTGTTTTCTGATAATTCATGATAGATTATCAACAATACCTTTAAAACTGTTTTTCATAGATGTTATCATAGATAATAATAAATACATTATATGTGTAGATTCATACATGTTTTGTATTCCAGTATACCTTTACAATAGAAATACAAATTAATTGAAAGTTAATGTTGTATGAACTCATTTAAGGCCACTATGTAATATGTAGATGCTTTGATGTAACTGTATCCTGTAGATCCATTACCCAGAATGCATTTCAGCCAGGTGGCCCAGCTGGAAAGTTAATGAGTCGAACTGTGAACCTGTCACCGGATCACATCACATCCTGAGAAAGGAGGGAAATTGTATTCTGCACTGATATGACAGTATCTATCATTGAAAAGCGGAATGTGTGTATGTGTGTGTCTGTCTGTGCATGTGTGTGCACAAGTACATCATATGTGTTGATCTGTGTGTGTCTGGGCTCATGAATGTGTGCAGAAATCAATTTGTCGCCAAAATGATTTTCCTGAACAGCAGGTGCAGCAATCTCATCAGATAATGTGTGAGAATAACGACTCCCTATGGTCATAAACCCCACCACTAGTTCTTCCCACGCCTCATCACAACAACGTCACACTTCCTCGTTGTCTCTGTGCTGCTGTGCTGTTTGTTGCGTCTTGGCTACCTGCAAACCTTTCGTTTTTTACTTTTAATAACCGTTTAATCCAAACTCTTGCATTTAACACATTTACCAACTTTTAGTTTTTTCCTCATTTCACTTTCTTTATTCAACTTTTTCACCCGAACGCTTTAGTACCTGGATACCAACAATCGATCCAGGCTACCAAGAGCTCAAATCATAAAACGCTCTCTATAGAACTATTTCCAGCATGTGAGTGTGACTACAATTGTTGGCCAGGACATGCTGTAATTGTATGTTTTGTGTCCCCCACGAGTATAGACACTGGGGACATACCCGACACAGCTGTGAGAGAGAGGCTACACCAAACGCTACCACGCAGCCAGACCGGTGCGTAGCAAGGAACAGCCGGCGACCTGCCACTGACAACCGACCTAGCATCACCTGGCCCCCTGCGCTTCTCTCTCGTTCTTCACATTCAAGGAGAGACCGACAACAACATAGTTGTGCGAGGCACAATGAAGCGCTGGTAGGAGACAGGTATTATGGCGAAGCCGGGAAATGTTTGTTCCCTTTGATTGTTGCCGTTCAGCAGTGAAAATTCCTTTGAATCTGCTGGGGACTCGCGTGTTATTAAGTGTATAATCTGCGACATGTTCGTAGTTGTCACGGGGAAAATGTATTGAACTTGAGGCATCTAAAGAAAGGATTATTACTCTTCATGAAAAAATAAAACATTTGACCAAGCGCCTTGAACTGAATAAGGATTCTATGAGACTATCGGCATCTTTAAATGCTTCCAATCAAAACATCCAAGAGGATCATAATGGGATCTTCCTGGACTATGATCAATTTCCACCACTGCACCCCTCTACTAGCTTGAACCAGAAAATGACTGCTCATTGTTCGACTCCAGGTGAGCATGAATGGATGCGTGTCGAAACCAGAAAGAAGTAGAAGAATCGTTCTCGGCGTACCTGCCTTCTTACCCCGCGTCGGGACCCTGTTAGGGCTAGGGGGCAGTATTGACACGGCTGGATAAAAAACATACCCGATTTAATCTGGTTACCACTCCTACCCAGTAACTAGAATATGCATATACTTATTACATATGGTTAGAAAACACCCTAAAGTTTCTAAAACTGTTTGAATGGTGTCTGTGAGTATAACAGAACTCAAATGGCAGGTCAAAACCTGAGAGATTCCTTTACAGGAAGTGGCCTGTCTGACCATTTCTTGAACTTCTTTTCCATCTCTATCTTTTACTAAGGATCTCTGCTCTAACGTGACACTTCCCACGTCTTCCATAGGCTCTCAGAGCCCGGGAAAAAACAGAATGTCGTCATTCCAGCCCCAGGCTGAAACACATTATCGCCTTTCTCAAGTGGCCGATCAAGGGACTCTGGGCTTATGCGCGTGACCCGACCGCCCCCGCCTTTGTGATTTTTTTCCTCTGTTTGCCGAAAAGGAGATTCCCTGTCGGAATATTATCGCTTTTCTACGAGAAAAATGGCGTAAAAATTGATTTTAAACAGCGGTTGACATGCTTCGAAGTACGGTAATGGAATATTTAGAATTTTATTGTCACGAATTGCGCCATGCGCGCGACACTTCTTTACCATTTCGGATAGTGTCTGGAACGCACGAACAAAACGCCGCTATTCGGATATAACGATGGATTATTTTGGACCAAACCAACATTTGTTATTGAAGTAGCAGTCCTGGGTGTGCATTCTGACGAAGACAACAAAAGGTAATCAAACTTTTATAATAGTAAATATGATTATGGTGAGTGCTAAACTTGCCGGGTGTCTAAATAGCGAGCCCGTGATGCCTGGGCTATGTACTTAGAATATTGCAAAATGTGCTTTCACCAAAAAGCTATTTTAAAATCGGACATATCGAGTGCATAGAGGAGGTCTGTATCTATAATTCTTAAAATAATTGTTATGCTTTTTGTGAACGTTTATCGTGAGTAATTTAGTAAAATGTTAGCGAATTCCCCGGAAGTTTGCGGGGGGTATGCTAGTTCTGAACGTCACATGCTAATGTAAAAAGCTGGTTTTTGATATAAATATGAACTTGATTGAACAAAACATGCATGTATTGTATAACATAATGTCCTAGGGTTGTCATCTGATGAAGATCATCAAAGGTGAGTGCTGCATTTAGCTGTCTTCTGGGTTTTGGTGACATTATATGCTGGCTTGAAAAATGGGTGTCTGATTATTTCTGGCTTGGTACTCTGCTGACATAATCTAATGTTTTGCTTTCGTTGTAAAGCCTTTTTGAAATCGGACAGTGTGGTTAGATTAACGAGAGTCTTGTCTTTAAATAGCTGTAAAATAGTCATATGTTTGAGAAATTGAAGTAATAGGATTTTTAAGGTTTTGAAAATCGCGCCACAGGCTGCAAGTGGCTGTTACGTAGGTGGGACGAATTCGTCCCGCCTAGCCCAGAGAGGTTAAGACTTTCAAATCGCTTAGAGCCCCTGTACCAGCTGTCTTCTGCCATGGACTTTGATGTTCCCTCCATGGCTGTGGATGCCCCTCTAGCTACCTCTCCCTGTCCTAGTCAATCAATTGTCTCGGCACAGCCTGGTCCACCTCGGCCCCCCTCCGCTAGGTTGTGCTCTCTTGATGCCTTTGGCTGTTATGTCCTGCACGCAGCCGGCGTCTCAGCAGCTCTCTTCTCAGATGAGTTCTGTGGCTCTGGCCTCGCAATCTGCTTCGAGACACGGCAGAGGCCGGATCATTCCAGCGATTGTGATAGAAGTTTGATGGTGAGGCATATATCTGTACCTGGGGCAAATACTTTGCGTTTTCCTTGGGAAAAAGTTCAGGATATCACCAGGTTGCTTCCCGAGGCTGTGCGTCAGTCACCCGGGTCTGATACTGTCATGGTTCATGTGGGGTTGAATGACATTATGAAGGGCAGCTCAGAACAGCTGAAGATGGATTTAAAAGAACTGATTGGGCAGCTCCTTGACACCAACAAGATGACACCGAAAGAGATGGTAGCTTCGCTTCAAGTCCTAAGGAAACTGTGCAGCATTTTGTTTTTTGTATGTATTATTTCTTACATTGTTAGCCCAGAAAACCTTAACTGTTATTACATACAGCCAGGAAGAACTTTTGGATATCAGAGAGACGTCATCTTTGCCAGCACAACCAGTACTACAACCAGGAATACGACTTTCCCAAAGCGGATCCTTTGCCTGCACCTCCCAGGGCATTTGAACTGATTCCAGAGGCCGACCCAAAACAACGCCGTTGAAGGAGGAGAGGGTGCCGGAACGTTCCTCAAGTGAGGCTTCGCATGCGCGCACACCACCCACAGCTTCCGAGTATATTACACGGTAATGTCCAGTCCCTAGTTAACCTGTCTGGGATAGGGGGCAGTATTTTCACGGCCGGATAAAAAAACATACCCGATTTAATCTGGTTACTACTCCTGCCCAGAAACTAGAATATGCATATAATTAGTAGATTTGGATAGAAAACACTCCAACGTTTCTAAAACTGTTTGAATGGTGTCTGTGAGTATAACAGAACTCATATGGCAGGCCAAAACCTGAGAAGATTCCATACAGGAAGTGCCCTGTCTGACAATTTGTTGTCCTTCTGTTGCATCTCTATCGAAAATACAGCATCTGTGCTGTAACGTGACACTTTCTAAGGCTTCCATTGGCTCTCAGAAGGCACCAGAAAGTGGAATGGGGTGTCTGCTGTCTCTGGGCGAAGAACAGCAGGAGAATTTGTTAGTGGTCAGCCTGGGGACAGTGAGACTGAGAGGCGCATTCACGAGAATTCTCCATTTTTTTTCTTTCAGCCTTTGAATGAATACAACGTCGCCCTGTTGGAATATTATCGCTTTTTTACGAGAAAAATAGCATAAAAATTGATTTTAAACAGCGTTTGACATGCTTCGAAATTCGGTAATGGAATATTTTGAAATATTTTGTCACGAAATGCGCTCGCGCGTCACCCTTCGGATAGTGACCTGAACGCACGGACAAAACGGAGCTATTTGAATATAACAATGGATTATTTGGAACCAAAACAGCATTTGTTGTTGAAGTAGAAGAACAGCAAAGGTAATCCAATTTTTCTAATAGTAATTCTGAGTTTAGGTTGTCCCAAACTTGGTGGGTGTCAAAATAGCTAGCCGTGATGGCCGGGCTATGTACTCAGAATATTGAAAAATGTGCTTTCGCCGAAAAGCTATTTTAAAATCTGACACCGCGATTGCATAAAGGAGTTCTGTATCTATAATTCTTAAAATAATTGTTATGTATTTTGGGAACGTTTATCATGAGTCATTTAGTAAATTCACCGGAAGTTTGCGGTGGGTATGCTAGTTCTGAACATCACATGCTAATGTAAAAAGCTGGTTTTTGATATAAATATGAACTTGATTGAACAACACATGCATGTATTGTATAACATAATGTCCTAGGAGTGTCATCTTATGAAGATCATCAAAGGTTAGTGCTGCATTTAGCTGTGGTTTTGGTTTTTTGACATATATGCTTGCTTTGAAAATGGCTGTGTGATTATTTTTGGCAGGGTACTCTCCTGACATAATCCAATGTTTTGCTTTCGCTGTAAAGCCTTTTTGAAATCGGACAATGTGGTTAGATTAACGAGAGTCTTGTCTTTAAAATGGTGTAAAATAGTCATATGTTTGAGAAATTGAAGTAATAGCATTTCTAAGGTATTTGAATAACGCGCCACGGGATTCCACTGGCTGTTACGTAGGTGGGACGAAATCGTCCCACTGGCCCTAGAGAAGTTAACAAAGCTAATCTGAGAACAAGGCTACCTAAATTCTATCAGCATATCGATTGCAGTACACGAGCGAGTAACACACTCGACCACTGCTACTCCAAATTCCGCGATGCATACAAGACCCTCCCCCTCCCTCATTTTGGCAAATGTGACCATGACTCCATCTTGTTGCTCCCCTCTTATAGGCAGAAACTAAAACAGGAAGCACCCGTACTTAAGTATATCCAATGCTGGTCTGACCAATCGGATTCCACCCTTCAAGATTGCTTCGATCACGTGGACTGGGATATGTTCCAGGTAGCCTCAGACAATAACATTGACATATACGCTGACTCGGTGAGCGAGTTTATAAGGAAGTGTATAGGAGATGTTGTACCCATTGTGACTATTAAAACATTCCCTAACCAGAAAATGTGGATTGATGGCAGCATTTGTGCAAAACTGAAAGCACGTATCACCGCATTTAATCATGACAAGGCGACTGGAAACATGAACGAATACAAACAGTGTAGTTATTCCCTCAATCAAACAAGGAAAGTGTCAGTATAGAGACAAAGTGGAGTCGCAATTCAACGGCTCAAACATGAGACGTATGTGGCAGGGTCTACAGACAATCATGGATTACAAAAAGAAAATCAGCCCCGTTGCGGACATCGACGTCTTGCTCCCAGACAAATGAAACAACTCCTTTGCACATTTTGAGGACAATACAGTGCCACCAACACAGCCCGCTACCAAAGACTGTGGGCTCTCCTCTGTGGCCGACGTGAGTAAAACACTTAAATGTGTTACCCCGCAAGGCTGCCGGCTCAGACGGCATCCCAAGCCACGTCCTCAGAGCATGCACAGACAAGCTGGCTGGTGTGTTTACGGACATATTAAATCAATCCCTATCCCAGTCTGCTGTCCCCACATGCTCAAGATGGCCACCATTGTTCCTGTTCCCAAGAAGTGTGTTGAGGATCAGTGGAGTGGAGATGTTGCAAAGGTAACTGAACTAAATTACCATTGCCCTGTAGCACTCACTTCTGTCATCATGAAGTGCTTTGAAAGGCTAGCTAAGGGTCATATCACCTCCACCCTACCTGTTACCCTAGACCCACTCCAATTTGCTTACCGCCCCAATAGATCCACAGACGACTCAATCACCATCACACTGCACACTGCCCTAACCCATCTGGACAAGAGGAATACCTATGTAAGAATGCTGTTCATAGACTACAGCTCAGCATTTAACACCATAGTACCCTCCAAACTCAACATTAAGCTTGAGACCCTGGGTCTCAGCCCCGCCCTGTGCAACTGGGTCCTGGACTTCTGGACGGGCCGCCCCCAGGTGGTGAAGGTAGGAAACAACATCTCCACTCCACTGATCCTCAACACTGGAGCCCCATAAGGGTGCGTTCTCAGCATCCTGCATGGCCATTTACACCTCCAACTCAATCATCAAGTTTGCAGACGACACTACAGTGGTAGGTTTGATTACCAACAATGACGAGACAGCCTACAGGGAGGAGGTGAGGGCCCTCGGAGTGTGGTGTCAAGAAAATAACCTCTCACTCAATGTCAGCAAAACAAAAGAGATGATTGTGGACTTCAGGAAACAGCAAAAGGAGCACGCCCCTATCCACATCGACGGGACAGTAGTGGAGAAGGTGGAACGTTTTAAGTTCCTCGGTGTACATATCACCGGCAAACTGATATGGTCCACGCACACAGACAGTGTGGTGAAGAAGGCGCATCAGCTTCTATCTCAAGGCCATCAGATTGTTAAACAGCCACCACTAGCACAGAGAGGTGGCTGCATACCTACAGACTTGATATCATCAGCCACTTTAATAAATGGAACACTAGTCACTTTAATAATGTCACTTTAAGAATGTTTACATATCTCACATTACTCATCTCATATGTATACACTGTATAGGTGTTTCCTTCATTATCTATTGCATCTTAGCCGCTCTGTCACTGCTCATCCATATATTTTATACTTATATATTCTCATCCCATTCCTTCACTAGATTGTGTGTATTAGGTTTTGTTGTGGAATTTGTTAGATATTAGGTTTTGTTGTGGAATTGTTAGACATTACCTGTTAGGTACTGCTGCACTGTCGGATCTACAGTAGAAGCAAAGCATTTCGCTACACTCGCAATAACATCTGCTAATCATGTGTATGTGACCAATAAAATTTGATTTGATTTGACAAACGCTCCATAATATCTGTCCCTCTGCCCTCCCTAAATCGTGGCAATGAATGGTTCAAAATGGTTTTAGCCCTCCATAACTGGCTACGAGACTATTGCAGCTCTGTGGGTGTAAAATGTTTGAAAATTTTGATACCTTCTGGAATCAAAGCTTGTATTATAAGGAGGATGGGATCTACCCAGATCATTTGGGTTCCTGGATCTTTTCACAGCATTATAAGGCTGCGTTGAGACAATGACTTATCAATGAAGTCCAGATAATTTAATCCCTACCATTGTGTCGCTGAGTTATCATAATGCTTCAGCAGATGTACATTATCCTAGGGACGTTGGAAGACACAATGTAAGTAACCTAATGTATGTCCCTCTTACTGCCCTGAATGCCTCTGCTGATCCTACAACTATTGTATGCAGTAATCATGTACCTATGAACCAGAGTTATACTGTTAGCACTGAGGTGGTGTGCACTACCAGGAAGTCCACTGTGTGCAGCTCACCCTGCACTAACATAAATAACCTGAGCATGTCTACCTCTGCTAAGCTTCCCAGTAAAGCAAGAAAAACAATCAAGAATCCCAGAAAAGTGTTACAAATAGCGCACATTAACATATGTAGCTTAAGAACAAGGTTCATGAAATCAATAATTTGCTAACAACAGATGACATTCATACTCTGACAGTCTCTGAAACTCACTTAGATAATACCTTTGATGCAACAGTGGTAGCAATACATGTTTATAAGATCTACAGAAAGTATAGAAATGCCAAAAGTGGAGGTGTGGCTGTTTATATTCAGAACCACATTCCTGTAAAGCTAAGAGGGGATATCATGTTAAATATTGTTGAAGTAATATGGCTACAGGTTCATCTGCCTCACCTAAAGCCCATTCTGATGGGAAGCTGCTATAGACCACCAAGTCCTAACAGTCAGTATCTGGATCAAATGTGTGAAATGCTTGATAATGTCTGTGATATTTTCTGAGTGATTTAAATATTGACTGGCTTTCATCAGGCTGCCCCCTCAAGAGAGTTTCAAACTGTAACTAGTGCCTGGAACCTGTTTCAGGTTATCAATCAACCTACCAGGGTAGTTGCAAACAGCACAGGAATGAAATCTTCAACATGTATTGATCACATCTTTACTAATTCTGCAGAAATTTGTTTGAAAGCAGTATCCAAATCCAATTGATGTACTGATCACAATATAGTAGTCATATCTATAGGAAAACCAAAGTTCCAAAGGCTGCACTTAATATAGTGTATAAGAGGTCATACAATAAGTTTTGTAGTGATTTCTATGTTGTTGATGTAAATAATATTTGTTGGTCCGTGGTGTGTAATGAGGTTCAACCAGATGCTGCACTTGAAACATTTAGGAAATTGCTTATCCCAGTTACTAATAAGCATGCACCCATGTCTGGCTGTACAACCGATTGGCAAATGTACTGCAAATTGAGAAATCATGTGAGTAAACTGAATAAAAAGAAGAATAAACTAAACTATGAAAGATAAATGACATAAGAAAGATATATGACATAAAGAATGATCGTAAAATGCTTGGAGCAACTTAAATTACATTTTGGGCAAAAAGTAAATCTCTACGCCACCATTAATTTAATCAATTGGCTCATTCATCACAAAACCCACTGATATTGACAACTACTTTAATGATTTTTTTCATTAGCAAGACTAGCAAATTTAGGCATGACATGCCAGCAAAAAACACTGACACTACATATCCAAGTATATCTGACTAAATTATGAAAGACAAGCATTGTAATTTTAAAAGTAAGTGTGGAAGAGGTGAAAAAGTTATCGTTGTCTATCACCAATGAAAAGCCACCGGTGTCTGACAACTTGGATGGAAAATTACTGAAAATAATAGCGGACGATATTGCCATTCCTATTTGCCATATCTTCAATTTAAGCCTACTAGAAAGTGTGTGCTCTCAGGCCTGGAGGGAAGTAAAAGTTCTTTCTGTACCTAAGAATAGTGAAACCCCTTTTACTGGCTCAAATAGCCAACCAATCAGCCTGTTACCAACCCTTAGTAAACTTTTGGAAAAAATGGTGTTTGACCAGATACAATGCTATTTTACAGTAAACAAGTTGACAACAAACTTTGTTATGGCTTTACACCCCCTGCTATGTTGTGGATAAAGAGTTACCTGTTTAACAGAACACGGAGGGTGTTCTTTAAGGAAATCCTCTCCAACAACATCCAGGTAGAATCAGGAATTCCCCCAGGCAGCTGTCTAGGCCCCTTACTTTTTTCAGTCTATACTAATCTTTGAGTAAAGCCTGTGTTTCTATGTATGCGGATGACTCAACACTATACATGTCAGCTACTACAGCGACTGAAATTACTGAAACACTTAACAAAGAGCTGCAGTTACTTTCAGAATGGGTGGCAAGGAATGAGTTAGTCTTAACCTTTCAAGTGTGAGTTAGAAATATCTCTAAAATATCGCTCCTGCGTGAGTTTTTTCATGCGCGTGATGTTAGAATGCTCTCACTGTTCCAAAGTGATTTTTACGCAATAGGACAGTTACCCGCACTGCCCTCAAACCCAGGCACGCTGCCTGCTAATTATCAATAGGCTATGTTTCAATTAGTCAATTTCAAATTATTTTCTAACAAGTTTTACTTTAGAACAACAGTTTGAATTGAGGTGTGTTCCGCCTCCTCGTTAATTCGCATAAAAAGTAGCCCATTTCACTCTTGCGGACAATTTACATTTGAGGCACTACTGAGCGGACAAACCTCTCTCTTCAATGAGAGCCCAAGCACTTCCCTAGTGTTTCCCCAGATCAAGTATGAAGAAATTGCAGATCTCTAGTCAGAACAGGCCTTGCACAAACATTTTCCCCCAGCACATTTTCTGACTGGTGCCCGCATTGCCTTCATGGTTGTTTGTCTTACAAATAGGACCGCACACGTCCAAAGTCCAATTAAAGTAAGTGGCTTATTTTCTGTATAGCGTGTTGTCATTTCTGCTGTAGCACACCGTATGTATGTATGGATCATAAGGTATTTACTGTTTTATTAACATGTTTTCAAGTACTGAATACAAATCATGCATTCCAATTCTTGAATAGATTGTAATGGACACATATGATGGGTGTAAAATACTTGAATGTTGTACTGATTATGATGAGCTAATGCTAAGCTATTAGCCGGCTAGTTTTTGGCACCATGTTTGTTGACATCATGTTTGCTATGAAAGCGTCTGTCAGACCAAAGATGTTATAACAAGGGATAGTTCCCTTTACCTACTTATGGTGCTTTCAAGACAACTGTGAAAACGTAAAAATATTAGGTAAAATCATGACGTCAATGATCTTCAGGTCGAAAATTCGGAGCTTTAGAAAGAGGCCCGAGCTCCCGAGTTGGAATTCCAAGTTGGATGACCATTCAAAACGATTTTTTCTCAGTCGGAGCTCGTTTTTTCCAGAGTTCCCAGTTGTAACTTTGGTACCTCAGGGTTGTCAGCACAGACGTTCATTTTTATTTAGCGTATCAACTTATTGTGTTTGCCCCCCATTTATTGATAAATCCCCCATTATAGTAATATGTTACGGCCGTCATATGAAGGGGACCAAGGCGCAGCGTGTAGAGTGCTCATCATTATATATTTCAATGGAAATGAACACTAGACAAAATAACAAAATGACAGCCAACAGTTTCGTCAGGTTTACTAACTAAACAGAAAGCAACTACCCACAAAAACAAAGGGAAAAACAGGCTGCCTAAATATGGCTTCCAATCAGAGACAACAATAGACAGCTGCCTCTGATTGGAAACCATACCCGGCCAAAACATAGAAAACAAAACATAGAATGCCCACCCACCTATCACACCCTGACCTAACTAAATAGAGAAAACACAGCTCTCCTATGTCAGAGCGTGACAGTACCCCCCCCCCAAAAGGTGCGGACTCCCGGCCGCAAACCTGAACCTATTGGGGAGGGTCCGGGTGGGCATCTATAATTGGCGGCGGCTCTGGTTCCGGGCGTAGCACCCCCACCACCCACTGATCCCCCCGCTTCTGTGTGCCCGGAGGAACCAGACCCTGGATCATCGCCGGAGGCTTTGGAATGCCAACCGCCGCTGAAGACTCTGGGCTGAAGGCTGCTGAAGACTCTGGGCTGCAGACCGCCGTTGAAGACTCTGGGCTGCAGACCGCCGTTGAAGACTCTGGGCTGCAGACCGCCGTTGAAGACTCTGGGCTGCAGACCGCCGTTGAAGATTCTGGGCTGCAGACCGCCGCTGAAGACTCCGGGCTGCAGACCGTCGCTGGAGGCTCCGGACTGGGGAGCGTCGCTGGAGGCTCCGGACTGGGGAGCATTGCTGGAGGCTCTGGACTGGGGAGCGTCGCTGGAGGCTCCGGACTGGAGACCGTCGCTGGAGGCTCCGGACTGGGGAGCGTCGCTGGAGGCTCCAGACTGGGGAGCATCGCTGGAGGCTCCGGACTGGGGAGCGTCGCTGGAGGCTCCAGACTGGGGAGCGTCGCTGGAGGCTCTGTACTGATGAGCGTCGCTGGAGGCTCCGTACTGATGAGCGTCGCTGGAGGCTCTGGACTGAGGAGCGTCACTGGAGGCTCCTGGCTGAGGAGTGTCGCTGGAGGCTCCGTACTGGGAAGCGTCGCTGGAGGCTCCGGACTGAGGAGCGTCATTGTAGGTTGCGGACTAGGGACAGTTGTTGCAGGCTCCATGCCTTGGATCATCAATACAGGTTCCGTGCCATGGATCATCACTGGAGGCTTCGTGCCATGGATCATCTCTACAGGTGCCGGGCCATGGATTATCCCTACAGGCTCCGGGCCATGGATGATCACTAGAGGCTTCGTGCCATGGATCATCTCTACAGGCTTCGAACCATAGATTATCACTGGAGGCTTTATTCGTGAAGCTGGAACAGGTCTCACCGGACTGGGGAGACGCACTGAAGACCGAGTGCTCAAAGCAGGCACCGGCCGTACTGGGCTATGGAGGCTTACTGGAGGAAGAGTGCGAGGAGCAGGCACAGGACGTACTGGGCTATGGAGGCGCACTGGAGGTCTGGAGCTTAGGGCTGGCACACCCCGTCCTGGCTGGATGGTTATTCTCGCCCAGCAAGGGCGGAGCATTGGTACAGGACAAACTGTGCTGCGCTGGTGAATGGGGGGTACCGTGCGTAAAGCAGGCGCAGGATAACCTGGGCCGAAGAGACGCACTGGAGACCAGATACGCTGAGCCGGCGCACTTCTTCCTGGCTGACGGCCAACTCTAGCACGGCAACCGTGAGGAGCTTGTACCGAGCGCACCGGGCTGTGAATGTGCATGGACGACACAGTGCATATCACCGCATAACACGGTGCTTGTTCAGTCACTCGCTCCCCACGGTAAGCACGAGGAGTTTGCTCAGGTCTTAAAACTGCCTTAGTCAATCTACCTGTGTGCCCCCCCAAAAAAAATGTGGCCGCTGCCTCTCGGCCTCCTGTTGCCTTCCTAGCCGTTCCTCCCAGTAGCGCCGTTCCGCCTTCGCTGCCTGTATCTCCTCCGGCGGGCGGCGATACTCTCCCGGCCTTGTCCAAGGTCCTGCCCTATCTAGGATCTCTTCCCAGGTCCAGTCAAATCGGCCCACGCTGCTTGGTCCTTTGGTGGTGTGTAGTTCTGTTATGGCCGTCATATGAAGGGGACCAAGGAGCAGCGTGTAGAGTGCTCATCATTATATATTTTAATGGAAATGAACACTAGACAAAATAACAAAATGACAGTCAACAGTTCCGTCAGGTTTACTAACTAAACAGAAAGCAACTACCCACAAAAACAAAGGGAAAAACAGGCTGCCTAAGTATGGCTTCCAATTAGAGACAACGATAGACAGCTGCCTCTGATTGGAAACCATACCCGGCCAAAACATAGAATTCCCACCCACCTATCACACCCTGACCTAACTAAACAGAGAAAACACAGCTCTCCTAGGTCAGAGCGTGACATAATATTTCCTGCATCATATCCCCCCACGATACCTTCCCCGATTTCTACCCCCCACGGACTTGAAACCCCCCCACCAAATTAAATTAACCCCCCCACAAATCACCCTAAAATGGTTTAATCCCTGTTTAGTTTCGTGCTACGGTTAGTCTAGGCAGTACGCTTGTATTTGATGTGATGATATGTGAGGTGAAAATATTGTATTTTCTTTGTGATTTTATAACAAGTACATCAACGATTTGTAATATGCTGAAAAGAGGCTAAAGTAAGTTCATATTTTTCAGGCAATGAGCGCAGCTATCTTTGACTTTGTTTATTTGCTTCTTATAGTGAATGACATTCTGGGATTAGGGAGTTTTCGCTTGTCAAATGTAAACAAACATGGCAGCCATCATAAAGATTTTATCTGCTGTTAGCTTAGCTGACACATATTTATATTGTAAACAACACTATATTAGTATATTGTGCTCACCAGAGATGTGGTACATTGTAAACTAGTCTAGCTGTTAGGTCGCTAACTTATGTTTAGTTTTTTTGTCAGCACAACCTGTCATTTAGACTGGTTTATGGAATGAGTTTGGCTGTGGATGTGTTCTGTGTGATGCTTGGATAATGAAGTTCGCATTAATCTTTTACAATAAAAGGTCAAATTGAGGAATAAAGTTTAAGACCTTTATTTTCCATCAGTACAAAAAAATATTTAGATGCTGTTCAGACAACAATGGTGTTTAGATGCGTTTGTTGTGTCATATGTTCTGTTGCTACTGTACCAATCAAGTATTTGAGATTGTACACTGCAGGGACCACTCAACAATGATCACAAATACGTGATTGTATGCGTCAAAGGGTTAAATATTTCAAAGACTAAAAGCACTGTATCATTCACTAAACCCTAAACTTCAACTAAATATTGTGATGAATAATGTGGAAATTTAGCAAATTGAGGAGAATAAACTGCTTGGCGTAACCCTGGATTATAAACTGTCATGGTCAAAACATATTGATACAACAGTAGCTAGGATGGGGAGGAGTCTGTCTATAATAAAGCGCTGCTCTGCATTCTTAACAGCACTATCAACAAGGCAGGTTCTACAGGTCCTAGTTTTGTAGCACCTGGACTACTGTTCAGTCGTGTGGTCAGGTGCCACAAAGAGGGACTTAGCACAGCTGGCCCTTGGAGGTACACAGAGAGCTAACATTAATAATATGCATTAATAATATGTCAATATCATCCTGGTTCAAAGTGGATAGAATACATCACTACTTATTTGTATTTGTGAGAGGTATTGACATGTTGAATGCACCGAGCTGTCTGTTTGAACTACTGGCACACAGCTCGGACACCCATGTATACCCCACAAGACATGCCACCAGAGGTCTCTTCACAGTCCCCAGGTCCCCAGAACAGACTATGGGAGGTGCACAGTAACTACATAGATCCATGACTACATGGAACTTTATTCCACATCAAGTAACACATGCAAGCAGTAAAATTAGATTAAATTAAACAGATACAAATACACCTTATGGAACAGCGGGGACTGTGAAGCAAAACATACGCACTATACACACACGTACACATGGATTTTGTGTCTTAGATATGTGGTAGTAGAGTAGGGGCCTGAGGGCACACACTTAATAAGTTGTGAAATTTGTTATAATGTTTTTAAAATTATATAACTTCCTTAATTTTGGCAGCAGCTAATGGGGATTCATAATCAATACAAATACAAATACACAGAGGAGAGGAGAATAGAGGAGAGATCGTAAAACCCAAACCCAGCCGAGCCGAGGCCACTACAACAGCAGGACTGATAATCAGAAGTTCTGGCCCATGTAGCCGGACCAAAACGCACACAGCAGTCAGTGATGTTAAGCAGTGGTGTGCGTGCGTGCGTGCATCTGTGTGTGTGATGTGATACATTCTCCATTAACAGAGGGGCTATCCAGTCCTGATGCTCTGTATAATAATTCATTCACTGTCACAATGGGGACTGCTGCACTTTGATGTAGCACTGGTACTAGATGGAGTCCTGATTGTACTGCGCCGCAGTGCTGATTCAGAAGGGTTGGGTTAAATGCGGAAGACACGTTTAAGTTTAATGCATTCAGTTGTACAACTGACTAGGTACCCCCCTTTCCCTTTACCTCATATCAGCCCAAAATAACGTTCTGATCAAAGACCCTCTGCATTTCAAACGATGGCCATGCCACTGTATTTGACTCAGACAACCCACATATGAGCAGAGCACATTTCACCCACATGTCTATTCACTACAGGTGTGTGTGTGTGTGTGTGTGTGTGTGTGTGTGTGTGTGTGTGTGTGTGTGTGTGTGTGTGTGTGTGTGTGTGTGTGTGTGTGTGTGTGTGTGTGTGTGTGTGTGTGTGTGTGGGCGTGCGTGCGTGCGTGCGTGTGTGTCTATGTGTGTGAGGGCAGACTCTCTTTGTGTCATCTCTCTGTGCTTATTTAACAAAAGACTCCACTATGCAAGTAACATTTCGGGTGCATACGTAAATTCAGTCATCAATTTTTATACCATAACACAATCCATGTTGTATAGAGCGTTTCGCATGAATTCCGACTCTTTCAACTTGCAACAAAACAATCTATCATATCTAAATGGCTAAACTTTGTTTCACCCAGTCAAGTTCGGTTTCTGTGCAATCCTCAGACACTAGAAGGCAACCAAACTTTGGTTCATCATTTTACATCACGTATTGGCTACACAACACGTCTATTAGCTGACAAAGGACAGCCATCATTATGCACCAATGAGACGGGTTGTGTTCACTTGATTGACAGTCTCTTGGTTCAATGACCACCGATCATTTTGAAACATAGCTAGCTAGATTGCCAATGAGCTGGGCTTTACATGAGTATGTGATGGCCCTTTGTAGGAGTAACAGCCATTGACTTATGCACTCACTTTCTTCTACCAAGTTTTCTCAAAACGTAAAAAGTACAACATGGCTACTAAGAGTATAAACGCTGAATCGAACTTCAAGTATATACATTTGGATGAGATTATTGTAGAAATTGACCGGGAGAGCGACATGAGGAGTCCTGCGCGCAAGAAAGATTGGAAGGAGGGGGTAACCTTACTTTTTTAGATCAGTAAGTAAAATACGTTTTTGCTTGTCGTGCTAATCCATTTTTTTAAAATGGTTTCATATTCATATAAGATATTTGTATATGATTTCTATATATGAGGCATACAATATATTAGTATAGTCTATGCATCTTATTGCCTATTGATCCACATATTTCATTATAGCGATTGTGTTCCCTATACTCTATATATTATATATGTTTATAGATGTGTTGTGTATTTTTTCACCCCCTGCTAAAATAAAAAATTAAGGTTAAATAAAATAAGTAACAGTAAACTTGTGTTCTAACAGATTTTTTCAATAGTGGTAGGGAGTAAGATTACTTGTGGGAGCCAACTTCAAACAACACATTCAAGTCCATCCCCCACTCATTCAAATGTAGGAACTGGCTTCTCCAGTCTGACCCCACTGCTCTCTCTGGCTCCACACCCACCCCACCCGGCCATTTAGAGGTGTGAAGGTAAGTACCTTTTTTGTAGCGAAGCTAATGATCCATCATGTATTACATTCCTGGGAGTGTGTAAACTTAAATGTTTTATTACCATAGCATTTTTGTATGTTCTCTATAGTTATGTACCTGGGATTTTATCAGTTGACCAATTCGGCCACTTGGGTACATTTGGGCAAACTCATGAGGGACACCTGGGAGACTTGATACAAAATATTATGTAGAGCTCTCATTTTTGAATGTATCAATCTGAAACTTTGCACACACACTGCCACCTTCTTCTGGACAACATCTAAAGTAGATTCCTAGGTCAATGTATGGCCTTTCTTTTGCATTACAAAGATTATGCAAAAAACAAACAAAAAACAAGTTTACCAGGTCTAATGTGTTATATACTCCTACATTAATTTCACATTTCCACAAACTTCAAAGTGTTTCCTTTCAAATAGTATCAAGAATATGCATATCCTTGCTTCAGGGCCTGAGCTACAGGCAGTTAGATTTGGGTATGTCCTACTTCAGGAATGCTTTGCAAAAGCAGCCTCTCTACACTTTACTGAATGGCTGTCATTACAGGAGCTTAGATACACACCTTATCGGCACACACACACCAGCGACTGACTCTGCCATGACTGGGCTCCTCTGAGACACACACACACACACACACACACACACTGGTTGCCATGGCCGTCCCAACTGTGGACCACAGATTAGGAAGGAAAATGAGAGGGGTGATATTCTATTGAAAGGTCAGCATAGGAAGACGTGAGCAGTCACACTCACACACATGCACGCACACACACACACACACACACACACACACACACACACACACACACACACACACACACACACACACACACACACACACACACACACACACACACACACACACACACACACACACTGACCTCCCCCCCAGACACACACATAGAATCCACCTTCACACCCACAGACAGCCATGATGTCCCTCCACGCCTGTTACTCGGTCTTATTGATAGGGTTGCTAGGGCAAGCTGTGCCAAGCAATGTGTTGGGGTCTAATTATAGTGTGTGTGTGTGTGTGGGTGCTTGTGAGCCTCACGCAGGGAGACACTGGAGGACATAAGTCCAAAGCTCCGGAAACGGGCTGATGCAGAGGGTACAGTAAATGAGAAAGCGAGAGGGAGGTACGGGGAGACCAAGGGCAGACACGCAGTTGTAACAGGTAGGTATAGATCATATCAATGAGGCTATCACCCCACAGCACGGACCAGATAAACCCACTGTAATCAGCATCAAAGCACTTTGTAACACACAGGCCTATTCTACAGACAGATAGAGCTAACAATTTGGGTCTAACTGCAGACGAACCACACAGTCAGGTACTGGAGCAGAGTTAGCTAAATACAAACAAACCTATCAAAACAAACTAACATCTTAGTACTAATTCTAGTTTCAGCCTGGTCGGTAATTTACTAAGTCTGAAGAGAACCCAGTCACTTACTGGACATCCTGCAATGATCCAGCCACGCAGTGAAAACGCTCAGGGACGGTCTTCCACTCCTTGGCCATCTTGACCATGCCGCCAGCGTCCAGCACACCGTAACCAAACAGGTGGTTGAACTCCAGGCCCACGCCGTTCCTCCGCCACTGGTGCACCTCGTCATGAAGCTGGTTCCTCTTGGAGGTCAGCACAGAGAGGTGCTGCATGTCCCTCCACGTCAGGTTGGGGCTGTGGGGTGAGGAGGGGAGATGGAGGGAGAGGAGAGTTATATGTGTGTACCAGGTGTATCAGGCATTAGGGTTATAATATAAGTGTTCAACACTACAGTACTTCACAGACAGGAGCAGTAGATGATAACATGTTAAAGAATCTATTCTATTCACCTTGACAAGCAAGCAAGCTATCAAAACCACCCATCTACAGCACAGCACAATACAGGAAAGTATCTGATGGAGTAGAGCGGCAGGTAACCTAGTGGTTAGAGCGTTGGACTAGTTACCGAAAGGTTGCAAGATCGAATCCCCGAGCTGACAAGGTAAAAATCTGTCGTTCTGCCTCTGAACAAGGCAGTTAACCCACTGTTCCTAGGCTGTCATTGAAAATAAGAATTTGTTCTTAATTGATTTGCCTAGTTAAATAAAGATAAAATAAATAAAATCCAGCTACATCTACTTCTAGATCACAAAGTAAGAGAAATGATCAACACATCCAATAGAAGAGACTGAATGGATTCTGGTGCATTTTGTCATAAAAGTGATGAATGGAATGAAGATCTCTTGATACACTTTGATGATAACGCCTCAGATGTGTGAACATTAAAGGGTCTGCTTTGAGACGGCTGGCAGCACGTCTCTACTGCTTATCTCTACTGTGGAACAACAGTTTTATTCTGTGGACACTCACTGAATCCTAAAACCACACAGTCCAAGTGTGTTTGGCCAGTAAAAAGGGTCTCGGCACTCACTAACACACACCAGCTTTATACCTCTAGCCAGTGCTAGCATCCGCTGCCCCTGACACTAACATCATTATTGTGTGTTAAGCAAACAGCTTCTCTTTACACAGTCCTGGTCTGTGCCATTGGCTAATGGCATAGAGAACAAAAACACCAGCCCTTAAAATGACAAAAAGGCTGTCTGAGTTAAGAGGATTGAAAACGATTGGGGGCACTGGGTGAAACCTGTCTAGAAACCCTTGTACTTGCATCTTGTACTTGAGATAGAATGTTCAGAATATACTACTTTTATATCGTTTTTGGGAATTTATCCCAGTCTTCTGGGAGCAGCTGGAGCCTGGCCTAGCTCTGGTCTGAGGCAGGACTCCACCCTACATGCTCCCATAGTATCTAAAGTAACTATCAAGTCAAATCTATTATATTATTCAGATCAAATGTGCCATTTGACTCATTAGCATATGTTTAAAATTTTCGAGACCATAAGGACCAAATTAAGCTAAGTTTTCACATCGGCAGTGAATTCATGATGTATGAAATGAAAGACTTGTAAATGTTGCTGTTGCCACAGTGTAATCTTTGTTGAACATAATAAAACCTCAAAACAGAACGATGCATTATTAATTATGGATTTTATCATCGTCTAAATGGGCTGAGGTATTTGTCCGGTTCACCCAGCAACATCGTGACATACGCGTCCCGGCTGACTATGCTGAGAGAACACTCCACCATCATCTTACATCACCAGCTAGCGCTGAGTCGCTCTGGTTCATGTATATGGGCCATTCGGTAATTTATAAAACATGAACGTGCACTTTGGGCCAAATCTACAATAGAAACCTTGTGTTTCAGCCATGTAACGAGGTATAAAGAACACACGCCGGGCCAAATATGATTTGTATCCCTGGCACGAACACAGAGACTTAGTAATAACTGGGCAAGACAACGAACAACTTTCCCTTTTTTTCATGGAGTAGGTCTGTTGGCCTAATGGTAGCTTTGTTTAATAAGTGATTCTGTGAAGAAGGAAGATATGAAGTGTTCTGGAGAGAAGGATAGAAACGGAGGGGGGAGAGTGAGAGAGAATATGGGAGAGAAAGACAGTGAAGGGAGTAGGTCGTATGTAATGAGAGAGCCAAGGTTTCAGTCAGTGTGGAGCTGAAGTTATGAAACACATCTCATCCATGTTAAGAGAGTTAGAACAGCAGTAGCCATATTCTCCTCTGATTGTAAGACCATCAGACACTGACCAGTAATGTGCGTTTGTGTGTGTGTGTGTACATACTTGGCCTCCAATGCCAAGGCAAACACTCCGGCTGCTTCAGGAGCTGCTGCTGATGTTCCAGAGTGGCGCAGGGTGCAGTTTCCATATAGGTCTGTGGTGGCCTGGTATAACACAACCATGGAAGACTGTAATCATATCAGTGGGATAACAACATTCAATGAGAGGAGTGGAGGGGAAAGTGGAGAAGAGAAGACTTCAAAAATGCAAATTATTCAGTAAACATGTGATTCATAATGTGTAATTTAATTACAGATAATCAGAGATAATATACAATTAGTCAGAGAGAGAGAGAAGCACACGTGGGAATTCCTGTCTCTCTCAACCGTCATTGGCTTCCTGGTGAAAGTCAAAATACCAAATATGGTTCTCATATTGGAGAGAGACATCTCTTGAAAATCAATACACAGAGAGGGGGATTTATTTGTCAGAATATTCTCTATGATTGAGTAGCCTTGACTGAACACGATCAAATCACATTGTATTTATATAGTGCTTTCTTAAAAAGTTGCCTACGAATTACAGAACAACAAAACAATAGGAGAACAAGCTACCGTGGGGCAAAGTGGCAAGAGAAAACTCAAAAGAGTGAGTGAAAGGGATTAGTATGACCATCAAGGTCAGATGGTCTTTTCTCTCTCTCTCTCTCTCTCTCTCTCTCTCTCTCTCTCTCTCTCTCTCTCTCAGAGCATTTATCTAAGGCACAGATGATTCACACAATGTTCTGTGATAACTCTGCCCGGTGACACAATTCCCCAGATAAATACTGAAATAACAACAAAGCAGACAGTTGTAGCCCATATGTCTCTGCTAAGTCATTGTCCCAATCCTCTACTCTGATGACAGATATGAAACAGTCATAGGGTTGTTGAGCAACTGGCTTGTCTTCTAGACCTACAGATCATTTCAGGGACAGAGTTTGTTCTCGATATATCTTCTATGTATTCTGAAATGAACAATAACCTGAACAAATCCCAGACCACATACAATCTACAAATGGGGAACAATAGTAAAATGTACTGTGTCTAGTCTACATCTTCCTTAAAGTAAAATCCTATTTTAAACTTGTATATCCTGTTTGACAGTAAGCAGAGATGAAAAGGATTTAACAATCTCCCTCCTTCCAGTCCTCTTTTCTATGTTCTTTTATTATCCATGAAAACTAAACCATGAGGAGACATTAATCAGGGACCACTAGATTGTGAGCTGTCTATCTCAGTGCCTGATACTTCGAGGACCCCAGATGTTCTTTGTTACACTGTGTTAGAAAGAGGGATGTATAACTGATCACACATCTGCCCCCTCAATCTCCACCTGATATTTCACACCCCCAGTGAAATCACAGGCTTATAACCTCCCCTGTCTCTTCCCAGAGCTTTTCTTCTGCTGAATGGGCTGACATACATTGAAATAAGGAATAGATTGAATACCGTGTTTCCATCTCTGGGGATTGTTCAAATGAAAGAGAATAGAACAATCCCTCAATCAATCACAGAGAAAGACTGCATACAACTAAGGACAGGTATTCAGTCTTCAGTGAATAGTTAATGTCTCATAACGACACAGAACAATGGAAAGTTGGCTGAAAAGACCATATCATTATGCAACCTTGTCTTTGTAGGGTTGGATTCAGGGATAGAAATCATACAAATCTGAGCGCTAAGTGTACTCAATGTACTCAGACTGAGGATAACAATGAGATGAACTTGGTCAACCACACACACATGCTCTCTTTTTATTTTTCTCTCCCTCTGTCTTTCACACTCTTTCTCCAACACTCACCACGCCAGCTTCAGGGTTCCTCTTGCGCCCATTGCTGAAGGTGGATGCGAGGGTGGAGGAGCAGCTCTCATCGTACAGAGCCGTACGGCCATCGTTGATGGCTGAGTTGATGGAGATGGTCCACATGCTGGAGGCGTAACCGTCACAGTTACAGTCGTCATAGCTACCGCCGTCTCCAGATGCCCACACGTAGATACTGCCTTTCCCTCCTCGGCCCTACAAGACAACACATCAACTGACTTCAGGATGTGTGATAGTGGTAGAAACAGTGGTAGTGGTAGTTCGAAGCAGTACATTAGCAGTAGTGCTGTAGTAGTAAAACTAGTTACATTATTTTACAATGTTCCAACAATTATCATACAAACTGCTAATAATGATGATTACAATCATGCTATACTGAAAAAAGATAGAAACGCAACATGCAACAATTTCTAAGATTTTACTGAGTTACAATTCCTAGAAGGATATCAGTCAATAAAAAGAAATAAATGAGTCCCTAATCTATGGATTTCACATCGCTAGGCAGGGGTACACCCATGGGTGGGTTTGGGAGGACATAGGCCCACCCACTTGGGAGCCAGCCCCAGCCAATCAGAATTAGTTTTTCTCAAAGGGCTTAATTACAGACGGAAATACTCCTCGGCCCCACGTGGTCTGTGGTTGTGAGGCCGGTTGGACGTACTGCCAAATTCTCTAAAACTGACATGGTAGAGAAATTAACATTAAATTATCTGGCAACAGCTCTATTGGACATTCCTGCATTTAGCATGCCAATTGCACGCTCCCTCAAAACTGTGGCATTGGGTTGTGTGACAAAACTGCACATTTTAGAGTGGCCTTTTATTGTCCCCAGCACAAGGTGCACCTGTGAAATGATCATACTGTTTAATCAGCTTCTTGATATGCGACACCTGTCAGGTGAATGGATTATCTTGGCAAAGGAGAAATGCTCACTAACAGGGATGTAAATACATTTGTGCACAAAATTTGAGAGAAATAAACTTTTTGTGCATATGACAAAAAAAATGATATTTTATTTCCACTAATGAAACATGGGACCAACATTTTACATATTGCATTTATATTTTTGTTCAGTATAATTCAACATTGCCTGACTATCCCTACAACTGCTACTATGACTATTACCACTGTTACTATTATCAAATAATACAGCAAAAAATACAGCAAAAAATTGCAATTGCTTATTTGTTTATTTGGATCCTATTAGCTTTTAAACAAGCAGCAGCTACTCTTCCTGTTGTCCACAAAAATCACAATACATGACAAGTAACAAAATACTGACACATTGATAGACAAGAAAAGTCACACAAATTTAAAATAAAACAATATACAAACAATGAAACCAAAAAAAAGTATACAAACAATACAACTAAATCATAGTGTGTGTGTTAGAGTGTGTCTTTGTGTGCGTGTGTTTGTGTGTGTCCCCTCACAGTCCCCTCCATTCCATGAGTTGTTCTTTAATCCATTTTTTAAAGGTTATTTTGCTGTTTGCTTGAGTAATTGGAGATGGAAGGGGGTTCCATGCGATCATGACTCTACATAAAAATGTCAGTTGCTGTGAATACGTTTTGGACTTGGGGACTGTGACGAGACCCCTGGTCGCATGTCTTGTCGTGTTCTGTATGTATGGGTGTCTGGGCTGAATGTTATTTGATTATGCAGACAATCTGGAATTTTCATCACAGTATTATTTCTCATAAAAACTAAAAGAGAAGTTAATCTCTTGTCAACCCTCAACCAGAAAAGACTGGCATGCATGTTGTTGATGTTAGTTCTGTATGTGCAGTGTGAAGGAACATTTTATGTTTGTGCTTTTCTAATAACCAATTCGACTGGGTTCATGCAAGTGACTGATTGATCGTGCCTGGGAGGAATCCTCACTATCAGTATAAGCAATTTGGCAGTACGCCCAGAACGTTGCTTTGACAACGGAAAGGGATATCTCCGTTTTAAGGTCTCAGCTTTGAGAGAAGAAGCCTCGTGAGGTATTGGTCGGTCACATGCATGATCCAAATGTAAATTTTGAATGAATTATGAATAATGAATAATGTAAATCATGCATATATAACTTGTCTGTGTAAGCAGTTTATAAGACAACTAATGGGACTGTCCCGACGGAGCTCCCGACCAACGTGCAATATGGTGCATTAGGTTTGTTGGAAACTCTCCAGCTTGCTGTCAATAAAAAATTATTAATTGAATATTGACTTCAGGTGTGAAGTCCTGGTGGTCATTTCCACGACAGCAGTTAAGGGCAAGGTGTGCTGCTCTGTTTTGAGACAGTTGCAGCTTTGCTATGTCTTTCTTTGCTGTACTTGACCATATTACCGGACAGTAATTCATAGTTGTTTTTTTTCGCTTTGATACTATTTTCACAAGTATGGGGTAAAATTTCCCAACTCTTAGTACAAAACTCAAAACATCAAAAAGGCTGTTTTTTTCTAAACGTTAAGCACCTTTTCCATTGACTAAGTACAACATCACACAGTAACTTTTTTCAGCAAACCTAATCAGTGTTTCATCTAGAAATAACTTTCATATAAAGTAATTGCCTTTCACAATGCAATGCTCACAATACTTTCATATGATTCTCTTCTCATTTGTTTAAATACATTTGACTGTCACTTAATCCAACTGTGCTTAATGGTTAATCACTTAACTGTTTGGTAAACCTATAGATTTTAAACTGGTTTGTCTACTATAAATGGACATTTAGAACTACAGAAATAAAATGTGTGTTTGTAAAGTATAAACATCTAAATGACATGTATGATGTACAGCACTTTGAGATATCAGCTGATGTAAGAAGGGCTATATAAATACATTTGATTTGATTTGATATGCTAGATGATAACCATACATAATGACTACTTGTTATTGCTAATTGATTTAACATTGTGCTAAGCACAGTGGTTCATCATATAAAAGGGTGTGTGTGAACACTTGCAATGTATTTCAACATGGAGCAGGATAGACAGTAAGGGGGAGGAAGAAATCAAAGAGATCGTGGACAAGAGGCACGTCAGAGAGGTGGGCATGGGACCCATCAAACAGGTGGGCATGGGCCCCATTAAAGAGGTCAAAGAGGTGGGCATGGGCCCCATCAAAGAGTTGGGCATTGGACCCGTCAAAGAGGTGGACATCAGAGAGAGGGAGGCAGATGGCAGGGAACTGGCCACCTGGCCATCGTCGTTGACCATGTGGTAAACAAAAGCCTTACCATGGCAGAGGATGCCAGATTAGTGCACCCCAATCTGAAAAGATTAACTGTAAATTCCATCATGAGAACATTTATCCAAGAAAACTGGAAAGTCTGCAGGATATGCACTATGCTTGACCATTACATTTATGGTAAATTACATATTGTAATGCATGAAAAATCACAAAACATGTTACAGTATTCTTACAGTATGATCTATTGACAGTTTTACCCTCAGAATTGACAGAAGACCCCATGGTGGTGGCTGTGAGCTGACTGACCAGCAGGGGTGGGCAGTGGTGGAAATGGTGGGGGCCAGGAATGACATACAACTGTCCAAAATAAAGCAGGCTGCCTTTGCCAATGTGGCATCCCTCAACCTACCAACAATCGCCCACCTTTTGAAGAGTCACCAGATATCTATGAAACACATTTACCTGGTGCCTTTTGAGAGAAATAATGACTGGGTGAAACAACTGCGGGCCAAGTATGTTTAGGTAGATCATCACCGATCCTCCACCAAATTTCACAGTGGGTGCAAGACCTAGAGAGGCCTACAAGCCACAGTGTCTCGTGAAACAGTGTAGGTTCCGTCCCTCTCTTCGCCCCAACCTGGGCTCGAACCAGGGACCCTTGCACACATCAACAACTGACACCCCACGAAGCATCGTTACCCATCGCGCCACAAAAGCCGCGGCCCTTGCAACGCAAGGGGCAACCCTACTTCAAGTCTCAGAGCGAGTGACGTCACCGATTGAAACGCTATTAGCGCGCACCACCGCTAACTAACTAGCCATTTCACATCGGTTACACTCAACCCCCCTTTGACCTCCTCCTTTTCCGCAGCAACCAACGATCCGGGTCAACAGCATCAATGTCACAGTGTAGGTTACACTCGCACCCACTGTGAAATTTGGTGGAGGATCGGTGATGATCTGGGGGTGCTTCAGCACCGCTGGAATGGGGGGACGCATGAATCAAGCCACGTACAAGGTTGTCCTGGAAGAAAACTTGCTTCCTTCTGCTCTGACAATGTTCCCCAACTCTGAGGATTGGTTTTCCAGCAGGACAATGCTCCATGCCACACAGCCAGGTCAATCAAGGTGTGGGTGGAGGACCACCAGATCAAGACCCTGTCATGGCCAGTGCAATCTCCATACCTGAACCCCATTGAAAACCTCTGGAATGTGATCAAGAGGAAGATGGATGGTCACAAGCCATCAAACAAAGCCGAGCTGCTTGAATTTCTGCACCAGGAGTGGCATAAAGTCACCCAACATCAATGTGAAAGACTGGTGGAGAGCATGCCAAGACACATGAAAGCTGTGATTGAAAATCAGGGTTATTCCACCAAATATTGATTTCTGAACTCTTCCTAAGTTAAAACATTAGTATTGTGTTGTTTAAAAATGAATTTGTACTTATTTGATACAAATGAATGCGTGATAAACGTTGTGTTTTATTTTCATTAATTTAATTTCTTACATTTGATTAGCCTGTTGGGGCTACAGGTTAGCAATGAACCCCGAGTCGGGATTGCTAACAAGGCTGGAAATTCAAAACATCAAAAATCTAATAATTTCAATTTCTCAAACAATCAACTATTTTACACAATTTAAAAGAAACATCTCCTTAATCTAACCACATTGTTCGATTTTCAAAGAGGCTTTACGGCAAAAGCATAAAGTTAGATTATGTTAGGACAGTACATAGCCACAAAAGTACAAACATCCATTTTCAATTCAAGGTCAGGCGTCACCAAAAGCAGAAACCAGCTAGAATTATGCACTAACCTTTGTCAATCTCCATCAGATGACACTCCTAGGACATTATGTTATACAATACATGCATTTTTTGTTCCATCAAGTTCATATTTATATCCAAAAACAGCATTTTACAGTAGCGTGAAATTCAGATTTTTTTCTTCTCTGAAATGCTTCCGGTGAACATAACAAAATTACTATTCGAAAACATTGGTAAATTATAATATTGTCATTCAAAGAATAATATATTATCATCTCGTAATTGCTACCGAATGGCCAGATCTCAAAATAACTTTACTGGGAAATCACATTTTGCAATAAACGGGGTGCTATGCTAAGAACAATAAGCTATGCTATACAGTTAGCATCATCTAATATCGATAATAACATTGTAAATATCCCCTTACCTTTGATTATCTCCATCAGAAGGCACTGCCAGGAATCCCAGGTCCGGAACAAATGTGGTTTCTTTTGACAAAGTTCATAATTTATGTCCAAATAACACCAAGTAGTTAGCGTTCATTATGCTCCCACAAAACGTGGTGGGGGGGTTGTAAAATCCCGCCGAAAAGCTAAAAAAACCTAGTAAATAATCTATTTACGTTCGTTCAAACATGTCAAACTTTGTTTAGCATTAATCTTTTGGTCCATTTTTAACGTTAAACATCAGTAATATTTTCACACAACCTATCCTATGTCTTGATAAACAATTAATGACAAACTCACGCTTCTCAGATTTATGCGAGGGCGCAAAAAAATGAAATGACGACATGTCAACTTCCTTGCATTCTAATTTGCTCTCTGTTTATCATAGACGCTTCAAACAACTTTATAAAGATCGTTGACATCTAGTGGAAGCCGTTGGTGTTGCGAAATGAATCCTTTCTCACTATGGTATCTATAAAACAATGACACTAAATAGTACAGTCACAAAATTCACATTTTTTTAAATCTATTTTTCACAGGTTTTTGCCTGCAATATGAGTTTTGTTATACTTACAGACACCATTCAAACTGTTTTAGAAAATTCAGAGTGTTTTCTATCCGAATGTGTTAATAATATGCATATCCTAGCTTCTGAGTTGGTGTAGGAGGCAGTTAAAAATGGGCACATATTTTTTTCAAAATTTCTCAATACTGCCCCCGAGCCCCAACAGGCTACAGCACACCTATGTTGCAATTATATCTGAAAAATATATATACAAATTGGCATGAATGATTGTAGAAGATGTCTTCATTGACCACACTTTTGATTACCCATTATATAGATATTATGGAAATTATAGATTTTCTGTCAATTTTGTTGGGTAATGTAAGTGTATTGCCTAATGTGAAAACGGTAAAATGTACAGTACTATAGCATATTACTTTCAACATTTCTCAGGGCAATTTGAAATGTGTATCTTGCATTGTTTGCTATTTGATTAACTGGTAATTAAAACGAGAAAGATATCATTATGTTGCATTTAGATGATTAAGACAAATTTCTCATTACATTTCACAATAAAGGCATATTTTCAATCAATGGTTGTGTGGTGAGAGATGTTTACAATCCAAATGAATGCACAATGACAGGTTTTGAATGAAAGGCTGGCTGCGTTACAAGTATGACCAGTTTAAAATTTTGTAATAAGAGTTGTGAAAATGTATCACATACTTGTGAAAATAGTATCAAAGCGATTTACAAAAAAAACTAAGATGGGAGAAGACCAGAGCCTGAACAACTAGTAGTTGATTTTTGTGTAAAAAATTCAGAATATCTTTTTATGACAGTATCGCTCCCCATCTTCACAACATCTTTGTCAACATCACTTGTCCATGATAATTGACCATCCAATGTTATACCTAGGAGTTTAGCTTCCTCAACTTGCTCACTGGTCACACACTTTATGTACAACTCCAGTTGAGCTTTAGATCTTAATTAAGAGAATGTTTTGAACCAAATGCAATGCTTTTAGTTTTAAATGTATTTAAGACCAGTTTATTATTAATCACCCATTCTGATACTGACTGTAACTCCTTATTTTGAATTTCAGTGGGCTCACTGGCTTTGGGTGCTGACATGTCGAGTGTGGAATCATCTGCACACATAGTCATTCTAGCTTTGTGTAAGACCAATGGAAAATAATTTGTAAAAATAAAGAAGAGTAATGGCCCAAGGAAACTGCCCTGAGGGACACCGCACTGTACATATGTGATGTTAGAGAAACTTCCATTGAAAAACACTCTCTGGGTCCTATTGGATAAATAACTCTCCAACCATGTGATGGCAGGTGATGTAAAGCCATAGCAAGTTAGTTTTTTAATAACAATTTATGATCAATAATATCAAAGGCTGCACTGAAATCTAACAGTACAGCTCCAACTATCATCTTATTATGCATTTCTTTTAAGCAATCATCAGTCATCTAAGTCAGTGCAGTACAAGTTGAGTGACCTCTGTATGCATGCTGAAAGTCAGTAGTTAACTTGTTCTGTGAAAATAGCATTGTATTTTGCCAAACACAATCCTCTTCAGTTTACTAAGAACTGACAGCAAACTGAGTGGGTGGCTTTTAGAACCAGCAAAGGGTGCTTTCCTATTTTTAGGCAGTGGATTTACTTTAGCTTCCTTCCATGCCTGTGGACACACACACTCCTTTAGGCTTCAGTTAAACAAATAGCAAATAGGGGTGGCAAGACAGTCTGCTACCATTCTCAATAGTTTCCCATCAAGGTTGTCTATACCTGGTGGCTTATCATTATTGATGGATAACAATAGTTTTTCCACCTCTTCCATACTAACGTGACCATATTCAAAACAGTAATCCTTCTTTTCATTAGTAGATCTTTTATACAAAAATATGATGATCAATGTTGTCATCTCACTTCTGAGTTTTTCCACTTTATTAGTGAAATAGTGATTGAAATGATTGGCAACATAAATAACCCATCAACTTCAATGAATGATAGAGATGAACTGGGTTTTCTGCAGTTGATATAATTTAAAGTAATCCAAAGTATTTTTTCATTGTGTTTTTTGTAATTTATCTTTGATTGGTAATATAATTTATTTAAATGATTGTTAAGTTTAGTCACAACATTTCTCAATTTACAGTATGTTGAGCAGCCTGACTAGTTTGCCACCTCTTTTGCATTTTTCTTTAAGCAGTTCTCACAGTTAGTGCAGGTGCATGCTTGTCAACAATTGGTATGAATCATTTTACAAATACTTCCAGTGCTAAATTTATATTCACTTCCTCATACACATCATACCAACAAACTTTACATTTTCATCAAAATAAACCTGAGTAAACATTTTGTATGATCTCTTATAAATTACTTTAGGCCCAACCTTTGGCACTTTGGCTTTTCTTGTTATTTCCACAATGTAATGGTCACTACAGCCAATGGAAATGTATTTTGCTTTGGAGCAAAGCGCTGCAGCGTTAGTGAAGATATCAATACAAGTGGATGTCACAGATCCAACACTATTGGTATGCTCTCTAATTGGTTGAGTGATAACCTGGGTCATATTACAGCTTCCTCTTGGGTCACAGTTACAAGCTTCCTGTTGAGAGAACAGCTAGTTGCTAACCAGTCAGTGTTCAGGTCACCCAGGAAATAGACGTCTCTGTTAACATCACACACATTATCAAGCATTGCACACATACAGGTTTATCCAAATACTGACTGTTAGCACTTTGTGGCCTATATCAGCACCCCCCAAAAAAGAGGCTTTAGATGTAAACTTGCGACCACAACACTTCAACAACATTTGACATGAGATCTTCGCTAAGTTCACAGGAATAAGGCTCTGAACATATACAGCAACACCTCCCCCATAGGCATTCCTTTCTGTAGATCTTATATCCTTGTATTGCTACTGCTGTATCATCAAGGGAATGATTTAAGTGAGTTTCAGAGATGGCAAGTTTATTAATGTTGATGTTAACAAGTTAATGCTTTCATTAACATTATTTCTAAGGCTACATATATTAATATGGGCTATTCTTATCCCTTTCCTTGGTAGTTTATCAGCAATAGATATAAATTGGAGACAACATAAATAAATGTCTGTGTGTGATGTTAGGCTGAAACTACTGACCCTGAGGCTCTCTCATTTCTCCCAGGCATTTGGGAGGGAAGGTGGACAATGAGCCTGTCATAGCGGATGTGAGCAATGTTCTCTTGCTCTCTGGCAGCTTTCATAGTTGGGTTAAGTTATTTCCGCCTCTGGATGATCAGATTTGATGGTTTTTATACCAAGACCTGTAGCTACCTTGTCAGAGAGACATCCATAACGGTATCATGTAGAGAAACACCAGTGTCAAGCTTTTCGTTTGTAGTTTATTTTCCTCAAGCTCTAATACCTGAAACATCTTTGTGTTATGATAGCTCTCATCCTCTGTTGCTGACAATCAGTTACATAAAGAACGCGAGAAAGAGGAGGTGGGAGTTTGAAGAGTCGTGCAGAGGAAAGATGTTACAGAGGGAAAAATATGCATGTTGGAGAGTGAAAGAAAGACAGTATTTTATTCACTCCAGCAACAGTACAGATAAAGTGTATTTTAGTGCTAGTGTCACAAACCAACCAAAACAAATCTCAGGTTTAATCAAAGCACTATAATTGTTTACTCATTAGCTCTAGCTGTTGAGCTAATAATGTGGAGAGTTGTGGGAGGGAGCCATTCCTGGTTGTACAAACAAATACCAGAGCTGTATCCCACTGGGCAAAAACTGGTTGAATCAACATTGTTTCAACTTAATTTGTCAACGTATTGTGACGTGGAATTTATGTTGAAATACATTGGATTTGAAAAAAGGGTAGCATTTCTATCACCGGATTATGTCATTATGGTAACCAAATGTCAACATACACAAACCTTAAATAAAATATGTTGCATTTGTTCCTTTAAAACAACGTCAGATCTTCAACATTATATCCACTATCAGAAAAGAAAAAAAAACAATACAGTTGAAGTCGGAAGTTTACATACACCTTAGCCAAATACATTTCAACTCAGTTTCACAATTCCTGACATTTAATCCTCGTAAAAATTCCCTGTCTTAGGTCAGTTAGGATCACCACTTTATTTTAAGAATGTGAAATGTCAGAATAATAGTAGAGAGAATTATTTATTTCAGCTTTTATTGCTTTCATCACATTCCCAGTGGGTCAGAAGTTTACATGCACTCAATTAGTATTTGGTAGCATTGCCTTTAAATTGTTTAACTTGGTCAAACATTTCGGGTAACCTTCCACAAGCTTCCCACAATAAGTTGGGTGAATTTTGGCCCATTCCTCCTGACAGAGCTGGTGTAACTGAGTCAGGTTTGTAGGGTTCCTTGCTCGCGCACACACTTTTTCAGTTCTGCCCACAAATGTTCTATGGGATTGAGGTCAGGGCTTTGTGATGGCCACTCCAATACCTTGACTTTGTTGTCCTTAAGCCATTTTATCACAACTTCGGAAGTATGCTTGGGGTCATTGTTCATTTGGAAGAACCATTTGCGACCAAGCTTTAACTTCCTGACTGATGTGTTGAGATGTTGCTTTAATATATCCACATAATTTTCCTTCCTCCAAAAATATTGATATTTTTGTACCTGTTTCCTCCAGCATGTTCACAAGGTCCTTTGCTGTTGTTCTGGGATTGATTTGCACTTTTCACACCAAAGTACGTTCATCTCTAGGAGACAGAGCGGTATGACGGCTGCGTTTGTCCCATGGTGTTTATACTTGCGTACTATTGTTTGTACAGATGAATGTGGTACCTTCAGGTGTTTGGAAATTGCTCCCAAGGATGAACCAGACTTGTGGAGGTCTACAATTTTCTTTCTGAAGTCTTGGCTGATTTCTTTTGATTTTCCCATGATTCAAGCAAAGAGACACTGAGTTTGAAGGTAGGCCTTGAAATACATGAAATTATGTCAATTAGCCTATCAGAAGCTTCTAAAGCCATGACATCATTCTCTGGAATTTTCCAAGCTGTTTAAAGGTACAGTCAACTTAGTGTATGTAAACTTCTTACCCACTGGAATTGTGATACAGTGAATTATAAGTGAAATAATCTGTCTGTAAACAATTAATGGAAAAATTACTTGTGCCATGCACAAAGTAGATGTCCTAACCGACTTGCCAAAACTAGTTTGTTAACAAGAAATGTGTGGAGTTTTAATGACTCCAACCTAAGTGTATGTAAACTTCCGACTTCAACTGTATATAGGCTGGGCATCACCTCCTACTGGACAATGTGCTATCAATGTGTGTGAGAATAATTGTAGAGTGATCTCCACTTAAAAACGAAATACGTTTACTGTTGCTATCAAAGTCATTCCAAAGGGTAGGTTTAAAAGAGCAAATTACATCTGACCACACCCTATCAGTCATACAGTATATCATCAATGATTTTATTTTAGACTACAGTATATAACATTTGCAAAGTCATCAACAGATATTGTTTCAATTCATCCTGAAAAGCTGAAATGTCTTGAGGCAATAAGTATTCAACCCCTTTGTTATGGCAAACCTAAATAAGTTCAGGAGTAAAAATGGGCTTAACATGTCACATAAGTTGCATGGACTCACTCTGTGTATAATAATACTGTTTAACATGAATTTTGAATGACTACCTCAGCGCTGTATCCCACACATACAATAATCTGTATGGTCCCTCAGTCGAGCAGTGTATTTCAAACACAAATTACCCCGCAAAGACCCGGGAGGTTTTCCAATACCTCGCAAAGATCAGCACCTTTTGGTAGATGGGTAAAAAAAGCAGACATTGAATATTCCTTTGAGCATGGTGAAGTTATTCATTAAACTTTGGATGTTGTATCAATACACACAGTCACTACAAAGATACAGGCGTCCTTCCTAACTCAGTTGCCGGGGAGGAAGGAAATCATCTGGGATTCCACCATGAGGCCAATGGTTACTTTAAAACAGTTACAGAGTTTAATGGCTGTGATAGGAGAAAACTGATGATGGAACAACAACATTGTTATTACTCCACAATACTAACCTAATTGACAGAGTGACGAGAAGGAAGCCAGTACAGAATAAAAATATTCTAAAACAATGCATGCTGTTTGCAAAAAGGCAATAAAGAAATACTGCATAGGTGGCAGGGTCTACAGACAATCATGGGTTACATAGGGCAACCCAGCCACGTCGCGGACACTGACGTCTTGCTCCCAGACAAGCTAAACACCTTCTGTGGGCTCTCATTCTCCGTGGCCGACGTGAGTATGATGTTTACGAGTGTTAACCCTTGCAAGGCTGCAGGCCCAGACGGAATCTCTAGCCATGTTCTCAGAGCATGCACAGACCAGCTGGCTGGAGTGTTTACAGACATATTCTACCTATCCCAGTCTGCTGTCCCCACTTGCTTCAAGATGTCCACCATTGTTCCTGTAGCCAAGAAAGCAAAGGTAACTGAACTAAATTACCATTGCCCTGTAGCACTCACTTCTGTCATCATGAAGTGCTTTGAAAGGCTAGCTAAGGATCATATCACCTCCACCGTACCTGACACCCTTGACCCATTTCAATTTACTTACCGCCCCAATAGATCCAAAGACGATGCAATCGCCATCGCATTGCACACTGCTCTCTCCCATCTGGACAATAGGAATACCTATGTAAGAATGCTGTTACATTTACATTTTACATTTACATTTACATATGCTGTTCATTGACTATAGCTCAGCCTTAAACACCATAGTACCCTCCAAGCTAATCATTAAGCTTGGGGCCCTGGGTCTGAACCCTGCCCTGTGCAACTGGGTCCTGGACTTCCAGACGGGCCGCCCCCAGGTGGTGAAGGTAGGAAACAACACCTCCACCACACACATCCGCAACACAGGGGTCCCACAAGGGTGGTGCTCAGCCCCCCTGTACTCCCTGTTCACCCACGCACGCCTCCAACTCAATCATCAAGTTTCAGACGGAACAGTAGTAGGCCTGACGAGACAGCAACAATGACGAGACAGCATACAGGGAGGAGGCGAGGGCCCTGGCGGAGCGGTGCCAGGAAAATAACCTCTCACTCAAAGTCAACAAAACGAAGGAGCTGATAGTGGACTTGAGGAGACAGCAGAGGGAGCAAGCCCTTATCGACATCGACGGGACTGCATTGGAAAAGGTGAAAAGCTTCAAGTTCCTCTGCGTACATATCACTGATAATCTGAAATTGTCCACAACACAGACAGTGTGGTGAAGAAGGCGCAACAGATGCACAATTAAGAGCATCCTGTCGGGCTGTAGCATTGCCTGGTAAGGCAACTACACCTTCCGCAGCCGCAGAGCTCTCCAGAGGGTAATGCGGTCTGCCCAACTCATCAACGGGGGCACACTGTCTGCCCTCCAGGACACCTACAGCACCCAATGTCACAGGAAGGCCAAAAAGATCATCAAGGACATCAACCACCCGAGCCACTGCCTGTTCACCCCACTATCATCCAGAAGGCGAGGTCAGTGCAGGTGCATCAAAGATGGGACAGAGAGGCTGAAAAACAGCTTCTATCTCAAGGCCATCAGACTGTTAAATAGCCATCACTAGCCGGCTACCACCCGGTTACTCATCCTTGCACCATAGAGTCTGCTGACCTATGTACATAGACATGGAATCACTGGTCACTTTAATAATGGAACACTAGACACTTTAATAAATGTTTACATACTGTTTTATACATTTCATATGTATATACTGTATTCTACTGTATTTTAGTCAAGGCCACGCCGACATTGCTCGTCCTAATATTTATACAGTGTATTTCTTAATTCCATTATTTTACTTTTAGATTTGTGTGTATTGTTGGGAATTGTTAGATACTACTGCACTGTTGGATCTAGGAACACAAGCATTTTGCTACAACCACAATAACATCTGCTAAATATGTGTACTGTATGTGACCAATAGAATTTGACTTGATTTAATGTCATTGATCAAATATTACCCAATTAGTCAGGTTGAAATTATGTGGTGTGCCCAGTCGGATACTATTAGTTCTCTTGATTGCTATCCTTTTCTCCTCTCCTTACATGTATGGCCACTGAGCTCACACGAGTGGATACAGAGAGATAATGTGATGGAAAAGCCACCGAGCTCATAGGAGTTGATACAGAGAGGCAATGTGGCGGAAAAGCCACTGAGCTTGACCCTCAGCATCAAAGCCAGGGTCAGTTCCATTTCCGGTTAATGCAATTGAATATGGAATTTGTCCATGGGTGTAAAATTACAAATCTAATTGAGCCCTGTTGAACCCAATCCCAATCTAATCCGAATTAGCATACTGGTTGGTAATTTCAGTAATGGGTTGAGAAAGGGGCTAAGAAAAGGGAACTTAGTGTTCCAAGAGGGCAATGTCTGTTTTCAATCATAAGGTATTGCATTGTATTATATTGTTCCAAACCATCTTATTTTTTCTCTCTCTCTATTATAGTGACTCTCTTCTCGACCATAACAATCAATCAGATACGATACAGATACACCATGTGAATTGAAGAAGAGCAAACAACATATCCGGATCATAAAACAGTTTTGGGATGACAAACTGGCTTTCACTGGGCACACTATGTCATTTCAACATGGATAATTGGGTAATATTTGGTTGAGACGTTTATCAATGAGATTACAACCTAGACTCACCCACTCAAAAAGACAGACAAAGTTAGTTGAATTTCCAGTGTGTATCACTATGCTTTCAACCATCTAAATGTACAACCAAATTCCAGATATTTTGTTTATTTGTACAACAGATGAGAATGTTATCACTGTGCTTCATCTAATAGAAGAACCAAATGACCTGGATTGCAGTTGAGATTACATTAAAAGTGCATGGTTCAAATGACCAAGGCTGTTCAAGATTCTGCACATATTATTACAGCAATTGTGAAGATCCACAGACCTGTGACGATCTTTGTATGCTATCCTTATCATGCACGCTTTATATGATTACATAAAAAGAAATGTATTGTTACAGTAACCACTGAGTTAGTCCTCAAAAGAATAGGACTAAATCAAATTAAAATCAAACTTTAAATTCCTTTTAAAATAAAGTTAGATTTGATTTAGTCCTACTCCTTAACTTGGATTTTTGGTTGAGGTGGAGATGTGAATCTAATGATTAATTTTTGACAAACTGGAATTAAAGCCAGGCTAATTATTGGCACAGATGATTAATTTTTGACAAACTGGAATTAAAGCCAGGCTAATTATTGGCACAGATGGAATTTTCTAAGCAGAAGATACAAATCCTTCAAATGTTTATATTTGGTTGCGTTGACAACAACACACAATTCAACATCACTAAATATTATCACATTTTAAATGTAATCCAGAGCTTGAAACCTTAGACCTATTGTATTGTCTATTTTTAGTTGAATTCTGGGTTGAATTGAAGTGATTTCTGTTGATGACTTTACAAACGCTAGAGGACTAAATAGCATCATTGACTTATGAGTGATAAAGTACGGTCACATTTCATTTGCTCTGTTAAACCTACCCTTTGTAATGGCTTCGAAAGCAACAGTGATTCTATTTTTTTTTTTTTTAAGTGGAGATTTCTCAACATTCATTCTCACGATAGTACATTGGTAATAGTCAGTAACAAATATCATAGATAAGCAAGGTTGGGCTTGGTTAAAACCTTGGATGGGAGACCAAAGGGTAGATGTTGATAGATCTAGTAGGAGGTGCTGCCAAGCCTATAGTTTATTTTCTGAATGAGATATAATTTAGAAAATCTGGTTTAAAGGTACAAATTCAACAAATGTTGTAAAAGGTTTGTCTGTGTTGACATTTGGTTACCATAATGACATAATCCTGTGGTTTAAATTTCATCCTCGGAACAACAGTTTACGGTGATTACTTTTTCAAATCCAATGTACAGTATTTCCACTTAGATTCCACATCACAATATGTTGACAAATTACGTTGAAACAATGTTGATTCAACCAGTTTGTGCCCAGTTGGGTGATATGAAACACTTAGTATCCCACTCCAGTTGAAGATTTAGCACCAGAGGTGTCTGCATCTCAAAACCCTTCTGTTTATTTGTGGAGGATCTAGGTTCACCAGAGTTATGTACGTGTCCCTCTCTCCACATCTATTCCTCCCTTTCCATTTACATTGCAAAGTGCTGTTTGAAATACGGTGAGATCACATATGTGCACGGCTTCTGTCTCCGGCGCTCCAACAAGCACTCTCATATATCTAGCGCCGTCCCGGAACATTCCGTGTGATTTGTTTCCATTATCCACGTCAATTTGCAAAACGAAGCCGCCTCGCTCAAGATGCAAACTAAGTGACTCGTTTAGAGTGAAGTGATTGGACCAGGGTGGGGGTGACAAGTGTTCCCTAACTGTTGAAGAGAATTGAGGAAACATGCATGGCTGTTCAATGGAAAAAATGCTAATTGAATGATTCTCATCTTGGGTTGATGGAAAATAAGGTACTTTTTTTGTTGTTTTACAATGTGCACCCTGCCTAACCTACGTAATGGTGTATATATTGTGTGTGTATATATATATATATATATATATATATTAGAAGGCTGAGTGAAATACTGCTTGATTAGTTGTGCTTATCTTAGCCAGGCTTAGAACACATTTTGCACCTATTCAGCAACGCTGCTTGAGATCTGGTCAAAGCAGACCAGACCACCCCTCTGCATGTGGTATTATGATTAATCAAGCAGCTAATTGCCACTGGCACAGGCAGTATGCTAAATAACAGTGTGTTCCAGGGTGTCTCTGAAAGTGTCTAACAGCAAGGCTGTTCTTGTGTAAAGCTGTTCTTTTTCCTATTTTGTGACTTGAGTCTCATGTACTGTGTGCCTCTTCAAAGAACCCAGTTATCTGAGTAAGACAAGTACTCTACAACCCTGCTATCCCCAGTCAGACCAGTGTTTTTGTGTTTGTGTTTGTGTGTGTGTGCATGTGCGTGTGTGAGTACCTTGTTGACTCCGTCAGCCATGGCCTGCAGAGTGAGCTCTCGGGGTCCGTCTACAGTCTTGCCGTCATCGGTGGGCCCCCAACTGGCACTGTAGATGTCAATGACCTGGGGCATGTGGCTGATGGACGATGCCTCGATGATGTCCGTCATGAAGGGTTGGTCTAGCATGCGGATACCTGGGGGAGGAGGAGAACAGAGAGTGTAAGGTACACACTATTACAATTCTAAGCCACTTTTGACTGAATATCCCCAGCTAGCACATTTGGTTCCTGTTTTTGATTTCAAACTGGTTATGGGAACAAACCATACGTTTCCTGACTGGCAAATCTGAATGTTTTTTTAAACGTTCTGAGAATGTTTCTTTTTAGTTTGCTGGGAGGTTCTGAGAATGTTTATTATGGTTCCTTGAAAGTCTTCCTGGGAGGTTTTATTAACACTCTTTGAATGGAAATTATAGGTTATCAACATTGAAATGAAATGTAACCATGTTTGACCTTTTAGGAAACGTAATGAAATATATATTTTTTTTAAATCCAAAAATGTGCTGAAAATGCACCAAAGCCAAGCAACTATCCTGCACCATTCCCACAAAGTTGTTGGAAGGTTGTATGCAATATAACCATATGACAACCACACTCTCATCAAGCTCTAAGTAACATATGCTTCTCAGAAAGTTATGTGCTAGCT
This sequence comes from Salmo salar, assembly GCF_965601325.2. Lineage (NCBI taxonomy): Eukaryota > Metazoa > Chordata > Actinopteri > Salmoniformes > Salmonidae > Salmo > Salmo salar. The sequence goes on along the minus strand of NC_138308.1, from coordinate 19,604,137 downwards.
GGGAATCTTGTTTATGGCTTGACTATAATAATTATAATAACTAACATAGCTAACATAAATAGCATTCCTCTCTGTTTGAGCCAGGTGTTTGAGTAGGATAAGTTAGCTAGCTGCATTAACTAGCTAAGTAAGTGAAAGTGAAAAAAATACAACAAACTATAGCTCTCTCTCTGTCTCTGTCTCTCTCTCTGCGGCTTCTCCTACATTTTTTAAAATAAATACATTTGTTAAAAAATGACCAACTATTGTCTTTCCCTCTCTTTGAGTCAACTACTCCCACATTTTATGCACTGCAGTGCTAGCTAGCTGTAGCTTATGCTTTCAGTACTAGATTCATTCTCTGATCCTTTGATTGAGTGGACAACATGTCAGTTCTGATAGGTTGGCGGACGTCCTCCGGAAGTCGTCATAATTACTGTAAGTCTATGGAAGGGGGAGAGAACCAGGAGCCTCCTAGGTGTTGTATTGCAGATCTATTGCAGATCTTCATTGCGAAACAGTGTGTTTTAATTACATATTTGGTGACGTGAATATATTTAGTATAGTTTTATCTATTTTTATTTTTATGAAATTCACTGAGTAATTCCTCCTCTGAGGAGCCTTCACTGTACAAAACGTATTCAGCCACACTTGATGAATCTATTTGGAGGAAAAGTGATGTTAACATAATGAAATCTCCAAAACAATACATTTTAACATCAAAGCCTTCATAAGGGCGCTTTCCTTTCTCCTTTCAACCTTTATGGAAATGTAGGGATTCAAGGTTAAATTAACAACATATTGATGAAGTTGTCTCTCCACTGGAAATTGTAATTCCACACAAAGCAAAGTGTTGCCAGTTTGTAGATACACTAGACGACAAACTGAACTGATGCCAGGTTTCTGGACAATAGAGGACAAATCAAATCATGAAAAGTTATTTTATTGTACTCTATAGAGCCAAATCATAGGGTGAACTCAATAAGCAGAGGAAGCATGGAATTGTCTCTATCGATGTTGTAGTCATTTTGATTCCGCCTGCAGACATGTATTCCCATTGTTAGAGCAGTAAGTCCAGTATCTTGTCAGTATATACACTGATTGTACAAAACATTAAGGACACCTGCTCTTTCCATGGCATAGACTGACCAGGTGAATCCAGGTGAAAGCTATGATCCCTTATTGATGTCACTTGTTAAATCCACTTCAATCAGTATAGATGAAAATTGAGACATTGATTGTGTATGTGTGCCATTCAGAAGGTGGTATGGTAGTAGGTGCAAGGCTTGACACAACTGTGGGAAGTTAACAGGGGCCAGCATCCCTGTGCAACGCTTTCGACACCTTGTAGAGTCCATGTCCCGACGAATTGAGGCTGTTCTGAGGGCAAAAGGGGAAGGTGCAACTCAATATTAGGAAGGTGTTCCTAATGTTTGGTATCCTCAGTGTAGATAATCTTTGATCACTGTCACCAGCTATCACTAGCTACAAGGGCGGAAAAAATGGCTATGTAGCCAACTTGATTCTTCTTACATCTACTACTAAAGTTAAAAAGCATTGGATAGGTGTGAACGGGAGAAAGTTTCCTTCCACCCTATGTTTTGCACCGGTCTCGGTTATTATGACTGCCACTTTTACAAGTTTTCAAAAATGACTGTGATCACTAGTACTTTTACATCCAAGCCAGCTGTTACTTACCACAGTATTAGAGTAGTCTACATACCTGCCACCTTAGAGTTGTAGGCCACTCCCACTCCACAGATGTTGTTGTTGGCTGCTGCAGACACCTCACCAGCACACCTTGTTCCATGACTACACACAGAAACACACAGATAGATTGGGGAACGGGCTAAGGTTGGAAAACATATTGGGAATCAATGTATTAGGTCAATGTAACAGGTCTTTAACCACCTGTTGTAGACTTTGTGACTTCTCTGTGAACCTATTATGTCTATCAGGAATAGGATTACCGGTTGGAAGACGGGCCATGGCATTTTGGGGCACAAATCAATAAGAATTAGAATGAGGAATCAGTCCATTGCGCCACCTGGATAACATTAGCTTCAACAATTCCTACCACATTCATTCGAAAGAAGATTAAGAAATTGGTAGAATCTCAGATTTGCATTAACATCTGATGGTAGGTTGAGGAGATGGCATTTTAAAAGGTCATACGAAGACAAACTTGCGTTGTGTGTGTGCGCACATGCCTATGTGTCTGTGTGTGTGTGTTTGTGTGTGTGGGGGCTTCCCACAGGGTAGCTGCAGTGAGCCCTCTCGGCTTTCCCAGCATGCTTTGCCACAGAAAGTCTGCTATTTATAACAAACAGCTAATTAGCCACTGAGTCCTGCACTGCACTAATTCAGCAGCGGCGACGCTTCACCACACACACACACACACACACACATATATGTGTGGCGAAGAGAGGAGAGCAGTGAGGTTGGATGGTGTTCTCTATGTTTAATCGTCTAGTCCTTGAGGTGCCCTCGGCAGCAGTGGGTCATGAAGTCTGAGTTGGTGATGGGAGAAAGATACAGCGCTATCGGACATGAGGTCGCCCCTGTGAGCACTGCAGACAGGAGAGAGTGGACAAATGCCAATCTAGCCACCGTATCTCTGTGTATCTCTCATACCTGTAGAAGATCTCACAGAGTGCATTGTCTAGGTAGATTTACATCACTGGAATGAAAAGCAAGGTTGCCTACTCATCCAAATAAACAGTGCATTTAAACTGTGTCTAAATACTCTACAGATAACAAGCTATCAAACTAAGTTAATCCATCATTTATCAGCCAATCTTCACTTCCACTCATACAGATATGCAGGAATAAATTGCAACAGACAATATCTTCTAACCCACAGTACCTACCTCCCATGATATATCTACTTAATAACTAGTCTGGGTGGAATATGTTGTGGACTACCGTAATGCAGCAGCTATGAGTGCCCAAAGATATTAATGACTAGAGCTACGTGGCGAGATTCTTTTATATATATTTTTTTATTTCACCTTTATTTATCGAGGTAGGCCAGTTGAGAACAAGTTCTCATATCTACTGCGACCTGGCCAAGATAAAGCAAAGCAGTGCGACAAAAATCACAACACAGAGTTACACATGGAATAAACAAACGTACAGTCAATAACACAATAGAAAAATCTGTATACAGTGTGTGCAAATGAAGTAAGGAGGTAAGGCAATAAATAGGCCAATAGTGGCGAAGTAATTACAATTTATTACAATTTACACTGGAGTGATAGATGTGCAGATGAGGATGTGCAAGTACAAAAACTGGTGTGCAAAAGAGCAGAAAAACAACGGATGAGGTGGGTAGTTGGTTGGATGGGCTATTTACAGATGGGCTGTGTACAGCTGCAGCAATCGGTAAGCTGCTCTGACAGCTGACGCTTAAAGTTAGTGAGGGAGATACAAGTCTCCAACTTCAGTGATTTTTGCAATTCGTTCCAGTCATTGGCAGCAGAGAACTGGAATGAAAGGCGGCCAAAGGAGGTGTTGGCTTTGGGGATGACGAGTGGAATATACCTGCTGGAGCGCGTGCTATGGGTGGGTGTTGCTATGGTGACCAGTGAGCTGAGATAAGGCGGAGCTATACCTAGCAAAGACTTATAGATGACCTGGAGCCAGTGGGTTTGGCGACGAATATGTAGCAAGGACCAGCCAACGAGAGCATACAGGTCGCTGTGGTGGGTAGTATATGGGGCTTTGGTGACAAAACGGATGGTACTGTGATAGACTGCATCCAATTTGCTGAGTAGAGTGTTGGAGGCTAATTTGTAAATGACATCGCCGAAGTCAAGGATCGGTAGGATAGTCAGTTTTACGAGGGTAAGTTTGGCAGCAGGAGTTAAGGAGGCTTTGTTGCGAAATAGGAAGCCGATTCTAGATTTAATTTTGGATTGGAGATGCTTAATGTGAGTCTGGAAGGATAGTTTACAGTCTAACTAGACACCTAGGTATTTGTAGTTGTCCACATATTCTAAGTCAGAACTGTCCAGAGTAGTGATGCTAGTCGGGCGGGCGGGTGCAGGCAGCGATCGGTTGAAGAGCATGGATTTAATTTTACTAGCATTTAAGAGCAGTTGGAGGCCACGGTAGGAGTGTTGTATGGCGCTGAAGCTCGTTTGGAGGTTTGTTAACACAGTGTCCAAAGAAGGGCCAGATGTATACAGAATGGTGTCGTCTGCGTAGAGGTGGATCAAAGAATCACCCCGCAGCAAGAGCGACATCATTGATTTATTCAGAGAAAAGAGTCAACCTGAGAATTGAACCCTGTGGCACCCCCATAGAGACTGCCAGAGGTCCGGACAACAGGCCCTCCGATTTGACACACTGAACTTTATCTGAGAAGTAGTTAGTGAACCAGGCGAGGCAGTCATTGGAGAAACCAAGGCTGTTGAGAGTCTGCCGATAAGAATATGGTGATTGACAGAGTCGAAAGCATTGGCCAGGTCGATGAAGTCTGCTGCATAGTACTGTCTTTTATTGATGCCGGTTATGATATCGTTTAGGACCTTGAGTGTGGCTGAGATGCACCCGTGACCAGCTTGGAAACCAGATTGCATAGCGAAGAAGGTACGGTGGAATTCGAAATGGTCGGTGGTCTGTTTCTTCACTTGGCTTTCAAAGACTTTAGAAAGGCAGGGTAGGATGGATATAAGTCTGTAACAGTTTGGGTCTAGAGTGTCTCCCCTTTGAAGAGGGGGATGACCGTGGCCGCTTTCCAATCTTTAGGAATCTCAGACAATACGAAAAAGAGGTTGAACAGACTAGTAATAGGGGTTGCAGCAATGGCGGCGGATAATTTTAGGAAGAGAGGGTCCAGATTGTCTAGCCCAGCTGATTTGTAGGGATCCAGATTTTGCAGCTCTTTCAGAACATCAGATGTCTGGATTTGGGTGAAGGAGAAGCTGGGGGGGGTTTCGACCAGTTGTTGCGGGGTTGCAGAGCTGTTGGCCGGGGTTGGGGTAGCCAGGTAGAAAGCATGGCCAGCCGTAGAGAAATGCTTATTGAAATTCGCGATTATCATGGATTTATCAGTGGTGACAGTGTTTCCTAGTCTCAGTGCAGTGAGCAGCTGGGAGGAGGCACCTTTATTCTCCATGGACTTTACAGTGTCCCAAAACCTTTTGGAATTTGTGCTGCAGGATGCAAATTTCTGTTTGAAAACGCTAGCCTTGCTTTCCTAACTGACTGTGTGTATTGGTTCCTGACTTCCCTGAAAAGTTGCATATCGCGGAGACTATTCGATGCTAGTGCAGTACACCACAGGGTGTTTTTGTGCTGTTTAAGGGCAGCACAAAATCAATACAGACAAGGGGACTTGCTATACCATGGCCAAGCCAAGGAGAACAGAGTTTATAACACACTAAGCTCTGCCTCACTCCTCTGCCTCACACCTCTGCCTCACTCCTCTGCAAACAAACATTCATGCATGCCCACACACGTATACACACACACACACACACACACACACACACACACACACACACACACACACACACACACACACACACACACACACACACACACACACACACAGTAATAAAACTATAACTGTGTGATGAATTCTTATGGGGCAGATTACTTTAGAGGGGCGAGCGGCTGGCCAGCTGGTTTTTACCTGTTAAACCAGTCGTCAGTGTAGCGGGGGTATGGGTACGGGTCATTGCTGCTGAAGTCATAGCTGGCCTCGGCGTTCTGAAAAGACCGAACACAAAAACTGTTTAATCAGACAGGCTACATGACACAACAGGAAGAAGAGAGAGTGAGAGAAACAAGAAGGTAACGGTAACACAAAACTACAGAGCATCCAATAGAGGTGCAGTGACCTTCTCAAATCTAGTCTTGTCTTGTCCAGACCCAACCTAGACTGCTGTGATGTGCCACTTTACTAACAACTCAACTGATGTTCTTGTTGTTGCTGCCTCTGTATATAGGGTGTGGTTCACTGTGTTGTGACGTTTCAGATTCTTCTATTCATTTTCCTCTCAGTTACGCAACATATGTGAGTAAAACGCTTTTCTGGACAACACTGAGTCCAATTGTTCTTAACCTGGCAGAATAATTAAAGGTTGATTGCTTCGAGAATTTTCATGTAGAATGTCCTCATGCAAAAACATGCTATAATGAAGACCTTTCAGTCTGATGGAAGCATGTCACATGGAACAGATTAATACGAAGAAAATATCAAAAACGCGCACTCGCACAAACACACACACACACACACACAGTACTAATATGATGGTAATGCATGGTCACAGCAGGGAACAGTGGCTGAGACACTGACACACCAATTATTCCCGCCATTTAATTCCACGTGGCCAAAAGTAATAGGAGCGGAATTAACAGCGGAAAAGCAGGAGAAAACAGATGCATTAGAAGCACATCTGTCGGAGAGTCATCAATCCATGCTGCATAATCAGCAAATGGCCTGCCCTGCAGCCACACTCACTCACATAGGCACGCACACACAAACAAATCTACAGATCCACCAACCATTACAGGAATCGCTATCCATTATTTATTGTCTCTCTCTCTTTACACCCCCTCCCTCTTTTCTATACCACTTGCTTCCCTCTGAGATTGCCATTTCAGAAGCTATCTTGAAAAGATGTCTCTCTCAAACTTTGTTGCCTGAAAGCCACTCTGTTTTTCATTTTCCTCTTCCTATTTTTCCACTCTTCTCACCCCAAAACAATCAACTAGTCACCTTCAAGTCTCTTCCCACTGGGCAAAAACTGGTTGAATCAATGCTGTTTTCACGTCATTTCAACAACAAAAAATATAAGCTGATCAAAATCAAATAGACAAATGTGTCACATGCCCCAAATACAACTGGTGTCGACTTTACCATGAAATGCTTGCTTATGAGCCCTTCCCAACAAATAGTAAAATAGTAACACTGGGAGTACCAGTACCAGATCAATGTGTGGGGGTACGAGGTATTTGAGGTAGATATGTACATAAAGTCATGGTAAAGTGGCTAGGCATCAGGATAGATAATAATAAGAGTAAGAAGAAAGAACAGAGTAGCAGCAGCATATGATGAGTGTACAATTGTGTGGAGATGTGTGTCGGTTGTGTCGGTATTTGTGTGTGTTATGTGTGTGCTTATGTGCGTATGTACAGTATGTAGGATATGTGAATGTGTGTGGGTTTTGTGTCAGTGTAGTGTGTGTGTGTGTACAGTATATACAGTACTGTATAGTCTTGTGAGTGTGCATAGAGTCAGTGCAAGATATTGTCAATGCAGATAGTCCGTGTAACCATTTAATTAACTATTTAGCAGTCTTATGGCTTGGGGTAGAAGCTGTTTCGAAGCCTGTTCGTCCGAGATCTGATGCTTTGGCGGACGGTAGCAGATTTAACTGTCTAGGCTTGGGTGGCTGAAGTCTTCGGCAATTCTTCGGGCCTTCCTCTGACACTGCCTGATAGAGGTCCTGGATGGCAGGGAGCTCGGCCCCAGTGATGTCCTGGGTAACGCTTTGCGGTCGAGGGCAGTGCATTTGCCATACCAATCAGTGATGCAGCCAGTCAAGATTCTCATGATGGTGCAGCTGTAGAACCTTCTGAGGATCCGAGGGCCAATTTCAGCCTGCTGAGGGGGAAAAGGTGCTGCTCTTTACAACTGTGCGGGTGTGTGAGGACCATGTTAAGTCCGTAGTGATGTGGACGCCAAGGAACTTGAAGCTCTTAACCCGTTCCACTACAGCCCCATCGATGTGGATGGGGGCGTTCTCTCCTCTTTTTCCTGTAGTCCACGATCAGCTCCTTGGTCTTACAGACGATGAGGGAGAGGTTGTTGTCATGGAACCACATTGCCAAGTCTCTGACCACCACCCTGTAGGCAAGGGGTTCCCAAACTTTTTTAGTCCACGACCCCATTTTGATATCTGAAAATTCTAGTGACCGCAACCATGTGAAAACCATTATGTAATTAACAACCAATGTTTACTTTTTTAATGTGGGGCTATGACAGTCAATTAAAAATGTGTCTGACATAATGTCTCTGTCGCGTTCAAAACAACTGGAAACTGGGAACTTCGAAATCTCTGACTTCCGACTTCAGTGCGTTCAAGACAACTGGAACTTGGAAAAAAACTAGCTCCGACTGGGAAAAATCGTTTTGAACAGTCATCCAACTCCAAGTCGGGAACTCGGGCCTCTTTCTAAAGCTCAGACTTTCTGACCTGAAGATCACTGATGTCATGATTTTACCTAGTATTTTTCTGAGTTTCCAGTTGTCTTGAAAGCATCATTATCTCACCACCACTAATGAGATGGGTGTGCTTGATGCATGTCACGTCAGAGCTTCTCAAAGTCAGGGGCCGTGATCAACAGTGTGCATCTCATCTCTGCTGTCACATCCAGCCTGGTTTGATATTTGGTTTTAATGCAGACAAGAGCAGTGCTGATTCCAGCTTCACACAGATATGAGCTGGTGAAGGATACAATACGTTTTAATGTTCTGAGGGAGATGGCAGGGTATTATTCCCTTTGAGTCAGGAACCAAAACAGCTCGAAAGGCCCCACTTGACTCGACAGATCGAAAGGCCCCACCGCACCCCTGAAGGTGGCCTACCCTCACCACCTGGGGCCCGCCCGTGAGGAAGTCCAGGATCCAGTTGCAGATAGAGGTGTTCAGTCCCAGGGTCCTGAGCTTGGTAATGAGCTTGGAGGGGACTATGGTGTTGAATGCTGAGCTGTAGTCTATGAACAGCATTCTCACATAGTTATTTCCCCTCTTGTCCAGGTGGGAGAGGGCAGTGTGAAGTGCAATTGCGATGGTGTCATCTGTGGATCTGTGGGGGCGGTATGCAAATTGGAGTGGGTCCAGGGTGTCTAGGAGGATGGTGTTGATGTGTTTCTTGACCAGCCTTTTAAAGCACTTCTTATTACTGATGTGCGTGCTACAGGGCTATAGTAATTTAGGCAGGTTACCTTACCTTGGAGTTCTTGGGAACAGGGACAATGGTGGTCAGCTTGAAACATGTTGGGATTACAGACTAGGACAAGGAGAGATTGATGATGTTAAAGACACCGTGCTTCTACACCTGCATTGCTTGCTGTTTGGGGTTTTAGGCTGGGTTTCTGTACAGCACTTTGAGATATCAGCTGATGTAAGAAGGGCTATATAAATACATTTGATTTGATGATGTTGAATCAACATGGAAAACTGAGTCATCAATGTTAGGGAATTTCATATTTTTTTCATCCAACTTTTAACCTAAATCCAATGACATGGTGACAGATTTTGTTGATTTCCCATTGAATTCACATTAGGTGACAACTCAACCAAATCAAAACTAAATGTTGAAATGATGTTTGTGCCCAGTGGGTTGTCACTGTTTCCCCTGTTTTTATGTTAGACAGTCTCTCTCTCTCTCTCTCTCTCTTTCCACTCCTGTCTCTCTCATCTTCCTCTCTCCTTCAGCTCAGTCACATTCAAAATCCCCTGTCGTTCTAATCACCATTTCCCTTAATTTCTCTACTTGTAGCTTGTCTGTCCGAATGGCATTTATGACTCGTGGAGTTTTTACAGAGCAGTGTGCCCGGTCACCAGAGACACGAGGGAGATGGCGGTGAAAGTGTGGTGGTGATCATTAGAAGTATAGAGCTGAACCCATCAGATCATTTACCGGGTGGACTGGCTAGATCAGACCTTAGCAAGATACCAGCTGACATTTCCCAGCGAGGATATAGGGATGACTCAGTGAGGGACAAAGAGATACCAAAACACTGCACCCTGCTGCTCTGCTGTATCAGCAGAGTGGAGCAGGTAACTAGGTGGTAACAAGGTGAAGAGAATTACTTCCAGCACCGTGGCTGTAGTGTGAGTAAGATTGTCTGGAGGGGTTGATACCTCTGTATCAGTGGAGGCTGGTGGGAGGCGCTATAGGAGGAAGGTCTCATTGTAATGGCTGGAATGGAATAAATGGAAACGTTTGGTTTTCATATGTTTGATGTGTTTAATACCGTTCCATTTATTCCATCCCGGCCATTACAAAGAGCCTGTCCTCCTATAGCTTCCTTCCATCAGCCTCCTCTGCTCTGTATACAGAGAGGGTTGTGGCTGAAGGTTGGTGTTAGGACAAAAAGTTACTGATGTTAAATCAAATCAAACTTTGTCACATGCGCTGAATACAACAAGTGTAGACCTTACCGTGAAATGCTTACTTACAAGCCCTTAACCAACAATGCAGTTCAAGAAGAGTTAAGAAAATATTTACCAAGTAGACTAAAGTAAAAAATAATAACAAAAAGTAACACAATAAGAATAACAATATGAGGCAATATACAGGGAGCACCGGTACAGAGTCAGTGTGCGGGGGTACAGGTTAGTTGAGGTAATTTGTACATGTAGGTAGGGGTGAAGTGATTATGCATAGATAATAAACAGTGAGTAGCAGCAGTGTACAAAAGGGAGGGGTGGGGGGGTCAATGTAAATTGTCCGGTGGCGATTTTAATAATTGTTCAGCAGTCTTATGGCTTGGGGGTAGAAGCTGTTGAGGAGCCTTTTGGTCCTAGACTTAGGGCTCCGGTACCAATTGCCGTGCGGTAGCAGAGAAAACAGTCTATAACTTGTGTGACTGGAGTCTCTGTCAATTTTATGGGCTTTCCTCTGACACCGCCTATTATGTAGGTCCTGGATGGCAGGAAGCTTGGCCTCAGTGATGTACAGGGCCATTCACACTACCCTCTGTAGCGCCTTACAGTCAGATGCCGAGCAGTTGCCATACCAGGCAGTGATGCAACCGGTCATTATGCCCTCGATGGTGCAGCTGTAGAACCTTTTGAGGATCTGGGGACCAATGCCAAATCTTTTCCATGCCAAATCTTTTCTCCTTAGGGGGAAAAGGTTTTGTCGTGCCCTCTTCACGACTGTCTTGGTATGTTTGGATCATGATAGTTCGTTGGTGATGTGGACACCATGGAACTTGAAACTCTCGACCTGCAGCCCAGTCAATGTAAATGGGGGCCTGTTCGGCCCGCCTTATCCTGTAGTCCACAATCAGCTCCTTTGTCTTGCTCACATTGAGGGAGAGGTTGTTGTCCTGGCACCACACTGCCAGTTCTCTGACCTCCTCCCTATAGGCCGTCTCATCATTGTCGGTGATCAGGCCTACCACTGTTGTGTCGTCAGCAAACTTAATGATGGTGTTGGAGTCGTGTTTGGCCACGCAGTCATGGGTGAACAGGGAGTACAGGAGGGGACTAAGTACACACCCCTGAGGGGCCCCAGTGTGACGGATCAGCGTGACAGAAGTGTTGTTGCCTATTCTTACCATTTGGGGGCGGCCCGCCAGGAAGTCCAGGATCCAGTTGCAAAGGGAGGTGTTTAGTCCCAGAGTCCTTAGCTTAGTGATGAGCTTCGTGGGCACTATGGTGTTGAACGCTGAGATGTAGTCAATGAACATCATTCTCACATAGGTGTTCCTTTTGAGTATACGTCACCTACAAAATGTACCGATCATTCAATATAATACAAATACTTGGTGGGTGTATTCAAACCACTCACAAAAAGTCCCTACTTAGGACAGGCAGAACTTAATGTGCTCGTGCCGGCTTCCGCTGGATTTCTTAAAACGCTACATACGGGAGATTACATGTGTGTTAAAACTTGATTGCAACCGAAACTTGACTGCAACCACCCACAATAATAAACAAGGAGATCAGTTGATCTCTCGCTGTTACTGTGTCAAGTGATTATGATACTAGACAGCTGCGTCTAGGTTCTCTACTCCTGCCCACAATGAAATATCAACCTATCAGGAGTATTTTAAACTGTAAAAAAAAAGTATACTTATTCGAGTATAAGAATATAGAAGGAGTAGGCCTATATTTCGTTCAAATGTTTCGCCTTAAATGACCAAATAATATGAGTGCTGTTTGAAATAACTTTATTAGACAACATTTTCTTTGTATAAAATAGATGATATAGACCTAACTCATCATGACTGACTTGATTTAACACACATTTCAAATATGGACAGCCCGTTTATACTATTCAACAACAACTTTATTTTTAAAGACAAGATATAATTAATGGATTACATAAATAAGAAAAAATAATTTAATAGGAAAAAAGAAATTATAATAAGAATAGGCAACACCAAAAACTAGTGCAACTGAGATCAGCTGTGTGGGTGATTTTTCCACGTATTGATGGTTTAACGAGAGATTACCTTGTGTTAGTACACTGGCCAATGTTCGTCGCAATAGGCCCCTTATATTATATAAGGTCAAAGCCCTGCTTAGATTTTCAATCCCCTGCTGTATTGAATATTACCACATCCTCAAATTAACGATGCACTAGAAATGCTCTCATGCATCTCTGAGAGTACCACTTATGATATTCTCATTATGAACAAAGGAAGGTTGTTTGATATATTGGCCCAAAGCTTTTGAATATCGAGTGTCCTTATATACCAGTTTGGAAACACATACTGTGAAATTTGTTGTAGATTAATTTACATCAATAGCCTACTAATTGATATTCTAAGTGTGAATAAAAAGAGTTCTCCCTGGTTCCTTATTAAACTCAGACGTCATGAGTATCTTTACCACGCCATCTTCGTCATGAAGTACTTTCCAATAAAAGAGACTCAGAATCCCTTAACAACCTAATAAAATACAGGCACACGCACACTAAAACACACACTGTACGAGATGAACCCTTGTGATTATGTGACATCACCGGGCGTTGGCATGGTTATTTCCCTTGGAGGAAAGAAAGTAATCCTTGAACAATATAAAGACACAACATCCAATAATAACGCAGTAACAACATCCCAATGCAACATCCCAGTGCAGATAGGGGCACTGACAAACCTCCAGCTTGCTAGAGACTTCCCAAAGACCAGATAGGAGCAAAAATTACATTGTCAAAAGTCCTTCAGATGATAACATTGATAACTGCTTTAAGTTAGTTACATTATCAAGAGTAGGATGTCTGTCTGAACGATGCATAAGAGACGCTAAACAAAACTGTCCCGGCTTTACCTGACATCTGCTACCCTTTGATAATGGCATCATATTATAATGATGACTACGGCACCGTAGAAGAGTCCATACACACACACACACGCACCTACACACACTTGTACATACAGTGCATTCGTAAAGTATTCAGACCACGTTACTTTTTCCACATTATGTTACGTTGCAGCCTTAATTCTAAAACGGCTTAAAAATGTTTCCTCATTTCTCATCAATCTACACACAACATCCCATAATGACAAAGCAAAAACAGGTTTATAGAAATGCTTGCAACTGTACTAAAAATTAAAAACTGAAATATCACATTTACATAAGCATTCAGACCCTTTACTCAGTACTTTGTTGAAGCACCTTTGGCAGTGACTACAGCCTAGAGTCTTCTTGGGAATGATGCTACAAGCTTGGAACACCTGTATATGGGGAGTTTCTCCCATTGTTCTCTGCAGATCCTCTCAAGCTCTGTCAGGTTGGATTGGGAGCATCGCTGCACAGCTATTTTCAGGTCTCTCCAGAGATGTTCGATCGGGTTCAAGTCCGGGCTCTGGCTCTGCCACTCAAGGACATTCAGGGACTTGTCCCGAAGCCACTCCTAGGTTGTTTTGGCTGTGTGCTTAGGGTTGTTGTCCTGTTGGAAGGTGAACCGTTGTCCCAGTCTGAGGTCCTAAGTGCTCTGGAGCAGGTTTTCATTAAGGATCTCACTGTACTTTGCTTCATTCATCTTTACCTCGATCCTGACTAGTCTCCCAGTCCCTGTCACTGAAAAACATCCCCACAGCTGTCCTGCCCTGACCATAGAGAGCCTTTTTATTCTCGATTTTGGTTAGGTCGGGGTGTGAATATGGGGGGGGGGGGGGGGGGGTTCTATGTAGGTGTTTTATTTCTATGTTGGCCTGGTATGGTTCCTAATCAGAGGCAGCTGTTTATCGTTCTCTCTGATTGGGGATTATATTTAGGCAGCCATTTCCCCACTGTGTTTTGTGGGATCTTGTTTTGAGTTAGTGCATGTAGCACCTCTTATGTTATGGTTAGTTGATTGTTTCCTTTTTGTTTTTTGGTAAGTTTCACTAAATAAAATATGTGGAACTCAGAGCGCCTTGGTCAGTCTCTCCACACAACCGTGACAACAGCATGATGCTGCCACCACCATGCTTCAATGTAGGGATGGTGCCAGGATTCCTCCAGATGTGAAGCTTGGCATTCAGGCCAAAGAGTTCAATCTTGGGATCATCAGACCAGAAAATCTTGTTTCTCATGGTCTGAGAGTCCTTTAGGTGCCTTTTGGCAAACTCCAAGTGGGCTGTCATGTGCCTTTTACTGAGGAGTGGCTTCCGTCTGGACAAAGGCCTGATTGGTAGAGTACTGCAGAGATGGTTGTCCTTCTGGAAAGTTCTCCCATTTCCACAGAGGAACTCTGGAGCTCTGTCAGAGTGACCATCGGGTTCTTGGTCACTTCCCTGACCAAGGCCCTTCTCTCCCGATTGCTCAGTTTGGCTGGGTGGCCAGCTCTAGGAAGAGTCTTGGTGGTTCCAAACTTCTTCCATTTAAGAATAATGGTGGACACTGTGTTCTTGGGGACCTTCAATGCAGCAGTATTTTTTCCCCAGATCTGTGCCTCAACACAATCCTGTCTCGGAGCTCTACGGACAATTCCTTATACCTCATGGCTTGGTTTTTGCTCTGACACGCACTGTCAACTGTGGGACCTTATATAGACAGTTGTGTGCCTTTCCAAATCATGTCCAATCAATTGAATTTACCACAGGTGGACTCCAATCAAGTTGTAGACACATGTCAAGGATGATAAATGGAAACAGGATGTACCTGAGCTCAATTTCGAATGTCTTAGCAAAGGGTCCAAATAACCTTTTACTTCTTATTTCTGTTTTAAATTTTGATAAATGTGCAAAAATGTCAAAAAAACTGTTTTTGCTTCATCATTATGGGGCAGTGTGTAGATTGATGAGGGGGAAAAAATATTTGATACATTTTAGAATAAGGCTGTAACATAACAAAATGTGGAAAAAGGGAAGTGGTCTGAATACTTTCCAAATGCACTGTATAATCGTGCGCTCTTGCACATACTAATGCAGACCAATCAATAGTGGCTGATTGCAGTGTTTGTAGTCTTCTGGAAAATAGGAATACATAAACCAACAACAGCTTCGGCCCTGGAAGAGAGTGAAGATGCACTAAATGAGTTTATCAGCCTCCTACACACACACACACACACACACACACACACACACACACACACACACACACACACACCCACCCACACACCCCCACAGGAAGTGTATAGCACTAAGTCAGTTTTAGATCGTTACACAGCGTGATCCATCAGCCCAGTAGACCATGCATGTCCTGCATCATCCTGACTGCCACGCTCACAACAGGCTATTTTTGGGGTAAGACTCATCCCCGTTAACAGGCAAGAAACATACACACACACACACACACACACACACACACACACACACACACACACACACACACACACACACACACACACACACACACACACACACACACACACACACACACACACACACACACACACACACACACACACACACACACACACCCGGCATCACGCAGGAACCACAGAGCTTATGTCAAAAAGCTGAACAGAACTGCACACAGTATCAAGTTTCCTTGCCAATCTTAAAATAATTCCCCTTTTTCCAATATCCTCAGACTGAAAGGAAATAGTTTGCATTTAATCATCTCTCTCTCTCCCTCGCTCTCACTCTCTCCCTCTTCTGCCGTCTCATCTTTCACCTTCTCTGAAGCTCTGAAATCTTTCCAAGATGAGAGGAAAGAGAAGAGAGGAGAAGCAGAGATGAAGGGATGGAGGAAAAGCACTGTGTGTATGTGTGTGTGTGTTTGTGTGTGTCTAATTGCATCCCACAGCAGAGATGCAGCATAGCCTTTCAGTACTGTTCATTACTGTGTCTCTATGAGAGAACATATTACTGGATGGTGCTGTGTTACAAAAGACATGACTGGTTTCCTGTATCAGTATTGGGCACCCTGCTGTAAACGCTTCTGTCAGATCCGATAACATTCACAACTCTCACTATCAGTCAAAACAACAGCCATTTCATAATTTTAGCAGTTGGCCATTTCTGTTTAACACTGAACACTGAGCTTATTGAGTACATAGTCTGTAGATGTTCACTAGTACTGCAGTGTTAATAGTTATATAATATATTTTGTAATGTGAGTTCCTTACTTTTACTCCTTAGTATTTTCCCTGTTTCTGGCCAGCATTGAGGTGTTATTATCAGTATTCTGGAGTTGGAATATCACAATATGCGGTGCTAGCTACCCTGGCATTATCTGTACCAGTGACAGATCGGCCTGCCATCCCGCCTGCCACAGTGCTGTACGCATTAACATTAAACAGCTTGGCTGGCCGGATGCCTGTCTCCCCGTCCTCCAAGGATTCAAGGAGACTTGCCAACCATGAAGGAAACTTGGAATACACCTGCCACTGGCACCGCCACTGGCACTCAACAACAAACCTGTGACAAGTGCCATTTCAAGGCCTGATTCATGTCATAACAGCAATACAGGGAATTAAAGGAGAGGATTGTGAAATGAGAACAAAGATTATGCACTTACGTAGTTTGATGCAAGATCTGGGTGGAGATAGTCGATCCCTGAAACATAATTTCAACATAAATTAGTGAGATAATGCTATACATTTTTCCTCAAAGGAATTTAGGTCTTGAGGGGAGATTTTGACCTTTATAAGATCTCAATCAATAAATGGTCACTTATTTTACGTTGTGCTTATTACATTCTAAAGTGGAGCTGGTCGGTACTTGTACATGTCATTTATTCAAAAGGTATTTAGTTCATTAAACATGTGTAGATACCTTGTAGTCATGAACTATAATTAACCACATTAATAAGTGGATGACTAATACCTTTAAATCTGTATTTATAATTGACACATACTGTGTAGTGGCCACCAACTGTTATGAATGGCTACCAACTCTGGTCCTGAATAGTGACAGGCAGTGGTGGAAAAAGTACCCAAATATCATACTTTACAAACACAGTATTTGTGTTTAGTGAGTCCGCCAGATCAGAGGCAGTAGGGATGACAACGCGTTATATTGATAGGTGCGTGAATTGGACCATATTGCTGTCCAGTCAGAGCATGCAAAATGTAAGAAGTACTTTTTGTTGGCAGGGAAATTTACGGAGTAAAATGTACACTGCTCAAAAAAATAAAGGGAACACTTAAACAACACAATGTAACTCCAAGTCAATCACACTTCTGTGAAATCAAACTGTCCACTTAGGAAGCAACACTGATTGACAATAAATTTCACATGCTGTTGTGCAAATGGAATAGACAACAGGTGGAAATTATAGGCAATTAGCAAGACACCCCCAATAAAGGAGTGGTTCTGCAGGTGGAGACCACAGACCACTTCTCAGTTCCTATGCTTCCTGGCTGATGTTTTGGTCACTTTTGAATGCTGGCGGTGCTTTCACTCTAGTGGTAGCATGAGACGGAGTCTACAACCCACACAAGTGGCTCAGGTAGTGCAGCTCATCCAGGATGGCACATCAATGCGAGCTGTGGCAAGAAGGTTTGCTGTGTCTGTCAGCGTAGTGTCCAGAGCATGGAGGCGCTACCAGGAGACAGGCCAGTACATCAGGAGACGTGGAGGAGGCCGTAGGAGGGCAACAACCCAGCAGCAGGACCGCTACCTCCGCCTTTGTGCAAGAAGGAGCAGGAGAAGCACTGCCAGAGCCCTGCAAAATGACCTCCAGCAGGCCACAAATGTGCATGTGTCTGCTCAAACGGTCAGAAACAGACTCCATGAGGGTGGTATGAGGGCCCGACGTCCACAGGTGGGGGTTGTGCTTACAGCCCAACACCGTGCAGGACGTTTGGCATTTGCCAGAGAACACCAAGATTGGCAAATTCACCACTGGCGCCCTGTGCTCTTCACAGATGAAAGCAGGTTCACACTGAGCATGTGACAGACGTGACAGAGTCTGGAGACACCGTGGAGAACGTTCTGCTGCCTGCAACATCCTCCAGCATGACCGGTTTGGCGGTGGGTCAGTCATGGTGTGGGGTGGCATTTCTTTGGGGGGCCACACAGCCCTCCATGTGCTCGCCAGAGGTAGCTTGACTGCCATTAGGTACCGAGATGAGATCCTCAGACCCCTTGTGAGACCATATGCTGGTGCGGTTGGCCCTGGGTTCCTCCTAATGCAAGACAATGCTAGACCTCATGTGGCTGGAGTGTGTCAGCAGTTCCTGCAAGAGGAAGGCATTGATGCTATGGACTGGCCCGCCAGTTCCCCAGACCTGAATCCAATTGAGCACATCTGGGACATCATGTCTCGCTCCATCCACCAACGCCACGTTGCACCACAGACTGTCCAGGAGTTGGCGGATGCTTTAGTCCAGGTCTGGGAGGAGATCCCTCAGGAGACCATCCGCCACGTCATCAGGAGCATGCCCAGGCGTTGTAGGGAGGTCATACAGGCACGTGGAGGCCACACACTACTGAGCCTCATTTTGACTTGTTTTAAGGACATTACATCAAAGTTGGATCAGGCTGTAGTGTGGTTTTCCACTTTAATTTTGAGTGTGACTCCAAATCCAGACCTCCATGCGTTGATAAATTGGATTTCCATTGATTATTTTTGTGTGATTTTGTTGTCAGCACATTCAACTATGTAAAGAAAAAAGTATTTAATAAGATTATTTCTTTCATTCAGATCTAGGATGTGTTGTTTAAGTCTTCCCTTTATTTTTTTGAGCAGTATATTTTGTGACGTAGTGGAGTAAAAGTAAAAGTTTTTAAAAATATAAATAGTTAAATAAGGTACAGATAGATAAAAATTACTTAAGTAGTACTTGAAGGTTTTTTTACTTAGTTCCTTAACACCACTGGCTACAGGGTATAAAGTAGGGGTATCAAACACACAGCCCCTGCAGGTGGTATGACAAAAAAAAGACCTCAATCTACTGTACATTTAAATTATTAAAACCAAATTGAAACTGTGTATAAATAATAGTGGATCTACATTATACAGTCTCTTCACTCTGTCCAGCTTACTAACAGTCACCTGAATGAAAGCTAAACAGTCAGAGAGAATCGAAAAATCCCCCCCAAAAACATGGATAGCTGACTTTTTGTTAATTGCACATTTTGGCAGTGAGGAAATATAACACATTTTCAGAGTGGCCCTCTGCAAAAATCACTGAAGTTGGAGACTTATATCTCCCTCACTAACTTTAAGCATCAGCTGTCAGAGCAACTTACCAATCTCTGCAACTGTACACAGCCTATCTGTAAATAACCCATCCAACTGCCTACCCCATCCCCATATTTGTTTTTGTTTTTCTGCTCTTTTGCACACCAGTATTTCTACTTACACATCCTCATCTGCACATCTATCACTCCAGTGTTAATTGCAAAATTGTAATTACTTCGCCACTATTGGCCTATTTATTGCCTTACCTCCTTACTTCATTTGCACACACTGTATACAGATTTTTCTATTGTGTTATTGACTGTACGTTTGTTTATCCCATGTGTAACTCTGTGTTGTTGTTTTTGTCGCACTGCTTTGCTTTATCTTGGCCAGGTCGCAGTTGTTAATGAGAACTTGTTCTCAACTGGCCTACCTGGTTAAATAAAGGTGAAATTAAAAAAATAAAAAAAAATAAAAAAAAGATCAACCGTAAGGGCTATACTGGTACCTACCATCGTCCATGATGGCTATGGTGATGCCTCTCCCGGTGTAGCCCAGTCCCCAAGCCTCAGCCACATTGAGGTCCAGTCCGGGGGTCCCATCAGCCTGGCCCGTGTTGATCTAATCAGTCACACAAACAATATGGAGACAGGCCGTGATGCAGGACACCCAGCCGAGCGGCCATTAGATAATTAGTCAACATGGAGGAAGATAGGGGTAAGGAAGGGGGGAGGAAGAGATGAGGTGTGGAGGATGGGAGGGAGGGGGAGTAAATGTCACGGATATGGCACTTAGCTGGGATCCTACTGCGGAGCGTTTAATCTGACAAGTGGAACAAAGGAAGGCACGTTGGCCCCGGCGGAAAGGAAAGTCACGCTTGCCAGTCTAGGGTAAACACTGGGGGAGGAGGCTGACATAAACAGGGAGATGAGATGGTGTGGGCAATATTGACTAATGAGAAGACTTCATCTCCATAGGAGGAACAGCAGTGAATATGTCTGTGATCAGTGGTCAGTGAGTAAACAAGTATAACAGAGGCTGATGACTACTCACCAGATACCACTGTTTGCTGAATAGGGGGTCGGTAATTTTGACGTCAATTTCGTTGATGCTTCTGTAGCCTCGCTTCTGTCGGCCGAAGCCCTCCTGGTCCAACACATTCTTTACCTGAGAAAGGAAATGCAAATATTACACCATGAGCATTTATATTCAGAGTAATCTGAATCAATATAGTCAAAATGTATAATTACAACGTACTGCATGTGTATATGGTAACTATACAAGAAACCCACTCATAAACACTTTACCTATAAGTAATTTGCATAACTGTGCGAAGTGTACATTGGAGGGAACTACTTTTAATTTGTTTGAACTTAACATCCATTCAAAGGGAATATTAGCTAAGCTGACATATGAAATTGTTTTAAGAAGGTCATACTATAGATTATTTAGCTATTTGATTTTGCATTTTAGGACCCAACAAAATATACAGTACCAGCCAAAGGTTTTGACACACCTACTCATTCAAGGGTTTTTCTTTATTTTTACTATTTTCTACATTGTAGAATAATATTGAAAACATCACAATGATTAAATAACACATATGGAATCATGGAGGAACCAAAACATTGTTAAACAAATCCAAATATATTTTAGATTTTAGATTCTTTAAAGTATCCACCCTTTGCCTTGATGACAGCTTTGCACACGCTTGGCATTATCTCAACCAGTTTCACCTGGAATGCTTTTCCAACAGTTTTGAAGGAGATCTCACATATGCTGAGCAGTTGTTGGCTGCTTTTCCTTCACTCTGCAGTCCAACTAATCACAAACCATCTCAATTGGGTTGAGGTCAGGTGATTGTGGAGGCCAGGTCATCTGATGCAGCACTCCATCACTCTCCTTCCTGAACAAATAGCCCTTACACAGCCTGGAGGAGTGTTGGGTAATTGTCCTGTTGAAAAACAAATTATAGTCCCACTAAGCGCAAGCCAGATTTGATGGCGTATCGCTGCAGAATACTGTGGTAGCCATGCTGTTTAAGTGTGCCTTGAATTCTAAGTAAATCAATGACAGTGTCACCAGCAAAGCAACCCCACACCATCACACCTCCTCCTCCATGCTTCACTGTGGGAACCAGACATCTGGAGATCATCCGTTCATCTAGTCTGCATCTCACAAAGACACAGCGATTGGAACCAAACATCTCAAATTTGGACTCATCAGACCAAAGGACAGATTTGTAATGTTCATTGCTCGTGCTTCTTGTCCCAAGCAAGTCTCTTATTATTATTGGTGTCCTTTAGTAGTGGTTTCTTTGCAGCAATTCGATCATGAAGGCCTGATTCACACAGTCTCCTCTGAACAGTTGATGTTGAGATGTGTCTGTTACTTGAACTCTGTTAAGCATTTATTTGGGCTCAATTTCTGAGGCAGGTAACTCTAATGATCTTATCCTCTGCAGCAGAGGTATCTCTTGGTCTTCCTTTCCTGCGGGGGTCCTCATGAGAGCCAGTTTCATCATAGCGCTTGATGGTTTTTGCGACTGCACTTGAAGAAACTATAAAAGCTCTTGAAATGTTCCAGATTGACTGACCTTCATGTCTTAAAGTAATGATGTTCTGTCGTTTCTCTTGGATTATTTGAGCTGTTCTTGCCAATTAGGGCTATCTGATTAGCTCAAACGCATTAAGAAGGAAAGAAATTACACAAATGAACTTTTAACAAGGCCATCTGTTAATTGAAATGCATTCCAGGTGACTACCTCATGAAGCTGGTTGAGAGAATACCAAGAATGTGTAAAGCTGTCATCAAGGGAAAGGGTGGATACTTTGAAGAATCTCAAATATTAATTTGTTTCACACTTTTCTGGTTGCTACATGATTCCATATGTGTTTGTTCATAGTTTTGATGTCTTCACTATTATTCTACAATGCGCAAAATTGTAAAAAATTAAGAAAAACCCTGGAATGAGTAGGTGGGTCCAAACCTTTGACTGGTACAGTATATACAATTTTTTTTTATTAAATATAGATTTTGGCCTTTACCACTAAAGCCCATAGAAACGCATTGAATAATACATTCATAAATGGCAAAAAGGACAGTCAAAAAATACATCATAAGGAACAAGGTTTTGAAGTGCCTGTCCTAAATCCAAGAGATATACAGTATATTTTTTAAACATATTTAATTAACCCCTTTGTTTGGGTAGGCACAAAACAAGCTTTATTTTTTTGTTATGTAACTTAGATTGACGCGGTGCAGCAATCGACTCCAGGGGGTTAACATGATTTTTGAATGACTACCTCATCTCTGTACCCCATACATACAATTATCTGTAAGGTCCCTCAGTCGAGCAGTGTATTTCAAACATAGATTAAACCACAAAGATCAGGGAGGTTTTCCAACTGCGTCACTCCAATCAAATCCTCGCAAAGAAGGGCACCTATTGGGAGACACTTAAAAAAAAAATAATAATAATAACCTGACATTGAATATCCCTTTGAGCAAGACAAAGTTAATAATTCGATTTTGGAATGCTGTATCAGTGCACCCCGTTTCTACAAAGATACAGGTGTTCTTTCTAACTCAGTTGCCCGGAGAGCAGAAAACCACTCAGGGATATCACAATGAGGACAATGGTGACTGTAAAACAGCTACAGAGTTTAATGGCTGTGATACGAGAATACTGAGGATGGATCAACAACATTGTAGTTACTCCACAATACTAAAGTAAATGACAGAGTGAAAATGAAGGAAGCCTGTATAGAATTAAAAAAAACATTTAAAAAAATGCATCCTGTTTGCAGTAAGGCACTAAAGTAGAACTGCAAAGAATGTGGTAAAGAAATTAATGTTACAGCATGTCCTGAATACAAAGTGTTATGTTTGGTGCAAATCCAACACAACACATCACTGAGTACCACATATTTTCAACCATAGTGGTGGCTGCATCATGTTATGGGTATGCATATCTTCGGCAAGGACTAGGGAGTTTATTAAGATAAAAAGAAACGGAATATATCTAAGCACAGGCAAAATCCTTGAGGAAAACCTGGTTCAGTCTGCTTTCCAACAGACACTGGGAGACAAATCCACCTTTCAGCAGGACAATACCCTAAAACACAAGGCCAAATATACACTGGAGTTGCTTACCAAGACGACATTGAATGTCCCTGAGTGGCCTTGTTAGAGTGTTGACTTAAATCGGCCTGAAAATCTATGGCAAGACTTGAAAATGGCCATCTAGCAATGATCAATAAACAACTTGACAGAGCTTGAAGAATTGTTAAAAGAATAATGTGCAAATATTGAACAATCCAGGTCTGAAAAGCTCTTAGAGACTTACCCAGAAAGACTCACAGCTGTTACCACTGCTAAAGGTGATCTGACATGTATTGATGTGAATACTTATTTAAATGAAATGTTTCAGTATTTACTTTTCAATAGATTAGGAACATTTTCTAAAAACAAGTTTTCACTTTGTCAGTATTGGATATATTTTTGTTTAATCCATTTTGATTTCAGGCTGTAACAGAACAAAGTGTGGAATAAGTCTAGGGGCATGAATACTTTCTGAAGTCACTGTACATTCATAATGCCCTACCCCGTCCACCTGTGTCTCTAGTGTAGGGATGGAGGGCGGCGTCACATAAATCAACAGGCTAATTCTATTTGTCTCAGTCTGAATCATCTGAATCATACATGCCGTGCAGCTGGGTCCCTACAGTACCATACACACACACACACACACACACACACACACACACACACACACACACACACACACACACACACACACACACACACACACACACACACACACACACACACGGGAATTTGAAAGAGACTGTTTCAGAGGGTGCCCTAGCAGACAAAATAACTCCCCAATTAGCCTGACAAAGTCCTTGTGTTTGTTCCCATCATCAAAGACACTTTGACTAAAGAGCTTATTTACTGCTGCAACAGGGACAATTTTGCAAAAACAGGATCAACAACAGAGGGTGTTTTTCTTCTCATGATTTCATAAAGATTTACAATGGTGTTTCTAAAGGAGTGGTTTGTTAATATCTGGGTTATATGGTCTGATCTAATCACGATAAACTAACTGTGGGCACAAATGGTATTCAAGATGAAAGGAAGACATTAATGATCCAGTGAGGGGGCAGTGTGTTTCGCTGGAGGCAATGTAATTTAAGCCTATTTAGTATAAAAGCTAGAATCCTTAATTGAAACAATAACAAAGGGCCATCTTGCCTCTGTTTTGGTAAGAAGCTGCGGGATGGGCCTGGAGAACTGTAACCACTCTCAAATTCATAGACAGAGCTATGGATTCAATGACCGACCATCCATGGTATCAAAAGTATAGTTTTAACCATGTTTTGAGGCAATACAGTCAATGTTCAGATTTACATTGTTTACAAACATTGCAGTAAAAAAAAGCGTTGTGTTTTGATGGGTACGACAGTTGAACTAAGCTCATGAGGCATTTAGAAGTTATATTCTTCAAGAACCAATGGTATACTAAATTAATTTATACGTCCAAAAATGGATGTAGCAACTAAGGATTCTAGCTTTAAGTCCAAAAATCCCATTAGGAAATAATTGAACAGTCAAGCATAAAAAGCAGGTATCTCCACATTGGCAAATGTATTAAAATCTACATGCTTTGTCTATCAATTACTGTACAGCAAAATGCACAATATAATATAAAGCTCAAGTTAATAAAATGGAGTCTGAAAATATCATAACCAATATTGCTACATGAAATTGTGACCTGGCTGAATATTATATTAGACATCATCTAATGGATCAAAGCCTTGAATCCTCTCACTCTCCCTGTCATTCTGTCATTCGACTCTGAGGCAGTTAAACTAAGGTAAAGGTATAGCAATGAAAGATGACTCAGACAGTGTCCACAGCCAAATCAAGTGCCTGTACAGTAATGCTTTATATTCTCTCTACAGCTGGGGCTACAGCCTCATTTCCAGACTGGAGTAGGGCTCTCTATCTGGAAGTTATTAGGGAGAGTAAAGGACCTTGCTCTACTTGTCACCAGCTGCTCAAGGACACTAATTTAGTTGGAACTCCTTGCTCAGAATGACTGGTAAAGTACACGGTGCTGTCTTAAGATGAGCTCTATAAATGTACCTCTCTCCAGCTAATAGCTCATCCTCAGATGGAATTTACATTATTTTGCATAATGTCAAGGTAAGTTTCCATCACGGCACTACTATTGAATTTCAAAATCTTTCAACTCCCTTTACAGACTTAAAAATATAACAACTTGCAGCTAATCGCTCAATTTGGCCAAATAGCAATTCAACCACAGCTAGGTTACTTATCACACTGATGTTAAGTTCATAATATTGAGTCAATTCAACCACAGCTAGGTTACTTATCACACTGATGTTAAGTTCATAATATTGAGTCAATTCAACCACCGCTAGGTTACTTATCACACAGATGTTAAGTTCATAATATTGAGTCAATTCAACCACTGCTAGGTTACTTATCACACTTATGTTAAAACCTCTCTGGGGTATGTGGGACGCTAGCGTCCCACCCGCGGGACACACTATTCAACAGCCAGTGAAATAGCAGGGCGGCAAATTCAAAACAACAAAAATCTCATAATTCAAATTTCTCAAACATACAACTATTATATCCCATTTTAAAGATACACTTCTCGTTAATCCAACCACATTGTCTGATTTCAAAAAGGCTTTACGGTGAAAGCATAACATTACATTATGTTAGGACAGCGCCGAGACAAGAAAAACCACACAGCCATTTTCCAAGCAAGATATACAGCTAAAATGAATCACTAACCTTTGATGAGCTTCATCAGATGGCACTCATAGGACTTCATGTTACACAATACATGTATGTTTCACTCGATAAAGTTCATATTTATATCCAAAAAACACATTTTACATTGGTGTGTAATGAAATGTGAAATGTTTTGCCTCCCAAAACTTCTGGTGAATGAGCACATCAATTTACAGAAATACTCATCATAAACGTTGATAAAATATTCAACAGTTATTCAAAGAATTATAGATGCCCTTCTCCTTAATACAACCGCTGTGTCAGATTTCAAAAAAGCTTTACGGCGAAAGCAAATTTTGCAATAATCTGAGTACAGCGCTCAGATATCAAAACAAGCCATACAGATACCCGCCATTTTGGAGTCAACAGAAATGACAAAAATGACATTATAAATATTCACTTACCTTTGATGATCTTCATCAGAATGCACTCCAAGGAATACCAGTTCCACAATAAATGTTTGTTTTGTTCGATAAAGTCCATCATTTATGTCTAAATACCTCCTTTTTGTTTGCGCGTTTAGTCCACTACTCCAAATGCAGGAAGTCCGCGCAAAATGTCACGACGAAAAGTCAAAAAAGTTATATTTACGTTCGTAGAAACATGTCAAACAATATATAGCATCAATCTTTAGGATGTTTTTATCATAAATCTTCAGTAATATTACAACCGGACAATTCCAATGTCTTCAAAAAAGAAAAGGAACACAGCTAACTCTCATGTGAGCGTGCACCTCTGAGCTCATGTCATTTTCTCACTCATCTACTTCCAGGAGCTCTTATTCTCTCCCCATTCACAGTAGAAGCATGAAACAACGTTCTAAAGACTGTTGACATCTAGTGGAAGCCTTAGGAAGTGCAAAATGAACCTTAAGTCACTGTATACTGTATAGGCAATCACTTGAAAAACTACAAACCTCAGATTTCCACACTTCCTGGTTGGATTTTTCTCAGGTTTTTGCCTGCCATATGAGTTCTGTTATACTCACAGACATCATTCAAACCGTTTTAGAAACTTCAGAGTGTTTTCCATCCAAATCTACTACTAATATGCATATCCTACCTTCTGAGCCTGAGTAGTAGGCAGTTTAATTTGGATGGAAAACACGCCTTTCATCCGGACGTCAAAATACTGCCCCCTACCCTAGAGAAGTTAAGTTCATAATATTGAGTCAATATTTTATTTTCAACTGCATGCTTGTTGAATAGAGTCAGATATGCAATGAAAGAAAGTCCTTCCTGAGCTTACTCATGATGGAGAGCTTACCGCTCTCCATCATGTGCAAACACACATGATGGAGAGCGGACTAGGCATTGTCCGATGTGTTTTACCACCATAGATAAGGGATCAGCCGTTAAGCATGCTCTTTACAAGGCTAGAGGACACTTATTGTTGGCTTTAAAATGGACCAAACCCATAAAACACATCTCTTCTTTCACTGCCTAAGTACCTGTGACAGATAGAGCAGTCCGTTTGGACCCCTGACAATCCTATGTTACAGATAGATGCGAGCAAAACGTTTTGCATTTTGTCACAAAATAATTTTCAGAATCAGAGCATTGTGTTTTCTATCCTGTATACCTTTTCCTTTTGCTAAACTGTCCAACATAGATGGAAAATGGACTAATGTGCACTATATAGCCATTTAATGGAGCCACATAGAACATCTATACCTGGTGACGTAAAAAGGAACGTAAAAGAACCATCCATCTTCCTTCATCTCTCTCCCTCTCTCCTTCCATCGCCTATCTCCATCCATCTTCCTCCCTCCCTCACCCCCTCCCTCCCTCCATCTTCCTTCCTCCTTCCTCCCTCCATACCCCTCCATCCGTCCCCTCCATTATATGACTAACACTGGTGTTTCCCCTCGAGACAGCCCTCGACCCAGTGTCTCATGTCGCCCACTCACATCATCAGAAGGAGCCCGCGCACAATCACCCTCCCCGCGCTCTACTACCCACCTGCTCTCTGCCTGCTCCCTGTTTCTGCCTGCCTACTAGAAGCACCACCAAGCAAGGCTTCAAACGCCACCTCATTTCAAAGGGCTGAGCTGTCCTCCATCTTTCTCTCCCTCCCTCTCTCTCTAAATCATCTCTATTTCAGAGCACCAAGATACAGCACATTTAGATGGATTAATTCCCTTCCAACATGGTACTGTCTTAACAACGGAGTGGATTTTTAGATGTAATGACAAAATTTAGATTTCCACCTAAATAGATATACCCAAAAGTAACTGCTATTCATGTGTAATTACATGATTCTGACATGCCAAAACATGGTATATCTGGAAAGAACTCATCTGGGAGATTATGAGGAAATTATCAGACGATAGATAGGCATTACATAGTTCAGAATACACAAGATCAAGCACACACAAAATAACAGTTTTTTAATTTTGAAAGTAATCTTTCATTGACAAGCTATAAGTGAATTATTGATCTCCAGAACTGGAAACACATCAGATGGCTTCCACAACATGTGAATAACATCAGAAAAAAATAGGATTGATAGACCTAACAACTAGAAATGGGAAGATGTTTTAGTAAGTGGTGTCAGGTGTGGTTACGGGACTATTCCAGGTGTCCCTAAACCTCTCCAAAGTGGCATATATGTAAATTAGATAATTCCAGTGCTATTACATATTTGTAATCCCTAAATGCTATTTGTTCAGTATAAGAACACCATATCAACCTCACTCAAATTGTGGTGGTGTTATGGGGTATCCAGGGTACATTCAAGTGTCCTTTCAACCTCTCCAAAGTGTCCGAATGTGGTAATTGCACTGTTGTGCACACTGGATGTGCCAAAAAGTTATTGTTAACTATAAAAATTGAATTTCTGCAACACCAACGTCTCTCAAACATTGTAGGGGTGTCGGAGGACATACAGGGGATATCCAAGTGTTTTCATAATATTTTTCATGTGCAAAGATATAGTCACTCGGTGGACATTCGATGTTGCCATTAAGTCATACATAATCAGATAACATTGACAATAGGCTAGATTTGTTCCTACTAACCTAAGGATTAATTTCATACCCCCCATACAGCTATAGCTCAAACACAGACCAAATCGAACATTACCTTGTAAGATGTTTGACTCTCTGGGCTGGTGATGAATAACGGTAGGTCACAGGCAGACAAAAAAGACATCCACATGATCTGTGGAGTCCCGGCATTCGGTGTGAATCAACGTATTCCGTGTTTATTTAGTTTAATGTTTTAATAGTGTTTAAATAATGCTTTATTCATCTCATATGTATATAGAGTACCAGTCCAAATTTTGGACACACCAAGTCATTCCAAGGTTTTTCTTTATTTTTACTATTTTCTATGTTGTAGAATAATAGTAAAGACATCAAAACTATGAAATAACACATATGGAATCATGTAGTAACCAAATAAGTGTTAAACAAATTAATATTTGAGATTCTTCAAAGTAGCCACCCTTTGCATTGATGACAGCTTTGCACATTCTTGGCCTTTTCTCAACCAGCTCCATGAGGTAGTCACCTGGAATGCATTTCAATTAACAGCCTTGTTAAAAGTACATTTGTGGAATTTATTTTCTTCTTAATGCGTTTGAGCCAATCAGTTGTGTTGTGACAAGGTAGGGGTGGTATACAGAAGATAGCCCTATTTTGAAAAAGACCAAGTCCATATTATGGCAAGAACAGCTCAAATAATCAAAGAGAAATGACAGTCCATCATTACATTAAAACATGAAGGTCAGTCAATACAGAACATTTCAAGAACTTTGAAAGTTTCTTCAAGTGCAGTCGCAAAAACCATTAAGATCTACGATGAAAATGGCTCTCATGAGGACCACAACAGGAAAGGAAGTCCCAGAGTTATCTCTGCTGCAGAGGATAAGTTCATTAGTTACCGGCCTCAGAAATGCCATGCCAAATAAATGCTTCAAAGAGTTCAGGTAACAGAAACATCTCAACATCAACAGTTCAGAGGAGACTGTGTGAATTATTGCTAATAAACCACAACTAAAGGACACCAATAAGAAGAAGAGACTTGATTGGGCCAAGAAACACAAGCAATGGACATTAGACCGGTGGAAATCTGTCCTTTGTTCTTTGTTCTCTTCTTTGTTCTTGGTCTGATGAGTCCAAATTTGAGATTTTTGGTTCCAACCGCCGTGTCTTTGTGAGACGCAGAGTAGGTGAACGGATGATCTCTGCATGTCTGGTTCCCACCGTGAAGCTTGGAGGATGAGGTGTGATGGTGTGGGGGTGCTTTGCTGGTGATAGTGTCAGTGATTTATTTAGAATTCAAGGCACACTTAAACAGCATGGCTACCACAGAATTCTGCAGCGATACGCCATCCCATCTGGTTTGCGCTTAGTGGGACTATCATTTGTTTTTCAACAGGACAATGACCCAACACACTTCCAGGCTGTGTAAGGGCTATTTGACCAAGAAGGAGAGGGTTGGAGTGCTGCATCAGATGACCTGGCCTCCACAATCACCCGACCTCAACTCAAGTGAGGGGGTTTGGGATCAGTTTGACTGCAGAGTGAAGGAAAAGCAGCCAACAAGTGCTCAGCATATGTAGGAACTCCTTCAAGACTGTTGGAAAAGAATTCCAGGTGAAGCTGGTTGAGAGAATGCCAAGAGTGTGCAAAGCTGTCATCAAGGCAAAGGGTGGATACTTTTAAGAATCTCAGGTATAAAATATATTTGGATTTGTTTAACATTTTTTTGGTTACTACATGATTCCATATGTGTTATTTCATAGTTTTGATGTCTTCATTATTATTCTACAATGTAGAAAATAGTAAAAATAAAGAAAATCCCTTGAATGAGTATGTGTCCAAACTTTTGAATGGTACTGTATGTATATACTGTATTCTATCCTACTGTACTTTAGTCAATGCCATTCCGACATTGCTCGATCTAATGTTTCTATCTTTCTTAATTCCATTCTTTTACTTTTAGATTTGTGCGTATTATTGTGAATCATTTTTAGATACTACTTTACTGTTAGATACTACTGCACTGTTGGAGCTAGGAAACCAAGCATTTCGCTACACATCTGCTAAATATATGTATGTGACC
The DNA here is from genome assembly GCF_965601325.2 of Salmo salar. Lineage (NCBI taxonomy): Eukaryota > Metazoa > Chordata > Actinopteri > Salmoniformes > Salmonidae > Salmo > Salmo salar. The sequence goes on along the minus strand of NC_138308.1, from coordinate 19,573,003 downwards.
AATACAATTTGATTTGATTTGATGTATGCTTTACAATCCTAACCGGAATGTAGGTAGCAGCCATTTTGAAATGAGGTCATCGGCTCAGCCTGCTCTTATACATTCGTATACCCATATATAGTAAGTTATACCAAAGATTTTAAGGCACAAATCAATAGCCAAGACACTTTGCTTTCCGCAGACACCCTGCTTTTGCAGATCGTTCTCATACCAGACTGAAATGAATAAAAAAAATCAAATAGGGTACTTTACATTTAAGAGGATAAAGTACAAAGATAGAGCACTTTTTATATTCATGGTCAGAAATGTAGCCCTATGGATTATAACTGAAATGTCATGTTCCTCAGGTGGAACAAATGAGAGGTTTATACCAAGACATGAATGAACAGGGAAGAGGGATAATGTCAAAATGAAGACACAAGCAGACATGCGTCACAGACCTGTCTGTAGTTAGCTTGAGGAAGGAGTAGGCCTTAACCACAGATCTAGGTTAACATTGTCCTACCCCCAATCCTAATCATTTCTATTAGAGGGATGGGAAAATATCTGATCCTGTATCAGTGGTTAGGGAAAACTCAGAGATAACAGAGCTGTGTGTATAAACCAACCTCCACTTTTTACCTGAGGACATAAACAGAATCTAATCAATACTCTACTTCAGTCAATAGGGCCATTAGACAATCTGTTGGTTTTCTAAGGAACCTGTAAGATCATGATTACTCCTAATGTCTTCGTAAATGTATTTTCAGAGGCTCATAAATTCAACAAAATTGCACCTTCTTAGGTATCCATTTTTTATAATTCAGAATAACAACTAGAACCTAAAATAATTGTATGTGGTCTTCCCTAGCACAAGAGTGGCAAAAGGGAAAGTTATAGAAAATTGCTTTCAAAGTAATCGAAGGGGATTCTTTCTGGGTCATCCTCCACAATACAACCCATTGTCCTAGGAGAAACACTCAAAGCACAACAGGAGAACAAGGTAGTAATACTTTAAAAGAGACAGAGGCAGCAACAATGTGCAGATAAACTCTCCCACCATTTCAGAACCACAGAAAGCTGAAATCCATAACTACAGGACTACATATGAGCATGTCAAGCAGAGAGCATCCTAGATGTAGAGCTTACGGGTTTTACACTATATTTCCGCCCTGCGGGAATCAAATTAACATAATAAAAAAATCCCATATACATCTGTCAGTTTAACCTCTACAGGATCGGTGTGTCCTCACGGGACAGTTGAGCTAACGTAGGCTAATGTGATTAGCATGAGGTTGTAAGTAAGATGAACATTTCCCAGGACATAGACATATCTGATATGGGCAGAAAGCTTAAATTCTTAATTTAACTGCACTGTCCAATTTACAGTAGCTATTACAGTGAAAGAAAACCATAGTATTGTTTGAGGAGAGTGCACAATTATGAACTTGAAAATGTATTAATAAACCAATTAGGTACATTTGAGCAATCTTGATACAACATTTTGAACAGATATGCAATGGTTCATTGGATGAGTCTAAAACTTTGCATATATACTGCTGCCATCTAATGGACAAAATAATACATTAGGGCCTTTCTCTTGCATTTAAAATATGATAGTACAACAACAACAAAAACACAGGTTTTTTTCTTTGTATTATCTTTTACCAGATTCATTGTATTATATTCTCCTACATTAACCTGTCTGGGAACGTGGCCCACCATAGTCAACAGCCAGTGGAATCGCATCGCGCGAAATACAAATACCTCTATATGCTATAACTTAAATTTCTCAAACATATGACTATTTTACACCATTTTATAGATACACCTCTCCTGAATCGAACCACGTTGTCCGATTTCAAAAAGGCTTTACAGCAAAAGCAAAACATTAGATTATGTTAGGAGAGTACCCTGCCAAAAAAAATCACACTGCCATTTTCAAAGCAACTAGCATGCATCACAAATACCCAAAACACAGCTAAATGCAGCACTAACCTTTGACAATCTTCATCAGATGACACTCCTAGGATATCATGTTACACAATACATGCATTTTTTGTTCGATAAAGTTCATATTTATATATAAAAACAGCATTTTACATCGACGCGTGACGTTCAGAAAATATTTTCCCTCAAATGCTTCCGGTGAATCAGCGCTACAATTTACAAAATTACTATTCGAAAACATTGTTAAAATGTAATATTGTCATTCAAAGAATTATAGATTAACATCTCATGAATGCAACCACATTGCCAGATTTAAAAATAACTTTACTGGGAAATCACACTTTGCAATAAACGACGTGGTATGCTCAGAAAAATAGGCTAGGCGATACATGTTAGCGCCATCTTGGAACCATCTAAAATCAAATATACTATTGTAAATATTCCCTTACCTTTGATTATCTTCATCAGAAGGCACTTCCAGGCATCCCAGGTCCACAACAAATGTAGTTTTGTTCGAAAAAGTTAATAATTTATGTCCCAATAGTTCCTTCTTGTTAGCGCGTTCCGAAGGCTACTCATAATGTACTGAAGCGCTCGGGACTTTTCGTCACGAATGTGCAAAAAATATATATTTATGTTTGTTCAAACATGTCAAACATTGTATAACATAAATCTTTAGGGCCTTTTTCAACCAGAGCTTCAATAATATTCAAGGCGGACGATTGCATTGTCTTACTAAATGTTTCAGAACAAAAGGGTTCCCATGGGCACCCGCGTCATAGTAGTAATGGCCCTCCCCCTGTGACCAACTTCCCAAGCCTCTCTTTGGGTCAGTTTCTACCATAGAAGACTCAAACCACTTTGTAAAGACTGTTGACATCTAGTGGAAGCCTTAGGAAGTGCTAAATGATTAATAAGTCCCTGTGTGTTTCAATGGCAAAGGCTTGAAAGTGATTCCACACATCAGATTTCCACTTCCTGTTAGGATTTGTCTCAGGGTTTTGACTGCCATATGAGTTCTGTTATACTCACAGACACCATTCAAACAGTTTTAGAAACTTTAGAGTGTTTTCCATCCAAATCTACTAATTATATGCATATTCTAGTTACTGGGCAGGAGTAGTAACCAGATTAAATCGGGTACGCTTTTTATCCAGCCGTGCAAATACTGCCCCCTATCCCCAACAGGTTTTAATGTCACATTTCCACAAACTTCAAAGTGTTTCCTTTCAAACGGTATCAAGAATATGCATATCCTTGTTTCAGGTCCTGAGCTACAGACAGTTAGATTTGGGTATGTCATTTTAGGTGAAAAAAAAAGAAGAATAAAAAGGGGCGGATCCTTAAGAGGTTGCACTTCCGCATCTGGTGTGAAAGATGACAGAGCTAGAGCGGTGATTGTCAGACCATAAGATATCCCAAAAATCGGTCTTCTCACAAAATCGTCTGTAGCGTCCTAACAGTTTGGCCTAACTATTATGGAAAGATGAAACTCTCTATGACCCCCACAAGTGTCTGAAGCTGCTTGGTTTGTTTCTCAAGCGTTCCCGGAAGTCTTGCGATGTTGTGCCTCTGGGTTTAGAAACTCTGTGGTTAGATTTGGGTCATCTTCGACAAAATTGCTTTCACCCATAAACATAGAAATTTCATGCGATATAAAGATGGAAAATTGTCATGCTATCTTCCTGATAAAAGCATTCCATTCATGAAGAAGTATTGATATTCTGCTCTTCTTTTACATTTCTAAATGAAATCTGCAGTAGTTTTGAGGTCATTACCATATGCTTGGTATAACCTACTTTTGGTGCCTATTTTCTGTAGGCATTATATATCCAAGTCAGTAACCAGGGGCTGTCTATGCCTTTTTCACCTTTATATCTATGTGAATAAATGCGGCTAGATTGAAACATGAGATGAAACATGAAACATGAGATTAAAAAGAAGTGCATTATGTTTAAGTGTTATATTTAATTTAAGAACTGAATTAATACTTTCCTCGTGGCACGGGCTGGATGGTATAAATACTGTGTAGCTTTCTGAAGTGATTATGTATGCTACTATAAGAAATCACATGGACTTCAGCACTAAACACACAAATGGCATGACTAACATCGGTTTTAATCATAGCTTGTTACAGCCCAAGCCTCTCCTAATCATCATATTCATACTGCACAAGAATGAGTGATTTAAAAAATAACACTGTATGCAAAGACAAGATAATACCTTTGATAGATAAACTTGTTAGGGGCTGGGTATGTCCCTTGAGGAGCTAGCCTCAAATTGTAATAATTTTTTCGGAGTGGCGGGGGAACTGGGCCCGTTTCCATGGGAACCTGGGTGTCTGTGTGTGTGCGTGTGTGCGTGTGTGTGTGTGTGTGTGTGTGTGTGTGTGTGTGTGTGTGTGTGTGTGTGTGTGTGTGTGTGTGTGTGTGTGTGTGTGTGTGTGTGAGCGTGTGTGTGTGTTTTACTTACCCTGCGGTCTTTCTCCAGACGCTGTCTGTGGCGAAGGCTGCGTTTGCTCCTCCTCTGAGGGGTGTCCTGGGGGTAGAAGTGAAAAAGGCCCTCTCCAAAGGGAAGCTGGGAAAGAGAGAGAATAATGGCGTGGGAGAAGGAAAGAAAGGGAAGGTTTGAGTGAGAAAGTGTTGGAGAGAGAAGGAAGGTAGAGAGTGGGAGAAGAAAGAGATGAAGTGATGGAAAGAAAAATGGGGGAATGAGAGAGAGTGGTTGATGGAGGCACAGAGAATGATGGAGGAAGGAGACAGGTGAGAGAGGAAAGATTGTATATATATATATATATATATAGAAAGTAATGGAGTGAATGACAGAATGGAAAGAGGGGAGAGAGAGAGATAGAAAGAGAGAGAGAGAGAGAGAGAGAGAGAGAGAGAGAGAATCACTCCATTCTGTGGAATCACAGGGTCTATTTTAAGAAAGTGTGCACTGCTGGAATGAACTACAATAAATCACAGAGGGAAGAAATGAGATGCATGGTACGAGCAGTGCCTAAGGCTCCCTAGTCAGATTAAAGACCTCCATACGCTGTAATAAAGGCTGGGGTGCCAGGTCACAGTTTTCAATGAAACCCAGTCTAATGTGTCTGTCTGATCTATGTGAATCTGTATGTTTATGCAGCTATGGTAATGTATGGTTACCAGGGTCCACTGCACGCAGCCATCGTACAATACAGTAAGACTGGCAGTAAATAGCCGATGTGAGAGGATGTTCAAGAGTAAATCCTGGCTTCCCTTTTCACAGGATGTTATGTACAGTAAATGCCGGTGATTCAAAGTAAACATTAGGGAATTGGCTTAATGTGTGTGTGTCACTGCACAGATATTGTTTATTGGTGTGTGTGCTATGGAGACAAACATAGCTGGAGATTACATAATCTAGAGAAGGTGTATGTGTGAAGCAGTGAAAGAGTGGATGGAGGGGGATAGCCTACTGTATGGAAGTGTCTACAAGGAGAAAGACTAGCAAGCAGACACTTTCAGAAACCAGTTAGAGATTCTGCCATTAAACCTCCGTCAAAACAACACACATTCAGTATCTAATCATGCCTGTCAAACTACACATAAAATCTTCAGTAGCCAAGAGGGACATGCCATTATTTTGAATGCCGAAGTGAAAATCTTAATTCACAAAACCACAATAACCTCGATTTTTATGCTTCGCCTCAGTGCCTTGCTCCCCAGCCAATTGCACCCACGCTCTTATTCTGACATCTGACAAGGCCGTTCAGTCAGGGGGATCATTTTTCCTGTTGAGACATCAATGGCTGCTTAAGGTGTTTGATGTGTGATGACAAGGTCTGCATTCACTGGGCTGTTTAAGAGCATTGGGCCAGTAACCGAATTGCTCCTGTAAGTCGCTCTGGATAAGAGTGTCTGCTAAATTACTAAAATTATAATTATAAACTGCCATGTCTGAAGACAAAGTATTCTGCTGGTTTCTGATCAAATTGTTTTCTACATTTAGAATTCAGTGAATTGATTTATGATCAAGTGTATGAAGAGTATTCAGACTTTATAAACTGACTCTTATTTAAATAATCTTGCTGACCCGGAAAATGCTCAGTCTAAGTGTATGGAACAAACACACAAATGCAGTGTAGGCCTACTTGACACCTTGGCATGTATTCCAAAACAAAGCACCAGTGCACAAGCAATTGAACATGCGTGTGCAATATAAGCTCAATGAATGGGCTCAAGGATAAGAACTTACTCAGGCTTTCACATAGCAAGTGAAAGGATCTTCTGTGGTCACACGTTATTTGGATAGTCCGGACTTTCCATAAGTAGATGCTCTACAGATGGTCATACTGTCAACAAACTATATTTTGATAAGCAACTGCTTGCTAAGGTTACGGTTAGGGTTAGGTTTAGAATAAGGTTAAAGGCTAAGGTTAGGGTAAGGGTTAAGTTTAGGGTTAGGATGAGGGTTAAGGTTAGGGTTAGTAGAAAGTTAGTTGAAATGTTACAGATAGTCTGTAAAGCATCTACAGATAGACTATCCCAAAAAAGTGTTACATATTCTGTTAGCAGGTTTGCATGTGTGAGAACATAGTGACCTGATCAGAATCCTTATATTTATTCCTTAGATTATATCCGTATGTTTTTTCAACCCTGAAGAAGGCACTCTGTGCTGATACGTTGGTTAGATGTACCCATTAAATTGTTGGGAGCATATTCAGAGTGTGACATTTTTTTTTTTTTTTAATAGTTTACCCTCCGTTAGTCAGTACCTCTACAACATTTTTTGGGTGTGTGTCAGCTCAGGTAGCCTAGAGTGTTGGGCCCATAACCAAAAGGTTGCTGGTTAGAATCCCGGAGCCAAAAAGGTGGATAAATCTGACTTTCTGCCCTTGAACAAGGCAGTTAACTTCCAACAACTGCTCCCTGGGTGCCGATGACGTCGATTAAGGCAGCCCCCCGCACCTCTCTGATGGGGTGGTCTAAATGCGGAAGACACATTTCAGTTAAATGAATTCAGTTGTGCAACTGACCTGTTTCACCCTCTACCACCACTGTGATTATTATTATTTGACCCAGTTGGCCATCTATGAACGTTTGAACATCTTGGCCATGTACTGTTATAATCTCCACCCGGCACAGCCAGAAGAGGCCACCCCTCAGAGCCTGGTTCCTCTCTAGGTTTCTTCCTAGGTTCTGGCCTTTCTAGGGAGTTTTTCCTAGCCACTGTGCTTCTACATCTGCATTGCTTGCTGTTTGGGGTTTTAGGCTGGGTTTCTGTATAGCACTTTGTGACATCAGCTGATGTAAAAGGGCATTATAAATACATTTGATTGATTGATTGATTGATTGATTGATTGATTGATTGATTGATTGATTGATTATAGTGTTTGACAGAGACCTATATTTATGAACTGACAACAGCTATATTTTTAGGCTGAGGCTATAGGTCATCAACTAACTAAATTAGTTTTCAATGATGTCTTGAGTGGGCAGAGTCCTCAAGGATGATCCCAGTGTAACTGATGTTAGGCTGCTATTAGCCTGCCCTAATTCACATAATCTATTCAGGCCACATTTATCATTTCCAAAATTACTGGGGACCAAGAAATGTACTGGCAATGTGGTGGCAGTTTAGGAACAAATGTAACTGTTTGACAGTTTCAGTGATAGCATTCGAAGAAAATGTTAGAATATAGCAGAAATTTAGGATGACGACATATTGATGTATCGAATATGAAGATTAGGCGACATAAACAGAGATATTATGTAACAAAATAAATGATCGAGATCAACTTAATTGACGGTCGTGTGAAAAACAAAACAAATAGGCCTAGGCATATTTCAAATAATATGCTATATATTAAAAACATGTAACTGAAGTCAAAACAAGTATTTATGTTTGAAAAATAATAGCCCAATAATATTTATAATATTCTAGGCCATTTAGAAGAAAAAAAATAACAATGGGAATATTATTTTTTTCAAGGGTAGTTTAGCGACAAAAACTGGGCATGTTCATCAATGAAAATCGAATAAGGCTACATGATGCTAATTTCCTGCACATAATAGCCTAACGTTACGACTTACCTTCCTGGAGCTTTGAAACCCGTGCTCCGTTGCAAGTTGGTGCGCTTCATCGTGTGCGCCTTCATGCAATTGAACCAAGAGATGATTTGTAAAGATCCCTTCCTCCGTGGCTTGTGTTGCATGAACCAGCGAGTTTAGTAATATCAATCCAACTGCTGTCCCATATCTGAGAGATCCGAGCATCATGGCTTGTATCAGGGTGCCTGTCGGAGTGAATTCTTCGGGCGGGATGCTCCTCTGAAGAGATGTCTGAATCAGACCTTTTGGGGATACATCTCCTCGGCTGCTGAGGGCTAGTGGAAGTTGGACCGTCCTTCGGGTTTTAGCGTCTCTTTGCTGTGTGGGCGATGCTACGAGACCAGTCGACGGGTGGTTGTGTTTCAGACCAAACCTGCATCCTCAGCTCTCTCCTTCTTCATCTATCATTTATCAGCTCCTCCGTTCAGGTCCTCTCCGCGTGACGTTCCACCAATCGGCGCCGGCGGGTGTGTCTCCCTCCTCTCTTCCTCTCTCAGCTCTAGCGAGTCTTAGTGGAGAGGAGTAGGACACTTTCAGGACACTGGAGAATTCCTTCTCTGGTCAGATTTGGTGGTGAATACCTAAGTAGGAAAAGCCTGGTAGGAAATCCCTGAATAGAAACACCTACAGCAACTAGTTTTACATGGTCCTCCTTAAATAACTTTGTGTATGATTCCTTGCTTTATTAGACCCCTGGTGTGCAGAAAATTACACCAGTGTCCAAGTACAGTGCCAGGCATAAATATTGGCTGCATTTGAGTCATTTAGCAGATGCTCTTATCCAGAGCGACTTACAGCTGCAATTACAGTTAAAGTGCTTTGCTCAAGGGCACATCGACAGGTTTTTCTCTTAGTTGGCACTGGGATTTGAATCAGTGACATTTCGGTTACTATCCCAACACTCTTAACTGCTAGGCTACTATCCCAACACTCTTAACTGCTAGGCCAGCCCATATAGACTTTGTAGCCTTGGTTATAAAAAAGGTAGTGCCTCAATTATTTGTCTTATGCACAAGGATGTAGACTGTAGCCTATACTTGAATGGACAACATATTTTACTGCAATATGGTGAAGGGCTGTGGTCTCTATGTGAGCAGCTGGTTCTTAGAAACAGGGGAACATGACAGCTTCTCCTGCAGCTGAGCACCAGACAGGGAGGAATGAAAATGTTGGAACAGAGAAGAGAAGACTGTAATGAGAAGCAAAAGGAAACAAAGAAAAAAAATATGATCAAATTTGTTTTTTTAAAAATACATAGCCCATCTGGTATCAACGTTCTTTGTAGATATCTGTGGAAGGTCGTGTGGAGGAGATTTGTGAATGTGTGTTTGGGATTGGGCTCCCAGATACAGACTGATATTTCCCTTTCTCTCTGCTTGCTGTGTGATGGGTCCCAGGCTATATCTTCTGCTGTGTGATGGGTCCCATGCTATATCTTCTGCTGTGTGATGGATCCCATGCTATATCTTCTGCTGTGTGATGGGTCCCAGGCTATATCTTCTGCTGTGTGATGGGTCCCAGGCTATATCTTCTGCTGTGTGATGGGTCCCAGGCTATATCTTCTGCTGTGTGATGGGTCCCAGGCTATATCTTCTGCTGTGTGATGGGTCCCAGGCTATATATTCTGCTGTGTGATGGGTCCCAGGCTATATCTTCTGCTGTGTGATGGGTCCCAGGCTATATCTTCTGCTGTGTGATGGGTCCCAGGCTATATCTTCTGCTGTGTGATGGGTCCCAGGCTATATCTTCTGCTGTGTGATATGAACCACAACTGGCCATTCGGCTCTCTAAAGTGGGCATTGATTGTAGGTCTGGACCCAAAACAAACCAGGGTACAGGACTTTGAGTCCATAACACAATACCATGTAGACGATTCATTGCAATGACAAGATGATGTGAATCATCTAAAACCAGCCATGAAAATGTGGTTGTTTTCATTACATGTCATTGGAAGGACACTTGTCAGTCGATAGAGCATATCAGGTCTTTGACTCTTTATAGGGCAGACAAAATGGTGCTCTTTTGGCCTTGCATTGGAATCAACAGTAGAATGGAGACAATGTAAGGAGCTTGCAACATCACAACAAACGGTCAAAGCAATCTTTTCACCATATCTTGCACATTATTCCAGAGCTGTGTTGTGCACGACATGCCGTAGATCAACGACATCCCACACTGCTTTATAATTGGCCACATCTCACAATGTGACTGCCCCTGGAAAAGTCGATTTTCTCAAAGAGAGAGCATTATCTGCTGAGCATGTTTGGGGATATTTGGAGTTGAGCGCACGCTGAATGGCGATTGCTTTTCATGCTCTGCAAGCTTACTCGATGATTACTTCTCTCATTACAATTCGCAGACACAATCTTAAATAAGGACAAGCCGAAATGTGTGTCATGATTCTCAATTGAATGATTCCATGATATCTGTAGCAGTATTTCTCTCAGGTACATTGGCCTCATCCCAAAGGTGTAGGCTATCTGAGAATCAATACAGAGGAAACCAGACATGTGTCATCTTGGACTGCTATAATCGTATTTCTTTGACTTTCTATTACATCATCACACAGGTGTTCTATCGATCACTTAAAGTAGATAACATTAGAAAGCAACATATCACATAAAGGTTGGCATGATGGATCCTGAAAAGGAATACCTATGCAGTATTGTCCTAGACAGAGACCGGCCTGATATCATCATAGAGAAAGAAGTAGATCCTACTAATTATTATCATTTTTTTATGTACAGTATAGGATCTTCTCCGTTAATCAGTGTTTCCATCATCCCTGCAGACTCCCTCCCACACACCTGCCTTTTTACATTGGTGAAACAATGATTTATTTAGCCAGACAAGATAAGCCTCCTTACTTCTTCCTGCTGAAAAGAAACCCCTGCTTGGTTTCCTCATTGATTGATGCTCACTTCCATTTTGATTGGCACATCCTCTGGTACTATTGGTCACACTAGGCACACCAGGCAGCTGCAAACCAGTGTTGACAAACCTGCCAGGGAGAGTACAGTACATTCTGTTTTGTAGGTCTGAAATAGCAACTCTTTGACTCTTTTGTCTCACAAAATGTCAGTCTATTTCTCATTAAAAGACTGAATCGATGAATGAAATCCCTTAATCCATTCATTAAAAAAGCTATTTGATTATAATGACAACAATACAGTGTTCAATTAACATTGCAGCGGGGTGTTCATTCATGTCTAATCAAGGTGGAGATAAGACGTCATCCCCATGGATGCAAAGCCTCAGTCACATAACACATGACAGCCTAGTTCTCTCATCTTTCTCAAATATTTTCTCATGCCACCTCTGGAAATACATTTGTTTCTGAGGATGACTTAAGTATACCATGACCTCTTCTCTAGGTAGAACAAATGGCTTTTCTCTTACTGTGTGTGATGGTTACATATACTATAATGGCTTGATTCAATCCATTGCGCTGAAGAGCTGCACTACAGCGCGATAGAAATGTAAAGGCAATGTTTCAATCGCACTATAATACTGAACTTCAGCTCTACGGATTGAATCGTGCCCTAAGTTTCAAAAGGCTATCGTTTTTCAGAGACCAGCTGAGCTGGGGGGCTAATGCAGCCTTCCCCAGAGAACTCAGTCCTGTGAATAAACTCACCACCTCAAAGAGACGTTTTATACAACTACGAGACTTCATTAGGGTGACTCTCAAGGGACAATGGAACCTACCTAAGATGTCACCTATTGAACAACTCTGCCATGCAGACCAACCACTGTTCAAGACCATTTCCCGTGTTTACAATGCTCTTATGTCAGTACTAACACTGCCTGAGCTAGATAAACCCCAACTTAGATGGGAAAAAGATCTGGGTATTGATCTTGATGAGGGTCTATGGAGTGACCTATGCAGGGATGGTGTTACATCCACATTGAACTCCAGATACAGACTGATCCAGTTTAATTTCCTCCATCAGCTCTATATCACCCCATCTAGACTGCACAAGTTCAACCCTGATATCTCCTCCCTATGTTTTAGATGTGGCTCAGATGAAGGAACATTCCTCCATTCCACTTGGCAGTGTTCAAAACTACATGGTTTCTGGCAGGGGGTATGCGATACCATATCCTCAATTCACGGGGTTGCATTCCCTTTAGACCCGGAGGTCTGTCTACTGGGTAACTATACTAACACCAATCTTAGGCAAAGTCATACTATAAAGCTAACAGAAATATTGCTAGCGATTGCCAAGAAATGTATTGCCTTGAAATGGAAATCGGATTCCTTCCTGCCAGTTGCAATGTGGCTATCGGAAGTTAATAGTTGTATCCCACTGGAGAAAATCACTTACTGCTTGAGGAATAAGTTAAAGACATTTTACAGAATTTGGCAACCTTTTATTGACTATATGGAGAATCTCCCCTCACATCACATTGATTGAGTCTCTATATAATTCTTATATAATGTTTCAAACGTAATGTATAATATGTAGCTTACGGCAGGTGACCATATGATTCAATGTCTCATTATTATAATTTTTTATTTTACTCTTTATTATGACTTATGTATCATGTATGTTTTTTATGTATTATGTATGTCCGTATATATAATTTTTATTTTTTATTACGCTCGTCTGTTACCGTCACTTTGTCATTTGTTGTCTAACATATTTTCACTTTTGTTTTGAATGTTCTTAATTGGAAAATGCAAAATAAAATATATATTTTTTAAAAGAGACGTTTTATGCATACTGAAGCGTGCATAAAACATGCCAACGATGTCGTCATAGAGAAGATAATGCAGAACATATAATGCTATCTAATGACTGAGTCATCACCTTTTTACTGTTCCATTAGAGAGCATTGTATGAACATTGCAAGGTTATAACCCTAGCCTATTATCTGGGTGTAGCCTCAACACGGCCCATTCCAAAAAGATCATACAACTTGTATGAGGTCATTGAAATGCATGGCTTCCCTCACAACAACACTTCAGATGCTAGCTCTGTGGCATGGCTGTATTTGGTGTGTGTGTGTGTGTGTGTGTGTGTGTGTGTGTGTGTGTGTGTGTGTGTGTGTGTGCGTGTGTGTGTGTGTGTGTGTGTGTGTGTGTGTGTGTGTGTGTGTGTGTGTGTGTGTACGTGCGTCTGTGGTGTGGGGGGGGGGGGGGGGGGAGTCTCACCCTGGCAATCCTGGCCTAAGATCGTAAGGAAGAGCAGAGCCCCAGACCTGCACCACACACACACACACACACACACACACACACACACACACACACACACACACACACACACACACACACACACACACACACACACACACACACACACACACACACACACACACAGTACACACACTACACACACACCAAAACCCCTGCTGTTGTTTTCATAACTAGAACCCTCCAGGTTTGACCTTTCAGACAGACTATAGATCATTTTTAAAAGGTCAATCTGTAATTGGTACACACATTCATTTTTTTGAAGGAGCAATCTACAATTGGTACACACATTTTTTGACTTTTAAATTAATGATATTGTTACAGTCATAGGTCACACATGTTCATGTGTGCTATCTGTGTACTGTTTCCTGTCTGGGGGAGTTGTTATCCGACTGAATGAAGGTAAAATTATGCTCGCATTGCAGTGCATGATGGTGGAGAATGTCCCTTTGTGCTAGAGTTACAGCACCTGCCTGTAGAAGTGAGGGTATATAATAAACCAGAGATTTGTGTCAGTATACTACATTGCCGTGTGATATTGCGCCTCCTGTGAGTATTAGTTGTCATCTAAATGGGATGCTTGCTGTAGCCGACATAACGCTCTAGTAAAACCACAACAATATATACCCATTGACTCGTGAAGAATATAACTTATAAATGCCTCCGTTCAACTGCTGTAACCCATCAGCACCCCAAATATGAGCTTTACTCCATATTTTGTTAACAATGCAATTGTAAACAAACCATATATAGCCTCAAAACATGGTTGAAACTATAATTTTTATTTCATGTATGGTCAGTCCTCAAATATTTAGCTTCGTCTTTGAATTTGACAGCAGTTACATTTCTCCAGTTCCATCCCTCAGTGTTTTAGCAAAATACTAGTGGGTTGGACACTTATTGTTTGAACTGCAGACTGCCACTTTTTTATATATATGTACATATTTATTTCACCTTTGTTTAACCAGGTAATCCAGTTGAGAACAAGTTCTCATTTACAGCTGCGACCAGGCCAAGATAAAGCAAAGCAGTGCGACAAAAACAACAACACAGAGTTACACATGGGATAAACAAACGTACAGTCAAAAACACAATAGGTAAATCTGTATACAGTGTGTGCAAATGAAGCAAGGCGGTAAGGCAATAAATAGGCCAATAGTGGCGATGTAATTACAATTTAGCAATTTACACTGGAGTGATATATGTGCAGATGAGGATGTGCAAGTAGAAATACTGGTGTGCAAAAGAGCAGAAAAACAAAAACAAAATATGGGGATGAGGTAGATAGTTGGTTGGTTGGATGGGCTATTTACAGCGATCGGTAAGTTGTTCTGACAGCTGACGCTTAAAGTTAGTGAGGGAGATATGTCTCCAACTTCAGTGATTTTTGCAATTCCTTCCAGTCATTGGCAGCAGAGAACTGGAAGCAAAGGCGGCCAAAGGAGGTGTTGGCTTTGGGGATGATGAGTGAAATATACCTACTGGAGCACGTGCTACGGGTGGGTGTTGCTATGGTGACCAGTGAGCTGAGATAAGGCAGAGCTTCACCTAGCAAATACTTATAGATGACCTGGAGCCAGTGGGTTTGGCGACAAATATGTAGCGAGGACCAGCCAACGAGAGCATACAGGTCATAGTGATGGGTAGTATATGGGGCTTTGCTGACAAAATGGATGGCACTGTGATAGACTGCATCCAATTTGCTGAGTAGAGTGTTATTTTGTAAATGGCATCGCCAAAGTCAAGGATCGGTAGGACAGTCAGTTTTACGAGGGTATATTTGGCAGCATTAGTGAAGGAGGCTTTGTTGCGAAATAGGAAGCAGATTCTAGATTTAACTTTGGATTGGAGATGCTTAATGTGAGTGTGGAAGGAGAGTTTACAATCTAGCCAGACACCTAGGTATTTGTAGTTGTCCACATATTCTAGGTCAGAACTGTCCAGAGTAGTGATGCTAGTCGGGCGGGCGGGTGTGGGCAGCGATCGGTCGAAGAGCATGCATTTCATTTTACTAGCATTTAAGAGCAGTTGGAGGCCACGGAAGGAGTGTTGTATGGTGCTGAAGCTCGGTTGGAGGTTTCTTAACACAGTGTCCGAAGAAGGGACAGTTGTATACAGAATGGTGTCGTCTGCGTAGAGGTGGATCAAAGAATCACCCGCAGCAAGAGCGACATCATTGATATATACAGAGAAAAGAGTTGGCACGAGAATTGAACCCTGTGGCACCCCATAGAGACTGCCAGAGGTCCGGACAACAGGCCCTCCGATTTGACACACTGAACTCTATCTCAGAAGTAGTTAGTGCAACAGGGGAGGTAGTCATTAAAGAAACCAAGGCTGTTGAGTCTGCCGATAAGAATACGGTAATTGACAGAGTCGAAAGCATTGGCCAGGTCGATGAAGACGGCTGCACAGTACTGTCTTTTGTTGATAGCTGTTATTATATCATTTAGGACCTTGAGTGTGGCTGAGATGCACCCGTGACCAGCTCGGAAACCAAATTGCATAGCGGAGAATGTACGGTGGAATTCGAAATGGTCGGTGGTCTGTTTCTTCACTTGGCTTTCAAAGACTTTAGAAAGGCAGGGCAGGATGGATATAGGTCTGTAACAGTTTGGGTCTAGAGTGTCTCCCCCTTTGAAGAGGGGGATGACCACGGCCGCTTTCCAATCTTTAGGAATCTCAGACGATACGAAAGAGAGGTTGAACAGACTAGTAATAGGGGTTGCAACAATGGCGGCAGATTGTTTTAGGAAGAGAGGGTCCAGATTTTCTAGCCCAGCTGATTTGTAGGGATCCAGATTTTGCAGCTCTTTCAGAACATCAGATGTCTGGATTTGGGTGAAGGAGAAGTGGGGGGGGGGCTTGGGTCAGTTGCTGCGGGGGGTGCAGAGCTGTTGGCCAGGGTTGGGGTAGCCAGGTGGAAAGTATGACCAGCCGTAGAGAAATTCTTATTGAAATTCTGGATTATCTAGAATTAAGTTTGAATGGGTGATTTAAAATGATTCAACAAAGGAAAAAGCAGACATTACTCCATCAAACACTTAAAATATTGTTTCAATATCACAAATAACTCTCAAATGTTACCTGTCTATCTACAAGGTGTCACTAAGACTTCCCCAAAGGATATATATTTTAAATGGGAGTTTACCAATAGCTTCTGCACCCCATATTATGAGTTTTCTGCTTTTCATACAGACATGACTGACTGCTGTTTGAAATCATATTGAAAAGAACCTAACACACCAAAGAGAAGTTAAAATAATCCAACTGTTTCATTTCTGTTGCCGGAAAAACCATGAATAACCCTCCAAAAATTAAAGTACCCAGATGAAAGTGCATTATGACTGTCAGCTAGAGAGGAGGCATAAACAAAGATGAACAAAAAACAATGGGAGTTCAGTTGCTCCTAGTTGCTAAGCTTTCACTGTGTGAACTGCTCTTTGTGTCTGTCGGGTAGTGAGGCAGACGAGGGGGCGTTAGGGTAGAGGGGATAATCATGGGTATCACACCTGCATTGATATCTAGACCACAAGTGCCACAGGAAGGGCACATTCCGATGGTGTTTTGCTCTCTCACTCTGTCTCGCTCTCTTTCTCTCCCTCGGAAACCACTGCCTCAGACTCTGTGAGATTGGATATCTGATGTTTGCGGTGGTTTGTGGACATAGGGAAAAGTCCGAGATTTCAATACACGTCTTGAGGGTGGGACGGTACGCCCCTCAGATTGCATCTGAGAATGACATAGTCATTAACTACTACAGTATCCTGGAGCAACAACAGAACAGGAGCCTTTAGATCAGTGGTCACCTCATTCAACTAAATCAAAAAGACCTCGATTAACTGATTGCCAGCCTGCAGCTCTCCAAGTTCTTTTTTATTTATTTATTTTATTTTTTATTTTTTTAGGGGTGAATCAGCTTTAATATTTTAGATTGATTGTGGCTTCTGTTGATGTAATCGTCTGCGTCATTTTCAATCCCCTATATATATATATTTTTGTCAATATATTATATAACATATATTTTTGTTATATATTTTCCTTCTTTATTATTTTCCCCTAACCCTACCACCCCACCCTTAATTGGAATAAACTAATGGACATCAATTCTTAGGTTTAGATTTCCAGCCTATACATACTACACACACTGACAGTGTATTTTATATTAGTATTTTATATTAGTATATTATATATTACCTTTTGTTTGTTTTTAGTCCCAGCCTTCAGCTACCCTCAACCCCTCCCAGCTATCTCTGAAGACCATCCAGTTTTGATTTCTAGCTGTCATATATTGTTCCACTGTGCTGTGATGTTTCACAAAAGTTCTGAACCTTTCTATTCCCATAGTTTCTACAGATTGTAAATTAAAGATAAAAACCTTTGCTAAGAGTATTATTGTAATATTGATCGATTGACAGTGACTTATCAAATCACCCAGCAGTGCTATTGCAGAGTTAGCTCCAAGTAAATGTTGCTATTCTTCAGCCATTCCTGAACCTGCGACCAAAAACAAGCTACATATGGGCAGTACCAAAATAAGTGATCTGATGATTCTGTCTCTTCGCAGCAAAATCTGCAGAGCTGGGATGGTTATATCCCCCATATATATAATTTTGTATAATAATTGAAATTGAAAAAACTCTACGTTTTGAATCCGGTGTCGTTGTAATATTTATTGTATTTCAAAAGTTATATTGAATTGTGGTTTGGTTTTCAATATCAATCAACAATAAATATCCAAGCAGAAGACACTCCTTCTAATGTTGATGTTTACATTTATATCCCCCATATATATATATATATAATTTTGTATAATAATTGAAATTGAAAAAACTCTATGTTTTGAATCCAGCGTCGTTTTGTGTATCAGTTCATAACCCATGTGCCATGAAATCGGTACATCAAAAATCTCATCCCAACTATTATGCCAATTGTATGGTGGAGCTGTCCATTTTTGGGTCCTTAAATGAAACTGTTAACTGCATGTGTGACATATCTCCACCAGTCTTATTTAGGATATAATTTAGAAAGATTATACCGTTTAAAAAAAAACACATTCATTATCAATTGGTATATTTGAGTTTAACCATAATATTTGTTGTCATATTTGTTCTGTTTTTTTTCTGGTGGATTCAACTGAAATTGTAAACAGCTTTCTATCGCTTGTTTTAAAAGTAGCAATATTTTGAAGATTATATCATTTTCAAATAACCCGAAAGTCAGAGGATGTAATCTGAATGAAGGGAAAAATTCTGTTTATTTCCGTCTATGATCAAAAATGAACACTAATAGTGGGAAAGTTCACATCAGCCTCTGTTTAGTGGTATGTGTCAGCACACATCACTGTTTGATAGCATCACAACAACGTTTTTTTTAAAAAGCACATCTTTTGTTATTCCAAGAATACCTGTGTTGTTGTCAGGGTTAGCTGCCTCTTAACACAGTGTGTTGGCTAATCACAGCCCACTGGAATAAACGTTGTTTCAACGTAATTTGTCAACATATTGTGACCTGGAATCTAAATGGAAAATACATTTTATTTGAAAAAACTTTTGTTGTGAGGGTGAAATTTCAACCACAGAATTATGCCATCATGGTAACCAAATGTAAATATCGACAAACCTTGTATAATATATGTTAAGAATTTGTACCTTTAAACAACGTCAGATCTTCAATGTTATATCCACTATCAGAAAAAAAACTGTGAGCTGAGCAGCACCTCCTACTGGATAATTGATCTCTTCAGTTACCCTTTGGTCTCCCATCCAGGGTTTTAACCAAGCCCAGCTCTGCTTAGCTATGATATTACCCACTAGTGACAGGTATTAATTCAACGTTTATTCCACATTGGTTCAATGTAATTTCATTGAATGATGTGGAAACCATGTCAATTCAACCAGTATGTGCCCAGTGGGTTGTCACTGACTATTACCAATGTGCTAGCGTGAGGATTATTGTTGAGAGATCGCCACTTTAAAAGTAAATAGATTCGCTCACTGTTGCTATCGAAATCATTCCGAAGGGTAGGTAACAGAGAAAATGAAATGTGACTTCCAGACTTGGAATTGTATCAACTCGCCGCCCAAGGCTTTTACTTGTGACATATAGTTAAATACACTAAAGAGGAACAATGGGTATTTAATGAAGATGCGCATGATCATCCCCAGAATGTTTTCATGTGTCTATTTTCAAAGGATAAAGCTAAGAACATGAATAACTTCATAGTTAAGAACACTATAACAACATGGAAGAAAATCCAACATATTGTACAAGTACCAATATCACTCCCTAAACATAACCCTATGGAACAATCCTTGGATAGCTTTTCCGAATTCACCCATAATTTTGGTAATAGGAAATTAATTTATTTCCATGAGAGCATTAATAAGCCATTTTGGATTGACCAATGTAGATATTTTCAAAATACATGCAACTTAAAGAAATAGGAAAAAGCTACTTAAAAGTGTTATATCCCGAAATGTCAATTTGAAATCTTTCGGACATCAGAGCAATCTTAAAGGAATCCTATTTGAGTCAGAAAAGGATATTAATATGATAGGTAAGCTATACAAAATCTTGCAGAGAGCCTATTCAACTGACTATCTCTTAGAAACAAGTGCGTGGGCAACAGAGAGAAACAAAATGGAGGAGTTTGAGGCCATATGGCAGATAATAATGCGGGCACTAGAGATGTGAGCATGTGGGTCTGGGCAGGTGTGATGTTAATATTTGTGTGATGTTGTCGTTTGTATGTTATGTGTTGTAAAAAAAACTAATAAAAATAATCTTATCAAAAATAAAGAAATGTGACCATACCTTATCACTCATATATAATCAATTATGCTATTTAGGCCTATATAGCATTTGCAAAGTCATCAACAGCTATTGTTTCACTTCAATCCTGAATTCAACAAAAAATAGGCAAACATAGGCAATACAATAGGCCTAGGGTTTCAAGCTTTGGTTGATTTAAATGTAAATATCAACATTAGAAGGAGTGTCTTCTGCTTGGATATTTATTGTTGATTGATATTGAAAACCAAACACAATTCAATATAACTTTTGAAATACAATAAATAGCATATTAACTTGTCAAAAAGGTACCAAATGATATGTTGGTCTCACATCTCCAACTCAACCAAAAAGTTAAATAATGGGATAAAGCCATTGCCTCAGACAGAACTATCTAAGCAGTAGATACCTTTTTCAGTTATTTTTTTATTTCACCTTTATTTAACCAGGTAGGCCAGTTGAGAACAAGTTCTTATTTACAACTGCGACCTGGCCAAGATAAAGCAAAGCAGTTCGACACATACAACAACACAGAGTTACATATGGAATAAACAAATATACAGTCAATAATACAGTAGAAAAAGTCTGTATACGGTGTGTGCAAATGAGGTAGGATAAGGGAGGTAAGGCAATAAATAGGCCATGGTGGGGAAGTAATTACAATATAGCAATTTGACACTGGAATGGTAGATGTGCAGAAGATGAATGTTCAAGTAGAGATACTGGGGTGCAAAGGAGCAAGATAAATAAATAAATACAGTATGGGGATGAGGTAGTTGGATGAGCTATTTACAGATGGGCTATGTACAGGTGCAGTGATCTGTGAGCTGCTTTGACAGCTGGTGCTTAAAGCTAGTGAGGGAGATATGAGTCTCCAGCTTCAGTGATGTTTGCAGTTCGTTCCAGTCATTGCCAGCAGAGAACTGGAAGGAAAGGCGGGGCTTTACCTTCCAGAGACTTGTAGATGACCTGGAGCCAGTGGGTTTGGCGGCGAGTATGAAGCGAGGGCCAGCCAATGAGAGCGTACAGGTTGCAGTGATGGGTAGTATATGGGGCTTTGGTGACAAGACGGATGGCACTGTGATAGACTGCATCCAATTTGTTGAGTAGAGTGTTGGAGGCTATTTTGTAAATGTCATCGCCAAAGTCGAGGATCGGTAGGATGGTCAGTTTTACGAGGGTATGTTTGGCAGCATGAGTGAAGGATGCTTTGTTGTGACCTATCCTTTAAAACGTTGATATTTGGCTGTGTTGTCAACCAAACACAATTCAATATTACTAAATAACCTGAAGTTAAGCCTATCTTACAAACTAATGTTCAACCCTACAATGAGCAACACATCCATGGCCACATTTTGAAGTTACTGTAACTATACATGTGTTATTATGTACTCATATAAAGCATGAATGTTCAAGATAGCATGCATAGGTCATCACAGGTCACAACTGTTGTAATAATCTGTGCAGAATCTCAAACAGCATTGATCAATTAGACCATGTATACTGAACAAAAATATAAACACAACATGCAACAATTTCAAAGATTTTACTGAGTTACAGTTCATATTAGGAAATCAGTCAATTAAAATAACTTCATTAGCTCCTAATCTGTGGACTTCACATGACTGGGCAGGGGTGCAGCCATGACTAGGCCCACCCACTTGGGAGCAAGTCCCAACCAAACAGAATTATTTTTTTCTCCACGAAAGTGCTTTATTACAGACATAAATACTCCTCACTAACAGCTCACTAACAGGGATGTAAACAAATTTGTGCACAACATTTGTGAGAAATAAGCTTTTTGTGCTTAAGGAAAATGTTGGGATTTTTTATTTCAGCTCATGAAACATTTTACATGTTGCGTTTATGTTTTTGTTCAGTGTACTTTTGTAATCTTAACTGCAATCCAGGTCATTTGTCTCTGCTATTATATGAAGTGCATTGAAAACACATTAGACAGTTTTATAAATAAAAACAATATATGACATTGTAGTCCCATTTTAACTTTGCTGTGCTTTAAAATGGAACCCAGTTAGGCACTGAACAAGAATAAATTGAACCCATCACTCACTCTCTCTCTGACTGTTTCTCTCTTTGTTCTTCCCCTCCCTTTTCTCACTCTCTCTTTTTATCTTAATTCTTCTTATTCTCTCTTTCCACCTCTCTCTCTCCCTTATTCGAAAACGTAGTTGTTGTGCTATCATGTGAGTGCTATTCATATTCCTCACTGCAGGTCAGAGACAGACTGAGGGCCGGGACATTCCTTTGTCCAGCGGGTGATTCGCTGGTTTGTTGTCATAGCCCGCTGGGACTTAATTTGTGATGTTCACCTCTACTGTGATTTTTTTCATTGCCTTAGTGTGAGGATTGAACAGACATGTCTTGTTACTGTATTCACAATGAAGTTCATTCTGCTGAAGACCTCTGACTCTTACCATAAAGCAGAAATCTAGTCAATGTCGGTCTAAAACCCTTTGTTACCAAATCTGTTTGTGAATTATTTTTTCAATATATCATGTACTATTTCCCATAAACGTCAAAACACATATATTTTTGCAACAAAAATACTAATATTTTGCTGTTTTTACAGGTATATTAATAATGGGTGTTGAATGTAATTGTGATACCATAGGAGTACAATACTGTGTAAATGGGCTTTGTATACACTGAGTGTACAAAAATGTTACAATAATTGCTCTTTCCATGACATTAACTGACCAGGTGAATCCAAGTGATCCCTTATTGATGTCACCTGTTAAATCCACTTCAAACAGTGTATATTAAGGGGAGGAGACAGGTTAAAGAAGGTTTTTTAAAGCCTTGAGACAATTGAGACATGGATTGTGTACGTGTGAAACAAAATATTTAAGTGCCTTTGAATGAGGTATGGTAGAAGGTGCAAAGCACAATGGTTTGAGTGTGTAAAGAACTGCAACGCTACTGGATTTTTCATGCTGAACATTTTCCTGTGTGTATCAAGAATGGTCCACCACCCACAGGACATCCATCCATTTTCACACAACTGTGGGAAGCAATGGAGTCAACATGGGCAAGTATCCCTGTGGAACGCTTTTGACACCTTGTAGAGTCCATGCCCTGACAAATTGAGACTATTCTCAGGGCAAACGAGGGGGTAGAACTCAATATTTGGGAGGTGTTCCTAATTTTTTGTACACTCAGTGTATATGAGGCACCTGACATGCCTCTAACTGTTGCCTTATTTTCGCCAACGGGAAGCAAGATCAACTCTCTGACTTCTGTTTTCCTTTCTGGGAGTGAAAAAACTCCACTGCATTGGTTTCTTCATTCTATCCTGCCTTCCTATGAATCAGTGTAAATGAAACGTAAACTGGCTCTTGCCATGCCAAGGCTTAGCATCAATATAGCCCTGCGTCTGGAACGAAAACCTCCGTCTCACAAACAATTTCCATTATTAATGATCTCCAGCAAACAACCGCCAACGCATCCCAGCAGCAGTGCTGTTCTCACCTAACCTCTCTCCCCCGACAGAGAGAGGGAGACAAAGAATGAGAGAGTTCGAGAGAGACAGAGAGAGAGGCAAAGAGAGAGAGAGTAAGAGATATAGAGAGGTAGACAAAGAAATACAAGTGAGAGAGATGGAGAGGGAGAAATGGAGAGGTTTGAGTAGGAAGAAAGGAGATATAGCGAGAAAGATGGAGCTAGGAGGAAGACAGGAGAGACAGGAGAGAGTGTGGAGGAGGGAGAGAAAAGATAAATAGAGGAAGTTAGGAAGAAGACAGGTGGTGGCAAAAAAAAGACAAGAGACAGAGATATAATCCAGCCATTGTTATTCCACACACACTCTCAGTGCGAATCTAGGATAATTGGAAAGGGAGAAACAAGCGGGAGAGGTGAATACGTTGTGTCCCTTAATGAATTAACTTCCTCTGAAAAAAACTTGACATGCAAATCAAGAGAGGGAATGAATCAGTCATCCCACTGGGCACACACACTGGTTGAATCAACGTTGTTTCCACGTCAATGAAATGACGTGGAATAGACATTGAATTGACATCTGTGCCCAGTGGGATCTGGAGAGAGAGAGCGATTAGACAGAGAGCGATAAAGAAGAGACCGTGGGAGAAAGACAGTAGGCAGAGATAAAGAAGAGAAACAGAGAGGCAGAGAAGGCAGCGATAAAGAAGAGAGAGAAATGGGAAGAATGACAGTAAAGATAAAATAAAATAACTTTTGCTAGACAATTAAAGACAGTTCATCGTCAGATTTGATTAACTTTGGCTGATTCACTGTGACTTGAGTGTACCTTCAAGAGGAAGCCTCATGTAACCTCATATAGACAGACAGATGATGTACTGAATCTGTGTGGAGAGGCATCCATAAAGCCTACAGTGTTTGACAGAGGATCCCTTGTCACCAACCTTGTTTGGGCAGTAATGCTCTATATCCTTGGCATTCATTTATAATCAATGTCTATCATATTATTCAATCACTATTTAAGCATTGTAAAATTACCGTGGAAGTTGTTGCTACCCATTGTCATCAGACAGGGAGTTCGTCTGGGTTATTAGTGGTCTGTTTTAATTGCCATTACCGGTGGAGAATACCCAGTGCCCCTGCTTGCCAAGCTCCTCAGAGTCAGAATACCAAGCCCAGCTCTAATTAGCCAAATATTTTTCTAATTTACTCTATGAGCTGGATGAGGTCCTATGATACTGAACGCACCCATTCCAGCACCTGCCTAGTTAACACATAGATCAACCACACATATCCTAGCCCTTATGGCCAATTACCAGACGAGCTGAAAGGTGCCATAATGTGTAGCCTTCCTGTATGCATGTGACTTCCGAGAAGAGGTCTCGACCTTTAATGGCACCGAGGGATGTCTTGACAGGCACAGGAAAGAGTGCACTTGACCTATGACTGCAGGGTCTCTGGTGTGAGCATTTCTCTGGCTTTCCCCACTGACTTGTTTGACATGCACAAAATGTAGAATCATGATTATGACAGTAAATGTAGATATTACTTTCATTTACCCTTCAAAAAATAAGAAATGATTATTATTTATTATTTGAAATATACATCTCTAACTGATAGTAAATGCAGCTATATATATATATATATATATATATATATATATATATATATATATATATATATATATATATATATATATATATATATATATACAGTGGGGGGGAAAAGTATTTAGTCAGCCACCAATTGTGCAAGTTCTCCCACTTAAAAAGATGAGAGAGGCCTGTAATTTTCATCATAGGTACACATCAACTATGACAGACAAAATGAGAAAAAAAATCCAGAAAATCACATTGTAGGATTTCACATTACAGGCCTCTCTCATCTTTTTAAGTGGGAGAACTTGCACAATTGGTGGCTGACTAAATACTTTTTTCCCCCACTGTATATATATATATATATATATATATATATATATATATATATAAAATATATATATTTTAAAAACCCTGCATTTACTGTCAGTTAGAGAGGTATATTTCATTGTCTTCTACAGCGCCTATCATAAGTACTCACCCCGCTTGGATATCTTCACATTTTATTGTTACAAAGTGCGATTAAAATGGATTTAATTGTCATTTTTTTTGCCATCGATCTACAGGGAATACTCTGTAATGTCAAAGTCAAAGAAAAATTACAAATGTAAAAAGATTAATGAAAATAAAACACTAAAATACCTTGATTAGATAAATCTACTCACCCCCCTGAGTTAATATATGTTAGAAACACCTTTGACAGCGATTACAGCTGTGAGTCTTCTTATGTAAGTCTCTAAAGCCTTGTTCACACTGCAGGCCGTAATGCTCAAATCAGTTTTGTTGTTTTAAATCAGTTTTGGAATACTGACTGTCCAAACAGCAAGTTACAAGTGACCAAATAAAATGTGTGTGTTCAGACAGCAGTCATTTTCTGACATGGCTATGCTAGTTGTCGTAGTAATGTCGGGTGCGTGCGCAGTGGTGTAGGCTGATTGGTGGTGGTGATTGCGCTTCCTAGCACTCAGAAGTTAAGTAGCAAGCTAAAGCGACAACAATGCCTGCTATGGATGTTGCCTAGTTGCTTTGAATGTTCAAAATCATAGTGTAAGAACAAATTTAAAGCCTCAAAGGGTAAGATTACCCAAACTTCAAAACAAGTCCTTATTGGCTAGCCACAGCAGTCAACTAGCTAGCTAGCTGTTTAGTTTTCTAGCACATTCATGAATTTGTTTGTAAACAATTAACAAAATAGTTAGCTACAACGTGTTATTGTCAAACTGTCAACATAGCAGATTGGAAGCAACAAGATATGCCAAATAACAATCTAAAAACCACTTGAGGACAAATAAATCAGCTGTGACTGTTTCAACACAAATCGCATGGCCAGGAATTGGATTTGTATGAAATGATGCTTGAAGTATCTGATTATATGTGCTTTTTGGCTGTTCAGACTGCAGGAAAAAGATTTGAATCAGATATGCAAACAAATAGGATTTGAGTCACTTCAAACTGCCAATGTGAACAAGGCTTACTGTAAGAGCTTTGCACACCTGGATTGTGCAATATTTGTCCATTATTCTTTTCAAAATTCTTCAAGCTCTCAAAGTGTTGGGGATGAACTTGGCCACTCAGGAACATTAACTGTCTTCTTGGTAAGCAACTCCAGTGTAGATTTGGCCTTAGGTTGTTGGTTATTGTCCTTCTGAAAGGTGAATTCCTCTCCCAGTATCTGGTGTAAAATAGACTGACGCAGGTTTCCTCTAGGAATTTTTCATGCTTAGCTCCATCCCATTTCTTTTTATCCTTATAAACTCCCCAGTTTTTGCCGATGTCAAGCATACCCATAGCATGATGAAGCCACCACCATCCTTGAAAATAAGGAGGCAGAGATTGGTGCCAAACATAACATTTTGCATTTAGGCCATGTTTTTTCCCCCCAGTATTACTTTAGTGCCTTGTTGGCACTATTTTTTTGTTTTGTATATTTTTAGGTCACTATTGTGGAGTCACTACAATGTTATTGATCCATCCTCAGTTCTCTCCCATCATAGCCATTGAACTCTGTATCTGTTTTAAAATCGCCAATGGCCTCATGGTGACAGCCCTGAGCAGTTTCCTTCCTGTCCTGCAGCTCAGTTCAGAAGGATGACTGTATCTTTGATGTGTCTGGGTGGTTTAATACATAATCCACACCATCATTATTAACTTGACCATGCTTAAAGAGATATTCAATGTCTGATTTGTTATTGTTACCCATCTACCAATCACTGCCCTTCTTTATTAGGCGTCCTGGTCTTTGTAGTTGAATCTGTGCGTGAAATTCACCACTTGGCTGAGGGACCTTTCAGATGTTTTATGTATGAGGGACAGAGGAGGGGGTAGTCATTAAAAAATCATGTCAACCCCTATTATTTAACATGGAGGGAGTCCATGTAACGTATGTAATTTGTTAAGCCACATTTTACTCCTGAACTAATATAGGCTTGCCTAAACGATGGGGGTGATTGAATACTTCATGCAACAACTGTATTTTAGTTATTCAATTTTATTTGTATTTTGTGTAAGACAATGACCAAAAAAAATCACAATTAAATCTATTTCAACAGAATTGGAAAAAATCCTAGGTGGTGAATACTTATGATACCTACTATATCTATATTTTAGTGGCAGATTGAGGAGTCTACAGCTACATCTGTCTGTCACTCCCTGATGGGTGTGAACTTTTCCACTCATGCCACAAGACCAGCTGAAGACCACCTGTCAAGACCTGACGGTTAGGTAAGTGTTTGTGTGCATAATAATATATGTGTGTGTGTGTGTGTGTGTATGTTTTTCAGCCTAAGCCACAAAGCAAGCGACACCTGCTTCTACTTAGTCCACAAAGACATATTATTCGGTGGGCTAATAGAATGATTACACAGCTAAACAAAGTCAAATAAACACTTGGTCTGGAATGTACTATTTCCATTACCCAACGCCTCATCATAAGCTTATATACAGTGCACAGTGTACATTCTGCCAAGTGGCTAATTGCTAATGTGAGAGAGCTCTGACGAAGGTAGGAACCGGCAGGGCAGCTGACCTTGTACAAAAGGAGATGACGATAGTACCGCATCACGCAATCGCCACAAAGCAGCACGCAGAGCAGCATGTGTGTGTGTGGGCCCTGATGGTCTTTCCCTTTTAAAAGGACATTAGATCTGATGGTAATGGTATCTCCAAGCTTTCCATCTTTTCTCCAGTACTGCCACATAAATAGTAGCCAGGCAGCCACAGAGCACAGTCCATTAGGAAAGTAAACAGCAGGTATTTTTCATAGGCAAGAATCAAGGGTCAACATTGCTAAACCAGACTCCTGGGATACAGTCTGTGATGGTGCTGTAAGTATGATGATAAGACAGGCTTTTAACACCACTGATAAACATGTGGATGGAAGGAATAGAAAGGTGAAATGGAAAGTTAGAAAGTGGATAGAGGCGAGAAAGACGTGAGCAAGGTAAATAACATCTATTTGCATTTCAGCTGTGAGAAAAATTATAATACAATGTGATAGTGTATGTGCCACCAGTCAAACATTGTGCCTCACGTAGCTACATCTGAGGAGCTGTCACCACTTTGATTTCATACACGCCTTGAAAGATCTTTCGTTGCTGTAGGTGTGTGAGTGTGTGTGTTTGTGTGTGTAAGTGTGTGTGTGCAACTGTGTGTTTTTCCATGGCATGGTGTCCCCTGGCTTTCTCTGATTCCTCATGGTCCCATTGTGGGTTCAGCCTCCAGTCACCACGCTCTGTCCATCTGTCCATGGGTCTGATGGAAACGAGAGACAGAAGGTGCACTAACAGTAGAGGCTCTTAGCAGAGAGGTGAGAACATACACACTGATCCCCTCTGGATTACTGCTGGTCACTGTCTCTCTGTGACTCAGGGCCTGTCTGCCCTGGATGGTAGCAAACACAATAAGCTCTCCAATGTATATAGTGGCTTTTTATATTACCTTTTCTCTTCATTTCAGTCATATACAGTGCCTTCGGGAAGTATTCAGACACATTGACTTTTTCCATATTTTGTTACATTAGTCTTATTCAAAACATTATTATTTTCCTCATCAATCTACACACAATACCCTATAATGACACCAAAAAAATCAAAATAAACAGAAATACCTTATTTACAAGTATTCAGACTCTTTTCTATGAGATTCGAAATTGAGCTCAGGTGCATCCTCTTTCAATTGATCATCCTTGAGATGTTTCTACAACTTGATTGGAATCCACCTGTGGTAAATTCAATTGATTGGACATGATTTGGAAAGGCACACACCTGTCTATTTAAGGTCCCACATATGACAGTGCATGTCAGAGCAAAAACCAAGCCATGAGGTCGAAGGAATTGTCCGTAGAGCTCCGAGACAGGATTGTGTCGAGGCACAGATCTGGGGAAGGGTACCAAAGCATTTCTGCAGCATTGAAGGTCGCTTCTTCCATATTTCTTAAATGGAAGAAGTTTGGAACCACCAAGACTCTTCCTAGAGCTGGCCACCCAGCCAAACTGAGCAATTGGGGGAGAAAGGCCTTGGTCAGGGAGGTGACCAAAAACCAGATGGTTACTGACAGCGCTCCAGAGTTCCTCTGTGGAGATGGTAGAACCTTCCAGAAGGACAACCATCTCTGCAGCATTCCACCAATCAGGCCTTTATGGTACAGAGGCCAGACAGAAGCCACTCCTCAGTAAAAAGAAAGGCACCTAAAGGACTCTCAGACCATGAGAAACAAGATTCTCTGGTCTGATGAAAGCTAAATTGAACTCTTTGGCCTGAATGCCAAGCGTCACATCTGGAGGAAACCTGGCACCATCCTTACGGTGAAGCATGGTGGTGGCAGCATCATGCTGTGGGGATGTTTTTCAGTGGCAGGGACTGGGAAACTAGTCAGGATCGAGGGCAAGATGAACGGAGCAAAGTACAGAGAGATCCGTGATGAAAACGTCCTCCAGAGTGCTTAGGACCTCAGATTAGGGCGAAGCTTCACCTTCTAACCGGACAATGACCCTAAGCACACAGCCAAAAACAATGCAGGAGTGGCTTTGGGACAAGTCTCTGAATGTCCTTGAGTGGCCCAGTCAGAATCCGGACTTGAACCCGATCGAACACCTCTGGAGAGACCTGAAAATAGCTGTGCAGCGAAGCTCCCCATCTAACCTGACAGAGCTTGAGAGGATCTGCGGAGAACAATGGGAGAAACTCCCTAAATACAGGTGTGCCAAGCTTGTAGCGTCATACCCAAGAAGACTCGAGGCTGTGTTGCTGCCAAAGGTGCTTAAACAAAGTACTGAGTAAATGGTCTGAATGTAAATGTGATATTAAAAACATATATAAATTAGCAACATTATCTAAAAACCTGTTTTTGCTTCGCCATTATGGGGTATTGTGTGTAGATTGATGAGGGAAAATGTGAAAAAAGTCAACGGGTCTGAATACTTTCCGAATCCACTTTATTTAGTGCTATTGAACTGATACCACTGTAAAAGATTTACCTATCGATTATAGGTGTTTTGGCCATGGTTTTCAAATTACTTATAGTCTTACATTTCTGTGTGGAGAATGTTTGCCAGTCTCCCAGGCTGCAATTTATTGGCCTTTTGTAATGTTGCCTTGATTTAATATAATAGATCCTGCAATGTTCAGAAAAACAAGCAACAGAGAAAATAAACCAACAATGAACTCTATTTGGTATAGTCTATTTGGTGTAGTCTATTCGGTATATTCTGTCTAATATTTGTTAGATAATCTATCCAATAGACCATTTAAGATTCATCGTCCCCTTGTTAAACGGACACACAAACACAGAGGGTTATAGTGGCACTCCAAACAAACCCTACATTATCCATTACGAGGAGGCCAATAAAATGAGGGTCTGGATTGTGTCTGGATATGTTGAATAAGAATCCCATTGCTCAATCCCTGGCTGAGATGGGGAAGGACACACAAACCAATCAATACAAGGACCATTAGGCTTAAACCCAGCTCATCCATAAACTGCCATGCAGAAGACTGTAAATGGGCAACAGAATACCCAGGGACACACAGATAGGATCCTGGTTTACTCATACAGTTGGAACAGGAGGGGTTTGGTGATGGTATTGTGATATATAGTATTCTATAGGGCACTTCAATATTTGGGTTTCTATTTTAACAAACCTAAAGCAATGGTAAATATTAGCGCTGGCGATAGCGCTATACGCTCAGAGGTGTGTCAGAAATATTTTTGCTATTTTCACATGGAGGCAATAGAAATAGCTGGCGGTGGCGCAAAAGGGCTGCGTTTTTGATGCATAAATGAGTTGTCTAAGGCTTGGCACTTCAGTGGCCAATCAGAATATGCTCCATGGCTAAATATGTGGTTGTTCAAGTTGTGTATTTCAGTTTTTTTTTTTATATCAATGCCAATTCAAATGCTATTCTGTAACAAATAGCCTACAGAAGCAAAATAACAAAATGTAGGCCTATCCTATATTTGCTAAATATGTTAAACATGTTTGCAGTCCACATTGTTCTAAGTAGGCTAATTGCATGGCCTCAATCTGAAGATTTTTTTTTTTAAACATAGCATTAGCATTGATAGGCCTGTAGGCCTATAGTCCTACTATAAATTGCATTATGTCTGAGCTATGCCACACTTTGTCAATGCGTACAATTACATTCACTATTGATAAGACCTAAAAAAGATGGTGAATTAAACAACTTGTTTTAAAAAGACTGTCTAAATACAGACACAGCACAGGAGGTTGCTGAGTGGAGGACAGCTCATAATAATGGCTGGAACGGAGTGAATGGAATGGCATCAAACATGGAAACCAAATTCTCAAAGATGCTAATAAAACCTTGACGACCTTGTACCTAGCAGGTGGGGATTCTGGTGGGGTGACAGTGCTGGCAACACTAGCTGCAGTAACCCATGGGGAGGGGGTCACATTTGGACAATCAGAGAGGGGGCATATTATTGTGGCCCTGGTTTCACAAAATAATCAAAGGTCTGACAGCACAGAGATGCTTGGGGAAATGGTCACAAGGTGGGACCAGCAGTGTTTCAGGTGATATGGGTGTATCTGATCTCACCTTGGACTTGACAGTGGTTAATCAGATCTCCCCATTTTTGCATGCCTTCTCAAACAGCTGCAACTGTACAGTATATGCGTTCGTAAATCAAGTCCTTTCTTGAGTTGGACTCAGGGACAGAACAACTGTTGAGCATCTGAGCTTATTGTTGTTTGTGGGGCAAAGGGGTTGTCTGTGTGTGTGTGTGTGTGTGTGTGTGTGTGTGTGTGTGTGTGTGTGTGTGTGTGTGTGTGTGTGTGTGTGTGTGTGTGTGTGTGTGTGTGTCTCCATCCCACATCTGTTTCTAGGGGGCAATGATGATAGGGACAATTTTTTATTTTTTTTATTTGTTTATTTCACCTTTATTTAACCAGGTAGGCCAGTTGAGAACAAGTTCTCATTTACAACTGCGACCTGGCCAAGATAAAGCAAAGCAGTGCGACACAAACAACAACACAGAGTTACACATGGAATAAACAAGCATACAGTCAATAACACAATAGAAATAATAATAATAATAAGTCTATATACAGTGTGTGCAAATGGCGTGAGGAGGTAAGGCAATAAACAGGCCATAGTAGCGAAGTAATTACAATTTAGCAAATTAACACTGGAGTGATCGATGTGCAGATGATGATGTGCAAGTAGAAATACTGGTGTGCAAAAGAGCAGAAAAGTAAATAAAAAAAAACAATATGGGGATGAGGTAGGTAGATTGGATGGGCTATTTACAGATGGGCTGTGTACAGCTGCAGCGATTGGTTAGCTTCTCAGATAGCTGATGGTTAAAGTTAGTGAGGGAAATATAAGTCTCCAACTTCAGAAATGTTTGCAATTCGTTCCAGTTATTGGCAGCAGAGAACTGGAAGGAAAGGCGGCCAAAGGGGGTGTTGGCTTTGGGGATGACCAGTGAGATATACCTGCTGGAGTGCGTGCTACGTGTGGGTGTTGTTATCGTGACCAGTGAGCGGAGCTTTACGGAGCTTTACCTAGCAAAGACTTATAGATGACCTGGAGCCAGTGGGTCTGGCGACGAATATGTAGCGAGGGCCAGCCGACGAGAGCATACAGGTCGCAGTGGTGGGTGGTATATGGGGCTTTGGTGACAAAACGGATAGGATATAGAATGAATCATAATAATTCTTTGCTAAAATAATAATTGCTTGCCAAAAATTAATGCAATCCTGGTTATAGGTAACAATCATTTGCACGAACTGCCTACATTATTAGGCATATTATTTGTTTATTATGGAATTTATTTTATATATATTTTTTTTAATAGCTATATATAATGCAAATTGAGGTGAGGGCGATGGAGATGCTTTTGGCAGTTTATCTGCTTCTGTTCTGTGGGTGGCACTGTGTTTACAAACATGTATTATGATAAATAGATTTGAAACTTGTGTCTCATTACGGTAAATGGTGAAATAAGTATAGCCACTTGTAATTGTAATGGCTTAGCAGATAATAAGAAAAAAACATCAGTATTTACCTGGCTAAAAGAGAAGGAATATAAAATCTATTGTTTACAGGAAACTCATTCAACAATTTTAGATGAAGTTGTGTGGAAAAAGGACTGGGGGGGGGCAAAATACATTTCTCCCATGGGCAAAGCAATTCTAAAGGGGTGATGATATTAATTAACAGCAATTTTTATCCGAATGTGCAAATTGTCCGAACAGATCCTCAAGGTCTTACATTATTTTAAATATGTTATTGGACCATAAACAGATATGGCTCATTAACCTATATGGTCCAAATAATAATGATCCATGCATCTTTGAAAATATATATAACAATTTATCAACCCTACAAGCAACAAAATACTATTGTTATAGTGGGAGATTATACATGGATGAGGCTCAATCAAGCTCTTCGTCTTGACTACTTTCTTATGTCATTCTCTCTGGCACCAAAAGTTTAAAAAGTGTTGATAGGGGACAGAATGTGGTCAGTCAATCAAATAATTGGCATATGTATTACTCATACAGAATTTCCACGTGGGCAAGGAATTTAATCAAAGCCTAAAATAATTTATAACTTACTTTTTCCGACATAACATAGGTACAGAGGATCCCCTTATTGTATAGGACACTTGTAAATGTTCCTTTAGAGACCATGCAATTCAGTACTCATCTCAAAAACAAAAGCATTTTAGGTCAAAAGAGTCCATATTAACAAAGGAAATGGAAGGACTAACAGTACAGATACTGTAGATAGCAATACAAACTGTACCATAGAGGCGCAGAATAAGTTAGAGGAATTTTTTTTTTTTTTATTACAAAAAACGGAAACAGAAAAGTATTTTTTTGTTCTCAATTTTTGCATATAAACGAAAAGGAAACACTTCATATTTCAATTTTTACAAGTGGGTGGGGTTAAATGTTGAATGCCTGTCATTGGCCAAATGAACAGCCAACACTTCCTGTCCCTTCAAAATAAGAGTTCAACCTTCTAACGTCGTTCATCTACCATCTATTAAGTTATCTATTAATAGCTATTAATTAATCTATTAATTCCAAGATGAAGTGATATTTCTCCATTTCTATTACATATTTAAGATATACTTGTCACAAAAATGTAAGTGTTTCTTGACCCACCCATTAGCGGTGAAATCCTTGCTTTTTCCATCCTTGTTTCCTCCATTCCTCGACTCTCAAGGCGTATTGGAGGAGGAGGTCCGCGGGGAGGAACTTTCAAACTTCTCCCCCAATGTGCTTTGAGAGAGAGGTGAGAAATGAAGGAAACAAGGACAGGAAGGAAGAATTTCAAAGCAAGTGGGTGGGTGGGTAAAATGTAATATAACCATAAAGAAAACATAGTGATACAAAAGTCTGACTGCTAGTACCATTTTTAGACAGGGCCTGAGAGTGTAGCCGTGATATACAGGCCCTGTCTAGACACAACAGTCAAATTCTTGCTACCTCTGTCCTTGTTTCCTTCATTCCTCACCTCCTTCTCAAAGCACATTGGGGGAGAGGATTGAAGTTACCTCCCCTCGGGCCTCTTCCTCTGATGTGCTTTGAAGGAGAGGTGAAGAATGGAGGAAACAAGGACGGCGAAGGCAAGGATTTGACAGCAAGAGGGTGACTAAAATGCAATATCAATATAAAGAAAACATAGTGATACAACCGTGGTACTGCAGGCATTGTTTGAAAAATACGTCTTATTTTGGTTGATATTTGGATTTTGGTTGAAATCTGATTGAACAGTTATCCAAATGCTACTCAATTAACCCTGACATGGAACCCAAACCGGCTGCGCGCGTGCGCCATCGTGCACTTTCGTGCATACATTTATTTTGTCCACGTACACCAAACGTGATCACGACACGCAGGTTAAAATATCAAAACAAACTCTGAACCAATGACATTAATTTGGGGACAGGTCGAAAGCATTAAACATGTATGGCAATTTAGCTAGTTAGCTTGCACTTGCTAGATAATTTGTCCTATTTAGCTAGCTTGCTGTTGCTAGCTAATTCACAAGGTCCTCTACTCTGACAATGAATCCACACATAAAACGGCCAATCGAATCGTTTCTAGTCATCTCTCCTCCTTCCAGGCTTTTTCATCTTTGGACTTATATGGTGATTGCCATCTACACTTTCATAGTATTACCATGACAACCGGCAAAACATTTCGTCTTTCAATCACCCACGTGGGTATAACCAATGAGGAGATGGCACGTGGGTACCTGCTTCTATAAACCAATGAGGAGATGGGAAAGGCAGGACTTGCAGTGCGATCTGCGCCAGAAATAGGAATGACTTCTATTTTAGCCCTTGGCAATGCAGACGCTCGTTGGCAACGCAGACGCTCATTGGCGCACGCGAGCAGTGTGGGTGCAATAATTGAATAACATGGATTTCTACATTTATTTTGCGATGCTCACGCACGCGACGTGTCCGGTCTGGTCAGCATGTTTGGTCCATGTCTGCGCCCCCGCATGCATCTATTTAGCATAATACAAAAATCCCCATAAAAATCTGTCAGTTCAAGCTAGATATATAGCGCATTCGGACCTGTTGACTTTTTCCCCATTTTGTTATTTAAAAAAAAAATCCTCATCAATCTACACACAATACCCCAAAACGATTTTTTGCTCATTCATTAAAATGTCAAAATGAAATCACATTTACATGAGTATTCAGACGCTTTACTCAGTACTTTGTCGAAGCACCTTTGGCAGCGAGCATTCTTGGGTAGGACGCTACAAGCTTGGCACACCTGTAGTTTAGGGAGTTTCTCCCATTCTTCTCTGTAGATCCTCTCAAGCTCTGTCAGGTTGGATGGGGAACGTCGCTGCACAGCTATTTTCAGGTCTCTCCAGAGATGTTCGATCGGGTTCAAGACGGTGCTCAGGCTGGGTCACTCAAGGACATTCAGAGACTCGTCCCAAAGCCATTCCTGTGTTATCTTGGCTGTGTGCTTAGGGTCGTTGTCCTGTTGGAAGGTGAATCTTCGCCCTAGTCTGAGGTCCTGAGCAGGTTTTCATCAAGGATCTCTCTGTACTTTGCTCCATTCATCTTTCCCTCGATCCTGACTAGTCTCCCAGTCCCTGCTGCTGAAAAACATCCCCACAGCATTTTGGCAAACTCCAAACGGGCTGTCATGTGCCTTTTACTGAGGAGTGGCTTCTGTCTGGCCACTCTACCATAAAAGGCCTGATTGGTGGAGAGCTGCAGAGATGGTTGTCCTTCTGGAAGTTTCTCCAATATCCACAGAGGAACTCTGGAGCTCTGTCAGTGACCATCGGGTTCTTGGTCACCTCCCTGACCAAGGCTCTTCTCCCCTGATTGCTCAGTTTGGCCGGGCGGCCAGCTCTAGGAAGAGTCTTGGGGGTTCCAAACTTCTTCCATTTAAAACCTCTTAAGGATCGGACCTTTTTTTCTCAAATTTTTGCCTAAAATTACATACCCAGCTCTAACTGCCTGTAGCTCAGGACCTGAAGCATGGATATGCATATTCTTGATACCATTTGAAAGGAAACACTGAAGTTTGTGGAAATGTGAAATTAATGTAGGAGAATATAACACATTAGATCTGGTAAAAGATAATACAAAGAAAAAAATGTTTTAGATTAACAAGAATTTAAGCTTTCCGCCTTTATCAGATATGTCTATGTCCTGGGAAATGTTCTTGTTACAACCTCATGCTAATCACATTAGCCTACATTAGCTCAACTGTCCCGCGGGGGGCAGACCAATCCTGTAGAGGTTGAATGATGGAGGCCATGGTGTTCTTGGGACCTTCAATGCTGCAGAAATGTTTTGGTACCCTTCCCCAGATATGTGCCTCGACACAATCCTGTCTTGGAGCTCTACGGACAATGCTTTTAACCTCATGGCTTGGTTTTTGCTCTGACATGCATTGTCAACTGTGGGACCTTATATCGACAGATGTGTGCCTTTCTCAATCATGTCCAATGAATTGAATTTACCAAGTATGATCAATGGAAACAGGATGCACCTATAAGCTCAATTTCGAGTTCATAGCAAAGGATCTGAATACTTATGTAAATAAGCACTGCCATAATTACGAGATTTTTTTTTTTTTAATTGCTGTTTTAACTTTGTCATTATGGGGTACTGTTTGTATATTGATAAAAACATTTTTGTAAATAACAAAATGTGGAAAAAGTCAAGAGGACTGAACATTTACGAATGCCCTGTATCTGTTTAATTGCATTGGATGCATCTCAATCCACCCCATCTGCCGATGTAGCACTTTTGCCTATGCGGTGAAAGGTAACAAAGCTAGAGCGGTGTTTGTCAGACCATGATCATCTGTAGCATCCGAACGGTTTGGCCTACAAAACTTTTATGACCCCTCTTTTCTTTATTTGTACTGGTTTCTACATTGTAGAATAATGGTGAAGACATCAAAACTATGAAATAACACATATGGAATCATGTAGTAACCAAAAATCCAAATATATTTTATATTTGAGATTCTTCAAAGTAGCCACCCTTTGCCTTGATGACAGCTTTGCACAGTCTTGGCATTCTCTCAACCAGTTTCATGAGGGAGTCACCTGGAATGCATTTCAATTGACAGGTGTGCCTTGTTAAAAGTTAATTTGTGGAATGTCTTTCATTTTTAATGCGTTTAGCCAAACAGTACTGTTGTGACAAGTTAGGGTTGGAATACAGAAGATAGCCCTATTTGGTATAACACCAAGTCCATATTATGGCAAAAACAGCTCAAATAAGTGTAACGCAGGTCAACTAATGTTGAATACTTATCGTTACTAGTGAGATTCCAGTAACCAATCATATTATACTATATTGCTATTGATATGTTTAAGTT
This sequence comes from Salmo salar, assembly GCF_965601325.2. Taxonomy (NCBI): domain Eukaryota; kingdom Metazoa; phylum Chordata; class Actinopteri; order Salmoniformes; family Salmonidae; genus Salmo; species Salmo salar. The sequence goes on along the minus strand of NC_138308.1, from coordinate 19,534,608 downwards.
GACAGCTATTACAAATCAGCTGCCAGAAGCTGCATGATGAGCAGTTTATTTTGAGCCAATCAAAACTCAATATTCTCTTAGTCCCTCTCCTAACCTCACGTTATACACCAGTCGGCATCAACATCTTTGTTATACACCAGTCAGCGCCAACATGCTGAAAAAGAGCTAGAATGGAACGTGAAGAGCTACCGCCATTCCATGGAGGAAATACAAAGTTTAAAATTGTTGAGAAGTTCTATAAAACTGAACTAAACAGAGACAACTGGATATTAACACTCACGTATCTATACCAATGTGCTGTGAAGGGATTGACGGAAAGATTGACACCAGGATTTGGTGAGTTTTCGTATGGAGAACGAGCTGTAAGCGATTAGGCTAGCTAAGCTATTGCTTGAATTTTGTGCGTGTTCATACTGAACCAAGCATATGCACAAGCCGTTAACATTTAGGCTAGCTCAGCTATCGATCAATTGAAATAGCAAACGTTAGTGATCATGCTAACCATGCATGGCGAACTATTTTAGTTTTCATACTTTTATAAAATGTGATTAGCTAGTATCATAATCCATTTTTGTACACTGTTATGTTTTAGATTACTTTATAAGAAATGACGTGTAGGTGTAAGCACTAGAACTTTTCATTTGCCCGGGCTAGTCTACTGTTCAGTCCACGTGAGCCTGGTGCTGTAGTTGTGTAAAGTCCTTTGCATTGCCCAGGCTAGTTATTGTTCATTCCACATGAGCCTAGTGTTGTAATTAAAGTGTAAAGAATTTTGACAAAGTTTTATTTTCTTAGTCCTGTAAGAGATTAAAGCTAAGCACTATATTAATGGTTATATGAAAGGTACTCATGGTATATATATTGGGTGATCCTGTATGTAAAATAGGTCAGCTTTTTTGAGTATGGATTCAGTTCCAAGAAGGATGGCGAGCCGCCCGAACCCAGGACATTGATAAAAGGATTTGCATGCAAAGATTTATTTTCCTTGGAGGACACTGAATTTGCACTGCCATGCTACGGTGGGGTAGGATTTTTCTTGCAAGACATCATTGCATCATACATTACAGTGAGATTGTTATAAGCACATGCTACACTTAAACACCTTATAGTGTTTATTGATAGGCACAGTCACTCACATTTGATTCCATCTCATATTGGTTTATGTCAGTATTTATGAATTGGTTTGTGTTTTTCTGTGGATTCATGTTTATTGTATTGCTATTGAACTTTGAACATTGAAATCTGAGAGACCCTCAGATTAAGATAGAGTTGGGTGCACCCTAGTAAACTATAGGCAGGATATATGGCCGATATCTAAGTCTATTGTACTATTGATGTATTTCATTCATATTGAGCTCATTGTACAAATTTCACATATCAATATTTTCTCAAGGTGATACATTTTTTGTAAGAATTTTTATTTACAAAATACAAGCCGGCGTTATTTTCCAAAATTATTCAGATGTGCGGTTTTCATTTCTCCCTACTGCTCCAGTAGCAAACCTAACTGGCCCAATAGCGTTTAAGCTTAAACATACAGTAGCCCATAGTGTTAAGCAATTGTTACATAAGCAAAGAGAAACGACAGTCCATCATTACTTTAAGACATGGGCAGTCAATAGAGAAAATTTCAAGAACGTTGAAAAATAAATCAAGTGCTATGATGAAACTAGCTCTCATGAGGACCGCCACAGGAAAGGAAGACCCAGAGTTATCTCTGCTGCAGAAGATAAGTTCATTAGAGTTACCAGCCTCAGAAATTGCAGCCAAAATAAATTCTTCACTGTGTTCAAGTAACAGACACATCTCAACATCAATTGTTCAGAGGAGACTGTGTGAATCAGGCCTTCATGGTCGAATTGCTGCAAAGAAACCACTACTAAAGGACACCAATAAGAAGAAGAGACTTGCTTGGGCCAAGAAACACAAGCAATGGACATTAGACCGGTGGAAATTGGTCCTTTGGTCTGATGAGTCCAAATTTGAGATTTTTGGTTCCAATCGCTGTGTCTTTGTGAAACGCAGAGTAGGTAAATGGATGATCTCCCCATTTGTGGTTCCCACCGTGAAGCATGGAGGAGGAGGTGTGATGGTGTGGGAGTTCTTTGCTGGTGACTGTAATGGGTTAATTATGATGCCATGATAGGTGCCTGTGTTGATAGTGTGTGGTATGATCCCATGTACTGTGTTGTAATGTAGATGTAATATCCTTGGCATGTTAGTGCAGTAAATTGATATGTGTGATTTACAACAGTTAGAATGACTCATAAAAATGACAATTGAACAGGTAAAGAGGTATGCTTAGATAATTTATGCAGAAAAATGTACATATTTTTTACATAGAATTAGGCATAATGATCATGGCTGTAGATTGCAGGCAAAATATGTTTCAGGGGTTTGAAAAATACTATATTCCCCACCACCCCACCTCCATCCTCACATACTTTGTGCCTCCTGTAAAATAATTGGTGCATGACACCTCTGAGTGGGAGCCTGGCAACAATCTCACTGCTGGACAAGGATACGGAGCTAATGGAACTTATACATGGTTTTGACTTAAATTGAACAATTCTGTCTTCTGTTAAGATATCTTAATGGTTTTTGAACGCTTTCCATCAATTTCCATGATTCAGAGGAGTAGGAATTATGTCCCAGCTAATCTAATTATGGATTATATAGAGAAAAACATGAAGGATGCAACAATGTTTAAATGACAATGAAGTCAGTTCTGACATTTTCCATATACATGTGTATTTTTACAATTGAAATATCCATTGCAACAAAGCACAACAGTGGTAATGAACGTTAAAGTGCATTATGTAATATGTAGGTAAATTAGGGTGCACAATACTGACCATGCAGGCTACATTATGATACACCGACATCCTGTTCTGTCTCCCAGTAGGGGTTACAATACACTGGCTTGGCTCGCTCAACCGTTCCACTGGATCATTCACTCTGTATCACTGCCTCTACAAGTAGGCTGGTAAATTAAGTATCAGTCACAGCTACACACCCACTATATATTTACATTTTATCCAGAGCGACTTGCAGGAGCAATTAGGGTTAAGTGCCTTGCTCAAGGGCATATCAACAGATCTTTCACCTAGTCAGCTCTGGGTTTTGAACCAGCAACCTTTTGGTTACTGGCACAATGCTCTTAACTGCTAGGCTACCTTCCTTTCACATACACTTTTGTTTCACCACTTAATTGCCTTACTTAGCCTTGCTGCTCTTGCAGTGGATAATTGGTTGTCATGACAAACACTAGGCCTACACTGAGCCGATACATGTAAAGAATGTTGCAAAACCACCATTGCCAAAAAGGAGCCAAAATACCACTGGAGTGACAGGGCCGATTTCTGATGGAAACATGCCACATCCCCAGAGCTAAATGGATGGAAATGATGAACTATTTCTTTCTGCTCTCCTGTCTCCCCGGTAACCTGTAAATCGATTTGAGGGGGAGCTATGGCGAGCATAAAGGGTAAAACCGAAGCACTATCGTAGCCTTCCCCGCTCCACTCGCAATGAGACAGTCATGTCTAACAGCCCTATCTTTTGACATTCAGACTCATGTCACATATGAAGGGACGGTTTAGATTCAGCGGGAGGGGAGAGTCCACACGCTAGGGAAACTGCCACCTAATGATTGGGGAAAGTGTCAATGCTATCATGCATATTCATGGGTTATTATCACTCTTTAGAAAAAGTAAGTGAGATGTCAATGTATTGGTGCTTCATGTGAGAAGGACTGCCTGGTGGAGTCTTTGAAATATTCTGATCGTTTAGCTTCTCAGTGAACAGCATCTCGAACCTGAAGAAAAACCTGGTGATGAGCATCACATGGCAAATTCATTTCAAATGCTGCTATTTGGATTGACTCTGTTGTGACACATCAGTTTGCTTAGATAATGTACATCAACTCTATTTAGCTCTCTCACTCACTCTCTCTCTCTCTCTCACATACACAGCTGTGTTTTTGTGAAATGTCAGGACTTTTTGGAGTGTAATATTTTTTTCCCCATTACAAATCCTATTTTCCCTAACCCCTAACCCTACACCTAACCCTAACTCTAAACATTAACCTAACCCTAATCCCAAAACCCTAGACCTTAAGCTTAAAATTGCATTTGAACAAATTCAGGACCTGACTTTTCAAGAAAGTTATTGTTTTCTTACCTTTCCAGGACATTAAGAGGAAATGTTAGGACATTGGGGTCCTGATAATGTAGGAAAACATGTGCACATACACACACAAACCCACCCACACACAAACAAACACACACATAACACACTCTAACCTATTCCCCCTCAGGAGACTGAAAGATTTGGCATGGGTCCTCAGATCCACAAAATGTTATACAGCTGCACCATCTAGAGCATCCTGACTAGTTGCATCCCCACCTGGTATGGCAACTGCTCGGCCTACAGAGGGTAGTGCATACGGCCCAGTACATCACTGGGGCCAAGCTTCCTGCCATCCAGGACCTCTATACCAGGCGGTGTTAGAGGAAGGCCATACAAATTGCCAAAGACTCCAGCCACCCTAGTCATAGATTTTTCTCTCGACTACAGCACAGTGGTACCGGAGCGCCAAGTCTAGGTCCAAAAGGCTTCTTATCAGCTTTTACCCTCAAGTCATAAGACTCCTGAACACCTAATCAAATGGCTAACCGGACTATTTGCATTGTTGTTGTCCTCCCCTCCACATTTTTATGCTGCTGCTGCTCTCTGTTTATTATCTATGCATAGTCACTTTACCTCTACCCACATATTACCACAATTGCCTTGACTAACCTCTGCCCCCGCACATTTACTCTGTACCGGTCCCCCCTGTATATAGGCTTGATACTGTTATTTTATTGATGCTATTTAATTATTTATTTTTCTATTTTCTTCTCTTTTTTTGCATTGTTGGTTAAGGGCTTGTAAGTAAGCATATTACTGTTGTATTCGGCACATGTGACAAATACAATTTGATTTGATTTGATTTTGAATAGCCCAGAGAAAACTGCTCTCTGACATTGCTCAGCATGTCTCTGTCAGCTCTTTGCCTGTTCTCTCTGCTCTGTAGTAGGTACCTCTAGTCTAGCTACCTCTGTTCTGATTGCTGAAGCACTGGTTAACATTAGAGGAGAGACTGGTCTGATTCAAAAAGAAACCCACCCTCTATAGGTCTGATTGGGAAGAGATTGACTTGCATTGCCCAAGGTGAAGTGCTATTTAGGTCTGATTCCTACTAAAGTTAACCTCGCTTAAAACTGTATTATTGTGTGATTTTGTCTTTAATAACCAAACAATCAGTGGTCTTGTTTATTAAATTGGAATAGACATTCCCTGAGAATTCCTTGACCACACAGCCATGGCTATTTATTTGAGTAGCTCAGACCATATTAGCTTGGGGTCATGGCAGGTCCATTGTGACACGAAATGGGATTGTGGGGGTGTGAAATGTCAGGCTCAGGTGATCACTGTAGTACAGATCTGGACTGAAGCGTCACGCGGAAATTGTACCAAGAGCCTGAGGTCAATTCACATTTAACCTGCCTGGCTAACCAACTGCCAATGATATCTAAATAATACCATTGTTACTGTAACATATCAGTGTAGAAATATTAGTTGTCAATGTAATTATGCTATCGGATATTGCCAAACACATTAATTTCAACTCAATCCTTACACAAAGGTTTCAACATATTTTGGTGTTGTCCTGAAAATATGATTTCAGTTGCTGACATACTATCTTTTGTGTAGGCAATAGTTTTCGAAGGGGACGTTACCATGGTGATAGTGGTACTGTATAGTAAAGGTCAACTACTGGGATGAGCCGTTCTTCAGACTGCCAGGAATGTATTATATGATGGCTGTTTCCTTTATGTGAATAGACTGTGAACTATAGATACAATAGGTATTTTCATGGCAATCTTCCTCCTGCTTTCTTTATCGTCTCAGGGTCACAGACACCTGACCTCGCTGAGGCGAAAACTTTGTGAGGCTTTCTAAGGCTCAGATACACACACATCATATTTTAACACACTGCATTTATGACAGAGTGCAGAGACAGACAGTTTATTGGTATTTCTCTTATTGTTGTATTCAGGTGGCTTTATCTATGCCTCTGAATATATTGTTCTGTTGCAGTTTTTGTCAGAGATAATTGCGGTATCTACAGTATATATTCACAATATGTACATTTTATGACAACAGCATTACATGAATTTGTGTATCAAATCTCTGAAAGAGAAAAATGTCAGATGTTTTTCTATCTACCAGTTCATCTATTTTTCCATAAAGCCCATCCACCTGATGCTTGTTACACAATCTGCTTCAGACGGAGGTCAAAGACTCTGGAAACGCAAGATCTATCTGGAGCTTGTCAATATTATATTGTGTCTTTTACTCAATACAACCCTTTCCACTGCTGAACAGGTGCAGCCATTTCTCCTCACCTGTCACACACACTGTCCTTCAGGCGAGAGAGGACAGATTACAACAGAGCATGATTACCTCAAACAAAGCACTAAGACCGAGTCCAGTTTTATATACCCCTTCATAGCTTTTCTGATTGATGTACTGTTAATACGGCTGAAATTTACATAATGATTTTATGAAATTCCTATCTTATCACTATAATATTGATTTATTCTCTATTGTTTCCCATTGAATGCACTGTTCCATTGCTCCAGGCAAATGGAGAGCCTATATGGCCAAGTAGCCTCCGGTTGTCATTCAATTGTTCTTACTGTCTTATATTTTCAGCACATTACTTTTGACCTTTGACCCTTTGGTGACCTCATTACTGCTAGCCAGGACGATTGTTGCTGTGTCCCAGAGTTAATGGCTGAATAGCCAACATCTTTAATGGCTGTGAATGGAATGCAGGACAGCCTTCCATTATTGGTCTCTGACTGACTCTGACCCATTTCCTTTTCACGAAGCACTCACCTTTAAACCACACCCCCTGATGCCAGTTCCCTGAATCATTATGGTAACCATAGGGATGATTCATAACAGAAAGACATGGTTGGGAGCAAGGGCTCTTGTCTGAATGCAGTTTATTCAGGTGTGACATAGTTCACTGTTCCACATGGAAACCAATTTGATGGACTAGTATGAGAAAAGGCCACTACACAATTGAAACCCTTAAACACACACACACACACACACACACACACACACACACACACACACACACACACACACACACACACACACACACACACACACACACACACACACACACACACACACATCATAGATGCACTCTAGGTGATAAATCATTACCGTCATGGTGACAGCTATGACGATTCCGAACTCAGGAAAAGGAAAGAAGTGTTAGGTGTTGATGTCACAGAAGATGTGATTTTACATCGAGAAGGGAAACACTTTAAAGGTCTTCACACCCGACAACAAATGGTGCGTAGAATTGCAAAGAAAAGTATGCACAATACTTTATAAACGTGTTGGAAGTGGATAAAAACTATAACGTCCATTTGTACAGTCAATTTATCTAATGTTTTGCACAGTCGATTTCATCTTATTCCAAGCAAGAGTAGCCACATAAAAACTGCAGTTGAAGTTGAAACCATGGTAATAACATGACAGCATCAACAATGCCATCTGTGTGTCTCCAAAATGAGTGTGAAAAGGTCAAAGAAACATTAGCCAACACAGTTTAACAGGCACACACACGCACGCACACACATTCACACACCAGTTTCACGTTTTGGGGAAGCTCTTTTTTTCCACCATAAAAATTCACCTTTATAATAAAGCATTGAATGCATCGATCGTGGCATTTGCAGACTAATGTAAGCCTACTATACCTAATGTGATGAGTAGATTGGATAATCATAATTTAGGCTATTAATATAGCTCAATATAATCACTGTGTGTGGCTGAGTGTGTAGTGGCATAGGCCTATAGGCCATATCAGAGATGTTTCTTCTCTTTCCTTTGCACAGGAAAAAATGTGGCCTTTGATAAACACGTCATGCAATTCTACTACACTTTATATGACTGGAGACATTACCAGAATACTTTTTTTATGCAACAAATCACAGGGTAGCCTAGGCTTACTCTGTTGTCACTGACAAACAGATCAATAAAAATCCAACCATCTACTCCAGGTCCACGAAAAGGGGAGACACAAATTGTACAATATGACCTCCATCTAGCCTGGTGGAGGACATTATTATCAAAAAAAACTCTCCAGTGGCACTGACCCAATGATCATTTGTTGAGAACTTTATTCATAAGAGGAGGGAACATTTATGGACATTACAGCATAGGACAAATGCCTCAATGGGATAGGACAACCTGCTGTGTTGACTATTGGTTGTTCCAGCCCAGCAATAGATTACATTTTTATATAACACTAAAACTCCTAAATTAATTAAACACAACCAAACAATCAAGAGCCCTGATGGTATAGGTGTCCTGAAGGAGTGATATTTTACATCAGGTGTGATTTTCATTTGTTTATGTACTGTATGTTCGTTCACCAGCTGACCTCTATCAAGACACCGATGTTGACTGGATTCCCATTGTAAAGATGAACAATGCTGCAGCAGCATCAGTTTCTACTTCTACTACTTTGTCCAAGTTTAAACACTTCACTTCGAAGAATCAACACTTTATTTCATATCATTTCAAAGTGTATGGTAACTCATATGTAAAGTTTTGACATTTTAGTAACAAGTAGCTAGGCTATTATTACTAAAGCATCATTTCAGGTGAACAAAAAAAAGGCAATACCAGAGGTGGCCAACCTCACTCCACTGATCACTAATTTAGTTGGAGTGACCAGGCCTATAGAGCGCCCATCCAGCGCTCTAACATCCATGGGAATGGAGAGGGGTTGAGTGGGGATGCCCAGCTCAGATACCAGGGTAACGTCCATAAGACTCACATTGGCCCCCAAGTCGATGAGTACCTGGAGAGACTTGGACTGGTCGCCCCACAGCAGGATGGCATGGAGAGGGGGGCTAGTAAGGGGAGAAGAACAATTATCTTTAAGAACCACCAGAGTACTTACTCCAACGAATGAGCTAGATCTCTTGAAGGGACAGGTAGACACAAAATGACCGGCAGTACCGCAATACAGACAACTCTGGGTGTCAAGTCTGCGTACACATTCGGCTGGAAACAGCCTAACCCTGCCAAGCTGCATCGGCTCAGGAAGAGGTGAATCGGCAATCTTCGGAGGCTCTTGGAGGAACTCGGGTAAGCTCGGATCCTCTCGGGGACGTAGACGCCGGGGACTTCCGGAGTTCATCAGATGCAAGGTGAGATCCTTGAGTGAGCGATTGGGACCGCAATCAGATCTCTTCTCCCTCCTACGTTCCCGTAGCTGACCATCGATCCGGATGGTTAAAGCGATGAGTGAGTCGAGATCCGTCGGTAGTTCCCGGGCTGCAAGCTAGTCCTTTACGTTCTCCGATAATTCGTGCACGAACGTGTCGAACAGAACTTCTGGGTTCCAGGCACCATCTGCTGCTAGCGTGCAGAAATCCACTGCATAGTCCACTACACTGAGGGACTCCTGCCGAAGCTGGAGTAACTTCAGGGCAGCCTCTCTCCCGGACACCGGAGCCTCAAAAACTTTTATCACCTCTGCCACAAAGCCCTCCAGACTGAAGCATACAGCCAACTGTTCTTCCCAAATGGCCGTAGCCCAGGCGAGGGCCCTCCCGGACATCAGTGTGATGAGGTATGCTATCTTAGAGCGGTCCAAGGGGAAGGAGGAAGGCCGCAGCTCCATGACGAGGGAACACTGAGAGAGAAATGCCCGACAGGTGCCCAACTCTCCATCGAAGCGCTCCGGGGGAGGTAAGCAGGGTTCCCGGGAAACCAATGTGACGGCGCTGCTACCAGCCGGGTTACTAAGGGGCTGGGAGGTTATCATCATGGTAGGCTGCCTAGAAGACAACCCACAGAATTGCTCCCGCAAGGTGTCCAATGCTTGGTCGTGATGTTCAGGGGTCAATAATCCAAAGTAGTGGGGCAAAGGTACAGGACAGCAGGCAGGCTCAAGGTCAGGCAGAGGTCAGTAATCCAGAGTAGTGGGGCAAAGGTACAGGACGGCAGGCAGGGTCACGGTGGGCAGAAAGGTCAAAACCGGGAAAACAGGAACAATCGAGAGAACCGGAGCAGAGGGAAAAACCGCTGGCAACAGGCAACAGACAGAGAACACAGGTATAAATACACAGGGGATAATGGGGAAGATCGGCGACACCTGGAGGGGGGTGGAGACAATCACAAAGACAGGTGAAACAGACCAGGCGCGACAGACACAAACTGAAGGGGAAAAAAGCACCCTAAGGAAAAGCAAAGCAAAAAATATGTGTTTTGACTGACTTGCCTAGTTAAATAAAGGTAAAAAATTGCCTGTGAATTAAATTTGTGGCTAGATTCTCACTCTGTTCTTTGACTCGAACAATAAGTACCTCAGTGTTCTCTTGATTTAGCTGGAGGAAGTTGTGAGCCATCCAAGTATTACATTTATTTATTTAACCTTTATTTAACTAGGCAAGTCAGTTAAGAACAAAGTCTTATTTACAATGACGGCCTAGGAACAGTGGGTTAACTGCCTTGTTCAGGGGAAGAACGACAGATTTTAACCTTGTCAGCTCAGGGATTCGATCTAGCAACCTTTCGGTTACTAGCCCAACGCTCTTATCATTAGGCTACCTGCCGCCCCTCTATAATACAGTCTAATAATTTATCTGTGGAGCTAAAATCCTCCAAAATCTATACAGTATGTAAAGTTAGCTAGCTAGCTGGCTAATATATATTCAAAAGATATTTACTTATCTTAACAACTTCTTCATCTAATCACCTGAATCTTCACAGAGCACTTGGCTGATTTTATACTAGCCACGCTGTATTCTGTGTTGTTGCTCCCATATTGATGCGGTAAGCTATTTGAGGAGCAGGTGTTAGGAGGAAGACATATTTGAAGGAGATTTGTGCTGACATACCTGGCCATCCATGCAAGGGAGAGCTGACTAGGACTGGCAATATACACACATGCACGCACACACGCTCACAGGAAAATCAAGAGAGGGAAACAAACAGAGAGAGAGAGGGTGGGTGGGGGAGTGGAAAGAGAGAGGGGGGTGGAGAGAGAAAGAGATGAGATGAGAAACAAAGCACACACACACTTACTTAGAAATCAGTTTATCAGCCGTGTACCCAATGGGAACCTACAAATGGAGTCCTCTCCTTGCCGTTGTCCTGAGTAAATATCTACTCTCCTGGGACAAAGGCTGGGATGTTTGCCCATCCAGAAAAATGAGCAGTTTCAACAACAATAACACCCCCCGGTCATTTAGGGCCCAGGAACCAAAGTGTTTGCACTTCAAATGTTCTGCCCTACTGCTTTAATCTTTTTCTCATTTCGATCTCAATTCTATCCAATCTGCAGCAAGTTAGGCTTTCATCAGTGGAAGACGTGACTCCCCACTGGGCGAAAACTGGTTGACTCAACGTTTTTATACGTCATTTCAACCCCCAGAAAATCAATGTAATGACGTTGAATCAATGTGGAAAACTGATTGAATTTGCAAAAAGTCATCAACGTAAGGGCATTTCGTTTTTTAACCAAAATGACATGGTGACAATTTTTGGTTGCTTTCACGTTGAATTCATGTTAGCTGTCAACTCAACCAAATGTAAATCAAAACTGATGTCTGTGCCCAGTGGGTCAGTTCCGCTCCCCTCTCTTTACTGTAATGAGAAACTCTGTAGTAGTCTTAGGTGAGTCCTCCTTTTGAGACGTATCCCTTCAAAGTGTTATCTAGCTCAGAGTTTTGGTCCTACATGAGTTTACATGCAAAGATGGTCTATCATTTCTTTTACACGCATAATATAATACCATGGTGCTTGTTTCATATAACATCTGTCCAACAATATTTGCTCAAATTGAATTATTGCTAGTACAATCTGGAACAGTTATAATATCCAGATGTTTACACTTTATTACCCTGCATATTTGATATGATATTTTTGTGATATTATTTTATCTCTACTGCACATGGCAGGATCAATAACTTTCCCTGACTGCAGTTATCATAATTTGGGGGTGAAAAATCCACAGTCATGTTTCATTTCCCTCCTGTCACACTATACAGAGCAGAGGCCATCCATTGATTTTTCTGGAAAACTCTGCAGTCATTGGGTGGTAGTGATGTGTGAATGGGAGTGTGTGTGTTTCAGGTGGGAGCAGGGTTGCTGCCCGCACACACATAGAAACACACACACACACACACACAATCAGTGAGGTTATCCCATGACTTTCTGTCACAGCAGCCCTGCCTGTCACCATGGCAACCCCCCAAAGCTAATGTCGTCTGACTGGAGAATAGACATAGGGCCCGAGGAGACATTTGCTTTGACACACACGCACGCACGCACGCACACACACACACACACACTAACATTCACATATTCCTAAAGGAGCACACTGTTTCTGGATAAAAACAGCCACTACTTGCACTTGTAACAGTTCTGGCTTTATTGCAGACAAAGTCAATTAAAATGTTCCATTGTGAAATTGTGCTCTGGGCTCCAAAAACTCAGACCAATTTGCAGAAGGATGTGGTGAAGTATATTGTAGCGACCCTAACCCAACACCTAGTGACCTCACAAAGATCTCTTGGTGTAATTTCTAAGGTGTTGGGTTAACAGTTACTGGACCTGGGTTTGAGTCCCGGCCGGGGCAATACCCCAAATTTGTTACACTCTTAAAACATGTTGCTAAAATAACACACTTCAATCAAATTCACCGGCAAAATATGGAACCTGGTTTCTAAAAGCAAAAAAACAACGTAATAGGACCCTGGCCATTTCTGCACCACATCACTGGTACTACATCTACACTGAGTGTACAAAACATTAAGAACACTTTCCTAATATTGAGTTGCGCCCTCCCCTTTTGCCGTCAGAACAGCCTCAATTCATCGGGGCATGGACTCTACAAGGTGTTGAAAGCGTTCCACAGGGATGCTGTCCAGTGTTGACTCCAATGCTTCCCACAGTTGCGTCAAGTTGGCTGGATGTCCTTTGGGTGGTGGACTGTTCTTGATACACACGGGAAACTGTTGAGCATGAAAAACCCAGTAGCATTGCAGTTCTTGACACAAACCTGGCACCTACTAACATACCCCATTCAAAGGCACTTAAATATTTTGTCTTGCCCATTCACACTCTGAATGGCATACAGTTACATCAATAAGGGATCATAGCTTTCAGCTGGATTCACCTGGTCAGTCTATGTCATGTAAAGAGCATGTTTTGTGTACTCAGTGTATATCCCCAGAACACCATGTACTTCACTCACCCCCCTACTTTGCTGAAGTGGTTGTTTGAGGTTTCAGAATGAAAGCAACCTATTTCAGTAAGGGATTATATTTTAGGATGAATGTTTATCAAGAAAAACAAAGGATATGGGAGAGTGCTGTTTCATCTCCCAATGTCTAATGCTGTTGGGCAAATACTGCAGTTTTGAGAGCCATGGGCTATAGCTGTGCAGCTATAAATATTTTCCCTTGGTGACATTTTGCAGTTGAAGGGAACATAAACAGGTTTGTATTGATCTGGACAGATAGAGAGAGGGAGAGACTATTGATTTTTGCTTGTGACAACGCTCTCTTCTTCGCTGGTTAGCAGTCGGTATCCAATGTGCTTCTGGTAAAATTAATAAATAGAATAATGAGTAAAACATTTTTAATTAATAAATCTAAAAGGATAAGAAACAAACAGATCTTGGAATTATCAGGAACAGCCTTGGACAGCCTTGGACAGCATAAAACACTTTTTGTTGTTTAAGTGAAACTGAAGAAAATGGACATGTTGATGAATTGAATTCCTTCCCAGCTGTAACAGGGCGGTGGAAATGACGCAGTGCGGGACATGGAGGTTTTACAGCCAATCAAACGGAGAGGAGAGATAAATAATATCCACACATCCTGAGGAGGGAGTCTTAACTGAGAAGGGAAATATCAGGGCATGTTTAATCATGAAGGACATTGTATGCAAAAGCATGTATTCTCTGAAAAACCTCTGTGAGTTTGTATGTATGTGTGTGTGTGTGTGTGTGTGTGTGTGTGTGTGTGTGTGTGTGTGTGTGTGTGTGTGTGTGTGTGTGTGTGTGTGTGGGTGTGTGTGTGTGTGTGTGTGTGTGTGTGTGTGTGTGCGCACGCATGCGTGCATGTTTCAAAAGTGAGTCACGCTGAGCTATCACTTTAAAATGAGCTCATAAAGGAGACATTTCGATCTCTGGTCACGTTACTTTCACATCATGTAAATGATTCCCCACTGGGTGAAGATGTGTTCCTTAATAAACAGACTTACTGTCTAAACTACTACGAGCATCACAATTTTCTTGTTTTTGAACATTAAAGTTAACTGCATGATTGATTCATTTCTAATCTCATTTTTGATTGGAGTCGTCCTTGATGTCTCCGGTGTGGGAGTTTATCCTTTGAAATGTAATGAGGCCCCTGGACGAAAAAGAAAAAGCGTATATTTTGTTTCTTAATGATGAAATAACTGCACAAATCCCTCCTGTTGGCCTGGCTCCAAACTGAATCATCAGATTTTCTGAGGCATAGGGTTGCATTTAAGGGGCAATCTGTGATTTCTCATTTTTTTTAAACTTTTAAATGAATGATGTATACTGTACATTGATTTTTGAATATAACTTATAAATGCCTCATGAGCAACTCCCTCATAACCCCAAATAGAAGTGTGGTTTAACTCCGTTGTTTGTAAACAATGTAACTGTAAACAAACACTGTAAAGCTTCAAAAAAATAGTTACAACTCTCAGGCCAATTGCAACCATTATGGGCCTAACGTATTACCGCAAGTTCCTCTCTTGTTAAACTTTCAATACGGGCTATGACCAGCCACACAGCTGATGTCAGTTGCAGCCATTAGGCCTGTGGGCACCGTATTAGCATTCCCACTAAAGCTGAGATCAGTGTTAACTTAAAACCTGCTAATTGAGCAGACTGAGAACAGACGTACAGTATCTATTTGATAGTCATTCTGTAAAACTAAAATAAAGTATTTCCTCGTTTACCACTAAAATCTACTGTGGCAATTTACCCTACACATTGTATTAATTGAAAACTCATGTTGTTTAGCCTATATATACTGTAGATCTACATTTAATTCAAATTGCACAAAAATTGTATTCTATGTTGACATCAAACATTTTATGATGTATACTCCATTATTACAAGCATACAAGTATTTTACATTAATTCATTACAGGCCTTCGATGATTTTCGATGTTCCTAACGTTCGTTATTTCATTGGTAGCGGAAATAGAGAACCTAGACGCAGAACCTAGAATCAGTTGTCTGGTATCAGAAGCCATAACAATGAGAGATCAGTTCATCTACTCGTAAATTGTTGTGTGTTTTTCATTGGAATCAAGACTATTTTAGCAAGCAGGTGCATGTCATTTCCCGTTACTATTGTTTTATGAAAACCAGTGCTAAGACACCGCAGTTCAAGTTGTTCGTTGCAATTTGCCAATCATTTTGATGCTGATCAAATGGTTAATGGATACATGTACAGTATGTATATGCAACATAGATTAAATACTCAAATATTAGATGCAAGTTTAGCAAAATCACACATTTTTCCAGTTAGTATTAATTGGGACTTTATCAATCAGTATTCAAAAGAGGATTTGGGCACCCACTCTTGCTCTGATGCAAATTATTCATTAATAGTCACCAAAGTTCGGAAGCTGCCTTCCTCGGGGTGTCATTACCAACCGATAAGCAAATGCATTAACATTAGGAAATTAAAAACATGACATTTCAAATTCATATCTTTAGAATTCCAAAGCTGATCTGCATTCTCTCTCAAGGTGAGCATGTAGGCCTGGGTACCATTGCCATGGCAGCAGATGGGTCATTACCATACCTCAGTATCTCACCTTCACCACACATCCCTGATGACCTTACACTGCCTTTAACAACTTTACATACCCTTCACACTCATGCACACAGCGAATGTTCACTCACACCAAATAACACAATCAGTGTGTCGATGCGTTTCTGAGTGTAGGTGTGTCTCTATATGTGTATGTGAGCGTGTGTGTGTGTGTGTGGTGCGCGCACGCACACACATAGTGGGGGAAAAAAGTATTTGATCCCCTGCTGATTTTGTACATTTGCCCACTTACAAAGAAATTATCAGTCTATAATTTTAATGGTAGGTTTATGTGAACAGTGAGAGACAGAATAACAACAAAAAAATCCAGAAAAACGCATGTCAAAAATGTTATAAAACGATTTGCATTTTAATGAGGGAAATAAATATTTGACCCCTCTGCAAAACATGACTTAGTACTTGGTGGCAAAACCCTTATTGGCAATCACAGAGGTCAGACGTTTCTTGTAGTTGGCCACCAGGTTTGCACACATCTCAGGAGGGATTTTGTCCCACTCCTCTTTGCAGATCTTCTCCAAGTCATTAAGGTTTCGAGGCTGACGTTTGGCAACTCGAACCTTCAGCTCACTCCACAGATTTTCTATGAGATTAAAGGTCTGGAGACTGGCTAGGCCACTCCAGGACCTTAATGTGCTTCTTCTTGAGCCACTCCTTTGTTGCCTTGGCCGTGTGTTTTGGGTCATTGTCATGCTGGAATACCCATCCACGACCCATTTTCAATGCCCTGGCTGAGGAAAGGAGGTTCTCACCCAAGATTTGAAGGTACATGGCCCAGTCCATCGTCCCTTTGATGCGGTGAAGTTGTCCTGTCCCCTTAGCAGAAAAACACCCCAAAAGCATAATGTTTCCACCTCCATGTTTGACGGTGGGGATGTTGTTCTTGGGGTCATAGGCAGCATTCCTCCTCCTCCAAACACGGCGAGTTCAGTTGATGCCAAAGAGCTCCATTTTGGTCTCATCTGACCACAACACTTTCACCCAGTTGTCCTCTGAATCATTCAGATGTTCATTGGCAAACTTCAGACTGGCATGTATATGTGCTTTCTTGAGCAGGGGTACCTTGCGGGCGCTGCAGGATTTAAGTCCTTCACAGCGTAGTGTGTTACCAATTGTTTTCTTGGTGACTATGGTCCCAGCTTCCTTGCAATCATTGACAAGATCCTCCCGTGTAGTTCTGTGCTGATTCCTCACCGTTCTCATGATCATTGCAACTCCACAAGATGAGATCTTGCATGGAGCCCCAGGCCGAGGGATATTGACAGTTCTTTTGTGTTTCTTCCATTTGCGAATAATCGCACAAAATGTTGTCACCTTCTCACCAAGCTGCTTGGCGATGGTCTTGTAACCCATTCCAGCCTTGTGTAGGTCTACAATCTTGTCCCTGACATCCTTGGAGAGCTCTTTGGTCTTGGCCATGGTGGAGAGTTTGGAATCTGATTGATTGCTTCTGTGGACAGATGTCTTTTATACAGGTAACAAGCTGAGATTAGGAGCACTCCCTTTAAAAGTGTGCTCCTAATCTCAGCTCGTTACCTCTATAAAAGACACCTGGGAGCCAGAAATCTTTCTGATTAAGAGGGGGTCAAATACTTATTTCACTCATTAAAATGCTAATCAATTTCTAACATTTTTTACATGCGTTTTTCTCGATATTTTTGCTATTCTGTCTCTCACTGTTCAAATAAACCTACCATTAAAATTATAGACTGATCATTTCTTTGTCAGTGGGCAAACGTACAAAATCAGCAGGGGATCAAATACTTTTTTCCCTCACTGTACAGTGCATTCGGGAGGTTTTCAGACCTCTTGACTTTTTCCACATTTTGTTACCATACCTCAGTATCTCACCTCCACCACACTGATGACCTTACACTGAGCTGCGAGGCTAAACCTGTCTCTAATACCTTTACATACCCTTCTCACTCATACACACAGCGAATGTTCAAGCACACCGAATAACACAGTGTGTCAATGCGTTTCTGAGTGTACGTGTGTCTCTCTGTGTGTGTGTGTGTGTGTGGTGCACGGACGCACACACATACAGTGCATTCGGGAGGTTTTCAGACCCCTTGACTTTTTCCACATTTTGTTACGTTTTAGCCTTATTCTAAAGTGGATTAAATTGTTTTTTCCCCTCATCAATCTACACACAATAACCAATAATGACAAAGCGAAAACAGGTTTTTAGAAAATGTTGCTAATTTATTATAATAAAAAACAGAAATATTACATGTATGTAAGTATTTAGACCCTTTACTCAGTACTTTGTTGAAGCACCTTTGGCAGCAATTACAGCCTCGAGTCTTCTTGGGTATAACTCTACAAGTTTTGGGTTCCAATTTTATTTATTTTTTAAATTAATTTTAGAATAAGGCTGTAACATAACAAAATGTGGAAAAAGTCAGTGTCTTAATACTTTCTGAATGCACTGTAGGCACATGCTTGCATGTGACAGAGAGCGAGAGACAAGACTATGCAACCACATTTTGAATTAGCCTCATTGTAAGGGTATACTGGGAAAATTGGTTTTCGTGTTTACCTTTCTCATGGTGTTAATAAAATATATGCAAATATGCAAATGTTTATGAAAGAGGCAAGGAAGAGGAAACAAATAAGATTTACTATATTTTAAAGTGACCTATTCATTTTCCCACTGTGACACTCAAATATTGTGTGTAAAACACAGTATGCTTACTTTTTTCTGGGTTATGACGACCTTTGCTTGATTACGTAAATGCAGATTTGACACTGCTACAAAAAGCTTCATTCAGGATAACAAATTAAATTAGGTAATATCATTAATACCACTACAGCAGGAGGAAGAGAATGTGCTCTTAAACATAATTAACTTCAATTTTCAGCCATTCAACATCCACAGACCAGGATGCATCCCCAGAGAAATTCCATCACCACAGATAAATACACAACTTGTCTGGTGTTCACGCTCCACACGGCCCAAAAACCCTCATCTTTCTATTTCCACTGCTTATCTGTAAAATATCTTCTTGACAAATCTTCACATAATATTTCTTCTAGAGGTATTTACTACTCTATAACCTAATATCAAGTCATTAGGTTGTTTCTATTAAATGTGTCATACCCAGCCAGATGATGAGGTTTTGCCTCATCAACTGCAAAATCAATGACACGCTTTCTCCTTCCTCTGTTTCCAAGCATATCAAATTGATATAACCTTCCACTAACATTTTATCAGAATGTTTTCAGCGGTGCTTCTCATAACACCTAATTCTATGAAACAAGGTAACTCCCATAACCCTGGCAGGCTTACTCTGAGATCCTGTTTACCAAGGATCTAAAAACATCCAAAATATACAGGAGGCTTTCCAACACACAGCAGCAGTATCCTACCCTCACTGTGATATTGTTGTATGTTTGGGTACTTGGAAACATAGAATTTCCACTCAGCCAAACTCCAACAAGTTTAATAGAGCCAGCCTACAGTAAGCTTAGAAAATTCGTTTTAGTCATATTAGTGATAATTTGATCCCTGATTTCAGAAGATACAACATGTACAGTACAAACATTGGGATGAAAGGGGTTTTATTGAAACATTTTCTATATCAAAATACAAGAAAAGTCTTTGAAATAATAAAAACCTTGCTCCGCAGATCACAAGGATCTCTACTTCCGCATATTTCCTTTGTAATTCTCAGAAAAAAGCAAAAGAGTTTATCAATAAAGAGACCTACATCATCCAGAGATTCAAAAACAGTAGAAGTCAACGTCCTGCAAGAGAGAACAAATGTAACAATGATCAAAACTACAACAATAAGTAATACTTCAGGATCTGTTGATTACCTGTGAGAATGTAGCTACTGAGTGAGAATGAATGGAGACAAACAACATGTTGTTGGTAGCTATAGTGTTGAATGCGTGGAAGTTGAGGTAATACTCACGGCCGTAGGGATCTCCACAGTATCAGTATCCTTCTTAAACTTGGTAGTCTCCTTCACCAGGTTGCTGGGGAAGTAGCCGAGGATGCCCATCTGGTCCACATAACGCTCACTGTAAACCTGCCAGAGAGAGGAACATGGTGCTAGATAGATGTGCTCAGGTGTTTCACCATGACAGAAACAATCATATCTAGCGGGCAGGTTTAGGAAGAGTAGAATAGATGCATTTGTGTGATCGAGTCATATATCTGTGAGATTCTGCCCAAATCTCACACATTCCACAACTCAAAATGATTAAACAATGTGACAGGCACAGCAAAATGCACCTCAAAAGGTATGCACTGCACTACCAACAAGATGGAGCACAGAATCACCTGATTTGATTGGTACATTGATCATGTGGAATAATTTCACCAGGGTCTTTACATTTCAACATGAATTGACAAAAACGGTTCGGATGGACCATTTTCTAAAAACATATTTTGAATAGTGATGAAAATGTTCCTGTAACTCTGGAAACAAACCAGTCATCACAGAACATACACTTCCAGACCAGAAGACTCCAGTGCCCTCCTCTGGTGTGAGTTTGGAGTACACATAGATCATCTGGTCCTTCTTGATGTTGATGAATCTGCAGTCAGGAGCGGTGAAGTCATCCAGAGCCACAGCCATAGAGAGAGCATCTGAGAGGGAACAACAACAAAAACAACATGAAAGCAAATTACCTACAGTACATAAAATAAGAAAAAACATTGACTGTGCACTCTTTTGTCAAATCACATATAAAGCCAGTATTGACTGGATTGACTGATGGGTGCATGGTATTGTCACACCCCTCAAAAAATCCAGAATGTCTGAATAGAGAACACAAATCCATACTCTCCAACAATGGTCTTCTGATCAGTAAGGTGCATAAAATCTACTGTACTCACATGAGCACTCCTCATCTGCACAGATTTTGCTGTTTGCCAGTTTGTCCATAAGAACAGCACTGGTGGTGGTCTGGTACAGAAATCCCAAAGAGAGGAGCAGGAGAGCGAAATGCAGTGGATGGTTCATCCTGAAGACTGTGTGAGAAAGTGAGTGTGCTGTATGTGTGTGAGTGAGTGTGAAATAACTCTACTGTAAACTTCCACACACTTCTTCTCCTATGTCTGGATGGGCAGAACCCTTTCATCACAGGCATTCTGACCAATCAGATTTGACTGGCTCCACATTCCACATTCCTAAAAGAAAAAGAAAAAAAGTGGTCTGCAAGTTTAATGGGGAAAACAAAAGCCCTGCAGTGAGCTCTTATCAAAAACAGACATGGATATTTGTATGTTTTCTTGTTTGTTCTTTTTTTGTTTGGCAACATGCAGCTGCCTCAACACGTATATCCTTAGTGCTTTATAGGACATTTGAGATTTGAGTATGATTCAACCACATCCACTTGATTTCTCCAGAGTTCCATCAGAAACAGATAATATCTGTGAATCCTCCTTCTCCGCATTCTGTTCCTCCTCTAAATCCGAGGGTGTTCAGTGGCTCCCAAGTGGCACAGCGGTCTAAGGCACTGCATCTCAGTGCTAGAGGCATCACTACAGACCCTGGTTTGATTCCAGGCTGGGAGTCCCATAGGGTGGTGCACAATGGGCACAGCATTGTTTGGTTTTGGCTGGTGTAGGCTGTCATTATAAATAAGAACTTGTTCTTAACTGACTTGCCTGGTTAAATAAAAAATGTAATTCAGGACATCACTGCATTTAGGGAATATATTCTTTCTGCCCTTCATTTCCACTAGTTCCATTTAGGCTAACAGGTTTGTCGTTTTGCAGACTACACCTTGATATCCCAGCAGGAGCCTACAAAAGATGGGCCCTGTCTTCAAATTGTACCTACATGGTAGCTGGAAACGCTCTTATCCAGAGCAGACGCTCTGGAGAAGAGCATCTGCTAAATGACTAAAATGTAAAAAAATGTAAATGTGTCAGTAAAACTGGATTGATCATGCGTTATAAAAACTGGTCAATTCTTAAATACCAGCATACGACTGGGGAAAATGAACTTGAACGCCCCTCCAACTAGTAATTACTAGTGGGAAACTTGTCTATCATCTCTGAACTCTGAAATCACATACTAAGGAAATTACCTTGATAACAGCATTTTCTGCAGTTAAATGCAACTACAAAACATTATTCCTAAAAGACAATCTATTAATGTGGATTTTTAACTCTTAATTTGTTAATGAGCATAATAGCTGTACTTTTAGTTTATGGTTGACGCAGCTTGTTTGCCATTAGCCAATCGTAGTTCTCTATGAGTTTAAAGCACGTGAACGCACACAACTTGTTTACAATATTGTTTTCAGAGCCTCTCACTTGTTTTGAGCAAAAGCACTACGATCTGCGTTATAGAGCAATTGAAATGTAAAGGTAATTTCCATTTGAGCCAACATATGCAGCATTTACCGTGAATGCAGTCTCTGCGAATGCAGGAACATCGCCTTTAAATTTCAATCACGCTATAGCGTGGATCTTCCGCGATACGGATTGAATCTAGGCCTAAATTTTATCTGCAGTTATGTCACAGATGTGACTTATTTGCATGTCAATAAAACATGCCTTGCTATTGGACAATTGTCTTGTCATGAGATTGGAGCAGTGTGTATTTAACAAATAGATGTTAAGTCTCCTATAGATGGGACTTTGAGTGGTTCTGGACCGGTTCCGACCAATGTTTCTTTGTACAGCGTGCTCTGTGAACAGTGCAACATCAATTGCTTTAGACTCCCGAAAGCTCTGGTTGTCCCGATTCATTTGCGCTATTGCAAGCGCAGCTGTGAGGTTCACAGACACTGGAAATTGTCTATTTGCATAGGGAGCAACGCGTCACATGTTCTGGCCTATCCAGACAAAGGAATGGTTTTCTATGACTGTGAACCTCATATCTGTGCTATGGGAGAGTCTAGCGGATTCAAAATAGCAGTTTCATCTAGCTGTGATGTTCTCAGATGAATCTATAGCCCTCAACAGGAAATAATATAACACTATTTTGTAGAATTGATTATTTTGCACAAAAGTCTTTGTCGTCAGTTATATGAAATGGTGCCAATATTGTACTGTCACTAAGAATGATCATATTTATTGTACAGTTATAAGAAAGGTGAAATCGTATAGTAAGTGGTCTATAATTTGATTATTACTATGTTTAGAAAGCATTTCAGTCATTTCAAACCCTATTGCCCCACTTTTGTTGAATAGGAAAAAAATCAGATATGATTTTTCATATTTTCATAATATTTTTACTTTGTACTTGAGCTTGTGTCCTCAAAAGTGAGTACACCTCAGCAATTTATAACTATTTTTATCAGAACAGTGAGTTCCAGAAATGTCTAAAACTATGCACCATTATCAGTTATTGTGTATGGCCATCTCATGAAAAATAATTACTTTTGGGCATGTCTATTTAGGCGGAAAATCTACATTTTGCCCTAACATTCAATTAAGTAACTATCCAGTGAAAATCTCACTTTTTAAAGTTCATACCCAAATAATGTTCTTGACTCATCTTATACTTGTATTTGTGGCCAAAGTATAAATTGGAGAAAAACATCTTCAAAAACCCTACCTCAAACTTGTATCTCAAACATATAATTTAAAAAATGCTTGCTATTTCCTCATAGAGTATGATGTCATACTCCTGAGGAGGATGAGATGGACAATCAGCGGTCTACTCGCATTATATTTTCAATGACTGGTATGTGCCCACACCTTTCTGTTGTTGGGGTGCACCCGTACCATTCCAACACAGAAAAGCTTTTTTTTTACATAAGTAATTACTGTTTTTTGGAAGGAAAAATATTTCACTCATATTGCAATTTATTATAGGTCATATTTCATAGATATCTGGAAACACTGGATGCCATGATCTGTTTCACCTGTCCTTGTGCTTGTCTCCAAACCCCCTCCAGGTGTCGCCAATCTTCCCCGTTATACCTGTGTTTTCTGTCTGTCTGTGCCAGTTCGTTTTGTTCATCAAACCTACCAGCGCTTTCCCCCCTTTTCCTGTCTTGCCTATTGTTCCTGTTTTCCCCAATTTTGACCTTTTCTGCCTGCCCTGAGCCTGCCTGTCATCCTGTACCTTGGCCCCACTACTCTGGATTATCGAACCCTGCCTGCCTTGACCTGTCATTTGCCTGCCCCTGTTGCTGTAATAAACATTGTTACTTCAACACAGTCTGTATTTGCGTCTTACCTGAAACGTGATAGGACTGTTACTTTAACCCCATTTCATTTTGTGTTCAAGGTGGCTGCCCACGGGAGGTGATGCAGTCCAGAGGCATGGTGGATTCTTGGTTTCCAGAGCTCGTTCGCTACTGTGTTTGGTGAAAGCATGGCTTATGGAGCTTGTAAGCTGAAATGTGAGAAAAAAATGGATGTGTGCATCCTGGGCTGCACCACTTCCTGTGCCCCTTTTGGTTTCTTTGTTTTGTGTTAGTTTTAAGTGTAGCAGATGGGAATTTTTGAAACTCACTCCTCAGTCTGAAGGATCACCACTTGCGCTATTAAATTCAGTAGCGTGACCTGTTAAAACCCTTCAGGATGGTGGTCACGTGTGTTTGCGAGGCAGAAGTTCAAGTCTCGATATGAACTGGATTGGGAGGGAGCACTATGTCTAAGCAAGCAGCATGACGTCCTTTACAATGGTGCCATGACCCGGATTTGAAGGTGCAACTTTCACTCAGCACAACAATGGGGACGGCCATGGAAGAGGCTCTCCGCAGTCTGCAGCATCTCGAACACCCCCGAGAGATGTTGCAGCGGAGGATACTCCAGAGCCAGTCTACCCAGCGAGCCAGCGCAACAGCCCATTCAGCAACCCACTCAGGTCAGCGGTGCGCGTCTATCCCTCCTGGAGAAATACGACGGTATACCATCCAAATGCCGTGGCTTCCTCCTTCAGTGCTCCCTCTATTTTTCACACCAGTTGGGAGTCCCCATCACCAAGAGGTCTAAGGTTGCCACAGCTATTTCTCTGCTGACCGGGCAACATTGGAATGGGCTACGGCCGTCTGGGAGAGAGGCGAGGAGGAGCTAGATTCTTATGAGGGGTTCATGGCTCTGTTTAAATGCATTTTCGCTCATCCCACGGAGGGCAGAGAGGGAGGTGAGTGTCTGCTTCAGCTACAGCAGGGGAATCAGACGGCTGTTGAGTATGCGCTCAGCTTCCGGACAGTAGCAGCTTCCAGTGGATGGAATGAGCCAGCGCTTCACACGCTATTTAGAAGAAGTCTGCGCGAGGAGGTCCAGACGGAACTGGCCTGTCATGACAATAACCTCACCCTGGACTCACTCATTGCGATGGCCATCCATCTGAATAACCTTCTTCCGGGAGCGTCGGCATTCTCATTGCTTCTTTCCCTCCGACGAGCACTCGGGATCAGAGCCTGAACCCATGGAGATAGGAGTCACACGCCTTTCCGCGGCAGAACGACGCAGACGGATACAGCTGGGGCTATGTCTGTACTGTGGGAAAGGAGGGCACAAGCTCCAGCGGTGTCCAGTACTTCAGAATCTGGGATCCACTAGAGCAGAGGTACGGTCACGTGATGTTCCATCCCCTGGACCAGGAGTGAGTATTCCAGATTCAGCTCTTTCTGCTAGACTCTTCATGGTGTCCATCACTCTGGCTGACTGTCCCTGATGTACAGTGTCTACAGCTTTAGTGGATTCCGGCGCCGCAGGGAACTTTATGGATCAGACCCTTGCCTCCTCCCTCAACAATACCATCTACCTGCTCTCCTCTTCTTTACCGGTTCAAAGTCTCGACTGTCAGCCATTAGGATCTGGAATCATCACACATATCACACAACCACTCACCCTCATGATGGAGTCCAATCACCAGGAGAACATCCCCTTCATCACCAGTGCACCAGTTCACAAAATCATCCTCGGCCTCACTTGTCTCCAACGCCATGGCCCTACCATCTCATGGTCGAGGATGAGAATCAGACTGGTCACCTGAATGCCGGAGGACCTGCTTCCCTGTCCCCTGTGTTTCCACGTCAGTTGAGAGTCCTGTGGTTGCCCTTCAACCCAACATCCCAGAGGAATACCAGGACCTAAGGGAGGTATTCTCCAAGACCCGCGCTACCTGTCTCCCTCCTCATCGCCCCTGGGACTGTGCCATCGACTTGTTTTCCGGGTGCTACACCTTGTCGCAGATGCATCTACCCTCTGTCTGTAGCTGAGACCCAGGCCATGGAGGTTTACATTCAAGAGGCCCTCCAACAGGGTTTCATCCACACATCCACATCCCTGCGTTGGCTGGTTTCTTCCTCATGGCCAAGAAGGAGGGAGGATTATGCCCTTATATCGATTATCGAGGACTCAATGACATCAACACAAAGTATCGGTACCCTCTCCCATTGGTGCCACCGAGCATCTCCGCGGGGCCGAATTCTTCACCAAACTGGACCTGCGGAGTGCCTACAATCACATCCACATCCGGGAGGGGGATGAGTGTAAGACGGCATTCAGCACGATGTCTAGCCACTACAAGTACTCGGTTATGTCCTTTGGCTTAGCCAATGCTCCGTCAGTGTTTCAGGAATTCGTCAACAAGATGTTCAGGGACATGCTCGGACATCAGGTGATTGTATACATCGATTACATCCTGATCTTCTCGACCAACCTGGAAGATCACATCACCCACGTGATGTTTGTCAAGGCAGAGAAGTGCCAATTCCATCAGAGGGCTGTATCCTTCTTGGTTTACCAAATCAGCCCGCAGGGAATGAAGATGCAGGATAAGAAGGTAGATGCGGTGAGGTCATGGTCAGTCCCATCCACCATCCAGGAGTTACAATGGTTTTTGGGGTTTGACAACTTCTAGCGCCTCTTCATCAGGAACTTCAGTGCCGTCGCCGCCCCACTCACCTCCCTCTTCAAGGGCGGGCCTCATAGGTTGGTGTGGTCTCCAGCAGCCGACGAGGCCTTTTGTCTCCTCAAGGGGCATTTCACCTCTGCCCCTTGCTAAAACACCCAGATCCCATGCTACCTTTTGTGGTTGAGGTAGACGCATCTGAGGTGGGCGTGGGGGCAGTTTTGTCACAAAGACAGGGTAACCGATTGAAATTGTATCCTTGTGCTTTTTTTCTCCAAGAAACTGTCCTCCGCAGAGAGGAATTACGACATCGCCGATTGGGAGCTCCTGGTGGTGAAGTTGGCATTAGAGGAGTGGAGACACTGGCTGGAGGGCGCCAAGGAACCATTTGTCATCCTCACTGACCATCGGAAACCTAGAGTACATCCGGACAGCAAGGAGACTGAATCTGCGCCAAGACAGGTGGGCACTTCTCTTCACCAAGTTTGACTTCATGCTGACCTATCGCCCAGGTTCTAAGAACATCAAGGCCATTGCCCTGCCCCATATCTATGATTCGGGAGAGGTTCCTGTCCAGAGGGAACCCATAATCCCATCCTCCCGAGTCATGGGTCCAGTGGTTTGGGACTTAGATGTGGACATCCGCCAGGCTCTAGAGAGGGAGCTCGCACCCAGGAATTGTCCTCCTGAGCGCATCTACGTTCCCACAGGGATAAGGGATCGGCTGCTGACATGGGCACACACAGCTGTCATCACTGGACATCCAGGTATTTCTCGCACCATCCACTCCATCGCTGAGAAGTATAGGTGGCCCACCTTGGTGCAGGATGTCACTCAGTATGTCAACTCCTGTTCCATATGTGCTCAAACCAAGTCCCCCCGGAATGCTCCAGCAGGGAAGCTCCTGCCGCTTCCCGTGCCTCAGCGACCTTGGTCACATCTATCCATTGACTTTGTAACTGATCTTCCTCCCCTCTGATGGTTTCACCACCATTCTGGTGGTAGTGGATAGATTTTCCAAGTCATGTTGCTTCCTGGTGTCCTCATTTGCTCTCCAGGTTGCTGAGGCACTCTTCCAGCAGGTCATCCGGCATTATGGCCTTCCGGAAGGCATCGTCTCTGACCGTAGCCCCCAACTCACATAATGAGTATGGAGGGCCTTCATGGAGAAGCTCGGTGTCACGGTCAGCCTAACTTCCGGATATCGGCCTCAGTCCATCGGGCAGGTGGAGAGGATGAACCAGGAGCTGGGGAGGTTCCTGAGATGTCATTGTCAGGACCGGCAGGGTGAGTGGGCATGATATCCTTCCCTGGGCAGAGTACGCCCAGAACTCCCTACGTCACTCCTCCACTGGGTTGACCCCCTTCGAATGTGTTTTGGGTTTCCAGCCGGCCCTTGCCCCATGGCCCCCGAGCCAGAGTGCGGCACCTGTGGTAGATGAGTGGTTCCGGCGCATGGAGGAGGTGTGGTGCAAAGCACACGTGAGACTCCAGCGCGCCGTCCATCGTCAGAAGGAACAGGCAGACTGCCACCGCAGTGAGACCCCTGTGTTCCATCCTGGGGACCGCATCTGGCTCTCTACCAGGAACCTCCCACTCTGCCTGCCCAGCAAGAAACTTAGCGCCCGGTTTGCGGGGCCGTTCAAGGTTCTCCGGAGGGTCAACGAGGTGACGTACAGGTTACAACTACCCAGTCACTATTGTATCTTACCCTCTTTTCATGTCTCCCTTTTCAGGCCGGTGGTCCCTCGTCCCCTAGCTGATACTGTCCCCTACAACACACCTCCACCCCCCCCCCCCCTCCCCAGACATCGAGGGGGGCCCAGCGTACGCTGTCAGAGCCCTACTGGACTCCCGATGTCGTGGGGTTCGGCTCCAGTATCTGGTGGACTGGGAGGGGTATGCCCAGAGGAGCGATGTTGGGTTCTGGTGGAGGACATTCTGGACCCCAACATCATCCGTGATTTCCACTTTCGCCGCCCGGACTGACCCGCTCCTCGAGGTCGTCCCTCTGGTTGGTGTCATCCTGCGGCTGGAGCTGCGCGTCAGAGGGTGGGTACTGTCACATCTTCTGCTCCTCCCCTCCTGCGTACGACGTCACTGGAATACTAACCACCAGTCCTGGGATTCATCATTACACACACCTGTTAATCATTATGATTCAAACCTGGACTTCATTACCTTCATCGTTACCTACCCTTTATATGTCACTCTCTTATGTTCACTCACCAGTTGGTTTTATTCTTGTGTAGCCACATGGAATTGTCTCATTCCAGGTTTTGGTTTATTAAATGTTTCACCTGCTTCCAAAATCACAGCTCCGTTATTACAATGATACAACTTAAACAAGTTGTAAATGCAACAAGTGCTGATATTGTGTCATATAATAGCACTAATAGCTTTCCAAGAAAATAGAATCTGAGACATAATTGGTGCAATAAATGTTGACTAATTATTTATGGAAATAAATGACCTAAAAATAGGGTTTTGTAAATCCTGGTGGATTGTAGTATGACATTGAAATATCTGAAAACAAATGTAGTCAGTCATAATAGAACTTCCAAAACAGCATTCAGTGGAACAGAATAAAATGTGCAGCGCAATAAACAGCAATTAGCTAACATACAAAAGATTACAATTAAAAGCACAGACAGCAAGCTACCAGTTATCATTAATTAAAAAAACATTTAATTGTACTGCAGTTTTATTGCAGTTTAATGGCAGTGTATTTTTGTAATGGTATTATTGTACATGTTTATTTAATGCTGGCAGCCTATAACAAATATTATGGAAGCGATTGTGCACTTTTCAATTGGGTGGACTGCAACTACAAAAGACACTGCCATACCGCGTAGTAAAAGCAAAAGCATTTATAGTATCGGAGATTCTCTAAATTAGGGACCATCTCTGATAGCTATAGGACCACAAAGACTGTCAAATGTAATCCTTTAATGATAGAGCAAATACCCATGACTTGTGGGGTGAAATATATCACATTTATTAGTAAAAAAATGGTATTTCAACAGCTGCTGAATTAAAAACCTCAAATGGCGCTACTCCTGAAAAGGTTCATCGGGACGGATAAGCTGAAGTGGACTCAGCCCGGGTACCATTAGCCGGAGCCCAGAGTAATATGATTCTGCCGGACTCGGGAGTCCGAATACATGCCGAGTCTTATGTGCAATGGGTGCATGGCCCACAAACACTCTACCCATGTTTTTATAGATGTCTATTAATTGAGTAGCATTTAGATAACTGGTCAGTAGTTCAATCAGATTTCAACCAAAAACCAGATATCAACCAAAATAAGGCATATTTTTCATGACGTCTTTTTGATGTCATGAAAAACACCTCTTAAAACCGCTTAAAGATCTCTACAGATCGGTGTCCCACCCTCAGTTGACGGTTGAGCTAATGTTCGCTAATGCGATTACCATGACTTATTAAGTAACAAGAAAATTTCCCAGGACATAGACTTATCTGATATTGGCAGAAAGCTTACTATTTTGTTAATGTAACTGCACTATCCAATTTACAGTAGCTATTTCAGTGAAATTATACCATGCTATTGTTTGAGGAGAGTGCACAGTTATGAACTTAAAGTTATTAATAAACATTTTAGGCACATTTGGGCAGTCTTGATACATAATGTTGAACAGAAATGCAATGGTTCATTGTATCAGTCTAAAACTTTGCTCATACACTGCTGCCATTTACTGGCCAAAATCTAAATTGCGCCTGGGCTGGAATAATACATTATGGCCTTTCTCTTGCATTTCAAAGATGATGGTACAAAAAAATACAAAAAAGGCATGTTTTTTCATTGTATTATCTTTTACCAGATCTAATATGTTATATTCTCCTACATTCATTTCACATTTCCACAAACTTCAAAGTGTTTCTTTTCAAATGGTACCAAGAATATGTATATCCTTGCTTCAGGTCCTGAACTACAGGCAGTTAGATTTGGGTATGTCATTTAAGGCGAAAATTTAAAAAAGGGCCGGATCCTTCTGCCTTTGATCTGGTTATAAGACGTTCTGACCAGATTTCAACCAGTAAATTACATCTTTATCGCATCGTATACCCACTGGATTGTGATCAAAACCATTTTTCTTTGGGTGATTGGGGGTGGGGTTCTAAAACTCAATCATATCACACAATTTTAGCATTTATGAAATGTTTTTTTTTTTTTATATTCAGACTATTGCAAAAATATGTGAAACTTCACAAATGATCCAATGGATTATGATCATTTGCTGATTAAAAAGTATAGATGCAAAAACATAATTTGTTCCATGGCTCAGGCAGCCAAGTTTAGCGAGAGACAGAAGAGGAAGTGAGACACCCCACTCATGTTTTTTTTCTGGTTCAATGAAAGTCAATGAACTAAGTAGACCAGACCAAGCTGCTATTGCATCGGTATCTATGGGTATCCGTTAAGTAGACTGGAACTGACCCAAAAAAACGATACCGATAACCGCTATAAAACATTTTTTAAAGCATTTTTAAGCATTCTAGTACAGTTAAATAGTTAACACACACACACGGACGCAGCGGTCTAAGGCACTGCATCTCAGTGCAAGAGGCATCATTACAGTCCCTGGTTCGAATCCAGGCTTTATCACATCCAGCCGTGATTGGGAATCCCATAGGACGTCGCACAATTGGCCCAGCGTCATCCGAGTTTGGCCAGGGTAGGCCGTCATTGTAATTAAGAATTTGTTCGATGGGCTCGTCCCGTATACGCCTGAAAAGCATAACGAAATGTTATATATATATTTTTTCAAATATAGGACTATGTTATATCGTTTTATAGATACACCTCTCCTGAATCGAACCACGTTGTCCGATTTCAAAAAGGCTTTACAGCAAAAGCAAAACATTAGATTATGTTAGAGGAGTATATCGTAAAAGTAGCCACATAGCCATTTTCCGACCAACCACATGCATCACAAATAACCAAAAATCAGCTAAATGCAGCACTAACCTTTGACAAACTTCATCAGATGACACTCCTAGGACATCATGTTACACAATACATGCATTCTTTTGTTCTATAAAGTTCATATTTATATATAAAAACAGCATTTTACATCGGCGCGTAACGTTGACTAACTATTTTCCCTCAAATGCATGCGGTGAAACAGCGCTACAATTTACTAAATTACTATTCGAAAACATTTTTAAAATGTAATATTGTCATTCTAAGATTTATAGATGAATATCTCTTGAAACCACCTGTAATGCCAGATTTAAAAATAACTTTACTGGGTAATCACACTTTGCGATAAAAGGGGATGCGATACTCAGAACAATAGGCTAGCAATAGCAATAGGCTAGCCATCTTGGAACAATCGCATATCAAATCTAGTCTTGTATTTTATTGTCAAAAATCCCTTACCTTTGATTATCTTCATCAGAAAGCACTTCTAGGTATCCCAGGTCCACAACAAATGTATTTTCGTTCGAAAAAATGTATCCTTTATGTTCCAATAGCTTGTTGTTGTTAGTGCGTTCTGAAGGCTGCTCCAAAAGCTCCGTCGGCCGCGGGACTACTCTTTCGAAAAAATGCGTTGTATAACATAAATCTTTCGGGCCTTTTTCAACCAGAGCTCTAATAAGATTCAAGGGAGACGATTGCATTGTCATTCAAAACGTTTCGAAAGGGGAGGGTAGCCCGGGGCGCCGGCGTCATAATGGTGATGGCCCTCTCCGTGTGACCACGTTCCACAGCGTGTCATTCAGTCAGTTTTCAACGTAAGAGACTCAAACCACTTTGTGAAGACTGGGGACATCTAGTGGAAGCAATAGGAAGTGCTCAATGAACCATTTCTCACTGTGTGATTTCTAGGCAACGAGATGAAGTTGACTCCGCAATTCAGAATTCCACTTCCTGTTTCGATCGGTCTCGGGGTTTTGACTGCCATATGAGTTCTGTTATACTCACAGACACCATTCAAACAGTTTTAGAAACTTTAGGGTGTTTTCTATCCACAAGTATTAATTATATGCATATCCTAGCTTCTGAGTTTGAGTAGGAGGCCGTTTAAAATGGGCACGATTTTTTTTCAAAAATCGCTGTAGCGTCCCCTATCCTAGGCGACCGTCAAGAGGTTAACTGACTTTCCTAGTTAAAGGTGATACTTTCTTAAACGGCAACACATGACTGATGTGAAATACTGAACATCCCTTAAAGATGGGTATTTTCTATACATTGTTAATGTGGAGTCGTGCCTCCTGTATACTGGAACCCACAGGACATGGTTTAAGACGGAGATGAACTAATATCTTTAAGAGAATGTTTTAAAAGGGAATTAGTTGCGATTGTCAATATTTGGTTGAGACAAATTCTCAGCAAGGCTGGCCAACTGACTAATACATGAAATGTCTTTGTTCCCATCTACTGCTTGGCTGTCATTGTAGATAATAATTTTCTTAACTGACTTGCCTAGTTAAATAAATACTTTCGTCTCTAGCGGCACTGTGTGTCCCTTGGTGATGAACTGGTGTCTGTACCCAACGTTGTGAAGTACCTTGGCGCAAACCTGGCATCTGTGCACAGCTCTGAGGAGGATCAGTTTCTACAGGAGTTGGTCTTGGTCAAGACTGTTGGTTTCCCTCCTACCTGGATTGGCGGATTTTATTCTGTTAAAGTGGGACTATTAAGCACAGTGTTATATAAAGCCATTATTGCAAGGAACTCCGTTCCGTCTCATATTGCTCAAGTGAACAGCAAACCTGGTTTAAAAAAATAAAAATGTGAGGTGTGGCATGTAGGCTACCTGTAATTTGTTTATGTAGTTCTGTCTGAGTTGTGTATAATGTCATTTTGTGTGGACCCCAGGAAGAGTAGCTGCTGCTTTTTTTAACAGCTACTGTAATGGGTTCCCAAATATAATGAGTACCCAGGCGACAGGTAGCCTAGCCGTTAAGACCATGGGGCCAATAAAGGCACGGCTGCTAGTTTGAATCTCAGAGCTTACTGAGTGAAATCTGACGTGCCCTTGAGCAACGCCATTAACCTAATTGATCCTTTAAGTCATTCTAGATAAATATATTTAAGTAATTTAGCAGATTCAACTGTCAACTTCAGTAGGAGGCTTTTATACACATGTAAAACGGTTCTAGTTAAGTATAAATTCGATCAAAGTAATCTATTCCAGACAGTCTTCTTGTAAACATGTGTATGGGGTTTCTAGCTTCAACAGTTGTAGGCTAGTTATGGTCTTTGAAATGCATTGGGATGATTGCAGATGTGAGGATTAAGCTCCACGTTGTTCTTTACACAAGCAACCGTCACAGTCGGTGGGTTTTGTGGTAGCTTTAACTGTTTTGTTGTTTCAGGTGGTAGAGGAAGGACTACATTTAGTTTTTATTATGAAACCCCACTTTCCCCCCTCAGGACAGGCAGTGGTTCTGGAGCGATGGCTCCGACTTTGATCACCAGAACTGGGCAAAAGGAAGGCCCGCGATGCTGGTGCCAGAGAGACTTGTATTCACATCAACTTTGGAGGTACATTCACTGATCCAGTCATCAAATTAAACTTTATTCCCAGTTCATTTAACAAATGAATCTCATGTAGACTTTCCTACTGTTGTGTGTCTGTGTACAGCTGAATATTTCCGTTCTGTGTTTCGTCTTCAGGTCAAAAGCGCTGGAACAATGCTTTATGTGGAAGGAGCTTGCCCTCGGTGTGCTCCCTGAGACTCCTGCCGCTTCGCCAGACTATACATTAAAAGCAGCAATGCTATTCCGTAGTGTCTGAATCCTAAATACTTCATGGTAAAGTCAAATACTTTGTTGCTGCTAAATTAAGTTTCAGTTACTACACAAATGTTGAGGAATTGTTTGCAGCCAATAAAATGTGTACACTATTTTGTCTCACGAGTTATTGAACATGAATGATACGTTGTAGTTAGTACTCTTTCTTACTGGTCCTCTGTGGGACTCAAACCCACAACCCTAATGTTGCAAGTGCCATGCTCAACTGTGCCACCATGCATATAACTGTCATTGTGCCTAACTTTTTGTAAATGTACACCTGTGAAATGACGCAGTATGTTTAGGATACTGGAGGTTCAAAAGACATGTTTAACCTGTCATGATGTTCTTTAGTTTATAAAATGTTTGTTTCTTAAGTTGTGTTTTAAAGAACTGAGAAGGTCATTATGCCGGTCTTTTGTCACCACTCTAAAAAGAGGTGGTTTTAATTCACCTAGGCAAGTCCACTTGTTTACAATGACAACGGATGGCGCTACGCCAATTGTGCGCTGCCCTACGGGACTCAATCACAGCTGAATGTGCTACAGCCTGGAGTCGAGCCAGGTACTGTAGTGACGCCTCTTGCACTGAGATGCAGTGCCTTTAACTGCTACGCCACTCAGGCGCAGGTTCCTGGAGTATCCTTTAGGGTTTCTTCAGATTGTAACTAGGGGGAACCCCTATGTTCAGAAAACCCCTTGTAAGTGATACTTGAAGAAAAAATGTAATCATGAGGAGAAATGCCAGCAGAGCTTCAAGTCCAATGTTTTATATCTAGGGTGTTGCTGTTCTCGATCCATAGCCAGAATGCTCACCATGCACTGCAACACAGGATTCCAGTTATATTCATCAGCGGTGTAGGGAGGTTAAAATCTGAACCCTGAACATTTTTATTATACAGATTAACAAAACAAGCACACGACAGAACTCATACCTTGGTTTTTGTGGTGACAGAACTTTTGCTAAAAGTTCTCATACCGTCTCCAAAATGTAGAGGCCTATAGGGTATTCATTGAAGAGGTAAGGGAGGATGTTAAATGTGATCTGCATAACATACCAATTGACATGCCTCATCTGTATACCTGCAGACAATTGAGCAGTTCAGTCTTCTGCACGCAATACAGCTAACATTATCTTACCTCTTGATTATCCATTGAATTGTGAATATTTTCTGTTTAAGATTGACACATAGGAAAATAAATGGTATCATACAAGGGACAAACCTCACCTTGATCTTATCATTTTTCAGTTAAGCACCTGCTCCTACTGTCCTTTCAAATCGAAATGTTTGTTGGGCAGGTAGGTTCCTGCAAGAACCCCCCACCAGCTAAGGAGGTTCCATGATGAACCCCACCTTCTATGGGGTTCTTGGAAGAACCTTTTTTGGGGGCATTTTCAGTGCCAAGAATCGTAAGTTTCTTCAAAGAACTGCGGCCCTTAGAACTCCAGATGAACCCCGCATTTTTAGTGTACTCTGACTAGGATTCAAAAGGCACTCACACATCTCTTTGTTGCAGGTGCATGGTTTTAGTTGAATGAGATGAGGAAGAACACCGTACACTGTTCATGCTAGTCTCACTGCTCTAAAGCTGTACGTATCGGCCTCGTCAGAGCTTTCAGTGTTCACAACCTGCACCTCTATGTAGACATTGCTCCAACCACATCCGTTCAATGCATTCAATGGGGTTGGAGTGTGAGAGAAAATATGTGTTACCAAAAGTAACAATGTGCGTTTCATGAGTATTCTAATAAAGTGTGTACATAACGTGTCAAACAAGACTAAAATCGCACAGAGGACATAGACCTATCAAGTAAGTTTCCGTACAAGAATAAAACATGAGTAGACTAAAGTGGCAGGATTAATTCATGTTCACATTTACAACGTAAATAGGCATTTCATCATTAAGACCTTTTGGGAATAATGAGGGTGAAAATCCCTAAACATTCTTCAAAAGACACTGATATGATCCCACCATCAATAGACACGGACATGACCCCACCATCAAAAGACAATATGGCGGTTGTTTTGCTTTTCACACAAGCCTCACAAGACTCGTCTGAAGGTAGACCAGTTTAAAAAATGAATAGACGTATACAGTTTATTAGGTACAGCCATCTAGTACTGGGTTGGACCCCCCCATTGCCTTGAGAAAAGCCTGAATTCTTCAGGGCTTGGAAACATTGCTCAATTGGTATCAAGGGACTTAACGTGTACCAGGGAAACATTATTACACCTCCGCCACCAGCCTGTACCGTTGACACCAGGCAGGATGTGGCCGTGGGCTGATGCTGCTTACACCAAATCCTGACTCTGCCATCAGTATGACGCAACAGGAACCGGGATTCATCGGGCCAGGCAATGTTTTCCACTCCTCAATTGTCCAGTTTGCATAATACCTGACATTCTCTTTCGACCTTTCATCAACGAACTGTTTTCGCCCTAAAGAACTGCCACTGACTGGATGTTTTTTGTTTGTCGAACCATTCCCGTTGCTGACAGTTGTATAAATAAATAAATAAAAATAGAGCACGCAACCATGCAATCTCCATAGACATACATTGGCAGTAGAATTGCCTTACAGAAGAGCTCAGTGACCTTCAATGTGGCACCTTCATAGGAAACCACCTTTTCAACAAGTCAGTTTGTAAAAAGTCTGCCAGGAGAACACCAACTGCCCGAATGCATAGTGCCAACTGTAAAGTTCGGTGGAGGAGAAATAATGGTCTGGTGCTGTTCATGGTTCGGGCTGAATGGAAGCACATCACCGCAGCAATGTTTCAACATCTAGTGCAAAGCCTTCCCAGAAGAGTGGAGGCTGTTATAGCAAAAGGGGACCAACGCCATGATTTTGGAATGAGATGTTTGACGGGAAGGTGTCCACATACTTTGTCATGTGGTGTGTTTAAATTTTATATCTTAACTAGTTAGCAAATTATAGGCTGAACATTTACTTACCCCCCTGAAGTTATTAATTTCCCTTCTCGGATGTCCTGTTCACCTAGGGCAATGATGTGAATCACCCAAGCATTCTAGCTAGCTAATACTGTACTAACCATGTTCATGTCTGTCAAGTTTTCTCCAAATATTGGCATGAAGTACCCTAACCATTAATAGATTATAGTCTGTCCCTAAAAGATCAGATGGCAGCAAATGTAACAAAACCAGGAGATATGAATCATCTTTCATCAAGTCACCCTACAAGTTCTAATACA
Organism: Salmo salar; assembly: GCF_965601325.2. Classification (NCBI taxonomy): domain Eukaryota; kingdom Metazoa; phylum Chordata; class Actinopteri; order Salmoniformes; family Salmonidae; genus Salmo; species Salmo salar. The sequence goes on along the minus strand of NC_138308.1, from coordinate 19,496,872 downwards.
ACATTTACTCATGTAAAGATGAAGAGAATGTACTTTATTTTTTCAGGATGATATAATGCATGAAGCAAACAATGGAATGATTTAGTGTAATGTGAAGATGTAGACTCAGTAAAGGGATCTTTTATCCCTCTGTGGCCTGGAACAATTCTTCAGCCTCAGAGTAGCATGGTTCTGATTGTGGACTCTGTTGAACGCCTGTATATATTGGAATGACATTTGGATGTCTATGGAGGACCAAAGCTGCCATAATTAGAATTAAAATATATAAAGAGAAAGCCACACAAAGGAAATACTGACAGATATGATTCCACAGTCCAAGTCCTCCAATCAGAGTGAGAATGCTAATATTTGTAAACTCTTTCAGTTGTGTTCTGTGGGTATCACTGAGTAGGCTGATGCCCCATATCATGGACCCAAGAGCCATTAAAAAGGCCTTGCATGGGCACATGACTAAACCCCCCAACCCCCTTCTCAGCTGTCCATCTTTCTGATTTCCACCAATCAGAGTGGATGTCAGAGTGATTAGTAGAGTGCTGAGTACCAGGCAGTTAGCAAGTTTGGTAGACTGGTAGACTACTAATGACCATCACCAGCATCAGAGCTTGGAGAAGCCTAATTACTAAATGGTCACATGGAATTTGACTGCCTTATTGTCCTGTAACCGCCGGTGTGGTGGTAATACAGTCACCATAACAGTCCTACCCGTTCCTCCATTTCCCAGAAATGGACTGGTTCAGATAAATTGTTCAGCATATGACACCAACAATAAAGTAAGTAAATCAACAGTTTAATCTCTGGATTCCTTCATGTATTTATATGGAATGTGAATCAGTTCCTGTAGTACAGTAAAGACAACTGTCAGTCTTCTACATCTTAGTTCCAACGCCTTTCATCTACAATTACAGACAAAAAAAAGAAACACACATCAAGAATCAGCTGCAAAGTAGTAACATTTAGTGAATGAGTATGTATATACATACACCTTGCTGCAACAGTTGCTAGCAGTTGATAGCAGTGCCTGGAGGAGTTTATACGGAATAGGGTTCCATTTCAGATCCAACCTAGGTATTTCCCGGCTAAATATTGAAGTTCTGCTACTTGTTTAAAAAGGCCTATGCAGTCAAAATTCAGTTTCTGTCTTTTGTATAACAGCTGATGAAACTAAGACTGAAAGTGAGGGTAAATTGTATCAGTGTTGTTTCCTGACAGTTGCTAGACAATCCAATCATACATCCAGTTGAATGATCCAACCATCATATCAGAATACCTCAGTCCAGCATCTAGACACCAATATACATCTGGAACTAGAGGTGTGGCAGGTAGCCTAGCAGTTAGAGCATTGGGCCAGTAGTTCAAATCAGTGAGCTGACAAGTTGATATATCCATCTATGTGCCCTTCAGCAAGGCACAACCTTAATTTCGCCAGTGTCAAGGTTGATAATGGCTGACCTCTCAGAGGGTGTCCCATGGAGAACTGGTTATGAATAGAAACATTTCCAATTCCCACCTGCGTATTAATACCTACGTGTGTGAAGTAGGACAGAGCAACACCAACAAATATTTTTATTAAAATGTTGGTGAGTAGGTGTGAGGTATGTCACGCTTACTTCCCAGAGCAAAAGCTGTGCTGACAAGCAGAATGGTCAAATTCGCCATGGTGATTGTCTCCTGAGAGAGAGAGAGAGATTAGTTGAGCATTTTAAAATCATCTGGAATTGCTGTGGGTACCAGAGGAGAGGTTAAGTAAACCCACTGTTAGGCACAAAACCTAAGCAACTGCCAAAGCAGTATTTTCTAAACCCAGTCCTGAGGACCCCAAGAACTGAGTATTGGCAACGCGGTGCTACAAGTCATCTGCCAAAACTCAGATATAATTTCTTCAACCACATACAATAGATTAGCCTGGCACACAGGAATATGTATCCTTCCCAAATGGCTCTTCATTCCTTATGTAGTGAACTACCTTTGACGAGGGCCTACAATGCACTACATAGGGAATGGGAACAATTATAGATATTGTCAGAGACTACCCATTTACTGCAAAGGTACAGATTAGTCTATGCTCTTAAATTCAGGGGGCCGCTCCACAAAATGTCACAACTATATAGAGCACTACGTTTGACAAGGGCCACATAACATTAAGGTAGCATTTGAGATGCAGATAGTCTATTAAATAACGATGCACTCTCACCTTCTGCACTCTTCCAAGGGATTCACTGGGTGTGTCTCTCTCTGTTCGTGAGTTATGGTCTACCTCTTCCTTTAAAGGACCCGTCACAGGTATGACTAGTTGCCTCATTAACCCAACGAGAGATCCTGTTGTCGGGCCATTAGTTAGTGGTGTAAAGTACTTAAGTACTACTTTAAAGTATTTCTACTTAAGTCATTTTTGGGGGGTATTTTTGACAACTTTCACTTAACTACATTCCTAAAGAAAATAATGTACTTTTTTCTCCAAACATTTTCCCTGACACCCAAAAGTACTCGTTACATTTTGAATGATTAGCAGGACAGAAAAATGGTCCAATTCACGCACTTATCAAATTAACGTCCATGGTCATCCCTGCTGCCTCTGACCTGGCAGACTCACTAAACACAAATGCTTTGTTTGTAAATTGTGACTGCGTGTTGGAGTATGCCCCTGGCTATCCGTAATTATAATTTAAAAAACAAGAAAATGGTGCCGTCTGGTTTGCTTATTGTAATTTGAAATGATTTATACTTTTGCTTTGATACTTAAGTATATTTGATCAATTACATTTAATGTTGATACTTCAGTATATTTAAAAACAATTTTAAACCTTTACTCAAGTAATATTTTACTGGGTGACTTTCACTTTTACTTGAGTCATTTTCTATTAAGGCATCTTCATAGGCAGTAAAGAGAGTAGTAGAGGAAGATGGCTCCAGTATCGAGGGATCCTGAGAGGCTCCCTGTGAGTATGCCGTTGCCAATAGAGAGTGATAGGAATAACATGTGTTTCAGTAAGGTTGGTTTCTTAGCATTCATAGCCATGGTTATCAACTGTACCGCAGAAATGGAACATAAATCACAGAAAATTGATGTTGTGGTGGCAGCTGCAGAGAACTCCTTGGGTTACAAGATTTTACTGCAGAAGAGTTTCAAGGTGTGATGAACGACAGTGTCCCGTTCTCCCAGGCTGCCGGCCTGCTGTAGGATCAGATAGGGCCAAGTAGTGGAATAGTGGGCAGGTTTTAATGGGTCTATAGTCAGATAGGGTCATGTAGTGGAATAGTGGTGAGGTTTTAATGGGTCTAGGATCAGATAGGGTCATGTAGTGGAATAGTGGTGAGGTTTTAATGGGTCTATGTTCAGACAGGGTCAGGTAGTGGAATAGTGGTGATGTTTTAATGGGTGTATGGTTAGTTGGTAGGGCTATTTTTATTTTCAGTTTATTTTTTCTATCCATTTCCGCATTCTTTTTACCCTCCCCTTTTTTGTGTCACAAATTGTAATGAATTCACAAACCAGAACAGGACAGTCCATGCTGAAGGACTCAGCCAACGCAGTACGACTCAGCCAACGCAGTACGACTCAGCCCACAAAGTATTTATTATTAAGTTATACGTTTTAAAAACATTACCATATATTCATTACAGATTTCACAACATATTAAGTGTGTGCCCTCAGGCCTCTACTTTACAACCACATATCTATATCACAAAATCCAAGTGTACATGTGTGTATAGTGCATATGTTATCGTGTTTTTGTATGCATATGTCTATGTTTGTGTTTCTTCACAGTCTCCGCTGTTCCATAAGGTGTATTTTTATCTGTTTTTTAAATAAAATGTTACTGCTGGCATGGGTTTCTTGATGTGGAATAGATTTCCATGTCGTCATGGCTCTATGCAGTACTGTGCGCCTCCCATTGTCTGTTCTGGACATGGGATAATGTGAAGAGACTTCTTGTAGCATGTCTTGTGGGATATGTATATATATATTATGTATGGGTGTCTGAGCTCTGTGCCAGTAGTTCAAACAGACAGATCGGTGCATTCAACATGTCAATACCTCTCACAAATACAAGTAGTGATGAAGTCAATCTCTCCTCCATCTTGAGCCAGGACAGATTGACATGCATTTTATTAATGTTAGCTCTCTGTGGATATCCAAGGGCCAGCCGTGCTGCCCGGTTCTGAGCCAATTGCAATTTTCCTAAGTCCCTATTTGTGGCACCTGAGCACACGACTGAACAGTAGTCCAGGTGCGACAAAACGAAAGGCTGTCGACCTGCCTTGATAGTGCTTCAGGCTGTGTAAGGGCTATTTGACCAAGAAGGAGAGTGATGGAGTGCTGCATCAGATGACCTGGCCTCCACAATCACCCGACCTCAACCCAATTGAGATGGTTTGGGATGAGTTGGACCGCAGAGTCAAGGAAAAGCAGCCAACAAGTACTTAACATATGTGGAAACTCCTTCAAGACTGTTGGAAAAGCATTCCACGTGAAGCTGTTTGAGAGAATGCCACGAGTGTGCAAAGCGGTCAAGGGAAAGGGTGGTTACTTTGAAGAATCTCAAATATAAAATATATTTTGAATTGTTTAATACCTGATTCCATATGTGTTATTTCATAGTTTTGATGTCTTTACTATTATTCTACAATGTAGAAAATATATATATTTTTAATTATTTATTTCACCTTTATTTAACCAGGTAACAAGTTCTCATTTACAACTGCGACCAGAATTGGATGTAGTCTATCACGGTGCCATCCGTTTTGTCACCAAAGCCCCATATACTGCGACCTGTACGCTCTCGTTGGCTGGCCCTTGCTTCATACTCGTCGCCAAACCCACTGGCTCCAGGTCATCTACAAGTCTTTGCTAGGTAAAGCCCCGCCTTATCTCAGCTCACTGGTCACCATAGCAGCACCCACCTGTAGCACGCGCTCCAGCAGGTATATTTCACTGGTCACCCCCAAAGCGAATTCCTCATTTGGCCACCTTTCCTTCCAGTTCTCTGCTGCCAATGACTGGAACGAACTGCAAACATCACTGAAGCTGGAGACTCATATCTCCCTCACTAGCTTTAAGCACCAGTTGTCAGAGCAGCTCACAGATCACTGTACGTGTACATGGCCCATCTGTAAACAGCCCATCTATCTACCTCATCCCCTTACTGTATTTATTTTATTTATCTTGCTCCTTTCCATCCCAGTATCTCTACTTGCACATTCATCTTCCGCACATCTACCATTCCAGTGTTTAATTGCTATATTGTAATTACTTCGCCACCATTGCCTATTTATTGCCTTATCTCCCTTATCTTACCTCATTTGCACTCAGTGTATATAGATTTTTTTTCTACTGTATTATTGACTGTATGTTTTGTTTATTCCATGTGTAACTCTGTGTTGTTGTATGTGTCGAATTGCTATGCTTTATCTTGGCCAGGTCGCAGTTGCAAATGAGAACTTGTTCTCAACTAGCCTACCTGGTTAAATAAAGGTGAAAAAAATTAAATAATAAATCTGAACAATAGCGCACTTGGTAACGTTAGTGTGTACCGGTGCTCGACCAGTCGCGAAAGCCAACATCACCCACGACAGAGAACGGTTGATTGTCAATGGCAATGAATTCTATTATCTTGGCTTTAGTGGATTTTGGCTTTGAGTTGTCTCGCTGAAATGTTCTTATTCTTTCAAATGACTGCTCGACTTGTTGACTGCTCGATCCACACAGCAGACATTGTGGGCTAGGTTAGGAATGCTGTGTTGCAGGTGTAGCGCAAAATTTTACTTGGCGTCATTATGTCATGTACCTACATTATACAGTGGGGGGAAAAAGTATTTGATCCCCTGCTGATTTTGTACATTTGCCCACTTACAAATAAATTATCAGTCTATAATTTTAATGGTAGGTTTATTTGGACAGTGAGAGACAGAATAACAACAAAAAAATCCCGAAAAACGCATGTCAAAAATGTTATAAAATGATTAGCATTTTAATGAGGGAAATAAATATTTGACCCCTCTGCAAAACATGACTTAGTACTTGGTGGCAAAACCCTTGTTGGCAATCACAGAGGTCAGACATTTCTTGTAGTTGGCCACCAGGTTTGCACACATCTCAGGAGGGTTTTGTCCCACTCCTCTTTGCAGATCTTCTCCAAGTCATTAAGGTTTCGAGGCTGACGTTTGGCAACTCGAACCTTCAGCTCCCTCCACAGATTTTCTATGGGATTAAGGTCTGGAGACTGGCTAGGCCACTCCAGGACCTTAATGTGCTTCTTCTTGAGCCACTCCTTTGTTGCCTTGGCCGTGTGTTTTGGGTCATTGTCATGCTGGAATACCCATCCACGTCCCATTTTCAATGCTCTGGCTGAGGGAAGGAGGTTCTCACCCAAGATTTGACGGTAGATGGCCCCGTCCATCGTCCCTTTGATGCGGTGAAGTTGTCCTGTCCCCTTAGCAGAAAAACACCCCCAAAGCATAATGTTTCCACCTCCATGTTTGACGGTGGAGATGGTGTTCTTGGGGTCATAGGCAGCATTCCTCCTCCTCCAAACACGGCGAGTTGAGTTGATGCCAAAGAGCTCCATTTTGGTCTCATCTGACCACAACACTTTCCCCAGTTGTCCTCTGAGTCATTCAGATGTTCATTGTCAAACTTCAGACGGGCATGTAAATGTATTCTTGAGCAGGGGGACCTTGCGGGCGCTGCCGGATTTCAGTCCTTCACGGCGTAGTGTGTTACCAATTGTTTTCTTGGTGACAGCTGCCTTGAGATCATTGACAAGATCCTCCCGTGTAGTTCTGGACTGATTCCTCACCGTTCTTATGATCATTGCAACTCCACGAGATGAGATCTTGCATGGAGCCCCAGGCCGAGGGATATTGACAGTTCTTTTGTGTTTCTTCCATTTGCGAATAATCGCACCAAATGTTGTCACCTTCTCACCAAGCTGCTTGGCGATGGTCTTGTAACCCATTCCAGCCTTGTGTAGGTCTATAATCTTGTCCCTGACATCCTTGGAGAGTTCTTTGGTCTTGGCCATGGTGGAGAGTTTGCAATCTGATTGATTGATTGCTTCTGTGGACAGGTGTCTTTTTTACAGGTAACAAGCTGCGGTTAGGAGCACTCCCTTTAAGAGTGTGCTCCTAATCTCAGCTCGTTACCTGTATAAAAGACACCTGGGAGCCAGTCATCTTTCTGATTAGAGGTGGGCAAATACCTATTTATTTATTAAAATGGAAATGTTGGCATGTGGACTAATATGTTGTTGAATTGTGTTCTTACACTGGTACAGTCATGCCCTATGAGAGATGTATGACTGCGCATGTGCGAAAATAAATAAAGTGCATTTTCCCCCGTTCTGGTTGAAACACCAATGATGAACATGTGTGTTTATTCCTCCGTTAAGTAAACCGGTATTCCTGTCCTGAAGATGTCAGCACCAACAGGTTATGGGCCCAGGAGGGAACATGGAAGCCGATGGAATAGATTATATTTCGACGGAGATGAAAAAAAACTACGAGTTATGGGAGACAAAGTTTTTGGGGCACTTGCGTTTGCTTGGGCTAAAGGCCGCCATATTGAGCGTGGATGAAGATGAAGAAGACGGAGAGAAAAATGAAGAAGCCTACGCCGAATTGATACAGGTTTTGGATGATAAAAGTCTTTCCCTGATAATGAGAGAAGCAGCAGATGATGGGAGAAAAGCGTTGAAGATATTGAGGGAACATTATGCAGGTAAAGGGAAGCCACGTGTGATTAGCCTCTACACTGAACTAACTTCTCTTCAGAAAGCCGCTGACGAAAGTGTTACGGACTATATCATTCGTGCTGAGACGGCTATTACAGCACTGAGAAATGCTGAAGAGACTTTAAGTGATGGGCTGTTGATTGCAATGATTCTGAAAGGTTTGCCCGAATCATTTAAGCCGTTTGCCATCCACATTACGCAGAGTGACGAGCCGACAACTTTTGGCAAGTTCAAAACCAAGTTGAGGAGCTATGAAAGCACCGAGAAGTTTAGCGCCATTTCCACTGACGACAACGTGATGAAGGCAAGTAACATTAAAGTTAGCTGGCCAAGAGGGAGAGATAAAGGGACCGAGATAACCTGCTTCAACTGTGGCCAGAAAGGGCACAAGGCCCGGGAATGTACCGTTACTGGAGAGCGCAAAGAACGGAGACAGTGGTGTAGTTTTTGCAAGAGATCCACTCATACTGACGCAAATTGCAGACGAAAAAGAAGAGACAATGTGAAACAAGCAACAGATGCTGAAAGCCACACATTTGCATTCAGAATAAGTGACTGTCAGGTTAGTGGACTGAAACAGAAAGGGCTGATGGTTGATACGGGAGCAACGTCACATATAGTCACGGACATCGGGAAGTTTAAGGAGTTTGACGAGACTTTCAAACCGGAAAAACATTCCGTGGAGCTGGCTGACGGAACAAGAACGAATGGTGTCGCGGAGAGGAGAGGTGCAGCGGAGGTTTACCTGAGAGACAACACGGGTCGTCGGGTAAAAACAACGCTGACGAAGGCGCTGTACGTGCCGTCGTTTCCACAGGACATTTTCTCTGTTAAAGCAGCGACAGCCAACGGAGCTTCAGTCAACTTTCGACAGGGGTGTAACAAGCTCATCCACAAGAACGGTACCACTTTTGACATCAAGGAGTACGATAGACTTTACTATCTTAACACTGTAAGTGATGAAAATGATGATGGATGTCATGGGTGCTATGATATTCACACATGGCACAAAATTCTTGGCCACTGTAATTTTGAGGATGTGTCAAAGTTAGAAAATGTGACAGAGGGAATGAAAATCACAGGTAAGATTGACAAATCTACCCTCAACTGTGAAATCTGCACTCAGGGAAAATTTGTTCAGAGCAGAAACAGAGAGCCTGATGAAAAGGTAAAAGCGGCTCTTGAGCTTGTGCACACTGATTTGGCTGGCCCTATTGAGCCAGAGGCGAAAGATGGGTTCAGATATACTCTAGCATTTACGGATGATTATTCAGGGGCAGTTTTTGTGTATTTCCTAAAAGCAAAGAGTGATACTGTAAAAGCTACTGAGAAGTTTATTGCTGATGTGGCCCCTTATGGGAAAATAAAGTGTGTCAGGTCAGATAATGGCACAGAATTCACAGCCAAAGAGTTCCAGTCACTGCTCAGTAAGAACGCCATAAGACATGAAACTTCAGCCCCTTACTCACCCCATCAAAATGGGACCGCTGAGAGAAATTGGAGAACACTGTTCGAAATGGCAAGATGCATGCTACTTGAAAGCAACCTACCAAAGAACTTGTGGACATATGCTGTAATGACTGCTGCAGTAATTCGCAATAGGTGTTACAATAAGCGTGTAGGACAGACTCCACACTACATGTTTACTGGGAGAAAGCCTGATCTTTCAAAGATGAAAGAATTTGGATCTGTTTGCTATGCATATAGACAGAACAAGAAAAAGTTAGACTCAAGATGTGAAAAGGGTATTTTTGTCGGGTATGATAAAAATAGTCCAGCATACCTAGTCTACTACCCAGACACTGGGAAAGTTCTTAAAAACAGATTAGTCAAGTGTGTTACAAAAGGTGTAGTCGAACACCAAACTCAGACAGATTTGGAAAACAGTGATGATCTTCATGGGGAGAGATTTGAAAACCCCATGCCGAAAGGCAAGATGGCAGATCAAAACTCAGAAGAGACACAAGATGTGCAAATTGAGACTTCAGATGGTCAGAGTCCACGCTATCCAGACAGAGCGAGGAAGAAACCCCAGTACTTAAAAGACTATGAGTGTAAAGTGAAATGTGATGACCAGATACCACCTAGTGTTGACTACTGCTACAGAGTAATGTGCAATGCACCACAAACCTTCAAAGAAGCAATGATTTCACCAAAATCAGAGATTTGGGCTACTGCTATGAAGGAGGAGATGGATTCCCTTAGGGAAAATGATACATTCACATTAACCACACTGCCAGAGGGTAAAAATGCAGTGGGGGGCAGGTGGGTCTATGCGGTCAAAAACAATTCAGATGAGACTGAGACATACAAGGCAAGATATGTTGCAAAGGGGTATAGTCAAGTGGCAGGAATAGACTATAAGGAGACTTTTTCTCCAACTGCAAATATGACATCAGTACGCTGTTTGATGCAGCTAGCAGCTCAGTATGACTTAGAGTTACATCAGATGGATGTCAAAACAGCATATCTACATGCTCCTATTGACTGTGAAGTGTACATGGAGCAACCAGAGGGTTTTGAAGTCAGGTCAGATACAGGTGAGCAACTAGTCTGTAAACTGAACAAGTCATTGTACGGCCTGAAACAGTCAGGAAGGAACTGGAACAAAATGTTGCATGATCACCTTAGTGAAAATGGTTTTACACAGAACCCAGCTGATCACTGTGTTTATAACAAACAAACTGCAACAGAAAGGATCATTTTGATAATTTGGGTCGATGATCTAATTATCGCTGCTAGTGATAGTGACTCACTCACAAGTGTAAAAGAAATGTTAAGTGAAAAATTTAAGATGAAAGATCTTGGGAGGCTTGGACATTTCCTAGGCATTGATTTTACACAAAGTGAAGGGAAAATAACGATGAACCAAAAGAGCAACACTGGATAACAGCTAAACATGTGTTGAGGTACTTGAAGGGAACAATGAATCAGGAGTTGTGTTACAAAAAGGGGGTGGAAAAACTCAACCTCGTAGCATATAGTGATGCTGATTGGGCAGCAGATCAAAGTGACAGACGAAGCATAACAGGGTATTGTTTTAGTTTAACTAAATGTGGACCTGTCATTTCATGGAGGTCTAAGAAGCAGCCAACAGTAGCTTTATCTACATGTGAAGCAGAGTACATGGCACTGGCTGCTACTACACAAGAAAGTTTGTACCTTGTACAGTTATTGGGCGAGATGGATAGTGAGTGCCAATATACACCAGTAACAATCTTTGAAGATAACCAAGGTGCAATTGCTCTGTCAAAGAACCCAGTATGTCGTCAGAGATGTAAACATGTCGACATCAGATATCATTTCATTCGATCTGCACTCAGTGATGGTAAAATAAGTATTGAATATTGTCCAACGGCAGACATGGCTGCAGATGTTTTGACTAAACCTGTAACGAAGTTCAAAAATGAAAAATTCTTGGGTTACATGTTTGGAATATAAACTGACATTTGTGAGATGAATAACTGTAAGCTAAATGTGTTGATAAAGTTAGGTTGAATACGACTTGTACAGTATAAGAGCAAGTGGGGGTGTTGGCATGTGGACTAATATGTTGTTGAATTGTGTTCTTACACTGGTACAGTCATGCCCTATGAGAGATGTATGACTGCGCATGTGCGAAAATAAATAAAGTGCATTTTCCCCCGTTCTGGTTGAAACACCAATGATGAACATGTGTGTTTATTCCTCCGTTAAGTAAACCGGTATTCCTGTCCTGAAGATGTCAGCACCAACAGGAAATCAATTTATAACATTTTTGACATGCGTTTTTCTGGATATTTTTGTTGTTATTCTGTCTCTCACTGTTCAAATAAACCTACCATTAAAGTTATAGACTGATCCTTTCTTTATCAGTGGGCAAACATACAAAATCAGCAGGGGATCAAATACTTCCCCCCCCCCCCCCCCCCCCACGTCAGCTTTGACATCATTTTTTCACATCTGCGTTAAATTAGACAACGGCCAATACCGATGTTGGAATTTTTAGCTAATATTGTCCGATTCCGATATGTTCACGGATATATCATGCATCCCTAGTAAACAGCCTGAGTCAACTATCTTAATATTTTCACCATATTTGTTGTAGCCAAAGATTATACACTGCCCAAAAAAATAAAGGGAACACTAAAATAACACATCCTAGATCTGAATTAATGAAATAATCTTATTAAATACTTTTTTCTTTACATAGTTGAATGTGCTGACAACAAAATCACACAAAAATAATCAATGGAAATCCAATTTATCAACCCATGGAGGTCTGGATTTGGAGTCACACTCAAAATTAAAGTGGAAAACCACACTACAGGCTGATCCAACTTTGATGTAATGTCCTTAACACAAGTCAAAATGAGGCTCAGTAGTGTGTGTGGCCTCCACATGCCTGTATGACCTCCCTACAATGCCTGGGCATGCTCCTGATGAGGTGGCAGATGGTCTCCTGAGGGATCTCCTCCCAGACCTGGACTAAAGCATCCGCCAACTCCTGGACAGTCTGTGGTGCAACGTGGCGTTGGTGGATGGAGCGAGACATGATGTCCCAGATGTGCTCAATTGGATTCAGGTCTGTGTAACGGGCGGGCCAGTCCATAGCATCAATGCCTTCCTCTTGCAGGAACTGCTGACACACTCCAGCCACATGAGGTCTAGCATTGTCTTGCATTAGGAGGAACCCAGGGCCAACCGCACCAGCATATGGTCTCACAAGGGGTCTGAGGATCTCATCTCGGTACCTAATGGCAGTCAGGCTACCTCTGGCAAGCACATGGAGGGCTGTGCGGCCCCCCAAAGAAATGCCACCCCACACCATGACTGACCCACCGCCAAACCGGTCATGCTGGAGGATGTTGCAGGCAGCAGAATGTTCTCCACGGCGTCTCCAGACTCTCTCACGTCTGTCACGTGCTCAGTGTGAACCTGCTTTCATCTGTGAATAGCACAGGGCGCCAGTGGCGAATTTGCCAATCTTGGTGTTCTCTGGCAAATGCCAAACGTCCTGCACGGTCTGGCAGTGCTTCTCCTGCTCCTCCTTGCACAAAGGCGGAGGTAGCGGTCCTGCTGCTGGGTTGTTGCCCTCCTATGGCCTCCTCCACGTCTCCTGATGTACTGGCCTGTCTCCTGGTAGCGCCTCCATGCTCTGGACACTACGCTGACAGACACAGCAAACCTTCTTGCCACAGCTCGCATTGATGTGCCATCCTGGATGTGCTGCACTACCTGAGCCACTTGTGTGGGTTGTAGACTCTGTCTCTGTCACGTCCTGACCAGCAGAGCGAGGTATTGTATTAGTTTTGGTCAGGACGTGGCAGGTTTTTTGTGTGTTAAGTGTTGTGTTGGTGATTAGGACTCCCAATTGAAGGCAGGTGTGTTGAGTTGCCTTTGATTGGGAGTCCTATATAGGAGTGTGTGTTTTTCTTTGGGGTTGTGGGTAGTTGTTTTTGCACTGCGTGTTGTGTGCCTGCAAAATGTTCCTGTCTTCGTGAGTATCGTTTATTGTTTTCCCTGTGGATGCTTTACTTGTGTTTATTAAAAAAACTGTGAGTATCCACCTTCCCGCTGCGCCTTGGTCCATTTCTGAAGACAGCTGTTACAGTCTCATGCTACCACTAGAGTGAAAGCACCGCCAGCATTCAAAAGTGACCAAAACATCAGCCAGGAAGCATAGGAACTGAGAAGTGGTCTGTGGTTACCACCTGCAGAACCACTCCTTTATTGGGTGTGTCTTGCTAATTGCCTATAATTTCCACCTGTTGTCTATTCCATTTGCACAACAGCATGTGAAATTTATTGTCAATCAGTGTTGCTTCCTAAGTGGACAGTTTGATTTCACAGAAGTGTGATTGACTTGGAGTTACATTGTGTTGTTTAAGTGTTCCCTTTATTTTTTTGAGCAGTATATATTATATTGCTCAGCTCAGTCGTGACTAGCAAACTATGCAGGAGTTTATCATTAATAAACAACTGCATGCTGGTGGGTGGTACCATTCAAATTAAACCCAACCCTGAAATTTAACGTAGGCTAAAAATAATGTACACATCGTTTCATAGGAAAAGACACGTCATTGGCACGAATTTGTCACTTCAAGCCCAAATATATGAGTACAACAGTGGCGTGCAACACGGTATATCGGAACACACAACTCGTCGGTCCTTGTCACTGATGGGCTATACAAGAAGAAGCGGCTCCGATGGGCATGCGATCACCAACACAGGACAATTGAGGAGTGGAAAAACATTGCCTGGTCCCTGTTGCGTCATGCTGATGTACTTCTGTTACTCTCTGTTTATTATTTATGCACTGTCACTTTACCCCTACCTGCATGTACATACTGCCTCAATTACCTCAACAAACCCGTACCCCGACACATTGACTCAGTACCACTTGTATATAGCCTTGTTGTTGTAATATTTTTCCTTTGGTTGATTTAGCAAACATTTCTTACCTTTATTTAACTAAGCAAGTCAGTTAAGAACAAATTCTTACTTACAATGACAGCCTACCCCAGCCAAACCCAGATGACGTTGGGCCAATTGTGCAGCACCCTATGGGACTCTCAATCACAGCCAGATGAGATACAGCCTGGATTTGAACCAGGGAGACCTCTGGCATTGAGATGCAGTGCCTTAGATCGCTGCACCACTCAGGAACCCTTTTGTTTTTGTTGGTTAAGGGCTGAAAAGTAAGCATTTCACGGTAAGGTCTATGTTACAAATAACATTTTATTTTAGATGGGTGTACCTTATAAACTGGACACTGAGTGCATATTTACAGTTTGTGTGTGACATGGGGGTTGGATACATGTTTATTTCAAAATTACAAAGGAAAACTTTTATAAACAATGGCAACACTGCCATGTTGCACTGAACCTTGCTGTTGGAAAGCCAAATAGTGTGCAACTTTTGGCTGTCACAGATGCACCTCCCCAAAAGCCAATATATTTTTTTGTGTATGGCCACATGGTGGTACTATTGAACAATATACATGTTCATACAAGTTGATCCCAGTAGTAACAACGTAACCTCATAAAGTGTAGGCCTATTGGTTAGGTTAAAATACATATATCTTAACTTGCATTAACTCAATATTTCTAACAAATGGTATTGCTACACAATCAGTTGGAAAGTTATTTAAAAATGTACTTCATCTTCAAATATAGGTAATATGAATACACCTCTAAGTAGCAAATTTTGGCAGTGTCAAAACCGTGATGTAGCCTACCATGGGTAAATTGTGATTGACTGAATGATCTAAAAATAATATTGAGTCGTTATTGATGATGCAAGTTGATGTGTAGATCAATCAGTCGGAAGTCGCTTGCACTGTGGGCAGCAATGTCGAACAAGCCCAAATATTTTGTATTGATGAAATATACTGACGTAGAAGCTACTTTAAATATGAATAATGCAGGTCTGACGTAGATCCGCTGTCAACTCAAAACGAGTCAATGACGCGGAGTTGTTATTGTCCACTTTGTAGTGGGGGGCAGGAACTCTAACCAGCTGGTAGTTGAGTTGTTCTTCTCGCTTTTTTAAAAACTCTCCCTATGAAAAATACGCTTGAATGTCTCGGTTTTAGGACGTTTTCTATTTCAAATCGTACATAGCTAGCGTACACACGGTTCCGAAGTAATGGATTCGCGGGTATCAGAGCTTTTTGGTTCAGGTTCCGGGCAGAAGTCTGGTTGCCAAGGAGTTGGATGTAACGTTAGTTCGGGGAATGGCTTCGGAATGAGTTCTAAAAAGTGTTTGAAGAATGCCAAAAAAGCAAAGAGTCGGTCATCCCGAAACTCCAAACCAAGCAATAACCCCCCATATCTTCCCCCGGCTAATCTACCCCCAGAGGTAAGCAGATATGCTTCCGTAGCCTGCAATTGGGTGGTACAGTAGCTAGCTAACGTTTGCTAGCTGACTAACGAGAAATGGCTTGCAAGTTTATTACCCGCCAATTTTGTTCTAAAAACTCTTACAATTTGTTTGTGCATACCATACTTGTATGTATATTGTCCAAAAACATGTTTGTAACCATCTTCTGTTAGAAGTTCTTGTGAACTGACTGCCCGTTTTGAAGCAAGTGTCTGCAAACAGAAAGTCATTTTTACACTATTAGCTAGCTTCCTGGCTGGAGATGCAGTGACACGTAACTAAAGCAAGCAAGCTAGCTAGCTAGCTCTACAAAATACAGTATGTAGCAACGTTGGTTGTTTATTGAACTGAATAGTTGCAGTAAAACTACTATAGCCAAGTTAGCCAGATCGTTCCATTTTAATATTTTGTATAATTTTGTCCAATGTTTTGTTGACGTTACTAAAAAAAAAAAAACGGAACAGCTGTGTTTGTAAACAGCAAAGGGACGGCTTGCCTCGCCTACTGAGTGTAGAGGACTGAAGCAAAGGCAGACGCCACTGAAATCCTCTGCAGAGCTGATGAATTGCTTTCTCCCCAGAGAGATTGAGAGATTTTGATAGAGTAGAGCCTCCTCACATAATAATTAGCTATAGTGTATTACTTAGTCTTTTAGCTTTCTTTCCCATTGACTTTAACTTGGGCTGGTGTGTGTGTGTGTGTGTGTGTGTGTGTGTGTGTGTGTGTGTGTGTGTGTGTGTGTGTGTGTGTGGATAGATCTCTCTCGCTCACAAATTCAGCAAAAAAAATAAACGTCCCTTTTTCAGGACCCAGTCTTTAAAAGATCATTAATCAAAATCCATATAACTTAACAGGAATGCACAATCCCTCCATCAGTGCTCAGACTGTCTGTGATAGGCTGCGAGAGGCTAGACTGAGGGCTTGTAGGCCTATTGTAAGGCAGGTCCTCACCAGACATCACCGGCAACAACATCGCCTATGGGCACAAATCCACCGTCGCTGGACCAGACAGGACTGGTAAAAAGTGCTCTTCACTGACGAGTCACGGTTTTGTCTCACCAGGGGTGATGTTCGGATTCGCATTTATTGTCTTAGGAATGAGCGTTACACTGAGGCCTGTACTCTGGAGCGGGATCGATTTGGAGGTGGGCGGTCATAGCATCATCGGACTAAGCTTTGCAGGCAATCTCAACGCTGTGCGTTACAGGGAAGACATCCTCCTCCCTCCTGTGGTACCCTTCCTGCAGGCTCATCCTGACATGACCCTCCAGCATGACAATGCCACCAGCCATATTGCTCGTTCTGTGTGTGATTTCCTGCAAGACAGGAATGTCAGTGTTCTGCCGTGGCCATTTAGAATCCCCATTACATAGGACAGTGGTCACCAACCTTTTCTGAGTCAAGATCAATTTCTGAGTGAAAATGCAAGCTGAGATCTACCGCTCAGATTTTTTATTTATTTATTAACATGACTTAAAAAATCTAAGCCTATGCAACATTACCCTATTAAAAACATTACTGTAACAATGACCCAATACATTTTCACCGCATATTGGCTTTGCTTGACTAGTCCTGCCAATGCATTGTTCGAACCATTGTTCGAACCAAATCTAAAAATATATTTCTAGATTTGAGGTAGGCTTTATGATCGCACCGGTAATAGAACAGTTGTTGTATTACTTGTGAGGTACAGCTGAGTGAGCATACATTTCAATATTTTGCTTTTTGTTTTTATTTTACTGGACTGATGGTCAGTCTCAGTGGAGGTAGAGAGTAGCAGACTGAGGGTTCTCCTCCCTTTCCTCTGCTGACACTGACCAAAAAGCGACAGTCTTCCAGCTGATTGAAACTCGAGTCGCACCGGATTATTTCTACCTCGTGCACAAATTCATGTTACTCTTATGAGCAGAGAAAGTGAAATATTCCTTGACATTAAAAGACACAAACTGCTAATAATAACAACGCAAACCCATCAATACACTTTCCTACTCATTCATTACAGCTGCAGTGCTGGTTATAGCGCAAGTGGATGTAGGAAGAACACATATTTTATGGTTGAATAAAAAGTGACAGTGCTGATTAAGAACAAACATGAACTCGCTCATAAAAAATAAAAAAAACAGCAGCTCTGCTGTATTCGTTGAGTCTTTCACTATTCATGGTAAAACACTTTTTTTTATCTCACCATATCAACTTTGCTATAGCTTTCTTTTACGCCTGCTACGTTACTGCCGACATTAATCTGAGCCAGCCAGCGGTAGGCCTATAGTGCACTTGATTTGTACCTTCAGACACAGGAGATGGTACAAAATGGGAACACTTCGCCTACCCAGCCTCAGGGCAGCTGAATCGGGTGCACTTACCATCAACAGTGCGAGAAGCACTTTATTGTTGGTTTTTTTACAGAAATATTTTGACGATCGACTAGGAATGCCTTGGGGATGACCAGCCGATTGTGATCGACCGGTTGGTGACCAATGATGTTGGGCTTATTGTTTTTCCATTGACTGTGCTATTGGCTGCCTGTATGTGGTCTTTAGTACACCGAATAATCAGGAAATCTCTACTCAAAGAGCAATTTAAGCCAGCATTGCATCACTTTACAGTTATATTTGCATGTAGACTCTTTTATGGCTAGTTGAAACAATGTAGCAGCTTTAAAGTTCTTCCAACCACCCACTCCATTCATTTACTGTTGGATACTGGGCTTTCAGTCAGAGTGGGGTTCTTTGTGCCTTTTTAGAGAACAGTAGGTACCATTTGTCTCAGTTCTCTTCTGTCCAACATAATAATGCTGTCCTCTCCTCTCTTTCAGGCTGAAGAGGGGAATATAGAGTACAAGGTAAGCTGAAATACAATGTTATACATGTGTCATGACACACACCTTTGCTCACTCATTACTGGAGAGTAGCAGTTGTCAGCTGATGGAAGGCCTTCCAGTTTCCAATAATCTTACCTCCATCATTGGTTGTCTATATTTCAGCTTTTCTTCACAAGTGAATAGCCTATCCCTAGTTTATCACTGCAGGTGAAGAAGCCGGATGTGGAGGTCCTGGTCTGTGGTTGAGGCTGGTTGGACGTACTACCAAATTCTCTAAAACGACGTTGGAGGTGGCTTATGGTAGAGAAATGAACATGCAACAGCTCTGGTGGACATTCCTACAGTCAGCGTACCAATTGGACGCTCCCTTAACTTGAGACATCTGTTGCATTTTGTTTTGTGACAAAATTGCACACTTTAGAGTGGCTTTTTATTGTCCCCAGCACAAGGTGCACCTGTGTAATGATCATGCTGTTTAATCAGCTTCTTGATATCCCACACCTGTCAGGTGGATGGATTATCTTGGCAAAGGAGAAATGCTCACTAACAGGGATGGAAACAAATTTGTGCACAACATTTGAGAGAAATAAGGTTTTTGTGTGTGTATGGAAAAGTTCTGGGATGTTTTATCTCAGCTCATGAAACGAGGGACCAACACTTTTTACATGCCATTTTTTTCCCTGACTGTCTAGTTTTTTTGTTGTTGGTGATTTGTTAATTCTACGTACTTTATATCTGAATACTTTACACAAACGTTACATTGAAAACGTTTTACCGTCCCGAAAATATAGGGGAAACACTGGAAATGACTAAAAGTTAATGAATAAAAGTTTTGGGGTGTTTTCCATGCTCAATAAAGTACAATGTGCCCTCAAATATTTGAGTCACTTGGGTGTGACAAATATTCAGCTGACACTTTAAGGGCAGGCCTTTTACCGTGGTAACGGTGTGATTCGTCTGTCTGATCGATGGGATTCTCTGACATCCCTTTGCTAGTAGCTGTTGATCAAGATCAAACATTGGATAACAATCTTGTGTGTGTGAACAAAATTACGTAAAAAGCCAAGAAACACAGGGACGAAGTCAAACTTAAGTAGACTTCCGGCTAAATTCGACCATTCTATGCTGGTGCGGTTCTAAAAATGAATCTTTCAGCACTTCACTCAGTCCATGCAATGCCCCAGGCACTGTTGCTGCATGTGAGGTGGGTTATATGGGAATCTACATAGTTGTTTGCATAGAAATAAGAAATCATTCTGATTTTATATGGTTCTTTGTGATTAGCTACCCACTATGAAACAAAACGCAGAAATACAGTTGAAGTCGGAAGTTTATATACACCTTGGCCAAATACATTTAAACTCAGTTTTTCACAATATATCCACATAATTTTCTTTCTTCATGATGCCATCTACTTAGTGAAGTGCACCAGTCCCTCCTGCAGCAAAGCACCCCCACAACATGTTGCTGCCCGCTGCCACCCCCGTGCTTCACGTTTGGGATGGTGTTCTTTGGCTTGCAAGCCTCCCCCTTTTTCCTCCAAACATAATGATGGTCATTATGGCCAAACATTTCTATTTTTGTTTCATCAGACCAGAGGACATTTCTCCAAAAAGTACGATCTTTGTCCACGTGTGTAGTTGCAAACCGTAGTCTGGCTTTTTTATGGCGGTTTTGGAGCAGTGTCTTCTTCCTTGCTGAGCGGCCTTTCAGGTTATGTCGATATAGGACTTGTTTTACTGTGGATACAGGTACTTTTGTACCTGTTTCCTCCAGCATCTTCACAAGGTCCTTTGCTGTTGTTCTGGGATTGATTTGCACCAAAGTATGTTTATCTCTAGGAGACAGAACGCGTCTCCTTCCTGAGCGGTATGACGGCTGCGTGGTCCCATGGTGTTTATACTTGCGTACTATTGTTTGTACAGATGAACATGGTACCTTCAGGCAGGAAATTGCTCCCAAGGATGAACCAGACTTGTGGTCTTTTTTGTGGTCTACAATTTTTTTTCTGAGTTCTTGGCTGATTTTCTTTTGATTTTCCCATGATGTCAAGCAAAGAGGCACTGAGTTTGAAGGTAGGCCTTGAAATACATCCACAGGTACACCTCTAATCGACTCAAATGATGTCAATTAGCCTATCAGAAGCTTCTAAAGCCATGACATAATTTTCTGGAATTTTCCAAGCTGTTTAAAGGTACAGTCAACTTAGTGTATGTAAACCTCTGACCCACTGGAATTGTGATACAGTGAAATAATCTGTCTGTTACCAATTGTTGGAAAAATGACAGAGAAGATAAAGAAGCCCCCTGCATGTAAAGACATTTGACTTCAACCAACCACAGCGCAGACAAATCACATTGCATGCAGGTATCGGAAGGCGAGACAAAGCAGTTTTTCCCTGTCATCGCTCGCTTTGTGACTGACAAGCGCCTATTTTTTAAAATTTTTTATTTCACCTTTATTTAACCAGGTAAGCTAGTTGAGAACACATTCTCATTTACAGCTGCGACCTGGCCAAGATAAAGCAAAGCAGTGCGACAGAAACAACACGGAGTTACACATGGAATAAACAAGCGTACAGTCAATAACGCAATAGAGAAAAAAAAGAAAGTCTATATGCAGTGTGTGCAAATGGCATGAGGAGTTAAGGCAATAAATAGGCCATAGTAGCAAAGTAATTACAATTTAGCAGATTAACACGAGTGATAGATGATGGTGTGTAAGCAGTGATACTGGTGCGCAAAAGAGCAGCAAAGTAAATAAAAACAATATTGGGATAAGGTAGGTATATTGGGTGGGCTATTTACAGATGGACTATGTACAGCTGCAGCGATCGGTTAGCTGCTCAGATAGCTGATGTTTAAAGTCAATAGATTGCTAGAAGATGTATATTGTTTCTTCTAGCGGGAGAGGGATCGGTTGACTATTTTGAAAATTAGCTTAGTTAATTTAAGTGGAAAAAGTAGCTGGCTGAAAATGAGCCTGTAATCGGCTGTTTAGCCAACAGCCGGCGCTAGTGGAAAAGACTGGATGTAGCTTTGTTTCACTCTTCTGTTCTGTATGTAAAGGTGTATTATGACCAAAGAGCAGTGAATAGTCTGGCTGCAACCCGAACATGTTCATGTCCTACCACAGTGGATTAGCACTGTCGTTTTTAGGACCAGGGGCAGCTGCTGCCTCCAAACAAATGTACAAAGACATCCTACTTACAGTATTAGTTATTTTCACCACCTGCAAAGTGCAAACTAGAAACATTAATTGGCCTGAACAGAGGTGTTAGCCATTTATTAGCTATACCATTCCTTCAGCTCTTTAGTCTCAGCTTTCTCTCCCCCTCTACAGCTGAAGCTGATCGACCCCACGCAATACCGCTTTGAACACCTGGCCACACAGATGAAATGGCGTCTACAGGAGGGGCGGGGTGAGGCTGTCTATCAGATTGGTGTCGATGACAACGGCATGCTGGTGGGCCTATCAGAGGAAGACCTGAGGTCATCGCTAAAGACCCTAGGCAGGATGGCAGAGAAGTACGACCCACACACCAACTGTTTAGATTTTTATTTTATTTACCTAGGCAAGTCAGTTAAGAACAAATTAGAATTTACAATGACTGCCTACACCGGCCAAACCCGGACGACGCTGGGCCAATTGTGCGCCTCCCTATGGGACTCCCAATCACGGCCGGTTGTGATACAGCCTGGATTTGAACCAGGGTGTCTGTAGTCACGCCTCAAGCACTGAGATGCAGTGTCTTAGACCGCTGCGCCCCTCTGGAGCCCTGCCAGCCTTCTCGTATACTCCATTTTTTAAAGATGTGATGAAATTGCTTGTGCAATTCTTGTACCAAAAGTATTTCTGGGTCGATGTTGTACGTGTAATTGACTCTTCATTTACTTTTGACTTGAAGGGTTGGGGCTGACATCACCATTCTCAGAGAGAGAGAGGTGGACCACGATGCTGATATCCCTCGTAAGATAGCTGAGGTTCTCATAAGGAAGGTGCCAGACGACCAGCAGGTTAGTGACCTCATGAGAAGCTCATAAGCTGTTAAGTGTAGACAGCGAGAGTCACTACTTGTCGTACTACTACTACAACATTTGCTGATAAGTTGGCTATGTGTGACTAGGTCAACATTCATACTATGTTCTACGTGTGTTTTTGTATTTAGTTCCTGGACCTGCGGGTGGCTGTGCTGGGTAACGTGGACTCAGGAAAGTCCACCCTGCTAGGTGTGCTGACACAGGGTGAGCTGGATAACGGGCGAGGCCGGGCCAGACTCAACCTCTTCAGACACCTCCACGAGATCCAGACAGGACGTACCTCCAGCATCAGCTTTGAGATTCTCGGCTTCAACAGCAAAGGAGAGGTGAGGGAAAGGACTGGCCATGTCCCAAACTCTCAAATGGCTTTTTCATGACTACTAATAGATGAAAGGACTAGATGGGTTGGCTTGTGTTTTTTTTTTTTTTTTTTTTAAACCTTTGCCCTCTTGTGTCCCTCAGGTGGTGAACTACAGTGAGTCGCGGACAGCAGAGGAGATATGTGAGAGTGCCTCTAAGATGATCACGTTCATTGACTTGGCCGGCCACCACAAGTACCTGAAGACAACCATCTTTGGCCTGACTAGCTACTGCCCAGACTTTGCCATGCTGGTGGTCAGTGCAAACACGGGCATCGGTGAGTCTGACTGCTACACTTGACCCAGACTCTGTGGTTGTTTGTTAAAATCGCTTTTTGTTGGTTTACGTCAGGGGTCGGCAACATGCTACCCGCAGGTAAGACCAGCCACCTGTGATTATAATTTTTTGTTCCCCCAAGGTTTTTAGCAAAAAATTGTCAACCCACAGCTAATTCTAGTTGCCTACCCCTGGTTTACATGAAAACTGTGCCTCTGTGCTTGTCCAAGGCAGGTTATGCCTTCTAAAGGTCACAGTTAGGATCAGTGTGGGGAAAGTTGTTCTTACTCCAGTGCTTGGAGGCAACACTTGAGCGTTGTTGTCAAGACTTGTGCTTTGACAGGTTCTTACATTTTTACAGATAAGCCAGTCGGTGGAGCACTCCCTGATGGAGTAGGGCTGGCTCCAATTAGTCGACTGGTCGATTGTTAGGCTGTTGGTCGACCAAGATTGGTTTTTATATATAAATATATATATATGCATGCATACAGTTGAAGTCGGAAGTTTACATACACTTAGGTTGGAGTCATTAAAACTTGTTTTTCAACCACTCCACAAATTTCTTGTTAACAAATTATATAGTTTTGGCAAGTCGGTTAGGACTTCTACTTTGTGCATGACACAAGTAATTTTTCCAACAATTGTTTACAGACAGATTATTTCACTTATAATTCACTGTTTCACAATTCCAGTGGGTCAGAAGTTAACATACACTAAGTTGACTGTGCTTTTAAACAGCTTGGAAAAATCCAGAAAATGATGTCATGGCTTTAGAAGCTTCTGATAGGCTAAATTACATAATTTGAGTCAATTGGAGGTGTACCTGTGGATGTATTTCAAGGCCTATCGTCAAACTCAGTGCCTCTTTGCTTGAGATAATGGGAAAATCAAAAGAAATAAGCCAAGACAAGTCTGGTTCATCCTTGGGAGCAATTTCTAAACGCCTGAAGGTACCACTTTCATCTGTACAAACAATAGTACGCAAGTATAAACACCATGGGACCACGCAGCCGTCATACCGCTCAGGAAGGAGACGCGTTCTGTCACCTAGAGATGAACATACTTTGATGCGAAAAGTGCAAATCAATCCAGAACAACAGCAAAGGACCTTGTGAAGATGCTAGAGGAAACCGGTACAAAAGTATCTATATCCACAGTAAAACGAGTCCTATATCGACATAGCCACTCAGCTAGGAAGAAAGCACTGCTCCAAAACCTCCATAAAAAAGCTAGCCTACGGTTTGCAACTGCACATGGGGACAAAGATCGTACTTTTTGGAGAAATGTCCTCTGGTCTGATGAAACAAAAATAGAACTGTTTGGCCATAATGACCATCATTATGTTTGGAGGAAAAAGGGGGAGGCTTGCAAGCCAAAGAACACCATCCCAAACGTGAAGCACGGGGGTGGCAGCAACATGTTGTGGGGGTGCTTTGCTGCAGGAGGGACTGGTGCACTTCACTAAGTAGATGGCATCATGAAGAAAGAAAATTATGTGGATATATTGAAGCAACATCTCAAGACATCAGTCAGAAAGTTAAAGCTTGGTCGCAAATGGGTCTTCCAAATGGACAATGAGCCCAAGCATACTTCCAAAGTTGTGGCAAAATGGCTTAAGAACAGCAAAGTCAAGGTATTGGAGTGGGCTTCACAAAGCCCTGAGCTCAATCCTATAGGACATTTGTGGGCAGAACTGAAAAAGCGTGTGCGAGCAAGGAGGACTACAAACCTGACTCAGTTACACCAACTTATTATGGGAAGCTTGTGGAAGGTTACCCAAAACGTTTGACCCAAGTTAAACAATTTTATGGCAATGCTACCAAATACTAATTGAGTGTATGTAAACTTCTGACCCACTGGGAATGTGATGAAAGAAATAACAGCTGAGAAAAATAATTCTCTCTACTATTATTCTGACATTTCACATTCTTAAAATAAAGTGGTGATCCTAACTGACCTAAAACAGGGAAGTTTTACTAGGATTAAATGTCAGGAATTGTGAAAAACTGAGTTTAAATGCATTTGGCTGAGGTGTATGTGAACTTCGACTTCAACTATATTTTTTTTATTTGCGCCCATCTCGGTGAACTAATCCATTGCTGAGCCCTAGACTAAAAGCCTATTTATGCTTAATTTGAAAATGTGGTCCGAGGCTCCATATGGAGGGTGTGACGCAATTGCGGAGCCTCCAGAGGCATGCAGAGGCCAAATCGAGCTCTGTACCACATCGCCATGTGTCTCCCAAATGTTGTAACAATGTGGAGGGCTCTGTATAGCTCTGCATTGACATGATTGGTTGACGGTAGGTAGGGGCGTTACATCCTGTATAAACAAACTCACTTCCTTGACAACAGCTCTGCACTGCTCTGCGAAGCTCAAGAAGTATGAATGCCCTGACCTGCTGAGGCCATATCACTGTAAATGCTGCATTGCCAATGCAGACGTCAGATTCTTTCATAACTTCATTGTGTGAATTGTTTGTGTTTTGATTGTTAGGGTATATCAATTCCCCATTACATATATCACCAGTAGTACATTTACCGTTAATTCCTATGATTCTAATCTACAATGTTTGTTACTTTGGTTATGGTCATTTATTTTAATGCATTCTATATTATGTCTTTCTGTTCTCATTGTCAGTGGACACATTTGTTTTCAGAGTGCACAACCTATGCTACACTTGTGACAAACAAGTTTTGGCTTATTTAATTCCATTTACGATTTCTGTCAATTTAGTCATTGTCTTTTGTTTGGAGCGCTCCTGTCAATGTTGAGTAAGGACGCGCACGCATAGAAGTAGGCCTATAGGCTACCTGACCTGCGCGCAAATTGTAGGCATATAAATGTGCCCATTTGGGGATCTGATAGTATTTCTGATTGGCTTAACGCACCACCACTAATAACCTGTTTAGCTTCTCAAAGTAATATTTTCTTCACCTCAAACAGTAAGCAAACTGTCTGTTATTACATCCATTGAGAATTACAATAGTTCCTCAATGTATTTGAAAAATCTTTCCAGCTCTCTCCCTTTCGATAACCACTCAGCTTGAAAGGGAAAAAGGTCATGCTCTGATCCTGTGGAAACATCATAAAATAGGCTTCTTATCAGTGCTTGACTTGGACTGAAATAGGTTCTGGTACTCATTTCAGGTGCTGGTACTGTTTATAAACTCAGGAAAAAAAAGAAACGTCCCTTTTTCAGGACCCTGTCTTCAAAGATAATTCGTCAAAATCCAAATAACTTCACAGATCTTCATTGTAGGGTTTAAACACTGTTTCCCATGCTTGTTCAATGAACCATAAACAATTAATGAACATGCACCTGTGGAACGATTGTTAAGACACTAACAGCTCGCAGACGGTAGGCAATTGATGTCACAGTTATGAAAATGTAGGACACTGAAGAGGCCTTTCTACTGCCTCTGAAAAACACCAAAAGAAAGATGCCCAGGGACCCTGCTCATCTGCGTGAACGTGCCTTAGGCATGCTGCAAGGAGGCATGAGGACTGCAGATGTGGCCAGGGCAATAAATTGCAATGTCCGTACTGTGAGACGCCTAAGACAGCGCTACAGTGAGACAGGACGGACAGCTGATTGTCCTCGCAGTGGCAGACAACGTGTAACAACACCTGCACAGGATCGATAAATCCGAACATCACACCTGCTGGACAGGTACAGGATGGCAACAACAACTGCCTGAGTTACTGTCCGTAATAGGCTGAGAGAGGCTGGACTGAGGCCTTGTAAGCCTGTTGTAAGGCAGGTCCTCAACAGACATCACCGGCAACAACGTCGCCTATGGGCACAAACCCACCGTCGCTGGACCAGACAGGACTGGCTAAAAATGCTCTTCACTGACAAATCGCGGTTTTGTCTCACCAGGGGTGATGGTCGAATTCGCGTTTATCGTCGAAGGAAGGAGCGTTACACTGAGGCCTGTACTCTGGATCGGGATCGATTTGGAGGTGGGCGGTCACAGCATCATCGGACTGAGCTTTGCAGGCAATCTCAACGCTGTGCGTTACAGGGAAGACATCCTCCTCCCTCATGTGGTACGCTTCCTGCAGGCTCATCCTGACATGACCCTCCAGCATGACATTGCTACCAGCCATACTGTTCGTTCTGTTCGTGATTTCCTGCAAGACAGGAATGTCAGTGTTCTGCCGTGGCCATTGAGCACGTCTGGGACCTTTTGGATCCGAGGGTGAGGGCTAAGGCCATTCCCCCCCAGAAATGTCCGGAAACTTGCAGGTGCCTTGGTGGAAGAGTGGGGTAGCATCTCACAGCAAGAACGGGAAATCTGGTGCAGTCCATGAGGAGGAGATGCACTGCAGTACTTATCTGGTGGCCACACCAGATACTGACTGTTACTTATGATTTTGACCCCCCCCCCCCCCCCCTTTGTTCAGGGACACATTATTCTATTTCTGTTAGTCACATGTCTGTGGAACTTGTTCAGTTTGTCTCAGTTGTTGAATCTTGTTATGTTCATACAAATATTTACACATGTTAAGTTTGCTGAAAATAAATGCAGTTGACAGTGAGAGGACGTTTCTTTTTTTGCTGAGTTTATTTAGGTGCAGGAGCTCCACAATACTTTTGAGCTAATATTCTATAAGAGGAACAGGAACTCAAGCAGTAGAACATTTGAGGTGCCAGTACTAAGCTCCGGTGAGCTCCTGCCCAAGTCAAGCACTGCTTCTTATCCCTGGTGCAAATACCCTACAGCTGTGTCTGTCCTGAGCTCACTGGCTCAGGAAACTGAGGTTCCAGAATATTTTATACAATGTTGCAAGTTTGCTAGTGCAAGCTTTGGGCTGGCCCAAGTTAATAGTTGATGCAATGTTTCAAGTTTGGCTACACATGGCCTGTCTGAAACAAGGTGATTCATAGGAAATGTATTTTTAATCAGGTTATTTTCTAACTACAGCCTGGAATGTTATTTGTTCGCTTTGTCGGCTATTTTTACTTAGTTGGCAACGGCAATCAGTTACTTTTTAGGTTTGTACCATTTTTCATTTCGATTTGGATGGAATTTCGATTAACCACATATGAATGATTTTTGAGATATGAAGATCTTATTATAAATTAAATTAAACTGTTTACGAAAATGTGCATTTGAAAACCATAACTGTCATTCATCTCGGTAGAAATTGTCAAATAAATTGGCATTCCACATGAAAGGTTGCAGACTCCTCGTGTAGCATATTACTGGCAACTTCAGGAGCGTAATGGCAGAAATTGCGAAAGCCAACAGGAGTGGGAGGAAAATAGTTCAGTCTGGTGAACTTCTTTTTTTCCTTCTGGTTATCTAGATCTCTGGTGTCCTCTTGAGGCTTCAAACCGTTTAAAGCATCAGACGAGTTCAATACACATAGTTGATTTTATTAAAGCTCATACTGTGTGTTTTATATATGGAAAACTACGTTTAAAAATGTTGAGCAATCAATTGTTAGGAAGAACAGACTTTCGGTCGACCATGATTTTCTTTAGTAGGGGACGGCCCTAAGCAGGAGTATTGCACAATATGACTCCAATGTACTCAAGTCCAACCCTCTTCTCTCTCTTCTGTAGCTGGCAGGCTAGCTAAGTTCCAAGCTGGGCAGTAGGGCTGTACAAACACACTGCAAAAAAACAAAAACACACTGCTATCTGGGCTTATGTAACAGCCCCCTCCCCAGTCAAAATCAAATCAAGTCCCAGACTAACCGGCGTTCCTCTGAGCCCCCTAACAGATGATGGTCTGTAGCTCACCAAAGGGTGTCTGTGAAACGGACACCTGTTGAGTTAGTAAGCAGACACTTGGGATGTCAGTGCTGACGCTACAGGAAAGGTTCAGATTCTTAAAGTTCACCACTGTCCCAAGACTTTCAAAGGCATTCTGCTCTTGTTTCCTTTCTGTTCCTTTGTACTGATACTTGAAGGAACTGGATAGGTGTCCTTAATATTGCCTTCACCTTTCAAGTCCTCCCAGATCAGTGGTCTTGACTGAGGAAGAGGAGACAGTCTAAAATAGCTTTATCGGGACACAGCTGAAATCTGAGCGAAGGAAGGAAAGGAAACTGACACACAGTCGGCACCCTTGCTTAGCCTTTTTCTTTATTTACAGATTATCTTTCAGTGGTTAGTGAATAGCTCATTGCTTTTTTCCTTTGTTATAACACTATCCATTTGATCTGTAATTTGCCAGGATTAGCAAAAAAATTGTCAGAAGTGGGATTCGAACCAACGCCTCCAGGGGAGACTGCGACCTGAACGCAGTGACTTAGACCGCTCGGCCATTCTGATATGACAGTTGCACATTATATCACGTCCTACCAAGACTCCCTCTCTCTGGGTTTCTAACTCTATAGATAAGCAGTGGTATCTGCTTGTCTGCCAACACCATACTTTACTGCCTGGATATCAGAGTGAGCTTGAGTGCCTCAAGGGGAATGTAGGCAGCCTGCCAAGTTAAAGCCTCTAGCCCTGTTTCAGGTTTTGGCTGTTACTAAATACCTATTGTAAATGTAGGAGTATGTCACTATTGATTTGCACTCTTAGTTGCCAGGAACAACCAAAATGTTGTCAGAAGTGGGATTTGAATCCAAGCCTCCAGGGGAGACTGCATCCTGAACGCAGCGCCTTAGACCGCTCGGCCATCCTGACATGTTTATCTTTCCTCCTAACTCACCTACATGTCTAACAGTCAGGCGCCATTGGCTGCTTCTGGGATCTGAGATGATTTGAATACCTTAGGGCAAAGATGATCTATTATATTGACAAAATAAACGGAGTGACCGCTCTAACAATAGAAATGCATGTCCTCAGTGATTTGAAGACAGGTGAGATCAGGTGGGACCATTCTCGCCAATGAGAGGCCAGATACGCTTGTGAACAACCAGCACAACTTAGTAGTTTTTCTCAAAGTTGCCAGAATGCCAGGTGCATACACTTATGTCATTACATTTGTAATAACCTAAACATTATGAAACATCTATTAGATCAAATAAGCCTCACGTAATTTGACACTCTCATAGACCGAAAAAGGGCTTATATCATGCAGACAGATTTTGGGCCAGAGTAAATCCTCTCGCTTCGCGTCTTCCTCTCTGCTTAAAGCTACAATAGGCAGAAATCGCTCTGCCATTTCCTGGTTGCTATAATTCGACTGGTTTGCCTAATTTCAGTTTATTTGACAGAGAATCATTGTACTGTCTAAAATGCTGTGAAATCTATTCAATAAACAAAAATATTGTATTTTCTTCTGTTTGAAGCTGGGGGTAAAAAGAGCACAAACAAAACTTGCCCCCCTTGCTTTCAATGAGTGACAGATCTAGAACTCTCATTTCTACGTGAATTTGTTCAGGTCACCCATAAAGCTACCTACTGCTCCTTTAAGTGCTCTTTTTTGACAACAGTATTCATTTGCTCACTGTATTTGCAGATGTGTTCATAACTTTCCAGACATCATGGCTGGTTCGGGGTTCCAGGATTATGAATACCTTTTAGGCTGTGTTGTAACAACATTATTAATTTGTTCACCTATTAGTTGTGAGGGTTAACCAAAATATTAGTGTCAGAAGTGAGATTTGATCTCACGCCTCCAGGGGAGACTGCGAACTGAACGCAGTGACTTAGACCGCTCGGCCATGCTGACATGCGTCACCCTGCCTCTAATTCTCCCAGAACAGTGACAGGTGGAAACTTTTCAGCTGCAGCTGGTGAATACGGGCTCTCTCTTCCGTTACTGCGTTAATATGCATGAGATTTGCTTTTGTTGCAGACAGTTTGTATGATTTTCTTCTGAATTACTTAATTGGGAAATTATTCAGACCACTTTACTTTTTCCACATTTTGTTAGGTTACAGATTATTCTAAAATTGACGAGGGGAAAAAAAGGATTTAATCAATCTACACACAATACTCCATAATGACAAAGCATAAATACAGGTCTTTAGACATTTTTGCTAATGTATAAAAAAAGGATATCAAATTAATATAAGTATTCAGACCCTTTACTCAGTACTTTTGGTGAAGCACCTTTGGCAGTGATTACAGCCTCGAGTCTTCTTGGGTATGACGCTACAAGCTTGGCACACCTGTATTTGGGGTGTTTTTCTTCTCTGTTGATCATCTCAAGCTCTGCCAGGTTGGATTGGGAGCGTCGCTGCACAGCTATTTTCAAGTCCGGGCTCTGGCTGGGCCACTCAAGGACATTCAGAGACTTGTCCCGAAGCCACGCCTGCGTTGTCTTGGCTGTGTGCTTAGGGTCGTTATCCTGTTGGAAGGTGAACCTTCGCC
The DNA here is from genome assembly GCF_965601325.2 of Salmo salar. Classification (NCBI taxonomy): domain Eukaryota; kingdom Metazoa; phylum Chordata; class Actinopteri; order Salmoniformes; family Salmonidae; genus Salmo; species Salmo salar. The sequence continues at coordinate 19,465,498 of NC_138308.1, read as the reverse complement.
CAAGTTTGAGGTCCTGAGCGCTCCGGAGCAGGTTTTCATCAAGGATCTCTCTGTACTTTGCTCCATTCATCTTTGCCTCGATCCTGACTTGTCTGCCAGTCCCTGCCGCTGAAAAACATTCCCACAGCATGATGCTGCCACCACCATGCTGCTGCCACCATGCTTCACCGTAGGGATGGTGCCAGGTTTCCTCCAGACTTGATGCTTGGCATTCAGGCCAACGAGTTCAATCTTGGTTTCATCAGATGAGAGAATCTTGTTTCTCATGGTCTGAGAGTTATTGGGTGCCCTTTGGCAAACTCCAAGCACGCTGTCATGTGCCTTTTTTACTGATGAGTGGCTTCTGTCTGGCCACTCTACCATAAAGGCCTGATTGGTGGAGTGTTGCAGAGATGGTTGTCCTTCTGGAAGGTTCTCCCATCTCCACAGAGGAACTCTGGAGCGCTGTCAGAGTGACCATCGGGTTCTTGGTCACCTCCCTGACCAAGACCCTTCTCCCCCGATTGCTCAGTTTGGCTGGGCGGCCAGCTCTAGGAAGAGTCTTGGTGGTTCCAAACTTCTTCCATTTAAAAATGGAGGCCACTGTGTTCTTGGGGACCTTCAATGCTGCAGACATTTTTTTGGTACTGTTCCCCAGATCTGTGCCTCGACACAATCCTGTCTCGGTGATCTACGGACAATTCCTTCAACCTCATGGCTTGGTTTTTGCTCTGACATGCACTGTTGGACATTATATAGACAGGTGTGTGCCTTTCCAAATCATGTCCAATCAATTGAATTTACCCCAGGTGGATTCCAATCAAGTTTTAGAAACATCTCAAGGATGATCAATGGAAACAGGATGCACCTGAGCTCAATTTCGAGTCTCATAGCAAAGGGTCTGAATACTTATGTAAATAAGGTATTTCATTATTTTTTTTAGCAAACATTTTGAAAAACCTGTTTTTGCTTTGTCATTATGGGGCATTGTGTGTGGATTGATGAGAGAAAATGATATTCATTTTAGAGTAGGGCTGTAACGTAACAAAATGTGGAAAACGTCAAGGGGCCCGATTACTTTCTGAAGGTACTGTATGTTGGTTGGTCAAAATAGTCCACCAAACAGATCAAAACATTGATCGATTTATCCATGGAAAATATTATCATTCAAATGTCCCAAATTCCTGAGCCGTCTTTATACTCTAATTTTACATTTGCATAACTAGTAACCAGACACAGGCATGTTTGTTTGGAAAGTGACCTTCAGCAATGTGTTTACTTGTATGTTATGGTATGTGCACAGGTTACACAACCTGCCATACCACCCCCTCCCTGTTTCACTGGCCCAGCCAGGTAGTGATTCTGAAGTCAGACTAATGTCATGGGGGATATGGGTCAGGTATGAGGACCATCCATGGGACACACAGACAGACACGCCTTGCTGGCCTTGCAACGTCAGAGCACAGACTTGAATTATAAAACAGAGAAATGCATCTGTGTAAGGAACAGGCCTAGTCTGGTGTATTCTCTGTGACCCGCCGAAAGGCCATGGAGAAGCTGGCCCATATTGGCTATGGGCCCAGATATAGAAAACTATCATTAGGCAAGCATTAATGTTGGATAAGAAGGGGACCGGCCCGCTAAGTCGGGGACAAAAAGGCTCCTGAGCAGCTTCTACCCCCTAAGCCATAAGACTGCTAAATATACTTAACAAAAATATAATGCAACATGCAATAATTTCAAACATTTACTGAGTTAAAGTTCATATAAGGAAATCAGTCAATTTAAATAAATTAGGCCCTAATCTATGGATTTCACATGACTGGGAATATAGATATGCATCTGTTTGTCACAGATACCTTTTAGGGGGGGGCATGGATCAGAAAATAAGTCAGTATCTGGTGTGACCACCATTTGCCTCATGGCGTGTGACACATCTCCTTTCGCATAGAGTTGATCAGGCTGTTGATTGTGGCCTGTGGAATGTTGTCCCACTCATCTTCAGTGTCTGTGCGAAGTTGATGGATATTGGAACACGCTGTCGATCCAGAGCATCCCAAACATGCTTAATGGGTGACATGTCCGAGTTTGCAGGCTATGGAAGAACTGGGACATTTTCAGCTTCCAGGAATTGTGTACAGATCCTTGCAACATTGGGCCATGCATTGTCATGCTGAAACATGATGTGATGGCAGCGGATGAATGGCACGACAATGGGCCTCAGGATCTCATCACGGTATCTTTGTGCATTGAATTTGCCATCGATAAAATGCAATTGTGTTCGTTGTCCATAGCTTTTGCCTGTCCATACCATAAACCCACTGCCACGTGGGGCACTCTGTTCACAATGTTGGCATCAGCAAACCACTTGCCCACACAACACCATACATGTGGTCTGCGGTTGTGAGGCCAGTTGGACATACTGCCAAATTCTCTAAAACGATGTTGGAGACAGCTTATGGTAGAGAAGTGAACATTCAATTCTCTGGCAAAAGCTCTGGTGGGCATTCCTGTAGTCAGCATGCCAATTGCATGCTTCCTCAATTTGAGACATCTGTGGCGTTGTGTGACACAACTGCACATTTTAGTGGCCTTTTATTGTCCTCAGCACAAGGTGCACCTATGTAATAATGGTCATACTGTTTAATCAGCTTCTTGATATGCCACACCTGTCAGGTGGATGATTATCTTGGCAAAGGAGAAATGCTCACTAACAGGGATTTTAAACAAATTTGTGCATAGAATTTAAGAGAAGCTTTTTGTGCGTATGGAACATTTTCTGGGATAAGTTTTCAGCTCATGAAACATGCAAAGTGTTGGTCCCAAGTTTCATTTTTTTTTTCAGTGTAGTTAACCAAATAGCTACTCGGACTATCTACATTGACTTTTCTTTTAGTTTTTTTTTTTTATGTATTTTTAACACTCTTTTTGTCTATGCACTGTCACACTGGACTCTACCCACACACTCACAAATCAAATCAAATTTTGTTGGTCACATACACATAGTTAGCTGATGTTTATACCAGTCAGAAGTTTGGACACATCTACTCATACAAGGGTTTTTCTTTATTTTTTACTATTTTCTATATTGTAGAATAATAGTGAAGACATCAAAACTATGAAATTACACACATGGAATCATGTAGTAACCAGAAAAGTGTTGAACTAATCAAAATATATTTATATTTGAGATTCTTCAAAGTAGCCACCCTTTGCCTTAATGACAGCTTTGCACACTCTTGGCTTTCTCTCAACCAGCTTCACCTCTCCCTTAAGTAAGCATTTCACTGTTAGTCTACACCTGTTGTTTACGAAGCATGTGACAATTAAAGTTTGATTTGACAGTGACACATGGACATGGATCAGCTGATCGGCGAAGCTGCAGGCTATTCAAGGCATGCCTCTCTTGCTAGTACATGCACACACAGATACTTTCCACTCAGTGAGGGGGGGGTGTTTACAGAGCTCTGTTGAGGTATCATGTTGAGCCAAGACATGCCTCTTGATGGGGCCCATAAAAGCAGAGGAATAGGTTGGCTCATTATGACACCATGTAGCCTTGCCCCCTAACACACACATACAGACAGTGTAAGTTATGTTTCGTTTGCCAGCATGCAAATACAATCTGTCTCAGCTGAGAGGGTAGGTTTATTTCGGTCCCGCCAGACTGTTGTGGGTCAGTGCCCTTGACCTCTCTGTGGCCTATATCCAGACCAAGCCATACATCTCTCACGTCTCACCCACCGGGGGGGGGGGGGTGCTTTGCTATTAGTGTCAGCGCAATGACATGCTAGCTGTTCCCATAGACTTCCAGTCATTGAGCTAATGACTATTCATTTAAAAGCTTTTCAATGTAGAAATATATAAATATTGACTTTTTTTCAGTTGTTGCAAGAATTTAGCAGTGGTTGGCCACTGTTGCTAAATGAATATAGGGGAGACACTGGCTTAGGATAGAGACATATTGTTGATATACAGAAATAGCAGGTTTTTCTTCAATGGCAAGAACAACTGATGAAGATGCCCTTTATGAAGGTTATTTTTATGAGCATAAGCATAGTTGTTTTGTTTACTTGTCAGCAGCAGTGTTTTTCTACACACACTACAGGAAGCTTGAGGTGATGTTTTAGTGTCACACGGTAGGCTACACCCACTCTGAAGTTCTCAATCTCTCTCCCTCACCCACGCTCTGTAGCTTCTCTCTCTCTCCTACGTGCTCAATCTTGCTTTCCTCTTCTCTTTCTCTTTTTTGTGTCCTTATGCTTTCTCTGCAATAGGGCCTACTGTCTGTTTCTCCCTAAACTATAGTCTCTCCTTATCTTGTAGTTCTCGTTTAAACTATACTGAACAAAAATAAAATGCAAAGTTTTGGTCCCATGTTTAATGAACTGAAATAAAAGATCCCCAAAATGTTTCATATGCACAAACATTTCTCGCAAAGTTTGTTTACATCCCTGTTAATGAGCATCATTTTTTTTTTGTCAAGATAATCCATCCACCTGACAGGTGTGGCATATCAAGAAGCTGATTAAACAGCATGATCATTACGCAGGTGCACCTTGTGCTGGGGACAAAGGGCCACTCTAAAATGTGCAATTGTTTTCAAACAACACAATGCTACAGATGCCTCAAGTTTTGAGGGAGCATGCAATTGGCATGCTGACTGCAGGAATGTCTACCAGAGCTGTTGCCAGATAATTTCATGTTCATTTCTCAACCATAAGCCACCTCCAACGTCGTTTTAGAGAATTTGACAGTACAGCCAACCGTCCTTACAACTGCAAACCACGTGTATGGTGTCGTTTGGGCGAGTGGTTTGCTAATATCAATGTTGTGAATGGTGGGGTTATGGTATGGGCAGGCATAAGCTACGGACAACGAACACAAGTGCATTTTATCAATGGCAATTTGAATGCACAGAGATAACGAAATGAGATCCTGAGGCCCATTTGTAGTGCCATTTATCCGCCGCCATCACTTCATGTTTTAGCATGATTATGCAAGGCCCCATGTTGCAAGGATCTGTACACTATGCCTGGAAGCTAAAATGTTCAAGTTATTCCATGGCCTGCATACTCACCAGACATCATTGAACCCATTGAACTTGTTTGGGATGCTCTGGATCGACGTGTTCCAATATCCATCAACTTCGCACAGACATTGAAGAGGAGTGGGACAACATTCCACAGGTCACAATCAGCAGCCTGATCAACTCAATGTGTCGCGCTGCACACTACATACTGACAGGTTTTCTGATCCACGTTCCTACTTAAAAAAAAAAAAAATGTAAGTATCTGAGACCATCTGTATTCCCAGTCAAGTGAAATCCATAGATTAGAACCTAATGAATCTATTTAAATTGACTGATTTCTTTACATCAACTAACTCAGTAAAATCTTTGAAATTGTTACGTTTTATATTTTTGTTCAGTGTATAGTGATAAGAAGCATATGACTGTGTACAAACCGTCTGGCTCCAGACAGCTAATGACATTTGCAGTGTGTGTTTGTTTTTAAATGTGTTCCTATGTGATGTGATTATCTAATGGAATCAGACCGTGATGGTTTGAGTCCACGTGTAGTAGCATGTGACGGAATACTCCAGTCTCACAACTCTCTCACGTTCCTTCTAAAAGTCACACCCAGCCAAAAAAAAACATGCACAGTGACCTCAACTTTGAGGTAGCCAACATATGGCTAGGGTCAAAGTTATTGTGAAATATGTATACAACTTTAGGCTATATCCAAATCAGATGGCCGGGGATCTCAAATTGTTGAGATATTGTCAAAGTGTGATTATGTCACGGGGCTCTCGGTTTCCTTGTATTATCTGCTCTCACCTTTGCACACTTCTTTCCATGACATAACAGTCATAACCTACGCCATGGCTTGTTTACCTGACGTTATTAACCTGGCCTCATGTCCGTCTCTTTCTATGGGGTTTAAACTCTAGATAAGCAGTCTCATCTGCTGGCACTCCAACACTGTACTGAACTACATGGATATTAATAAGCTTCGGAATGCATGCTTTTTGAATCCGTGATAGAAGCCAAAAGCTGCACCATACATAACACTTGATAACATACTATATGATTTAAAGAGTGTTAAGAGATCTGTGTTGACACATCAATGAAATGTATGGACATGACTCGTATTAACCTGCGCCCCCCTCTCTGTACCCCATCCAGCCGGTACAACACGGGAGCACCTGGGTCTGGCCATGGCTCTGAAGGTGCCCATCTTCATTGTGGTCAGTAAGGTGGACCTGTGTAAGCGCGACACGGTGGAGCGCACGGTCCGGCAGCTAGAGCGCATCCTCAAACAGCCCGGCTGCAACAAGGTGCCTCTGGTGGTGTCCACTGCTGATGATGCCGTCACGGCCGCACAGCAGTTCGCTCAGTCACCCAGGTACACACTAGGAGCTCGAATGCAATAATTGAATAACCAACGTTTCGACAGACAAGCTGTCTTCATCAGGGTATAATGACAAACACTGCGGGTCACTAGCTTATATACTTTGAAAGGACACACACAGGTGTCTGTAATCATGGCTGGGTGTGGCTTGATTACAGATTATAAATATTACAGATAGAAATAGGACATATAAAAAGCATGAATGGATAACATACGATCATAGATACAATTTGGCTACATAGGCCAACAAACATTTACAATGGATAGCAAAAACACAATCACAAGAATGGCTTCCGGTCAAGTCTACGTTGAGACCGAAGGGAGCAAGCTTCTTTAAATGAAAGATCCAGGCGGCCTCTCATTTTAACAATAAATTGTCAAGGTAAATCCTTCACACACACACTTGCAGTGTCATGATCAATGTACATGATGTGTATTTAATGTACTGTACGTACACAGCCACACAGGGTTCCAGCCATAATGTTAGCGTCATATCATTGTATTGGTCATTTGATGTTGGTCATGGTGTGCGTTGTCATAGCCCTGGTCATGTGACGGTGGTGGTGCTGTTGTTTCCTGTGCAGCATCACTCCCATCTTCACCGTGTCCAGTGTGTCTGGGGAAAGTCTGAATCTGCTCAAGGTCTTCTTCAACATCATCCCCCCACTCAGCAACAGCAAGGAGCAGGAGGAGCTCATGCAACAGCTCACTGAGTTTCAGGTAACACACACGAACATACAGACACACACAGTAAATGAATAGCATACATGTAAATGTGTGTTTTGACTGTGTGTGCTTTCCCTGTAGGTGGATGAGATCTACACAGTGCCTGATGTGGGGACAGTGGTGGGAGGAACTCTATACAGGTCAGTGCACTGATATAGGAGCCCCAGTGTCTTGTCCTCTCCTCTCCGTCATGTTCCTTTTTCTTATCTAGTTCTCCTTGTGGAGTAGCATCTGTCTGACCTTCCCTTTTTGTCTTATTACATTTCTCTCTGTCTCTCTCTCTCATGTTGTAGTGGTGGTACGTCTAACTGTCCATCCATTGGTATCTGTCAAACTCTCATCCATCTCTCTCCATCCATCCAGTGGTATCTGTCGTGAGGGGGAGCAGCTGGTTGTGGGTCCTACAGACTCCGGTCAATTCCTCAAGCTGACAGTGTGCAGCATCCAGAGGAACCGCTCAGCATGCAGGGTACTGAGGGCCGGCCAGGCCGCCACACTCGCACTGGACACTTTCGACCGCTCGCTGTTACGCAAGGTGAGACGCTCAAACTGTGTACTTGTATTTCACTCAAGCTGCTGAAACTGAGTTGTACGTCTCTGTCCATCGTGGTTTATGCAGTAGTGTTTGCCTTCAATTTCTAATATCAACATATTTTTCATTGTTCCGTTTCATTGTGTTTAATGACTGTACTTCCTGTGTGTTCCCTCCCAGGGTATGGTGATGGTGAGTCCAGAGATGAACCCCACTATCTGTTGGCTGTTTGAGGCGGAGATCGTGCTGCTATTCCACGCCAAGACCTTCCACAAGGGCTTCCAGGTCACTGTGCATGTGGGCAACATCAGACAGACTGCTACTGTGAAGGCTGTGCACGGCAAGGTCAGTCCTCCACCGTTCCACAATCCTCTCTGTCTGGAGAAACCCTGCAGTCACAGACAGAAGTGCTGCACGGATGAAGTAGTGTTGCACGGTATACCGAAACTTCGGTACTTTTTCGATACAGTACCAAACTTTTTTTTCATGTTTTAGTATCTTTTTTTACTTTTGGTACTTCACAGATTAAGCCTGTCTATCAACGCCCCCTACCCTTATTATAGCGTGAACCTTGCCTGCTCCCCCTTACTCATTGCTAGCCTGCACTGGGAGTCTGGGATGTATCATGTTAGCTCCCCTGCTGCACAAAAGTTAACCCACTTAAATATTTCTGGTACAGTGTCAACACTAGTTTTAAGGATTTGTAGAATTAATATTTGTGAAGTGCTAACATACAGTGATAATATTCTATACAAGTCTTCCTCTATGAAACTAATACAAGTCTTCCATGAAACTACTAATCCATCTATCTGTGTACCACAGGAGGAGCTGAGGACAGGTGAGAAGGCGGTGGTGTGTTTTAAGTTCATTAAGCACCCAGAGTACCTGAAGGTGGGGGCCAAGCTGCTGTTCAGAGAGGGAGCCACCAAAGGCATCGGCCAGGTCACCAAGCTGCAGCCTGTCTCCCAGTCACAGCCCTCACAGAGTGAGGAGGAGGACGAGGCCTAGAACCCAGAACCGCCCAGTGGAACAGGAGAACCACAGCCGTCCCAGCTAGATCCCAGGATCTAGAACATCGGAGGAGAGGGTTCCGTCTCTTTCTCCTGTCATCTTCAGCCTTCCTGCTTCTTCCAAAGCCCCTCTCCTGTCATCTCAGCAAAGAACCGACTTTTCCCTCAACTTTTGTCTTTTACTTAGTTTTTCCAAAGCCTTGTTGTCACCAAACCTTTTCTCAAGCCTTTTCAAGAACTGCTATTTTGATTGTTTCCTTTTGCTTTTCTAGATATTGATGAGGGAAGTATATTTTGTCTCCTGTGTCACCTGTTCACCTAGCAACAGTCACTACGGTGAGGTTGAGGTGTAAGGAAGACCTGGTCACAAAAGGCACAGAAATCTATCCAATGGTAACTATGGAAATGAGTGTAAAGCAGCAGTCACCTTAAACACAGTTGATTCACACCTCTGGGTGACGTGCTTACACACACTCGCCTCTCACTCAAACATACATTCACGTACTGAAACACAAGTACGCAGGTGCGTCCACACACACTGAGATGCCTGTATTTATCACCTGAAAAGACACTGAGTTCTGTTACCAGATGTCTGGCATGTTTACAAACTAAAAATACAGACAGAGGACTGATGGCAGATCGATGTGAGTTTTCTTCTATTGCAGCTACAGAACTAGGATGTCAGAGGTTAGAACTGTGATGCCTCCTCTGTCAACTTCCTAATCCCACATCATCTGGTTTGTATGACCTGCACAGTGCCTGGCTGAAAGTGACAAAAGTCCTCTTATACCATGTTTGAATATGTTGTTCACATTGGCACTTTATGAGGCATTTCCTTTTAGCTTGTGATGTATGAGTAAAACTTGACCTTGTAATAAACTGGCCAAGATGGCCAATGATCTCACTGACGTTCATCCCCAGTAAAGTTCTCCTTTCTCTGGCACAGTTTGAGAATTATGTTTAACTCGTAGCAATGCCTCTCGATAGCCCGACTAACCAATGAATGGTGTTGCTACCTACTTTTCAAGTGCTTTAGTTACTCAGGTCAGTATAGTTCGTACAGTATAGACACCATTCCACTCTCTCACAGAACTACTTCAATGATTTTGAGATTTTATTGATCATTTTGAGTATCTTTGTGGAATAGTCAGCCATTTCTCCCAAAGAGATTGACTACTTTGTGTGTTTTGATTATGCTTATTGTTTAAAAAGCGGCCACTTTGTGCTGCTATGTTTAAACTCCCCTGTTCTGCAATTGTCTGAGGTTGTCTTTTTCTGTCGTCTTCTCCCTTACGTTACTGTTGTCTCTGATTATGAAGGGGTAAAACAGTGCCTAGTGGAACTACTTTTGGAGTACCCTTCCATGACACCCCAAGGTTTTACAACTTTTTCAGTAAATCAACTTGATTTGGTGCTGCTCCTTGAAACAACTTTTGATATCTAGATGATGAATAGGGAAAGGTGTTCATTGCTGAATTTGTTTGTTCAAGTCTGCTGTTGACCATATAAAGTGTCGAGTTATTGCATGTTAGAAAGAATGACGCAGAGAAATCACTCGCTCATTTATGCCTCGTTCACATGCTAGTCAGAACTCTGGAATTTCCAACTTGGTACGCTGTATCTACAACCAGTTAGCAAGTTGGACATTTCTGAGTTTCCTATTTCCAACTAGCACGTGACCGCGGTATTAAAACTATTAAGTGGTGCAACTAAATGTTCTCTTTTTGTTGCACATGTGGTATTATGTGTGCACTCGTAGAGGGAAAATGACTTTGAACCAAAATATGAAAAAAGAGCTGATCAGATGTTGTAAATTGATTTTTGCATCTAAGTAATGTTTCGTTTTTTATAGATTTCTAGTGGTTTCTAATTTCACTCAATTGTATATTCACTTGTTGTTCAGACTGTTTTAGTCCAGCACCAACAAGTGTCACGTGTTCTCTACCAAGGATGCAACGATTGTTTTCCTTTTTTAAAAATTGTTAATGATATTATAATTTTTTGGGAGGGTGAAGTACCACATATTTATGTACAGATCCAGTTTGTATATTATGGTACACATAAATAAAAAGTTGTTACATTTATATTTGTCTGTGTTTTCTATAGATTCTACACCTGAATGGTGTAGTTAGGCTGTTTACCTGAAGGGTGCCCTGGTGAAAAGCTATTATAAATGGGTCCATGAAGTTATCTCTCCTCCCCTTTGTTAGCCTCCTCCCTTTTCTATTACTCAGCTGATGCAAGACACTAGAAACTGTGAGTCAGACTGTAACACCACTGTGTTATGAAAGGGATGATCACTTGATTCCTCATGAATGGTGCAATGCCACTCATCATAGAGGCAACCAGGACTGTACTGATGTCAAAGACCTGGTGCTGATGTCAACAGTTAAAACAAGACATTAAGATTAAACCTCAGTATTAAGACCCCATTGAAATGATCCTTCCAGTGTATGGGAATAGTTCAATCCACATTGAAAGAAAGTAGTTCTATTCAGACACTTCCTATTGTATCATATCCCGCTGTGGAACATCTTGTTCTGCCCGTTGCCAGACTGTTGTTGTATGAGGCTAAGGGTACGGGCTGCTGGTTTCTCTCGAGTCTTCCTGATAGAAGGAGGAGATGCCAGTATGGTGGCTGGCTGATAAGCTAACTACAGAAGAAGAGTGACAAGATGTACTAGAAACAGTTGAGGTTGGGGTTTCATTCTCAGACACACTCCTCTTTACTACAGAGAAAGACACAGGAAAAGAGGAAGGCTGGAGAAAGGTTCCATAGCCCCTATCATTCTCTTCTTCCTCCTTCCTCTGTTTCTCTGCAGATCTTTGGAAGAAGGACTGGATGGCGCCGGGTCTCTTGGGGGTGGAGTCCTTCTTTGAACCAGAGCAAGACTGAGTGGAGGCCTGGGTGGAAGTGACATCACTGGACAGGAAGCCGGCGATTCCTCCGGCCCCGGCAGAGGGTGCGTCATTAAATTTACTGGCTGAAATGTGGAGCAGGGTGAGGGGAGGAGTCCTGGATAGAAAGATAAGGAAAGAGAGTGACACATATACATTCGACAGTGGTGGAAAAAGTACCCAATTGTCATACTTGAGTAAAAGTATAGATACCATAATAGAAAGTTAATCATGTAAAAGTGAAAGTCAGCCAGTAAAATACTACTTGAGTAAAAGTCTAAAAGTATTTGGTTTTAAATATACTTAAGTATCAAAATAAAATGTAATTGCTGAAATATACTTAAGTATCAAAAGTAAAAGTATAAATCACTGCGTGGCCAAGCACGCCTCCAACTCAATCATAAAGTTTGCAGACGACACAACAGTATTCGGCTTGATTACCAACAACTACGACACAGCCTATAGGGAGGAGGTGAGGGCACTCGGAGTGTGGTATCAGGAAAACATCCTCTCACTCAACATCAACAAAACAAAGGAGATGATCGTGGACTTCAGGAAACAGCAGAGGGAGCACCCCCCTAACCACATCGACGGGACAGCAGTGGAAAAGGTGGAAAGTTTTAAGGTCCTCTGTATACACATCATGGACACACGGAAATGGTCCACTCACACAGACAGTGTGGTGAAGAAGGCGCAACAGCGCCCCTTCAACCTCAGGAGGCTGAAGAAATATAGCTTGTCACCTTAAATCCTCACAAACTTTTACAGATGCACCATTAAGAGCATGCTGTTGGGCTGTATCACCGCCTGTTAAGGAAACTGGACCGCCCTCAACCGCAAGGCTCTCTAGAGAGTGGTGCGGTCTGCACAACGCATCACTGGGGGCAAACTACTTGCCCTCCAGGAGACCTACAGCACCCGATGTCACAGGAAGGCCAAAAAGATCACCAAGGACAACAACCACCCGAGCCACTGCTGTTCACCCCGCTAACATCCAGAAGGTGAAGTCAGTACAGGTGAATCAAAGCTGGGACCAAGAGACTGAAAAACAGCTTCTATCTCAAGGCCATCAGACTGTTAAACAGCCATCACTAACACAGAGAGGCTGCTGCCTACATTCAGACTTGAATCATTGGCTAATTTAATAAATGGATCACTAGTCACTTTAAACAATGTCACTTTAAATAATGCTTCTTTAATCATTTTTACATATCTTACACTACTCATCTCATATGTATGTACTGTATTTTATATAATCTAATGCATCTTGCCTATGCCTCTCGGTCATCGCTCATCCATACATTTATATGTACATATTCTTATTCCATCCCTTTAGATTTGTGTGTATAAGATAGTTGTTGTGGAATTGTTAGATTACTTGTTAGATATTACTGCACTGTCAGAACTAGAAGCACAAGCATTTCTCTACACTCGCCTTAACATCTGCTAACCGTGTGTATGTGACCAATACAATTTGATTTGATTTGTGAAGGCTGTGCATGGCAAGGTCAGTCCTCCACCGTACCACAATCCTCTCTGTCTGGGTAAACCCTGCAGTCACAGACAGAACACGGTATACTGAAACTTCTGTCCTTTTTCGATTCTAGAACATGAAAAAACGTTTGGTACTATATTTGTTTATACTTTTGGTACTTCACAGATTAAGCCTGCCCGCCCCTACCCTATTATAGCGTGAACCTTGCCTGCTCCCCCTTACTCATTGCTAGCCTGCACTGGAGGTCTGGGATGTTAGCTCCCCTCTCACGCTGCACAAAAGTTAACACACTTAAATACTTCTGGTATCGTGTCAACACTAGTTTGAAGGATTTGTAGAATGAATAGTTGTGAAGTGTTAACATACAGTGATAATATTCTATAAAAGTCTTATTTTATGAAACTAAGCAAAGAACTGACTTTTCCCTCAACTTTTGTCTTTCCAAAGCTTTGTTGTCACCAAACCTTTTCTCAAGCCTTTTCAAAAACTGCTATTTCGATTGTTTCCTTTTGCTTTTCTAGATATTGATGAGGGAAGTATATTTTGTCTCCTGTGTCACCTGTTCACCTACCAACAGTCACCACGGTGAGGTTGAGGTGTAAGGAAGACCTGGTTACAAAAGGCACAGAAATCTATCCAATAGTAACTATGGAAATGAGTGTAAAGCAGCAGTCACCTTAAACACAGTTGATTCACACCTCTGAGTGAAGTGCTTACACACACTCGCCTCTCACTCAAACATACACTACCGTTCAAAAGTTTGGGGTCACTTAGAAATGTCCTTGTTTTTTAAAGAAAAGCACATTTTTTGTCCATTAAAATAACATAAAATTGATCAGAAATACAGTGTAGACATTGTTAATGTGGTAAATGACTATTGTAGCTGGAAATTGCTGATTTTTTTATGGAATATCTGCATAGCCATACAGAGGCCCATTATCAGCAACCATCACTCCCGTGTTCCAATGGCACATTGTGTTAGCTAATCCAAGTTCACAATTTTAAAAGGCTAATTGATCATTAGAAAAACTTTTTGCAATTATGTTAGCACAGATGAAAACTGTTGTCCTGATTAAAGAAGTAATAAAACTGTCCTTTAGACTAGTTGAGTATCTGGAACATCAGCATTGGTGGGTTTGATTACAGGCTCAAAATGGCCAGAAACAAATAACTTTCTTCTGAAACTCATCAGTCTACTCTTGTTCTGAGAAATGAAGGCTATTCCATGCGAGAAATTGCCAAGAAACTGAATATCTCGTACGCTGTGTACTACTCCCTTCACAGAACAGAGCGAACTGACTCTAACCAGAATAGAAAGAGGAGTGGGAGGCCCCGGTGCACAACTGAGCAAGAGGACAAGTACATTAGAGTGTCTAGTTTGAACAACAGATGCCTCACAAGTCCTCAACTGGCAGCTTGATTAAATAGTACCCGCAAAACACCAGTCTCAACGTCAACAGTGAAAAGGCGACTCCGGGATGCTGTCCTTCTAGCCAGAGTTGCAAAGAAAAAGCCATATCTTAGACTGGCCAATAAAAAGAAAAGATTAAGATGGGCAAAAGAACACAGCCACTGGACAGAGTAACTCTGCCTAGTTGGCCAGCATCCCGGAGTCGCATTTTCATTGTTGACGTTGAGACTGGTGTTTTGCGGGTACTATTTAGTGAAGCTGCCAGTTGAGGACTTGTGAGGCGTCTGTTTCCAGTTTGTGCTGTTCTGTGTGGGGTGAAGTACCACATATTTATGTATAGATCCAGTTTGTATATTATGGTACACATAAATAAAAAGTTGTTACATTAATTTTTGTCTTTGTTCTCTATAGATTCTACACCTTAATGGTGTCGTTAGGCTGTTTACCTGAAGGGTGCCCTGGTGAAAAGCTATTATAAATGGGTCCATGAAGTTCTCTCTCCTCCCCTTTGTTAGCCTCCTCCCTTTTCTATTACTCAGCTGATGCAAGACACTAGAAACTGTGAGTCAGACTGAAACACCACTGTGTTATGAAAGGGATGATCACTTGATTCCTCACATAGAATGTACACCCAGAAATGGTGCAATGCCACTCATCATAGAGGCAACCAGGATTGTACTGAGGTCAAAGATAACAAAACAGACATTAAGATTGACCTCAGTATTAAGATCTTATTGAAATTGTCATTCCAGTATTAAATTGTTAAATCCACAAAATGAAAGTAGTTCTTTTCTGTTAGTTCCCAGGCCTTATCATTGATGGGACTGGCGATGTGTCTGTCATACGTTTAGGGCCTAACGCTGCCATGACCTGGAAGTAAACCCAACATGAGGTTTCCACTTATCTTCTCTTTTGTTCGAAACTATTAGGAAAATAATCTGATATGGAATAGTTGAAAAAAAGACCACTTCAGTACGAGCATTATAGAGTGTTTAACAGCTGTGGAGATAGTCACACTACAGCCCAGTTTCTGCAATATAGGCTACTGTTTACACTGACTCATTAGTTTATTCACAAGGTGGGCCAAATGTCTGTTAAAGGTCAGCCAACAATGTTAGCACAGCAAAAGCCCAATAACACATGGGGGCATTTTGCATGTTTGCCTTCTCTTAGATTTGCATTGGTAAAACTAAGCAAACTATTTCCTTGAACACAAATACTGTACCGAAGCTGAATAAGCATTAAACTGGGTGCCTTAACTGTGCATGTGCTCGTCATGTGTGATGCTACCATCTAGTGGCAAAACACATTTCACATGGTTGATAAAAAAGGCCCACAACTCAATCACTATTTTCAATGTTTAATGGAAACATGATCACAGAAATGTACAAGCTTCTCAAGACAACATATCCCTTGAAAGAGGACATCCAGGAAAGTATGGCTTCATCAATATCTGTAGAGCCATCATAAAATATGCAAATTTTCTATAGGTAAAAATATTTATTCTGTACAATAATTGCCATTACAATTAAACAGCATCTCGCCATACAATCACAAATTGTTTTGGCAGTGAGTTTAGAATATTGTTGGTCAGTTTAAATAGCATCAGCAGAAGTAACCAGTCCAGCACAGTGTATTCTCTACCTCCTTTCATGGTCATTCTCTTCTTGTCCTCTACCTCGTCCTCAGCTCCTCTTGAAGAAGGAGTCCAGCGTACCAGTAGCACCACCTTGGGAGCGGGGCCGTTTAGGCTGCGGTGTTGACTGGCCCCTAGCCCGCGTCTTTCCCCGGGACAACTGAAGGGCGCCTGCCCTGAGAGGGGGGCGGGAGGCAGTTGAGAGAGAGGAGGAATGAAGAGAGGCATTGGTGGTTGTGCTTGCAGAGGAGAAAGAGTTCTGTAGGTCCAAGGCAAAGTGGTAGTCATTATGTTCAGGCATCTCCCAGGCCAGCACGTCCTGGCCACAGCACTCACAGGTCAGCAGGTCCTCTTTGGCCACAATGGCATGGCACTGAGGCGGGTCAGAAGGGGGTTGGTAGGGCATCTCTGACCCCTCAGACTGTTTTTCCTCTGATAGAGTACAAGTTCCCTCCCCAGACCCCAGAGATTGGTCCTCTGCTTGGTTAGAACTAGTGAGTTGAGTGTGTTTCGTGTGTTTTCCTTTTACGTTCGCAGTCTGCTCGTCACATGTTTCAGCTCCCGGAGCTGTGTAACTTCCTGCTATTTCACACCCCACTGTGTCTGTTAAAAGTTGGACACTCCCTATTGTATCATATCCTACTGTGGAACATCTTGTTCTGCCTGTTGCGAGACTGTCGCTGTGTGAGGCTGCGGTTACGGGCTGCTGGTTTCTCCCAAGAGTCTTCCTCTGAAAGAAGGAAGTGATGCCAGTATGGGGGCTGGCTGATGAACTGACAACAGAAGAAGAGTGACAAGATGTACTAGAGACAGTTGTTTTTTCTTTCTCAGACACACTCCTCTCTACTGCAGAGAAAGACACAGGAAAAGAGGAAGGCGGGAGAAAGGTTCCATAGCCCCCATCATTCTCTTCTTCCTCTCCCTCCTTCCTCTGTTTCTCTGCAGATCTTTGGAAGAAGGACTGGATGGCGCCGGGTCTCTTGGGGGTGGAGTCCTTCTTTGAACCAGAGCAAGACTGAGTGGAGGCCTGGGTGGAAGTGACATCACTGGACAGGAAGCTGGTGATTCCTCCGGCCCCGGCTGAGGGTGAATCATTAAATTTACTGGCCGAAATGTGGAGCAGGGTGAGGGGAGGAGTCCTGGATAAAAAGAGACAGAAAGAGAGAAAGTGAGACATAAATACATTCGAAAACAGACAGCCATGGGAAATCAACGTCTCTGAAGGTTAAGATTTCAGGGTGGCTATAGCTGTAGAGTTCCAAATAATGGTGTTATATTTGCCATGCTGTCTAGAGTTGGTTGCATATATAGCTAATGTCATGGCAGACTTCATTTGTGCAACTTGCCATGCTGCCTGATGGTTCCCTGCTGTGTTGAGACTCTTGAGGATTGCGAAGCTGTCCGAGGAGATCTTGGTGGCGTCGTAGCGTGCCAACGAGCAGCACCGAGAAAAACTGCTGGGCCTTTTATCACCCAACTGCCTTACACCCACAGTCAACTGCTTAGCCACACGACCATTCTACACAGAGGGAGAGCGAATGAGTGACAGAAATGGAATGGAGTGACAGGCATGCAGGTGGGGAGGTACAGTTGAAGTCGGAAGTTTACATACACTTAGGTTGGAGTCATTAAAACTAGTTTTTCAACCACTTCACATATTTCTTGTTAACAAACTATAGTTTTGGAAAGTTGGTTAGGACATCTACCTTGTGCATGACAAGTAATTTTCCCAACAATTGGTAACAGATTATTTCACTTATATCACTATTCCAGTGGGTAAGAAGTTTACATACACTAAGTTGACTGTACCTTTAAACAGCTTGGAACATTCCAGAAAATCATGTCATGGCTTTAGAAGCTTCTGATAGGCTAATTGACATCAGTTGAGTCAATTGGAGGTGTACCTGTGGATGTATTTCAAGGCCTACCTTCAAACTCAGTGCCTCTTTGCTTGACATCATGGGAAAATCTAAATAAATCAGCCAAGACCTCAGAAAAAAAATTGTAGACCTCCACAAGTCTGGTTCATCATTGGGAGCAATTTCCAAACGTCTGAAGGTACCACGTTCATCTGTACTAACAATAGTACGCAAGTATAAACACAATGGGACCACGCAGCCATCATACCGCTCAGGAAAGAGACGCGTTCTGTCTCCTAAAGATGAACGTACTTTGGGGTGAAAAGTGCAAATCAATCTCAGAACAACAGCAAAGGACCTTGTGAAGATGCTGGAGGAAACAGGTACAAAAGAATCTATATCCACAGTAAAACGAGTCCTATATCGACATAACCTGAAAGGCCGCTCAGCAAGGAAGACGACACTGCTCCAAAACCGCCATAAAAAAGCCAGACTACGGTTTGCAACTGCACACGTGGACAAAGATCGTACTTTTTGGAGAAATGTCCTCTGGTCTGATGAAACAAAAATAGAACTGTTTGGCCATAATGACCATCGTTATGTTTGAAGGAAAAAGGGGGAGGCTTGCAAGCCAAAGAACACCATCCCAAACGTGAAGCACGGGGGTGGCAGCAACATGTTGTGGGGGTGCTTTGCTGCAGGAGGGACTGGTGCACTTCACTAAGTAGATGGCATCATGAAGAAAGAAAATTATGTGGATATATTGAAGCAACGTCTCAAGACATCAGTCAGGAAGTTAAAGCTCGGTAGCAAATGGGTCTTCCAAATGGACAATGACCCCAAGCATACTTCCAAAGTTGTGGCAAAATGGCTTAAGGACAACAAAGTCAAGGTATTGGAGTGGCCATCACAAAGCCCTGACCTCAATCCGGTAGAAAATCTGTGTGCAGAACTGAAAAAGTGTGTGCGAGCAAGGAGGCCTACAAACCTGACTCAGCTACACCAGCTCTGTCAGGAGGAATGGGCCAAAATTCACCCAACTTATTGTGGGAAGCTTGTGGAAGGCTACCCGAAACATTTGACCCAGGTTAAACAATTTAAAGGGAATGATACCAAATACTAATTGAGTGTATGTAAACTTCTGACCCACAGGGAATGTGATGAAAGAAATAAAAGCTGAAATAAAATCACTCTCTCTACTATTATTCTGACATTTCACATTCTTAAAATGAAGTGGTGACCTAAGACAGGGAATTTTTACTAGGACTAAATGCCAGGAATTGTGAACAACTGAGTTTAAATGTATTTGGCTAAGGTGCATGTAAACTTCCAACTTCAACTGTAGATTATCCTTCCGTCCCTCAGTCTCATGAGGGTGTGACCAGACAGGGAGGGCTATGAGACAAACAGAAGATGGTGTGATGAAGTCCCTCACCAGCTCTCTGTCCTTGGTCAGTCTCTCCTCCAGCTCCAGAGCCAGCTGATAGAGCCAGTGCTGCACCTGCGGAGATAAGACAGAGTATTTTATTCAGACATCAACAGACATAGAAGGAACAGAGCTCAACAGGAATCAACACGGGAGACTGGCCATAATCTACTGAGATGCACCAGAGGCAGACAGAAGAACAGAATATAGCCAAGTACCTGCTCCCTAGTAGTGAGAGATGTCTTCCCAGGGAAGTTCTTGCTGCAGCCGATGGATTTTGGGAGTTGTCTGGGCTTCACTGCCTCCAAGTCAATCCCCCGACACAAGTCAAACAGCCACTGGCTGAAGAGAGCAATATTTATTAATATCAATATGGGAACTACAGTGCCTTCGGAAAGTATTCAGACCCCTTGACTTTTTACACATTGTGTAACATTACAGCCTTATTCTAAAATATATATATATATTTTTAAATCCTCAGCAATCTACACACAATACCCCATAATGACAAAGCGAAAACAGGTTTTTAGAATAGTAAAACATCTAATTTACATAAGTATTCAGACCTTTGCTATGAAATTGGAACCCTTTGCTCAGGTGCATCCTGTTTCCATTGATCATCCTTGAGATGTTTCTACAACTTGCCTGGAGTCCACCTGTGGTAAATTCAATTGATTGGACATGATTTGGAAAGGCACACACTTGTCTATATAAGGTCCCACAGTTGACAGTGCATGTCAGAGCAAAAACCAAGCCATGAGGCTGAAGGAATTGTCCGTAGAGCTCCGAGACAGGATTGTGCCGAGGCACAGATCTGGGGAAGGGTAACAAAACATTTCTGCAGCATTGAAGGTCGCCAAGAACACAGTGGCCTCCATTTTTAAATGGATGAAGTTTGGAACCACCAAGACTCTTCCTAAAGCTGGCCACCCGGACAAACTGAGCAATCGTAGAAGGGGCTTGGTCAGGGAGGTGACCAAGAACCTGATGGTCACTCTGACAGAGGTCTAGAGTTCCTCTGTGGAGATGGGAGAACCTACCAGAAGGACAAACATCTCTGCAACCCTCCACCAAATCAGGCCGTTATGGTAGAGTGGCCAGATGGAAGCCACTCCTCAGCAAAAGGCACATGACAGCCTGCTTGGAGTTTGCCAAAAGGCACCTAAAGACTCTCAGACCATGAGAAACAAGATTCTCTGGTCTGATGAAACCAAGATTGAACTCGTTGGCCTGAATGCCAAGCATCACGTCTGGAGGAAACCTGGCACCAACCCTACGGTGAAGCATGGTAGTGGCAGCATCATACCATGGGGATGTTTTCAGTGGCAGGGACTGGGAGATGAGTCAGGATCGAGGCAAAGACGAACGGAGCAAAGTACAGAGAGATCCTTGATGAAAACCTGCTCCAGAGCACCCAGGTCCTCAGACTCGGGCAAAGGTTCACCTTCCAACAGGACAACAACCCTACGCATACAGCCAAGACAATGCAGGAGTGGCTTCGGGACAAGTCACTGAATGTCCTTGAGTGGCCCAGCCAGAGCCCGAACTTGAACCTGATTGAACATCTCTGGAGAGACCTGAAAAAAGCTGTGCGGCAACGGTCCCCATCCACCCTGACAGAACTTGAGAGAATCTGCAGAGAAGATTCGAGAAACTCCCCAAATACAGGTGTGCCAAGCTTGTAGTGTCATAACCAATAATTGATGCTGTAATCACTGCCAAAGGCGCTTCTGAAATGGTCCACCCACACAGACAGCGTGGTGAAGAAGGCGCAACAGCGCCTCTTCAACCTCAGGAGGCTGAAGAAATTTGGCTTGTCACCAAAAACACTCAAACTTTTACAGGTTCACAGACGAGAGCATCCTGTCATGCTGTATCACAGCCTGGTACGGCAACTGCTTCGCCCACAACCGTAAGGCTCTCCAGAAGGTAGTGAGGTCTGCACAACGCATCACCGGGGGTAAACTACCTGCCCTCCAGGACACCTACAGCATCCGATGTCACAGGAAGGCCAAAAGATCATCAAGGACAACAACCACCCAAGTCACTGCCTGTTCACCCCGCTAACATGCAGAAGTCGAGTTCAGTACAGGTGCATCAAAGCTGGGACCGAGACACTGAAAAACAGCTTCTATCTCAAGGCCATCAGACTGTTAAACAGCCATCACTAACATTGAGTGGCTGCTACCGACATACAGACTCAAATCTCTAGCCACTTTAATAATTGGATGTAATAAATGTATCACTAGTCACTTTAAACGAATGCCACTTTATATAATGTTTACATACCCTACATTACTCATCTCATATGTATATACTGTACTCTATACCATCTACTACATCTTGCCTATGCCGCACGGCTATCGCTCATCCATATATTTATATGTACATATTCTTATTCATCCCTTTACACTTGTGTGTATAAATAAGGTAGTAGTTGTGAAAACGTTAGATTACTTGTAGGTTATTACTGCACTGTCGGAACTAGAAGCACAAGCATTTCGCTACACTCGCATTAACATCTGCTAACCATGTGTATGCGACCAATAAAATGTGATTTGATTCAACAAAGTACTGAGTAAAGGGTAAGAATACTTATGTAAATATATTTCAGTTTTAATTTTTTTTCATAAATGAGCAAAAATGTCTAACCAAGTTTTTGCTTTGTCATTATGGGGTATTGTGTGTAGATTGATGAGGAAAAAAACCAATTTAATACATTTTAGAATAAGGCTGTATCGTAACAAAATCTGGAAAAAGTCAAGGGGTCTGAATACTTTCCCGAAGGCACTGTATATTAGCCACCACTGGCACCAAATAGTATAACATCTTTAAGAGGAAAGTTACTTTTACAACACCAGATTGTAATATTGCAATTTTAGCTAATAACTTACAATTATCCACAGTATTACATAAGTGTGGTTCATTGAGGAAGAGTGGTTTATATACTTCATGACATGAAGGAAGCGTGTGTTGTTTACCCAGTCTTGTCCCCAAAGTGCTGTCCCAGCTGGGCCTGAGAGAAGCGGGTCAGTTCCCCCATGTTCTCTACCTCCAGGGTCTCTGTGATGGACGCCCCCAGCTTACCCCCCAGGTTTCGGCTGGAGAGAGGAACAACAGGACCGGATCAGTCTATCTCTGAGTCTGTAAAGTTGATTCTGTATTCATTTGCATAGTCTGATGGTCCTGTAGTCCAGGAAAGATCGTATTTTATGTTGCATGTATAGTAAAGGATGTGTAATTGTGTCAATTGTCTCTCAGTTACAGCACACGGTTAGTTTTAACTAGCAGTACACTCACATTTTGCCAATGGGAAGTGAGTTGAAGAGCTCTGGAACAGAGCCTAATGGCAGGAGTGTCTGGCGGTTGGGTTTGTTCAGACCACAGGCTAGTTTAGCCAGCACCTGGGGAGACATGATAAGTAAACAGACACTAGCCTAGAACTGACAGCTGAAAGGACTGGCCAAGTTTCCACCATGTTGCTTAGACCAGTTGTGTTCTGTTAGGATTCAGTGATCATGACCGAAAGGACACAAGAAAGCTTGTTGAACTATTGACAGAAAGAGGTAAAACACACTGGTTGTGTTGAGAGGGGAAGAGAGTACTGACCTTGTTGTGGGATATCCCTGCCGAGCAGCGGTAGCCTGTGTGCTGCTCCACTGCAGCCCTCATCTCCTCGACAATCACAGCCCCCAGAGCCAACTGCAGCTCTGCACAGCCAGAGCCCCCTGACACAGAGGACAGCCACTGCTGCAGCCCACTGGACCTTCGCTCTTCTGGGGAAAACCATGGAGAGGAGCACCATGTTTACATACCATTTTACCCACTTCATATGTATATACTGTATTCTAGTCAATGCCTATCCTATATAACTACAGTTGTTCACCTTTTCTATTCATATACTGCCCATAATGTCTATATACACCATCATATACACTGAGTGTACAAAATATTAAGAACACCTTCCTAATATTGAGTGGCACCCCCTTTTGCCCTCAGAACATCCTCAATTCGTCAGGGCATGGACTCTACAAGGTGTCAAAAGCAGGGATGCTGGCCCATGTTGTCTCCAAGGCTGGGTGTCCTTTGGGTGGTGGACCATTCTTGATACACACGGAAACTGTTCAGCATGAAAAACCCAGCAGGCTTGCAGTTCTTGACACAAACCGGTGCGCCTGGCCTTTACTGCCATACCCCGTTCAAAGGCACTTAAAGATTTTGTGTTACCCATTAATTCTCTGAAATGGCAAACATACACAATCCACGTCTCAATTGTCTCTTTCGCCTGGATTCACCTGGTCAATCTGTCATGTAAAGAGCAGTGTTTTGTACACTAAGTGTATATTTATATTCCGAACTCTGACATTGCTCGTTCTAATATTTCTTAATCCCTTTTTTGTGTGCGTGTGTGTTGGGGTTATATGTATTGTTGGGTATTACTGCACTGTTGGAGTTAGGAACATCTGCTAAATATGTGTACGCGACCAATAAAATGTAATTCACATTTTTTATGTGAAAATCTGCAATGACATGGTCTTTTATTAGAAACTCAGGGATGTGGACAGATCTAGAATATCAAGATACCACATATATAAAATGAGAACACAGCACTAAAAGAGATAGGCCTAAATATTTTTATGAAACGCTAAAACTCGACACTCATTTAGAGTTCTTGAGGTAAACTAACCCAATCCCAGCCCAATGACGACCACGGTTTAAAACCCACCTTTATCAGTTGTGGTGTCCTGTGCTCCCTCTTCCTGGTCAAGAGGAGCCAGTGGGTAGCCCTGGACGTGGCTGGTCTTCAGGAGCTGAGGGTCTACCTGCTGGTCAGTCATGCTTTTCAATCTCTGCTGTACCGCAGCAGTCAGGTCCATGTAGGCCTCGTCAATACTGGCCCTCTCGAGCACAGCGAAGCGTGACATCACCTCAAACACCTGTACACTCGCCTCCCGGTAACTACACAGGGGATGACAGTTAGTTGGTTAGCAATACAGGCTTTCTGAAGGGGTTCCTGGGGATTCACTTAGTCACTGAAGTCATTTAAAATATTGTATAATGGCCACGTACTGGGTGAGGTCTGCCTTCCCATGTGACTCTCTGACCCTTGCAACCTGGAGATCTGGGCACAGTTTCTTGGCATCGTCTGCCCACATGTTCCTGGTGACACCATGGGCCCTGGCCTCATAACTCACAGCTATGATACTGGGTAAAGATAAAATGTGAGTATCATAGTCAAGGCATGTTTTCTGAGCAGTCCATGCAACAAAACACTGTAATGTATGGGAGAGACAAACGTTTTGCAGAGCTGAGACATCACAAGTCAGGTCTAGCCTGAACTAATGCACCATTTTGTAAGTCGCTCTGGATAAGAGCGTCTGCTAAATGACTTAAATGTAAAATGTAAATGTAAACTAATGTTTAACTCCACTGACTGTCTCCATTACATTATAATGGACACTGGAGTTAAACCTTAGCCAGCCTGACCCATACAACGAAGAAACATGGGGTAAGCTGAAACACCTACGATTCACTCCCACTGTCCCATTGCCCCTAGGTCTACATGTTTTATTCTGAATTGATGTGTGTATGCTAGCTACGCCGCTCTCAATTCCATTGGCCTTGGAAAGCAGAATCTCTGTGTCGGTGACTCACCCGCCTCCCTTCCATGTCTTGTACTGTGCGACCACACACGGGGTGTTTTTAAGCGCTGGGTTCAGCCTCTGTTCCACCTGCACGTAGAAACAGTCCATATCCACCAACGCCACAACCCTCTCCTTCCCATAATCCATTCCAGAAGCGATGCAGAACGACTGGACCACACTGGAAGTTAAAAACTATGTTTTATGGTAGAATGCATGTTAGCTAGCTAGATAAAGCCACAGACCTACATTAGATATAAGTTAGTTAGTTAGCCTATCTAATAGCTATCTAGATTGCTAAATGTAGAATATGTAGCTTGAAACACCCAACGTTAAGATATTACTGTAGCTAAATAGCGAAGGAAACAAATTAGATAACGTTACATTAATGCTACATAATGTAACTTTGCCGCTCCCCGAATAATCTTCTTCGGTGGAGTTTAATGGCGGTTGGCATCCAATATTATTGGCGCATTACCGCCACCAACTGGACTGGAGTATGATCCATTATACTTTGTGATACAAAAATGGGAAAGGGAAAAGGAAAAAAGTACCCTGCCAACTAACCCTACACTCATTTAAACCCACTACCCCATTCCACTATTTTGACTGGCTGACAGCCTGGGAGGACGGGACACTATCATTCAACACACCCTGTAACTCTTCTGCTGTAAAATCTCGTCATCCCACGTACTGTACTTCTCTGCAGCTGCCACCACAACACCTATTTTCTGTTACTTACGTTCCATTCCTGCAGTAAAGTTGATAACCATGGTAATGAAACACTAAAAAGCCAACCTTACTGAAGCACTTTTAATTCGTAGTCCTATGACTCTGTACTGGCACAAGTCTACTACTCACAAAGAGCCTCTTAGGATCCCTCACCCTTGACCCATCTTCTTCTACTTTCTTTACTGCCTCAGAATACAACACTTTCTGTAAAACTCTGACCCTGGCAACCTCAACCTGCCTCTCTCACACCAGACACTTCTGATCCCCAGCAACATAGGCACCCCTACAGTTAACACATACCGCTTCTTTCACCAATACTACACATTCCTTTGTCCCATGCCCTCCTGCACACTTCTCACATTTAGGAATCTCCCTCCTACACACTGCTGCAACATGTCCATAAGCTTGGCACCTGAAACACCGTAGTGGATTCGGCACAAAAGCTCTTACGGGATAACTGATATATACTAAAATGACTTTGTCGTGTAACGACTCAGCATCAAAACTAAAAAAGACAGACAGTGACTCTTCTGTTTTACCACCTTCGCCACCGGGTCTGTGTCGCACCATACGGCGGGCGTTACAGACACCAGGAATCTTCAACTTCAGTTGATCCACCACCACCCTTACCACTAGCCCAGTAAACACTCCTTTCAAAGGTGTTCTATTCTTGACAGCAAAGCAAATAACAGGTCTTGTCCCCATTCACGTGATGCGGCGCGCCCGCTCCCTCTGGGAGGAAGAAACACAAAAAAATCTTCACAAGTCCACTTCAGGTTACTTTCAACGATTCAACAGTACCCAACTGGGTCAGCCAAAAGGAAGGGGTCCACTTTCTCCCAAAACGTCTCTCCTATTGGACCAGTCATCTTTATCATGAGCTCCAAGATCTTCACTACTCCTGCCACCTCATCCTTATTCTCTTCCAATTCACCTCCAGTGCTACTGGAGTACAGCTCATTCTGTTTGTACTTGACCCCAATCTTCCTCGACGCACCGCCTCTCTTGTTGTTGATGTCTTCATCGGATTCAAACTCGTAACCTACTTCCTTCCATCTCTCCAAGCCTGGAAATATACTTCCATTAGAATCTTTATTACTTTCACTGTCAGCCTCCATATTCCTTTTGTCTACATCCATTTCCACTACTACTTTTCGTTTGAGTCTCTTGAACGTGCCACCTGACTAGCAGACTTCAAAAATCTCAAGCCACTGCACAGCCGGACGACCCTCGCTGGATCATCTGAATCAACTTGACTTTTGTACGTTATTTAATGGGATGTTATCAAACATACAGTTGAAGTCAGAAGTTTAGACAAATACATTTAAACTCAGTTTTTCACAATTCCTGACATTTAATCCTAGTAAAAAATCCCTGTTTTAGGCCAGTTAGGATCATCACTTTATTTTAATAATGTCAAATGTCAGAATGATAGTAGAAATAATGATTTATTTCAGCTTTTATTTCTTTCATCACATTCCCAGTGGGTCAGAAGTTTACATATGCTCAATTAGTATTTGGTAGCGTTGCCTATAAATTGTTTAACTTGGGTCAAACGTTCCGGGTAGCACTTCCACAAGCTTCCCACAATAAGTTGGGTGAATCTTGGCCCATTCCTCCTCAGAGCAGGTGTAACTGAGCCAGGTTTGAAGGCCTCCTTGCTCGCACATGCTTTTTCAGTTCTGCCCACAGATTTTCTACAGGATTGAGGTCAGGGCTTTGTGATGGCCACTCCAATATCTTGACTTTGTTGTCCTTAAGCCATTTGGCAAAGCACCCCCACAACATGATGCTGCCACCCCAGTGCTTCACGGTTGCGATGGTGTTCTTCGGCTTGCAAGCCTCCCTCTTTTTCCTCTAAACATAACGATCGTCATTATGGCCAAACAGTTCTATTTTTGTTTCATCAGTCCAGAGGACATTTCTCCAAAAAGTACGATCTTTGTCCACGTGTGCAGTTGCAAACCATAGTCTGGCCTTTTTATAGCGCTTTTGGAGCAGTGGCTTCTTCCTTGCTGAGCGGCCTTCCAGGTTATGTCGATATAGGACTCGTTTTACTGTGGATATAGATACTTTTGTACCTGTTTCCTCCAGCATCTTCACAAGGTCCTTTGCTGTTGTTCTGGGATTGATTTGCACTTTTCGCACCAAAGTACGTTCATCTCTAGGAGACAGAACGTGTCTCCTTCCTGAGCGGTATGATGGCTGCGTGGTCCCATGGTGTTTATACTTGCGTACTATTGTTTATACAGATGAACGTGGTACCTTCCGGCATTTGGAAATTGTTCGATGAATCAGACTTGTGGAGGTATACAATTTTTTTCTGAGGTCTTGGCTGATTTATTTAGATTTTCCCATGATGTCAAGTAAAGAGGCACTGAGTTTGAAGGTAGACCTTGAAATATATCCACAGGTACACCTGCAATTGACTGAAATTATGTCAATTAGCCTATCAGAAGCTTCTAAAGCCATGGCATCCTTTTCTGGAATTTTCTAAGCTGTTTAAAGTCACAGTCAACTTAGTCTACGTAAACTTCTGACCCACTGGAATTGTGATACAGTAAATTATAAGTGAAATAATCTGTCTGTAAACAATTGTTGGAAAAATGACTTGTGTCATGCACAAAGTAGATGTCCTCACCGACCTGCCAAAACTAACTTTTTCTCAACAGTTGGCCCCATTTCTGTTGGAGGTCTTTTCTTAATGCATTACAAATAATGCTCTCCCTCCCAGTTTGACTCAAGGTCTGATTACATTAATACATAAGCCCAGGAAAGACTTGCTTCTACTCAATAATTGGCATTCAGTCTGTCTGCTCAATAATGACTACAAAATATTAGCCTCTATAAAGAATGAAGGCAGTATTGAAGAGACCCAATCTGGCTTCATGAGGAATAGACATATATCTAATATTATCCGACTGGTGTTAGACCTTATTGACTATTCTGATTTAATCTTCGAAGATAGTTTTATTGTCTTCCTAGACTTTTATAAAGCCTTCGATACAGTGGAACATGAGTTTCTATTTCTCTCCCTTGAGAAATTTGATTTGGGGGAATTATTTTGTAGTACTATTAAAACTCTTTACATGAATGGGAACAGTTCAATTAAATTAAAGCATGGCACTTCTCCTAGATTTGATTTGAAAAGAGGAATTAGGCAAGGTTGCCCAATTTCGCCTTACCTTACATACCTTGGGATTACCATATCTAAGGATCAACAGGAAAGATGCTCATTCAATTTTATACCTATTATTGAAAAAACAAAAAATAAGTTGAGTCATTGGTTGCAGAGAGATTTATCCATGAAAGGTTGAGTATTGCTTTCTAAAGCTGAAGGTATCTCCAGACTTACTTATGCAGTCCAGTCCCTATATCTTGACAACAAAATAGGTAAAGCGGTTGACCAGGTGCCTTTCAACTTCATCTGGAAAATTCGTTACCATTATATTATGAAATATGTAGTTATGAACTTATATGAATATTTTGGTCTCAATTTTTGGGATTTTCCTAGTTTGAATAATACTTAAGATAAATTGGGCTAAACATATTTTAAAGAATCCAACTTCAATTTTGAATTTCATCCCTCATTATATCTTCTCCCGTTTTGGTGGCCTCAATTTTATGTTACTTTATAACTATAACATTGATAAGATTCCTGCAAAATTATCTGCTTTTCATAGACAAGTATTCATAGCTTGGTCGTTAATATATAAACATAAGTTTTCCCCGCAAAGGTATTTCATTTGCAACAATAAGGACATTTTGTATAGAAAAAAGTATTTATTTTTTAAGAACTGGTTCAATAATCATATCCTGCTGGTGAGTCAACTTTTTAATGCAGAAGGATTGTTACTCAATTATGAGGATTTTTATCTCATTACAATATCCCTGTAACACCTAGAGAGTTCGCCATAGTCTTTGATGCTATTCCATCTGGAACTCTCATGTTATTTAGAGGTGTAGCCAGACCTCACCTTCTTGACCTACCCTCGCTTAATCCAGTCGACTCTCCAATAGGGAAAATATGTTTCTCCTTGCTCCCTCAGAACAACAGATCTATACGTGCTTTATTTCAAAGGTATATTGTATCCATTCCTTATGTCACAAGTTACTGGAATACATGGGTCAGTAATATCTTTTGGAAAAAGGTATGGTTATTACCACACAAATACTTGCTTGTTGACGAGGTCAAAGAGGTCTCTTTCAGAATGATCCATAAGTATTACCCTGCGAGTCATTACCTGAAGAAACTCAAAAAGACAATAACATTGATTGTACTTTTTGTGTTGAGCATCCAGAAACCGTTTCACATTTATTTTGGCATTGGCTACATGTAAAACAATTATGGAAAGATATTCACAGTTTTATAATTGTTAATATTCTTCATGACTTTTGTTTATGGGAGAATGTGCTGCTCGGTTTCCTTAGCCATAATAAAGATAAAGAAAAACAAGTTTACCTCATAAATCTAATTGTGCTAATGGAAACATTTCATATTCATAAATGTAAATTCACTAATAAAAAAAACACTCTTCCTTGTTTTCTATAAGGAATTCGAGCAGTACATTAAGACCATTCTACATTCTTCTAATAAGAAAGCTGTTAAAACAATCAATATGTGTTTCTTTTAAGGTCTTTGTATAATTTCTAATTTGTTGTACCCCCTAGCATATGTTATCATTGTCTATTTATGTACTTATTGTATGTATAAAGACTTTTCTACATTGGTAATAAAAAAATAAAAAAATATATATAATAATTATAAAAAATTCAAAATGAATTAAATTCTTTTTGCCAAAACTATAGTTTGTTTTAACAAGAAATTTGTGGAGTGGTTGTGTATGTAAACTTCCGACTTCAACTGTACATATGGACAAGCGATGTCAGAGCGGAACGGACTAAGATGGAGTAGAATAGTATAGAGAAAAAAACGGTATAAACTGTACATATGAGATGAGTAATGTATGATATGTAAGCATTATTAAGTGAATGAGATACTGTAGATTAGTATAGAAAAGAGTATATACACATGAGATGAGTAATGCCAGATATGTAAACATTAATTGTCTAAGATACCGTAGAATATTATAGAATACAGTATATACATATGAGATGAGTAATGCAAGATATGTAAACATTATTAAGTGACTGATACCATAGAATAGTATAGAATACAGTATATACATATGAGTTGAATAATGCCAGATATGTAAACATTATTAAAGTGACAAGTGTTCCATTCCTTAAAGTGGCCAGTAAATCCTAGTCTATGCCTAATGGCAGTAGCCTCTGATGTGCTAATGATGAAAGAGGGGTGAACAGGCAGTGGCTCGGGTGGTTGATGTCCTTGATGATCTTTTTGGCCTTCCTGTGACATCGGCTGCTGTAGGTGTCCTGGACGGTGGGAAGTTTTCCCCCGGTGATGTGTTGGGCAGACAACACCACCCTCTGGAGAGCCTTGCGGTTGCGGGCAGTGCAGTTGCCATAACAGGCGGTGATACAGCCCGACAGGATGCTTTCAATTGTGCATCTTGAAAAATTTGTGAGAGTTTTAGGTGACAAGCCAAATTTCATCAGCCTCCTGAGGTTGAAGAGGCTCTGTTGTGCATTCTTCACCACACTTTCTGTGTGGGTGGTCCATTTCAGTTTGTCAGTGATGTGTACGCAAAGGAACTTGAAGCTTTCCACCTCCTCCACTGCGGTCCCGTTGATGTAGATAAGGGGGTGCACCCTCTGCTGTGTCCTGAAGTCCACGATCATGTCCTTTGTTTTGTTGATATTGAGAGAGAGGTTGTTCTCCAGGCACCACACTCCCAGTGCCCTCACCTCCTCCCTTTAGGCTGTCTCGTCTTTGTTGGTAATCAAGCCCACTACTGTTGTGTTGTCCTCAAACTTGATGATTGAGTTGGAGGCGTGCTTGGCCATGCAGTCATATGGGTGAACAGGAAGTACATTAGGGGGATGAGCATGCACCCTTGTGGGGCCCCTCCTCCTGCACAAATGTGCCAGTAAAATATTTTGCACAAACATTTTTGCACACAACATTCCAGTCAATTTTTCGGTATATAATAAACATTACAATAACTCACTTTTTTGTTGTTGAATTGATTGAAACTATATCTCCAAAGTTTAGTAGTGCTGTAAATTCCATGTCAAAGCTAAATATGAGTTGTGGTTAAACTTTTACTGCAGTGTGCTAAATCCAGGTCACACAGTGTTTTTCGGTAGTCTTAAACAAATCTACTTTGAAAGAAAGGTATAAACCTCACACACATGGTTATCGGCAAAACAAAGACCTGTACCATGTCAGATATACACTACCATTCAAAAGTTTGGGGTCACTTAGAAATGTCCATGTTTTGAAAGAAAATTAAAAAAATGGTCCCTTAAAACCTGTTTGGGATAGGGGGCAGTATTTTCACAGCCGGATAAAAAAGGTACTCGATTTAATCTGGTTACTACTCCTACTCAGAAACTAGAATACGCATAATTAGTAGACTTGGATAGAAAACACTAACGTTTCTAAAACTGTTTGAATGGTGTCTGTGAGTATAACAGAACTCATATGGCAGGCCAAAACCTGAGAAGATTCCATACAGGAAGTGCCCTGTCTGACAATTTATTGTCCTTCTGTAGCCTCTCTATCGAAAATACAGCATCTGTGCTGTAACGTGACATTTTCTGAGGCTTCCATTGGCTCTCAGAAGGCGCCAGAAAGTGGAATGAGAGCTCTGCAGTCTCTGGGCTAAGCACAGCAGCTCTGTTTGTTACTGGCCTGCCTGGGGACAGTGACACTGGAGATGCGCGTCCACGAGACTACTCCATTTTGTTCTTTCAGTCTTTGAATGAATACAATGTCGCCCGGTTGGAATATTATCGCTATTTTACAAGAAAAATAGCATAAAAATTGATTTTAAACAGCGTTTGACATGCTTCGAAGAACGGTAATGGAATATTTTGAAATTTTTTGTCACGAAATGCGCCCGCGCGTCACCCTTCGGATAGTGACCTCAATGCACGAACAAAACGGAGCTATTTCAATATAACTATGGATTATTTCGAACCAAAACAACATTTGTTGTTGAAGTAGAAGTCCTGGGAGTGCATTCTGACGAAGAACAGCAAAGGTAATCCAATTTTTCTTATAGTAATTCTGAGTTTAGTGAGCACCAAACTTGGTGGGTGTCAAATTTGCTAGCCTGTGATGGCCGAGCTATCTACTCAGAATATTGCAAAATGTGCTTTCGCCGAAAAGCTATTTTAAAATCTGACACCGCGATTTCATAAAGGAGTTCTGTATCTATAATTCTTAAAATAATTGTTATGTTTTTTGTAAACGTTTATCGTGAGTAATTTAGTAAATTCACCGGAAGTTTGCGGTGGGTATGCTAGTTCTGAACATCACATGCTAATGTAAAAAGCTTTTTTTTTTTATATAAATATGAACTTGATTGAACAAAACATGCATGTATTGTGTAACATAATGTCCTAGGAGTGTCATCTGATGAAGATCATCAAAGGTTAGTGCTGCATTTAGCTGTGGTTTTGGTTTTTGTGACATATATGCTTGCTTTGAAAATGGCTGTGTGATTATTTTTGGCAGGGTACTCTCCTGACATAATCTAATGTTTTGCTTTCGCTGTAAAGCCTTTTTGAAATCGGACAATGTGGTTAGATTAACGAGAGTCTTGTCTTTAAAATGGTGTAAAATAGTTGATTGTTTGAGAAAATTGAATTGTGGTATTTTAGTTGGTTTTGTATTTCGCACTGTGCGATGCCATTGGCTGTTGGCTAGGGGTTCCGCAGGAAACTTGAACATTTAAAATTGATCAGAAATACAGTGTAGACATTGTTAATGTTGTAAATGACTATTGTAACTGGAAACGGCAGATTTTTTATGGAATATCTACATAGGCGTACAGAGGCCCATTATCAGCAACCATCACTCCTGTGTTCCAAAGGCACGTTGTGTTAGCTAATCCAAGTTGATCATTTTAAAAGGCTAATTCATCTTTAGAAAACCCTTTTGCAATTATGTTAGCACAGCTGAAAACAATTCCAAGGCTATTCCATGTGAGAAATTGCCAAGAAACTGAAGATCTCGTACAACGCTGTGTCCTACTCCCTTCACAGAACAGTGCAAACTGTCTCTAACCAAAATAGAAAGAGGAGTGGGAGGCCCCAGTGCACAACTGAGCAAGAGGACAAGTACATTAGAGTGTCTAGTTTGAGAAACAGACACCTCACAAGTCCTCAACTGGCAGCTTCATTAAATAGTACCCGCAAAACACCAGTCTCAACGTCAACAGTGAAGAGGCTATCCCTCCATTTTGCAACACCATGCCATACCCTGTGGACAGCACTTGATTGGAGCCAATTTCCTCCTACAACAGGGCAATGTCCCAAAGCACAACTCCAAACTATGCAAGAACTATTTAGGGAAGAAGCAGTCAGCTGGTATTCTATCTATAATGGAGTGGCCAGCAGTTACCGGATCTCAACCCTATTGAGCTGTTGTGGGAGCAGCTTGACCGTAGGTACGTAAGAAGTGCCCATAAAGCCAATCCAACTTGTGGGAGGTGCTTCAGTAAGCATAGGGTGAAATCTCTTTAGATTACCTCAACAAATTGACAACTAGAATGTCGAAGGTCTGCAAGCCTGTAATTGCTGCAAATGGAGGATTCTTTGACGAAACAAAGTTTGAACGACACAATTCTATTTCAATTAAAAATCATTATTTATAACCTATTTCCTATTCATTTTGCAACTCATTTCATGTATGTTTTCATGGAAAACAAGGACATTTCTAAGTGACCCCAAACTTTTGAACGGTAGTGTTGAGTTGAAACATATTACATTTTGAGTTTGCATCCCAATATTACACTTTATATACATCACATAAGACTGATAAATAAATAGTTGATTAATTGTGAAATTATCAAATCAAATGTATTTATTTATATAGCCCTTCTTACATCAGCTGATATATCAAAGTGCTGTACAGAAACCCAGCCTAAAACCCCAAACAGCAAGCAATGCAGGTGTAGAAGCACAGTGGCTAGGAAAAACTCCCTAGAAAGGCCAAAACCTAGGAAGAAACCTAGAGAGGAACCAGGCTCTGAGGGGTGGCCAGTCCTCTTCTGGCTGTGCCGGGTGGTGATTATAACAGAACATGGCCAAGATGTTCAAATGTTCATAAATGACCAGCATGGTCAAATAATAATAATCACAGTAGTTGTCGAGGGTGCAACAAGTCAGCACCTCAGGAGTAAATGTCAGTTGGTTTTTCATAGCCGATCATTGAGAGTATCTCTACCGCTCCTGCTGTCTCTAGAGAGTTGAAAACAGCAGGTCTGGGACAGGTAGCACGTCCGGTGAACAGGCCAGGGTTCCATAGCCGCAGGCAGAACAGTTGAAACTGGAGCAGCAGCACGGCCAGGTGGACTGGGGACAGCAAGGAGTCATCATGCCAGGTAGTCCTGAGGCATGGTCCTAGGGCTCAGGTCCTCCAAGTTTGGATTCTTCACACACCACAGTAAGACATTATCCCATTATGTTACCTTCTCATGCTTTTTTTATTTAATGAAAGTAAGCTTTGCTTTTATACTTACAAGACCATCAGGCTTGATTGAGCTGTTTTTGTGTAGTAATGTGGTGCATGCCTGTATTTCCTTAAACGTTTATTTTAGCAATACATGTCATTGAATAAAAATATCATAATAAAATATTTTTTAGGTTAGTAGGTGCCTGACATAACAGCAGGTGGAGTTGTGTTGGACACAGTACCTCAGATAGATAGAGCCTGTCTGCCTTCCTGATTTCTGTAACTGTTAGCATACCTATGTAATATTGACATAAACTCAGGACCACTTGTGTTTCAAACATGGTCCTGTCTTATTTATGTGGTGATCAATGGAGAGTTCATTACCTCTGTCAAAAAAATATGTATATTAAAGTTGTTTGTACTTGAATACATGTTTTCAACAAAGATGTTGATGCAACAATATTACACATTAGCTCTATGTCTAAAAAACACGCAGCCAAATGATATGCATGTACATATATATACCAGTATCATTTGAATAGCAGGACAATGTAAAGTCCATTATCCTTCTGAAGAGAATGAATTAGGCTGTTTGAGAAGGCAACTTTCCTACACGTAGGTTGAAGTACGATACCAACATAGCTACTGTAGTGGGTCAAAGCTGTGTGCTGGAAAATCTTGGTAGAGCATGGGTGGAATAGGCATTGTAGTGCTCATGAATTTCCTTTTTTTTCAGCTTCAGGCCAATGCTTATGCTCACTTAAAACGTTGTTTTCTGTTTTTAATTTCCATGGTTTGACACCAGAAGGTGATTATGCAACATTATTATACAACATTATAATACAGCATAACAAAGCAATACAATTTAAGTAAAAGTAAACAATAATGACAAATGGCAAAATAATGTAGTTGTTAGTATTTATTTAATATTAACAGCTGATTTTCCAGTGGGATGCAAGCAACCAAAAACCCATTTAAGCCAATATGGAGTAAACCGGGAAATATTTAAGACAATCGAGCAAGCACCTGGAAAATATACAAATAATTAACATGTTCCCATTAACTATTTACATGAAAATGTTCCTTAAAGTTTACTGAATAAAGGCCTAGTATTACGTTATGAACTAACCAAAGTGATTCATCATTAAATATAACACTTACAACCAAACGCACATTCACCAGATGTAGTCAACTTTGTAAATACAACTCAGCGGTGGCCACAATTGCTCTTGACAAGCTACAGGTTTATGCAGGCTTTTTTTTCAAGCCCAGTTCTAACACACCTGATTCTACTATTCATGGTATTGATGAACAGCTGAGGTCTTGATGAACAGCTGAGTAGTAGAATCAGGTGTGGTAGCGCTGGGCTTGAATAAAAAAGAACATGCATAACCCTGTGGATTATCAAGAGCAAGTAGTACAGTAGCTCCTGATACAAACACTGCTGTGAAACACATGTAAAGTACAAAGTCATTAGACAAGTACAAAACACTCTTAAGAAAAATTCTAATAAAGCACTGAACATATTTACAAATCTGAAATTGGACAGGTGCTCTAAGTCCTTTAGCTACAAATGTTGTTAGTACTTCTGTACACAGTTGTCCAACTCCAGTAAAATAGCATACATTCCCACATTTATAAATGGCTGTATAAATATGAAAACAGATGGGAGCACTCCAAGATTTGTAACAGAACATTTAAATATTGATAGTGTGTTAAGTAACATGTGTAAACATGTGTACTGTGTGCATTTTAATTGGCATAAATCGTTTGTCAGCTCTACATGGGCCAGCTTGCATTTCTCTGTGACCGGCCAATGCCTACAATCCGCCACACTGCCATAAAGCACTGTGTCCCTGGCAGTACCGTAGGGATGGCGTGCATCTCAATGATGAGGGCAGCAACCCTTTTTTTCCTTGAGAGTCTGATAGCTGGTCTCTCCTCTGTTCTAGCAAGACGCACGCACAAACCTAAATGCTATTTTAAGAGCCACCAAATCAATTAAAATCAGTGCGTGTGTGTGTCGGGAGGGGGCTGTCAAAACTATCAACAAAATAATGGTTCAAATGTATCCTCCGTGAGGCGAACCCACAATCTTCAGATCCACAAGCAGTAACTCTAACCATTCCAATACGAACATTGTTCTAAAACAATAGTTTTGACAGACTATTTATAGTAAATGGACAGTCTAGAAGTGTTCGTTCCAAATTTATTTTGTTCATTCAATCAGTACTGTTTGAATGTTTATTTATCTTGCTTGGTTAAAATACAATAGTCTAAAACAGACTAATTTAACAGACTCACCAAATTAGCAAGCATGTCATCTCCTTTTGGCAGAGAGGGGGTTCGATTAATCTGGCCCTGGTACACCGGGCTATGGCCCTTCACTTCATCGGGCGAAAGCGGGGAGGGAAGGTATATAAAGTGTTTTTATCAAAAAGCAATCACTTTTACATGTGAAATCACAGTATCCTACTCATTACTACACATGCTTAATTACGTCACTTTTGTTCTGAGCCGACTTCGCCGTCAGACAGGGCTCAAGATCGAACGCAATCAACTTTCAGCCAGCACAAAAACACACCAACACGGGAGACCAGGAGAGATTAATCTAACCCCCTCAATGACTGATGTTTTACAAGGGTGCACCATGTGCAGCACCCACACCCCCTGAATACTTTTTACTTGTGGATGGTGACTTCAGATTTTCTGGGAGTACACTGAAAAGTAACTTGACACTGTGTTAATCAGTTACCACACATTTGGATTACAATAATGACAAGGCAGGAGCTGGAATTTATTATACATACATAACATTACATGTTTGAAACCGTGATGCTGTCAGTCGTGGTTATATCTCAGATATAAAATACTTTTATCCGTAGGTTATTTTCAATATGTTACCACCTATAATAACAAACGACATTCGACTGAATGCTAAGTAGTCATGTTCCTAACTGCCCACATGCTCTAGCGCATGCGCACAATAAACAACATGAATTAACACATGCATCACATCTTCCCCCCCTTTCAATAAAACATTGTTTATCAACGGTATGTCTCCACATGTCCATTACTCTGTGGGAAGTGGGGGCTGCTTGTCACATTTATGAAGTCATGCTCCTTACTGAGTTCTTTTAGCTCTGTACTTGCCAACTGGGGGCCATTATCGCTAACCAGGATCTCCGAAGCTAGCAAAGGTTGCTTTGAGCTTCGCTATGACCTGGCTATTGCTCATGGTTGGAAGGTGGAGGATTAAGTAGTTTTTATTTTTGTACTCACACAGCTCTGTTGTTATTTTCTGCCATGGTCTGGAGGGAAGCTCACTGAACATTAATCACTCTTTTCTCTGTGTGCTCTTAGTTTCACAGCAAAATGCACACATTTGCACCTCTGTGATAATCTCCTGTGAGATTTTAGGCCACCACACTGACTGGTTAGCTCTCTCCCTGCACTTAACCAGCCCATGGTGTCCATCATGAATCCTATGTAGGACTTCTTTCCTCATGCATGTGGGAATGACTATGGGCTTTCGCCTGATCACTAGCGAATGCGTCTCTGATAGTTCCCCTCTCACCTGATAAGTCTCTTATCGATTCAGGCCACCCATTTCTGATGAACCACAGCACTGACTGCAGCTGTAGGTTGAATTCTGTGTCCAGTCTGATGTCCTCCATTCACTGTGGGGAAGCAGGTAGATTACTTACAACTGATGTGACATACACGGCCACGTCGCTGTGTGAGCTGCTCCACCCTTGTGGTTTCTCAGTGGACCCCTGGACAGAGCATCAGCTATGGTGAATGTCTTTCCTGGTGCGTAATCTGCGATTCCACTGAAACGCAATCTGAGCGTACCCTGTCTCTGCATCACTCAGATGCCTGCTGCAGTAGGCGACTGGTTTCCAGTCCTCACCATGCTGTTGAAGTAGGACACCTACTCCGTAGCTGCTGGCATCAGCTGACACTGCTGTAGGCTTCCTGGAATCATAATAAGTTAACACTGGAGCAATGGTTAGTGAGTGTTAAAGTCTCTGAAATGCTAGCTCCTGTGTGTGTCCCCAGGCCCACTCTACCTTTGTTTTGAGGAGCTCGTAGAGCGGCGTAGATAGCTCCGGAATGTATTTCCCCAAATACTGAACCATCTTGAGAAAACGCTTCAGCTCGCTGACGTTCTGGGGCTGGGGGAAGTTGCTTATTCCCATGACCTTTTCTGGGTTTGGCCCGACACCTTTTGCGTCAATGATGTGCCCCAGGAAGCGAAGCTGGTTTTGTTTGAACTTACACTTGTCCTTGTTCGATGACTTTGAGCACATTTCCCAGGCGCTCGTCAAGATCCTGCTCAGAGTTGGCATAGATCAGTACATTGTCCATGTTTATACTGTAGCCACACCCTTGCAGAGTTTCCGTCATTTTTCTTTGAAAAATCTCAGGGGCACTGGTTATTCCGAACAGGAGACGTTTGAAGCGGTATCTTCTAAAAGGTGTGATGAAAGTGGTCAGCTTGCTTCTTTCCTCATGTGGATGGAATTGGTAGAACCTGCTAGCTGCATCTGGTGAGGTGAACACTTTGGCTCCTGACAGTTTCGACACGATTTCCTCCATCATGGGAAGAATGTTCTTTTCCCTTTCCACTACTTTGTTCAATGGTTTTAGATTGACACCGATTCGGACGTTGCCTTTTGGCTTTAGCACTGGCACCATAGCGGCACACCATTTTGTCAGCTCTGTTACTTTTACCACCATGTTCTCGTTTTCCATGCGATTTAGCTCCATTTTAACTTTAGCCATTAGCAGCAGAGGTACTCGCCTAGCTGCATGTACTGCGTAACGCTGGGCATCCTCTTTTAGGACTATTTTCACTGGTTCAGTTCTTGGCCTCCCACAGGACCCGAAAACATCACTGACCTGGTTTATGCGCGTAACCAGGCCGATATCTGCAGCAGTTACATGGCTAAGCAGATTGTTGACACCCCCTCCTGGTATCACGTACACAAGGAAACTGTGCTGTTGTCCCTTGTAGCTAGTGTTAGCCTGAAACTGGCCTAGACAATTTAACTCCCCCCAGGGCTGCTCAGACACGCTTCAGCGGGGTGCAACTGTCTCCTTGGTGAGAGCTGCTTAAAAGTCTCTTCACTAACAATTCTTGTGTCTGTGCCTGTGTCCATTTAAAAGCTTGTAGGGGTGTCCCCTATGTTGAGCAGTACAGTACAGCTAGCCTGCTTGCTAACTGAGCCCAGAAAATGGACTTGATCCATCTCTTCTGTGATCTCCCTCACAGATTGTGGTTTACTTTTACACACACTTTCCCAATGTCCTTTCTTATTACACTTGTTGCAAGTGCTTTCGAATGCTGGACATCTTTCCTGGTTAGCATTCCTGCTTTTACCACATCTTTTACAGTTTCTTGCATTGTGGCTTGTTTTAGCGTTGCCATGTCCTTAACTCGCACCCTTTTTCTCCCAGTAGCCCTCTCTCATCCTAGTGGAGCTGCTGCAAGCTACATACTGTATTAGCCCATGCTGCGGTTCCCCCGTCTGCCTAGCAACATCCTCAGACTTTCACACTTGTTGAATAGCCTGTGCTAACGTCAATGTCGGCATCAACTGCAACTTTTGAGAGAGTTCTTTGTCTGTGACGCCCACTACTAAAAGGACTCAGATATGTTAACCTCTCTGGACTAGGCGGGACGAATTCGTCCCACCTACGCAACAGCCAGTTGAATCCCGTGGCGCGATTTTCAAATACCTTAGAAATGCTATTACTTCAATTTCTCAAACATATGACTATTTTACAGCATTTTAAAGACAAGACTCTCGTTAATCTAACCACACTGTCCGATTTCAAAAAGGCTTTACAACGAAAGCAAAACATTAGATTATGTCAGCAGAGTACCCAGCCAGAAATAATCAGACACCCATTTTTCAAGCTAGCATATAATGTCACAAAAACCCAGAAGACAGCTAAATGCAGCACTAACCTTTGATGATCTTCATCAGATGACACACCTAGGACATTATGTTATACAATACATGCATGTTTTGTTCAATCAAGCTCATATTTATATCAAAAAACAGCTTTTTACATTAGCATGTGACGTTCAGAACTAGCAAACCTCCGGTGAATTGACTAAATTACTCACGATAAACGTTCACAAAAAACATAAAATAATTGTTAAGAATTATAGATACAGAACTCCTTTGTGCAATCGAGGTGTCCGATTTTAAAATAGCTTTTCGGTGAAAGCACATTTTGCAATATTCTCAGTAGATAGCCCAGCCATCACGGCTAGCCATTTAGACACCCACCAAGTTTAGCCCTGACCAAACTCCGATTTACTATTACAAAAGTTTGATTACCTTTGTTGTCTTCGTCAGAATGCACTCCCAGGACTGCTACTTCAATAACAAATGTTGGTTTGGTCCAAAATAATCCATCGTTATATCCAAATAGCGGCGTTATGTTCGTGCGTTCCAGACACTATCCGAAGTGTAAATAAGGGTCACGAGCATGGCGCAATTCGTGACAAAAAAATTCTAAATATTCCATTACCGTACTCCGAATGTCAACCGCTGTTTAAAATCAATTTTTATGCCATTTTTCTCGTAAAAAAGCGATAATATTCCGACCGGGAATCTGCGTTTAGGTAAACAGAGGAAAGAAAACAAAGCATTCGGTCGACGCGGGCACGCGCCTGAGTCTCACAGTACTGTGACCAGCCACTATGCAAACGCGCTACTTCTTTTCAGCCAGAGCCTGCAAAGCCACGATTCAGCTTTTTGCCGCCTTCTGAGAGCCCATGGCAGCCATAGGAAGTGTCACGTAACAGCAGAGATCCTTTGTTTTGGATAGAGATGGCAAAGATGGCCAAGAAATGGTCAGACAGGGTACTTCCTGTACAGAATCTTCTCAGGTTTTGACCTGCCATTTGAGTTCTGTTATACTCACAGACACCATTCAAACAGTTTTAGAAACTTTGGAGTGTTTTCTATCCAAAGCCAATAATTATATGCATATTCTAGTTACTGGGCAGGAGTAGTAACCAGATTAAATCGGGTACGTTTTTTATCCAGCCGTGTCAATACTGCCCCCTAGCCCTAACAGGTTAATCCTTTTTAGCACCGAAATCACAGTTCTCAGCTAGCTCAAAAAGAGCTCTGATGTATATTTCTGCCTTTTCTTTCTCTCTCTCTTTGGCAGCGTTGGTATTAACCTGCCCTCTCGTGAATGAGAGTCCATTGTGGAATGAAGTAGTCATCATACTTTTATAACACTATATCAAAGTTTGTTTTATCCTCCTGAGCGAATTGAAATGAGCTGAGTATATTCTCTGCCTCACTGCCCATCATGTAGATTAGCGAACTGACCTGAATGACTCCAGCTTTGTCTAGTTTTGTTGCAGTCCTGAAACGGCAGAATCCCCTTATCCACTCCCGCCATTCCGAGGGGCTTTCGAACTTGAATTGCTCTGGTTGAATTTGGACATTTCGGCGCTATCGTCGTTAGATTTGATGGTCGGCTACACTTCTGACACCATGTAATGACCTTAGTTATCTCTCAGATATAAAATACTTTTATCCGTAGCCTCTTTTCAATGTCTTACCACCTTTAATAGCATACATGCCAAATAACAAATGACATGTGACTGAATGCTAAGTAGCCATGTTCCCAACTGCCCTCATGCTCTAGCGCATGCGCACATGTAACAAAATGAATTAACCCATTCATCACAGTCTTACCTTACCGTAGCTTGGTCTATGGAATAGCCTATCTAACTAGTTTTGCAATGCCCATTGCATGCATTGCAAGGTAGCTAGCTAGCAATGTGACAGTTTCCCAAAGTTTGGCATTGGCTTTGATCCTGCTTTGAACCTATTTAGCTACAGTGAGGGAAAAAAGTATTTGATCCCCTGCTGATTTTGTACGTTTGCCCACT
The DNA here is from genome assembly GCF_965601325.2 of Salmo salar. Classification (NCBI taxonomy): domain Eukaryota; kingdom Metazoa; phylum Chordata; class Actinopteri; order Salmoniformes; family Salmonidae; genus Salmo; species Salmo salar. The sequence goes on along the minus strand of NC_138308.1, from coordinate 19,422,259 downwards.
GACAAAGAAATGATCAGTCTATAATTGTAATGGTAGGTTTATTTCAACAGTGAGAGACAGAATAACAACAAAAAAATCCAGAAAAACATGTCAAAAATGTTATAACTTGATTTGCATTTTAATGAGGGAAATAAGTATTTGAGCCCCTCTCAATCAGAAAGATTTCTGGCTCCCAGGTGTCTTTTATACAGGTAACGAACTGAGATTAGGAGCACAGTCATAAAGGGTGTGCTTCTATTCTCAGCTTGTTACCTGTATAAAAGACACCTGTCCACAGAAGCAATCAATCAATCAGATTCCAAACTCTCCACCATGGCCAAGACCAAAGAGCTCTCCAAGGATGTCAGGGACAAGATTGTAGACCTACACAAGGCTGGAATGGGCTATAAGACCATCGCCAAGCAGCTTGGTGAGAAGGTGACAACAGTTGGTGCGATTATTCGCAAATGGAAGAAACACAAAAGAACTGTCAATCTCCCTCGGCCTGGGGCTCCATGCAAGATCTCACCTCGTGGAGTTGCAATGATCATGAGAACGGTGAGGAATCAGCCCAGAAATACACGGGAGGATCTTGTCAATGATCTCAAGGAAGCTGGGACCATAGTCACCAAGAAAACAATTGGTAACACACTACGCCGTGAAGGACTGAAATCCTGCAGCACCCGCAAGGTCCCCCTGCTCAAGAAAGCACATATACATGCCCGTCTGAAGTTTGCCAATGAACATCTGAATGATTCAGAGGACAACTGGGGGAAAGTTTTGTGGTCAGATGAGACCAAAATGGAGCTCTTTGGCATCAACTCAACTCGCCGTGTTTGGAGGAGGAGGAATGCTGCCTATGACCCCAAGAACACCATCCCCACCGTCAAACATGGAGGTTGAAACATTATGCTTTGGGGGTGTTTTTCTGCTAAGGGGACAGGACAACTTCACCACATCAAAGGGACGATGGACGGGCCATGTACCGTCAAATCTTCGGTGAGAACCTCCTTCCCTCAGCCAGGGCAATGAAAATGGGTCGTGGATGGGTATTCCAGCATGACAATGACCCAAAACACACGGCCAAGGCAACAAAGGAGTGGCTCAAGAAGAAGCACATTAACGTCCTGGAGTGGCTTAGCCAGTCTCCAGACCTTAATCCCATAGAAAATCTGTGGAGGGAGCTGAAGGTTCGAGTTGCCAAACGTCAGCCTCGAAACCTTAATGACTTGGAGAAGATCTGCAAAGAGGAGTGGGACAAAATCCCTCCTGAGATGTGTGCAAACCTGGTGGCCAACTACAAGAAACGTCTGACCTCCGTCATTGCCAACAAAGGTTTTGCCATCAAGTACTAAGTCATGTTTTGCATAGGGGTCTAATACTTATTTCCCTCATTAAAATGCAAATCATTTTATAACATTTTTGACATGCGTTTTTCTGGATTTTTGTTGTTGTTATTCTGTCTCTCACTGTTCAAATAAACCTACCATTAAAATTATAGACTGATAATTTCTTTGTCAGTGGGCAAACGTACAGAATCAGCAAGGGATCAAATACCTTTTTCCCTCACTGTAACTATGTTTTGTGTAAGAAAGTATGATATATTGTGGTGCATGAACTGGTCATATGCTTTAGCTAATGTTACAGTCTTATGATGGCTAATGTTAACTGGCTATCATAACAGCCAGGGACGTTCACTAGCTTATTTGTGCATATTTATTTGTGCTCTGATTACACGCAGATGTCTATGTCAACAGTTTACACATGATGACTTCAGCCTTATATGAAAAACCTTACTAGGCAAAATATAGCTAGCTTTTCTCACTTGATGGTTAGCTATCTAGCCAGGTTAGCGCTTATCTGCCTTGTATAACGTTACTTTAGCTAGCTATCTAGCTAGCTACCCAATCAAAATAAAAACACATTAAATGGTTAGCTACCTTTTCTTTGCCTGTTTGTTAGCTAGTTAGCTTTCATCTGACTGGTAGCTAGCTAAAGAGGCTAGCTGCTGGACTTTGGACAAGCAACCTAATGTTAGCTAACTACCTAGCTAATCAAAATATCTGTTTGCATTTATTGATTAACCTCAGCTTGAATACCACCATATAGCTAGTGTTGTGACTTGACTTTAACCTCAATCTGAAGACTGTTATTTATCGAATTACCTATATATGTTTAATTGTTACACAAATTAATAATTTAACAATTAACTCATTAGGATCTGGGGCACCACAAGAGCGGTTCTTTAAAGAGTTACCTATCACATCTATAAACAGTCAACGTATTAATCATAAGCTCGTATCATATCATCATTCTGAACAGTCATAACCTCCTTGCATCTGCAAAAACCCGCTGAGCCTTACTTATGATTCAGTACTACACAAATTGGTTAAATTATTTATTTACTAGCTAACTAAATGGTAACACAGGATCAACACACACTTAATACATTAAAAACAGGTCCCTAGCGGACTGACAATACGCCTGCTTGTTACCAAAGACATGGAGTGGGCGAGAGAGAGGGACAGAGACACTTAACGTTGGTACATTTTAGAAACTACTTCTCACTTATTAGTACTCCTATACCTTGCACACAAATTTCCACATGCTTGGAAAAAGAAATCATGAATGTATTTACGTGAAACTCTGGCATTCTCTATGGGGGTGCCACAGGGTTCAATTCTCAGGCCGACTCTTTTCTCTGTATATATCAATGATGTCACTCTTGCTGCTGGTGATTCTCTGATCCACCTTTACGCAGACGACACCATTCTGTATACATCTGGCCCTTCTTTGGACACTGTGCTAACAAACTTCCAAACGAGCTTCAATGCCATACAAGATTCCTTCCGTGTCCTCCAACTGCTTTTAAATGCTAGCAAAACTAAGTGCATGCTCTTCAACTGATTTGCTGCCCGCACCCTCCCGCCAGACTAGCATCACTACTCTGGATGGTTCTGACCTAGAATATGTGGACAACTACAAATACCTATGTGTCTGGTTAGACTGTAAACTCTCCTTCCAGACTCACATTAAGCATCTCCAATCCAACATTAAATCTAGAATCAGCTTCCAATTTCGCAACAAAGCCTCCTTCACTCATGCTGCTAAACATACACTCGTAAAACTGACTATCCTACCGATCCTTGACTTCGGCGATGTCATTTACAAAATAGCCCCCAACACTCTGCTCAGCAAACTGGATGTAGTCTATCACAGTGCCATCTGTTTTATCACCAAAGCCCCATATACTACCCACCACTGCGACCTGTATGCTCTCGTTGGCTGGCCCTCACTAGAATATCCGTCGCCAAACCCACTGGCTCCAGGTCATCTATAAGTCTTTGCTCGGTAAAGCCCCGCCTTATCTCAGCTCACTGGTCATCATAGCAACACCCACCCGTAGCCCAAAAATACCATAGCGACACCCACCCGAAATATACCGCAGCAGGTATATTTCACTGGTCATCCCCAAAAAAGTATTCTTAAAACAATGCACGTTCTTTGGGTGAATTTGGAGGTAGACCTAAATCTTTTCTCCTTGATTTACAACCGGGCGTGAGTTGTTAACCCACAATAGTTCCCTGAGAGGGGGTCTGGTTGAAGTAATTTATTGCAAACCTGATCTAACCTATTTGGATCCTTGCAGGACAGTCATGACAGTAGACTAGGTTTGTTCACATACACTTCTTACGACTGGTAGTATTGTTTATTGTTATTTAACTAGGCAAGTCAGTTAAAACTTCTTATGGCTTGAATCCCTTTAGCGGGATTGATATGACAACAGCCAGTGAAAGTGCAGGGCGCCAAGTTCAAAACAACAAAAACTCATAATTAAAATTCCTCAAACATACAAGTATTGTACACCATTTTAAAGCTTTACTTCTTGTTAATCCAGCCACAGTGTCTGATTTCAAAAAGGCTTTACGGCGAAAGCAAACCATATGATTATGTTAGGTCAGCGCCTACACACAAAAAAACCCAGCCATTTTCCAGCCAAAGAGAGGAGTCACAAAAAGCAGAAATAGAGATAAAATTAATCACTAACCTTTGATGATCTTCATCAGATGACACTCATATGACTTCATGTTACACAATACATGTATGTTTTGTTCGATAAAGTTCATATTTATATCCAAAAATCTCAGTTTACATTGGCGCGTTATGTTCAGTAATCTTTTGCCTCCAAAACATCCGGTGATTTTGCAGAGAGCCACATCAATTTACAGAAATACTCATCATAAATGTTGATGAAAATAGTTGTTATACATGGAACTTTATATAAACTTCTCCCTAATGCAACCGGTGTGTCAGATTTAAAAAAAGCTTTACCGAAAAAGCAATAATCTGAGTATGGCGCTCAGACACAAAAACATGCCATACAATATATCCGCCATGTTGGAGTCAACAATAATCAGAAATAGCATTATAAATATTCACTTACCTTTGACGATCTTCATCAGAATGCACTCCCAGGAATCCCAGTTCAACAATAAATGTTTGTTTTGTTCGATAAAGTCCATCCTTTATGTCCAAATACCTCCTTTTTGTTCCCGCCTTCAGTTCACAAATCCAAATTCACGACGCGGAGGTCAGACGAAAACTCAAAAAATCCCATTACAGTTTGTAGAAACATGTCAAATGATGTATAGAATCAATCTTTAGGATGTTTTTATCGTAAATCTGCAATAAAGTTTCAACCGGAGAAATCCTTTGTCTTCAGAAATGCAATGGAACTGAGCTACCTCTCAGGTGAGTGCGCATGGCTGAGCCTCATGCCCTGCTGGCTGTGTTCTGACTCCAGGAGCTCTTATTCATCCTCACTTCACAGTTGAAGCCTCAAACACGTTTCTAAAGACTGTTGACATCTAGTGGAAGCCTTAGGAAGTGCAAAATGACCCCACAGACACTGTAGTTTGGATAGGCAATCACTTGAAAAACTAAAAACCACTTCCTGTTTGGATTTTTTCTCAGGTTTTTGCCTGCCATATGAGTTCTGTTATACTCACAGACATCATTCAAACAGTTTTAGAAACTTCAGAGTGTTTTCCATCCAAATCTACTGATAATATGCATATCTTAGTTTCTGGGAGTGAGTAGCAGGCAGTTTACTCTGGGCACGTCAGTCATCCAAGCTACTCAATACTGCCACCATCCATAAGAAGTTTTAAGAACAAATTCTTAATTTACAATGACGGCCTACCAGGGAACAGTGGGTTAACTGCCTTGTTCAGGGGCAGAATGACAGATTTTTACCTTGTCAGCTCGGGAATTCGATCCAGCAACCTTTCGTTTGCTGGCCCAACACTCTAACAACTAGGCTACCTGCCACCCCAAAGCATGGTGCCTGTAGCTGTGTTGTTTCTGAGCAACGCACCCAGTGTTAGAACTCTGAGCAACAAAGAAAATGTTTGCATGGACAGAAATGAGCACGCGAGAGTGATGTAAATTATAAATTTCATCAAAACTGTTGCCCCTAAAAACGTATTCAATCCGAAAGGTGTCAAGTCTAATGGTCACTTTATGAGCACTGTAGTCTTGTTCCTGTCTGACACCAAGATATTGAGCTAGTTCTGGGGAAAAAATTGTCTGATGACCCTAATGCTAACGACCCAGTTAAAAATCTGACATGTGTTTAACAATAATGTTTATTATTATTGCAGTGACCACTGAACCAGGGTCTCAACATACATTGTATTCTCAGGGTTATTACTGTATATAAATATCAATGATTATAGTAGGGTTGTTCCCTGAATAGAGTGCCTTTTGCGTCCCTTTGATATTTTAACCCTTATACCCTGACTACACCGGTCGCGTCGCGTGCGCGAGCGTGAGCGTTGCAAAATAAATTTAGAAATCTATGTTATTCAGTTATTGAACCCACACTGCTCGCGCGCGTTAACGAGCGTCTGCGTTGCCAAGGGCTAAAATAGAAGTCCTTTCTATTTCTGACGTAGATCGCGCTGCAAGTCCTGCCTCTCCCATCTCCTCATTGGTTTATAGAAGCAGGTACCCACATGCTATCTCCTCATTGGTTATACCCACGTGGGTGATTGAAAGACGAACTGTGTTGCCGGTCGTCGTAGTAATACTATGAAAGTTTAGATGCCAATCACCATATAAGTTCAAAGATGAAAAAGCCTGGAAGGAGGAGAGATGACTAGAAATGATTCGGTTGACTGTTTTATGTGTGGATTCATTGTCGGAGTAAAGGACCTTGTGCATTTCAGGTAAAATAACAACTCAATGTTTATATCCCAGGACAAATTAGCTAGCAACAGCAAGCTAGCTAAATAGGACAAATTAGCTAGCAAGTGCAAGCTAACTAGCTAAATTGCCATAAATGTTTCATGCTTTTCGACCTGTCCCCGAATTAATGTAATTGGTTCGGGGAGGTTTTGATATTTTAACCTGCGTGTCGTGATCACGTTTGGTGTGGGGGGACAAAATAAATGTATGCATGATGGTGCATGATGGCGTACCCGCGCAGCCGGTTTGTGTTCCGTGTTATACTACCAACATATTGTACTTGCATGGATTAACAACTGTGGTCATTTTGACCCCAAGAAGAAACTATTGGAAAAAGAAACAATCATGGCAAAATATCAACTTAATTATTGAATTCTTTAAATAAAAAATAAGCAAAATTACAGTTAATTTGCATGTTATGTAAAACAAAAATATAAATGTTTCCCTTAAAAAATGTGTAGCTTCCCAATTATTTAGATTTTTGAAGAACAAGTTGATTGACAAAGTCATGAATGAAGCACCTTTTGGGCTATGATCAAAAATATGCCTCTGGGGTCAACGGTAGTAGAAATTGTGCATTGGTGCACAATTATGTGACATTTTTAATATAGACCATATGGAACATTCAATGAATCTGCATTTTGACATGTCCCTCACATTTTTTTTCAACTTCTGTGAAGATATCCTTTAAAAACATGTTTTTAAACGATTTAACATATATTCAAATCATAGTGTAAAAGCAGGTGAGCTCATTTTACTCCTATTGGCCATTTTGTGGTCGAGCATAACACCTCAACCCTGTTACCCATACTCTTCATGACATAATTAGGTGAAATAAATAGTTTTAAAATACCAAAAATACACTCTATTGGTGGAATGACCCAGTACATAGTCTCCAAATCATGTGGTCATATGCTTTATCTGACTCATCCAATCACAACCTTTATCTCAATTATGTTCAGTTACTTCAGGACTCTACGTGGACCAACAAGAAGTGACTGGAGTTGTAGGAGGGAATGTCAACATTCGATGTTACTATAGTGAACCTGGAGCCATAGGGAAGTGGTGCAGGATGAATGGCTCTGGCTCTTGTGTGGCTGTGGGAAGTTCTGGGACTTTAGATGGAACATTTGTGATGTTAAAGCAGGAAATAATTAACTCCAGCAACTTTGTCTTTATGGTGACTATGGGTGGACTGAGGATTGAGAACACTGGCTAGTACTGGTGTGAAAAGGGAGACCTACAGATGCCTATTCATATCACTGTCAATCAACCAATCATAACACAGAGTACCACCATGAGTACGTACAGATTAAACACTTATCCAATGTCCAATCCATGTTATATCTACCATCTGTATCACTCTCGTACCATATGGATTCATTGTAATCAACATCGCAATTACCAGGTTTTAATCATATCAATCTAAATTATACGCTGTCAGTTTATTGGAGCTACTGTATAATTTCTGCCTCTCACAGTGATAAAAGCTCCAACCACTTACTAAACTTCACTAACAAGTGCTGAGTCTAACACTTCTTAGCCCATAGTCACCTCTTCTGTTACAGACCAGAACAATGGGGGAACTGACGAGAAGCGACAGGAAAGGATCCAGAGGTTTGTATTCAGTCTGTTGCATATCTCTCACTTTTTAAAATTCATGGTGATACTGTAAGGGTGTGGGACACCTGACTAGAAAGACTGATCAGAGCAGAGACAGGTGTCTGGGTTAACAATAATACTTTAGTTTCCCAAATTACAAAGAAATCTGTATTTATATCTGTTCTTGTTTCAACATTTACCACTTTCCCATGGTTAGATATATTTTTGTGTGTCCTGTGACATACAGTATATACACATTTGTGGCGTTCTTCTCTCTTTTGGTCAAGTTCCTTTTTATGATGCGGTTAATGTGTTAGGCCATGAAGTATTTCCTCTCTGTTGCAATAGTGCAAAGAAAATGATTCCTTTGACATGTAGATCAATGACTGCAGTAGCTGTGCGTGGGTAAAATGACTGGGGAAGCCAAGGCAAGAAAAAAGCCATATTACAACCTACAGTATGTGTTGTGATAATTGCGTTGTTTGCTCTATAACCTGTTAGTTCATATGACTTGCCACAGTGATATATATACACTACCGTTCAAAAGTTTGGGGTCACGTAGAAATGTCCATGTTTTTGAAAGAAAAGCACATTTTCTGTCCATTAAAATAACATCAAATGGATCTGAAATACAGTGTAGACATTGTATATGTTGTAAATGACTACTGTAGCTGGAAACGGCAGATTTTTTTTATGGAATATCTACATAGGCGTACAGAGGCCCATTATCAGCAACCATCACTCCTGTGTTCCAATGGCACGTTGTGTTAGCTAATCCAAGTTTATCATTTTGGTTTTTCTAACGACTGCCTCGCCTGGTTTACCAACTACCTTGCAGACAGAGTTCAGTGTGTCAAATCGGAGAGCATGTTGTCCGGACCTCTGGCAGTCTCTATGGGGGTGCCACAGGGTTCAATTCTCGGGCCGACACTTTTCTCTGTATATATCAATGATGTCGCTCTTGCTGCGGGTGATTCCCGCAGCATTTACTCCTGAGGTGCTGACCTGTTGCACCCTCTACAACCACTGGGATTATTATTATTTGACCCTGCTAGTCATCTATGAATGTTTGAACATCTTGAAGAATGATCTGGCCTTAATGGCCATAATCTCCACACGGCACAGCCAGAAGAGCACTGGTCAGCCCTCAGAGCCTGGTTCCTCTCTAGGTTTCATCCTAGGTTCCTGCCTTCTAGGGAGTTTTCCTAGCCAGCGTGCTTCTACATCTGCATTGATTGCTGTTTGTGGTTTTAGGCTGGGTTTCCGAATAAGCACTTTGGGACATCTGCTGATGTAAACAGGGCTTTATAAATACATTTCATTTGATATTTAATTTCAATTTGAATAAATTGTTATATTATTGAATGGTTATATTGTCAATATTATATAGTTTATCTGACACATAACCTTTGTCTTTTTTTCTCTAAGAGAGTTCAGGTATTCCAGGCCTATATGTTGACCAACAACAAGTGACTGGAATTTTAGGAGGGAGTGTCATTGTCAATTGTTATGGTAATTCTGAAACTATGAGGTTGTGCAGGCTGAGTGGCTCTTGTGTGGAGAGTAGTAATTGGGAATTTAGATGGAGCATCAGTCGAACTAAAGCGGATCATTGATGCCAGTGGAAAAATAGTTGTAACAGTGACTATGAGTGGACAAAAAATGAAGAACACAGGCTGGAACAGGTGTGCATTGGGAGACCTACAGGTAACTGTTTGTATGACTGTCAATAAACAAACCACAATACAGAATCCCACCACCATAAGTAAAGACAGTGATAATTTACAACGATCCATGCTTTAATCCATAATTTCCCAATTTAGAAGTTAGTCTCAGAAATGCTGAAAGTAGTGTTATTTTCTTAAAACCTTTACAGCAATGCAAATTCCAGCAACCCAAGACATCTCTGCAGTTATGACTGGATAATCTGCAGCCACCTTTACCTGTTAGGCTTCAGCCAACACTTACAAGCTCCAGATGTAAGTGTACAAAAACACCCCTAAAAGATCACCACTGATGTTAAACAAAATGTAAACATATATATGCCTGAAAAGTGTTGATAAAAGGCATGTTTTATATAAATAAATAAAATGTATTCTTGCCTGCACAAGGTCTGTGGATGAAACTTCTAAGTTTGACAGTTCTGCATTGATATTAAGAAAACTAAGATGTTAGTGGTTAGAAAATAAATAACTAAATATGCAAATATATTCTGGAGAAGAAAGGTATAGTACAGGTAAGTAAGGAGGTAAGTATAAGTGTCTAGAAATAAGAAGTGTCCCCTGTACACCCGCTCTCCAAAAACTGTCTGTCTGACTGAGTTTCAGAATGACCCGTAAAAACAATGTTCTTTATACATATTGGAACAAACAATTTTGTACCTGGTGAAAGCTGGAAATGCACTTATCTTCCTCCTGTGCACCATCATTGCTGTGATGAAGTTCAGGGAAAGCCAACGATGATGATGATGATGATACAGACAATATATAGAAACCAGAGAAGTCTGTCTGGAGCAGCCAAGGGCCACGTTTATACCAACAGTTTGCAACAGGTGCAAAGCTTGAACCTTTTTTCTCAGCAGGAGATTAAACACACACAAACAATAAGATAAAAACTGTCATTATGGTGTTTTGCAGGTACTTTTTAATGAAGCAGCTAGTTGAGGACTTGTGAGGCGTCTGTTTCTCAAACGAAACACTCTAATGAACTTGTCCTCTTGCTCAGTTGTGCACCGGGGCCTCCCACTCCTATTTCTATTCTGGTTAGATTCTGTTTGCACGGAGAAGTGTATCTCTCCAAAAACTGTGGTCTTAAAAGAGATGTAAAAGTTGTTGAGTTGTTATTTTTATTGTGAATGAAAATATGCTAGCCATTTATGTTCTGAAAATAGTCTACGTTTCCTCCTCTACATTTTCTGATATAAAAATGCCTATCATACCCATTTCTTAGAACAGACAATGAATACAATGTGTAATGTTTTTGTTGATTGATGTTGTCTTAAATTAAGATTAGCGTTTTTCACTATATCTTCCACAACCTTCTAAGGTATATGAATTCTTCTGAGAAAGCGTAATGTAATATGTTTTATTTTTTACGGCTGTCTATCCGGTCTTTCCATTTATAATCTACTGCTAGATTACAGGTTTTGCAGAGTATATTATTGTCTGCAAAGAGCATCCCAGAGGGGTATTGGCAGACAATTTTTTCAAGCAATATTGTGATTTTAAATGTTTGATCTTTTCTGGTTTGATTCGTAGTCTCATCCCTTTAACTGTACTAATTGTTCACTTTTTTTACAACTTCTGATGATCAGGGATTGAGTGTGTTGAAGAGCATCAGCTTGAGCAAAGTGAGTTGCCAAATAATAGGTTTTGTGCAATTAAGATTTTAATTTAGGCGATCCCCCCCAACAAACAATCACGCACAACCAGACATTGAATGTTTGATTGGAGGCAGCTTGTGTCAATTAGCATTTCGTAGTATTTTCTGCCTGCAGCAAACCCAATGGGTCATTCTGGAATACTGGTCAAAGAACACCCCCCACAAAAACAACCAAAATGCCTGGCCCTAGTCAGATGCCCTGTCTTTTTCCCTGCTGCAAATCCATTCATTCATTCAAGCTTTGCTAAAATCCTGGCTGTGGTTCAATTGCATAATTTTTACCGCCTCGGCCCTTGGGCTTACCACTTTCCCTCTGGGAATCCCCGCCGAAACCGGATGCAGTTTGATTGCCATCTTAAGTTCAATTCACAAAAGTTACCCACTCGGCTTTAGATTTAGCTCGAGGGAGCGAGTGAACAACTTTGATCACTTGCAGGGTTGTAATTCAATGAAAAATGTAGTGTCAAACACAAGTGGCATTAAGATAAAATTACTATGCTTTCTTGCTAGCTACAAAATGTGTATAGATAACATTAATTTTAGCGGTGGCAAATGGGAATATGATGCTCAAAGTTACACACAGTCATAGTGAGGAGCATATAAAGCATAGCTAGCTAATAGCTACATAAACATATATTTTGGTGTATTCCAAAAATGTATTGGAATAAATAACCAAACTATGAAGAGGGAGGAAGGAATGATTTTTGAATGGACCACCCTTGCCCGGAAATTCGTTCATCCCGCGATGATTATGTTTTCAGCCACCGGTAGCTTGTGGGTGCTTTTTATGCGCTACAGTCAATTATGATTGCATGTCTACTTACATTAACTATATCATTATTAATATACACCTACTGTATGATAACTAGAAAATTACTTAGCTTACTAACGTTAGCCTGCCTAGCTGGAACTTCTGAAGAAGGACAATTTTTTAATTATTATTTATTTATTTAGTACCACAATTTCTAACTTATGTATATTCGTTTTTACTTACACTTGTATGCTGACTACTCCATATTGACGTTGAGGTTTAAGGTTTCAGCTGACTTTTCTTAGTAGATGTACAATCCTCGCGAATTGAATTATGGGGCGTTTCAGGCCCCGAAGTGAACATAATTGTACACTTGCAATCTCGATTAAAAATGAGGGCTGAGGGGCTTACGTTGCGAACTTCCCTTGTTTGGCTAATTGTTTGGACCGACGTCCAAGATGGCGACGGGGATTCCCCCAAGGGCATAAGGTGAGGGTAAGTGGACAAGGGTGTCTTTTATGAGTTTGAAACGCAGCCCCAGTTTCTGGTTGGTGTTGAAACGCAGCCCCAGTTTCTGGTTGGTGTTGAAATGCAGACCCAGTTTCTGGTTGGTGTTGAAATGAGAGAAAATAAATAATGGTTCTACAACTTTTTATTTTTCCTTTGTGGTGGAAGGAATTAAAGTTTTAGGCTATTATTTGGGGAGAGAAATATGATGGTGCATCAACTAGCAGTGAAGTAGAGGAAGGTGACGGTAAGTTGAGCTGTTCAGACTGACCTTGGGGTGGCAGGTAGCCTAGTGGTAAGATCAGTGGGCCAGTAACTGAAAGGTTGCTGAATCGAATCCCTGAGCTGACAAGGTAAAAATATGTTGTTGTGCCCCTGAACAAGGCAGTTAACCTACTGTTCCCAGGTAGGCTGTCATTGTAAATAATAGTTTGTTCTTTACTGACTTGCCTCGTTAAATAAAGGCAGATGTTATACGTGTCCTATGGAAGTTAGGATAGCCTGACAAATGTGAAAGTTGGTTTGGTGTCTCGAGCTTCAACGGTTCAATAGGTACTTTTGGTGAGTTATTTTATGCAAATAGTTATAGTTGATAAAGATTTTAAAGAATTGTATCCTGAATGTTTTAAAGTTGGTCTTCTAGCTTAATTGGCCAAGGAGTAGTACCATTTTGAATAGCTACCTCTGTAATCCCATGGTTCTCATTCAAACCCACGTTGATTTATCAATATGCTAAATGGTTGTAGTTCAAAAAGTATATAAAGTATAACAAATATTTTTACCATCAACCTAAGTAAGGTCAGTCTAAACAGCTCAACGTTGGTTTGGAGTTGATAGCTTAAATGGTGAAAGAGGAGATTTTTATTTATTTTACCTTTACCAATGAAGATTCCAGATTGAAATAGCAGAGATGTAGCCCAAGATGTCATACCCTCTAATGTTTTGTCTAATCTGTTGGAAAAGTGGTAAACATTTCAGTTGTTTATAAGAAGTTAGAGGAAATGTCGTTGTTAGTAAAACAGCTGTATTGTTTGGTCGGTAGACAATATTTTGGTTTTCAATTTCCGATTTTGAATAGCAGAGAAGTTGAGGAAGATTTTATGCGCTCTAGCTTTTTGTCTAAGTTGTTGGAAAAGTCGTCAAATTAGCTGATTGTGTCAACAGTTAGTGTTTACAGTGAATAGTTTAAAAAGTATAAAATATTGAAAAAAGTTGTGGCTTTTATTAAGTATGAGGAGTAGAGGAGGATATAAAAAAAATAAGAAGCATGTTGAAGATTTAAAGTGAGGACTCCATTAATTACTGAGTTTATCAGTGAACTGAAGATGGGGAATAAACCACAAACAAATTCAGATCTTAAATGCAGTCGTATCATATTTATACAGTGAGGGAAAAAAGTATTTGATCCCCTGCTGATTTTGTACATTTGCACACTGACAAAGACATGATCAGTCTATAATTTTAATGGTAGGTTTATTTGAACAGTGAGAGACAGAATAACAACAAAAAGTCCAGAAAAACGCATGTCAAAAATGTTATAAATTGATTTGCATTTTAATGAGGGAAATAAGTATTTGACCCCTCTGCAAAACATGACTTAGTACTTGGTGGCAAAACCCTTGTTGGCAATCACAGAGGTCAGACGTTTCTTGTAGTTGGCCATCAGGTTTGCACACATCTCTGGAGGAATTTTGTCCCACTCCTCTTTGCAGATCTTCTCCAAGTTATTAAGGTTTCGAGGCTGACGTTTAGCAACTCGAACCTTCAGCTCCCTCCACAGATTTTCTATGGGATTAAGGTCTGGAGACTGGCTAGGCCACTCCAGGACCTTAATGTGCTTCTTCTTGAGCCACTCCTTTGTTGCCTTGGCTGTGTGTTTTGGGTCATTGTCATGCTGGAATACCCCATCCATTACCCATTTTCATTGCCCTGGCTGAGGGAAGGAGGTTCTCACCCAAGATTTGACGGTACATGGCCCCATCCATCGTCCCTTTGATACGGTGATGTTGTCCTGTCCCCTTAGCAGAAAAACACCCCCAAAGCATAATGTTTCCACCTCCATGTTTGACGGTGGGGATGGTGTCCTTGGGGTCATAGGCAGCATTCCTCTTCCTCCAAACACGGCGAGTTGAGTTGATACCAAAGAGCTCCATTTTGGTCTCATCTGACCACGACACTTTCACCCAGTTGACCTCTGAATCATTCAGATGTTCATTGGTAAACTTCAGACGGGCATGTATATGTGCTTTCTTGAGCAGGGGGATCTTGCGGGCGCTGCAGGATTTCAGTCCTTCACGGCGTAGTGTGTCACCGATTGTTTTCTTGGTGACTATGGTCCCAGCTGCCTTGAGACCATTGACAAGATCCTCCCGTGTAGTTCTGGGCTGATTCCTCACCGTTCTCATGATCATTGCAACTCCACGAGGTGAGATCTTGCATGGATCCCCAGGCCGAGGGAGATTGACAGTTCTTTTGTGTTTCTTCCATTTGCGAATAATCGCACCAACTGTTGTCACCTTCTCACCAAGCTGCTTGGCGATGGTCGTGTAGCCCATTCCAGCCTTGTGTAGGTCTACAATCTTGTCCCTGTCATCCTTGGAGAGCTCTTTGGTCTTGGCAATGGTGGAGAGTTTGGAATCTGATTGATTGATTGCTTCTGTAGACAGGTGTCTTTTATACAGGTAACAAACTGAGATTAGGAGCACTCCCTTTAAGAGTGTGTTCCTAATCTCAGCTCGTTACCTGTATAAAAGACACCTGGGAGCCAGAAATCTTTCTTATTGACTGGGGGTCAAATACTTATTTCCCTCATTAAAAAGCGAATTAATTAATAACATTTTTGACATGCGTTTTTCTGGATTTTTTTTGTTATTCTGTCTCTCACTGTTCAAATAAACCTACCATTAAAATTATAGACTGATCATTTCTTTGTCAGTGGGCAAACGTACAAAATCAGCAGGGGATCAAATACTTTTTTCCCTCACTGTATATTTTACCATTAATTAAGCAGGGAGTTACCATTGAGTCCAGGGTCTATTTTACAAGCCCTACATATACAATTGCATATGAACCAACGTGCATTTGCATCATTATAGAAAGTAATGTCCTATCTTTGTTTGATGCTCCCAACCGAAAAAAAGGTATTTACAACGTTTTGACCATGTTGGTCGTCGTCAGGTTCAACCTCTATTTCACCAGGATGTTGCGCAGGGCACAGAGCTGCGTTAAAGATAGAGATGTCTATTTGTGGATCGGGAAGTAGAAGACACACACCAGGTCACCATTACAAAAACACCCACTCTCTCTCATCCACTCATGGCTCCACATCTCCTCCTTGTCCTGCACATCCTTTTCTTCCTCACTGGACTTTCAGGTAAGAGAGGGTACGCCATTTCTTCATTGATGTTAGTATCAAGGCTCAGTTCCTCCAAATCAGACACTGAGTACATTCTGACATTCATTGGACTTGTGCGTTCTGTCTACTTTGCCCAAGGACATGCTAGTCACATTGTGCATTGTCATATTTTGTCTGATGTGTTGATGAGAGCTATTTTTAATGATAGGTCTCCACATTCAACATATGTATTTTTCAGCAGTTCTCTTTTTTACTTTTTTTTCAGTAAAAAATTAAGAAATAGAAAAGGCAAAATCTCCCATGTCTACAAATATATTTGTAGATTACAAATATTCATACCTATATGTTTTCTAACAAATGTTTAGTAACATATTATACACTAACATTTAACATTTTTTTATGTTCAAGGTTGTACTACAGTAGTACAGTATCAGAACAACCATTCAGAGTATGTTTCAATATATAAAATATTACAACTTCAACTCCTTATTCTTTTCAAACAGCACTATTAATTAATTGTAACTAGAGATTATCTTTTTAGTTTAGGGGTGTAGTATGTCAAAGATAAGTATGATTTTAATGGTCAAAGTGTTGCCTCTGATCATGGCTGGACTTGGGTGTGACAACATCAGCACATAAAAGTAGATATCTCAGTCATTATCTGCTGTCACAACCACTTTTGGCCAAATTTCCAAAGTAATTTGGTTGATCAGCTGGTGGGACTTGTTGAGTAAAATGTTTTAATTCAAAACTATTTGTTGTTTCTTGTTGTGTCTACAGATACACAGAGTGTGTCCACAGTGAGTCATGTGTCTGTAAAGCAAGGAGGCTCCATCACCATCCCATGTCTCTATACTCAGAGATATAGAAACAATGTGAAATACTGGTGTAAGGGATATTATTGGTTAGGTGGCTCTACTGTTGTACGCACTGACCATCCTAAGACCAGTGGTAAGACCCCAATCTCTGATGACATCAACCAGCACATCTTCACTGTGACCATGACAAGTCTTAGTCCTAGTGATTCTGATTATTACTGGTGTATTGTGGTGAGGAAGAACAAGGCAGATGATGGGGTTAGACTGCAGCTATCTGTTACTCCAGGTAAGATGCACTGCTTGAAAATCCAGTAATGCAGGTTGAATAGTGCTCAGTAATGTTGCATGGACAACTTTAAATCCATAGAGGAATATTGGTGAATTATAAAATAGGATTGAACATACCAATCACTGCAAAATATGCTTTATCAAACAAACAGTCTGTTCTGACCCAGGAGGCGTACACAAATAATTCATTTCATTTCATCTTGAATATACACTGCTCAAAAAAATAAAGGGAACACTTAAACAACACAATGTAACTCCAAGTCAATCACACTTCTGTGAAATCAAACTGTCCACTTAGGAAGCAACACTGATTGACAATACATTTCACATGCTGTTGTGCAAATGCAATAGACAACAGGTGGAAATTATAGGCAATTAGCAAGACACCCCCAATAAAGGAGTGGTTCAGCAGGTGGGGACCACAGACCTCTTCTCAGTTCCTATGCTTCCTGGCTGATGTTTTGGTCACTTTTGAATGCTGGCGGTGCTTTCACTCTAGTGGTAGCATGAGACGGAGTCTACAACCCACACAAGTGGCTCAGGTAGTGCAGCTCATCCAGGATGGCACATCAATGCGAGCTGTGGCAAGAAGGTTTGCTGTGTCTGTCAGCGTAGTGTCCAGAGCATGGAGTCGCTACCAGGAGACAGGCCAGTACATCAGGAGACGTGGAGGAGGCCGTAGGAGGGCAACAACCCAGCAGCAGGACCGCTACCTCTGCCTTTGTGCAAGGAGGAGCAGGAGGAGCACTGCCAGAGTCCTGCAAAATGACCTCAAGCAGGCCACAAATGTGCATATGTCTGCTCAAACGGTCAGAAACAGACTCCGTGAGGGTGGTATGAGGGCCCGACGTCCACAGGTGGGGGTTGTGCTTACAGCCCAACACCGTGCAGGACGTTTGGCATTTGCCCGAGAACACCAAGATTGGCAAATTCGCCACTGGCGCCCTGTGCTCTACACAGATGAAAGCAGGTTCACACTGAGCACGTGACAGACGTGACAGAGTCTGGAGACGCCGTGGAGAACGTTCTGCTGCCTGCAACATCCTCCAGCATGACCGGTTTGGCGGTGGGTCAGTCATGGTGTGGGGTGGCATTTCTTTGGGGGCCGCACAGCCCTCCATGTGCTCGCCAGAGGTAGCCTGACTGCCATTAGGTACCGAGATGAGATCCTCAGACCCCTTGTGAGACCATATGCTGGTGCGGTTGGCCCTGGGTTCCTCCTAATGCAAGACAATGCTAGACCTCATGTGGCTGGAGTGTGTCAGCAGTTCCTGCAAGAGGAAGGCATTGATGCTATGGACTGGCCCGCCCGTTCCCCAGACCTGAAACCAATTGAGCACATCTGGGACATCATGTCTCGCTCCATCCACCAACGCCACGTTGCACCACAGACTGTCCAGGAGTTGGCGGATGCTTTAGTCCAGGTCTGGGAGGAGATCCCTCAGGAGACCATCCGCCACCTCATCAGGAGCATACCCAGGTGTTGTAGGGAGGTCATACAGGCACGTGGAGGCCACACACACTACTGAGCCTCATTTTGACTTGTTTTAACGACATTACATCAAAGTTGGATCAGCCTGTAGTGTGGTTTTCCACTTTAATTTTGAGTGTGACTCCAAATCCAGACCTCCATGGGTTGATAAATTGGATTTCCATTGATTATTTTTGTGTGATTTTGTTGTCAGCACATTCAACTATGTAAAGAAAAAAGTATTTAATAAGATTATTTCTTTCATTCAGATCTAGGATGTGTTGTTTAAGTGTTCCCTTTATTTTTTTGAGCAGTATATTATTTGAATATTAAAAATGGCTTCAATGCAAAAAGGCACAAAATAACTACATTTGTCTTACAAATTTCATTCAGCATTTGATTGAAATCCATAGACAGTTGCATATTGCTGTTATGAGATCATTCACTTATGTGTTATTTTATAGGGGCTAGTGTATCTTTGACAATATTTATAACATTGGTGACTTTAGGAAATCTCCCAATCTTATGGGTGTGGGCTTTTATCTGACTCATCATATCACAACTTCCTATCTCCATTGTGTTCAGATACTCCAGGACTCTATGTGGATTCACAAGAAGTGACTGGAGTTGTAGGACAGAATGTCACTGTGCGTTGTTACTATAGTGAAGCTGGAGCCAGAGGCAGGTGGTGCAGGATGGGTAGGGGTGGGAAATGTCTGGTGAATTCTGGATTTCTAGATAGAACATCAGTGACATTACACCAGCAGACCAATATTGTCACCAATGGCAATGTTTTAACGGTGACTATGAGTGCACTGAGGATGGTGGACACTGGCTGGTACAGGTGTGAAAATGGAGACTATCAGATGCCTGTTCATATCACTGTCAATCAGCAAACCACAAAGCAAAATACCACCACCTTCAGTAAGTACTGAGTGACAATTATTGGTAATGTTAGCTTCTAATTTTCAGAGTACAAACTCAACGGACACTATGACAGCTTTAAACTAAGTTTATTCTGCCCCGAGGGTCAATACAGCTGCATTAGACAAAGACATGGTTTCACCCGTGGTAGTATACATACCCCACTTAGGGTGGAGTCTCCTCCTTATCGCTACACATTGCATCATTATTGCTAGGCAGGGAGCTGAGTATATGGGTCTTAAACGGTTCCTCCCTTATCAGTACTGCCACATGTGACCATTTCCCTGCACTCCGCCCCTCCCAAGCTTCATTATGGCACCCCTCATGTCTCTTTTTTAACTAATGATAAACAATAGTTAAAGCTCAGAAACCAAACCTATCAATAAATAATGCTTTACTTCCCCACTTAGAAGCTAGTTTGAAAAATGCTGAAAGTAGTGTTTTTTTTATTCTACCTTGACACTGACAACTTTTCCAATTCCAACAGCCCAAGACATCTCTGCTGGTAAATCCGGAGAATCTGCAGTCTCTTCTCAGCCGTCAGTCAACAACATCCAGACGTAAGTGTACACAAACACCCCTCAAAGATCACCACTCAATCTAAATGTAAATGGCTGAAATTTGGATTGATGAAAACCATGGTTTCAAAACATTGTTCTAGCCTACAAAAGGTCTGTGGATGACTTTACAGCAAATGTTGACACTTCTACATTGAAATATGAAAACTAAGATGTTGACTGGTTATGAAATAGCTGCCAATATTCTGAGGAAGGAAAGTATAGTGTGATGTGTACGTTATCTCTATTAAAAAGAAAATAAGGAAGTATCCCCGGGACTGTCTAACTGTGCAGTTTCCAACAGGCCAATATTCTACAAAGTTTAGCGCATAAAACTTGGTAATTAACTACAATGACCATAATCCATTGTGCATCTACTTGTCCGGTCTGTGTTTCTTTTACGCCTGCTACAGAAATGGCAAAATAATGCACAATCGTGAGGTGGTATAGAGAGCAGATGTTGCTTTGCAAGGTATCTCTACCTGAAAATACATGATCTAAGTGATTAATAGCTGGTATTCAGCAGTCATAAAAGTATGCCTTATTTACTTTGAAGATTTACAAAATAGTGATTTTGTCACACAGCACATGCAGCAGCTCTACAGAGATGAAATGTTGACTTGGAATGAAAAAATGTAATATACACAACAACTGAAATATTTGAATAAAGTAAAGTAATGTGCATCAATTGTTAATATGTGATAAGCAGTAATGGGCAGTCACTACCATCATGGGACTTTTATGAATTGTTTAATTCTGTGTTGTTACAGCATTCAAACCAAATAATAGAAAACGAAATCGAAAACCGTGATATTTTTTTAAGAATTTAACCGAAACCGACCGGCCTCAAAAAGCACTAATTGCTCAGCACTAACTCTTCTACAGATTGGAACGTACATTCTTCTACCTGCTGAAAGTTGGTAATGCACTGCTCTTCCTCCTGTGCAACATCATTGGAGTGGTGAAGTTTAGGAAAAACCGGCATCAAGATGATACCAAGGATGTATAGAAACCAAAGAGGTTTGTCTGGAGTGATCAAGGGTCAAATTTACCAACGGTTTGCACCAAATGCAAAGCTTGCACCTTTGTTTCCAAGTACAGGGAGGAAAAATATAAAATATGCCGCTGTCATTAGGCTTACCCTTAATGTATTTTTCTTTATCACAACCTTCATTTGACATATTTGTAGAATAAGACCAAGGTATTAGATTATATTCAAACAACACATTCTATTTTCTATATCCAGCTTTATCTGTATGATTCATTTTATTCAAATTATTCTATTATTATGTACATGTGTTGTGGAATTAAAGTATTGTCCAATGTGTCTCTAACCCTTTTCCTGATGGTTATTTCTCATGGTTTAATGTAACAAATCACAGCCTGGTTGAACTGTTCCGTTAATAGTTCCTCTAGCTTTATAAATAAAAATATCCATGCTAATAAACTACATTGTTGATAAACATTGTTAATAAAGAAACTAGACCAACACAGGACTCAGGAGTTAATACATGGCTGAGGTTATCAGTGTGTTGAGGATGGGGAATAACCCACAAACAATCATCAAATTAACCACTATACGTAGTAGCATCATTTTGACTATATCACACTTAGTCAGGTTCAACAGTTCAACACCAGTTTTACACAAGGTCTTGCACTGTGCACATGGTTGCATTGTGTCATTAAAACAGGAAGAGCCTTAAAGAAGTGATGGGTCAGGAAGTAGTGTCAGTTGCTTGGGTTTCTTGGTCCCTGACACATACCAGCGTGCCCATAAAAACATAAACACTCACAGACCCTCTGTCTCTCATCCATGGCCGGCTCCAGGTATAAGTGACATAAGCGGTCGCTTAGGGCCCAAGGCCTCTAGGGAGCCCCCAACCACCCCAAAAAACTCAGTCAAGGTCTCAATTTACTGTCGAGAATTAGAATAGGAGAATACACAAGGCGCAAGTTCAAAATGGGGCTGTTCATCAACAGTTTTTTCTTGTTTTGTCAGTCACTGACAGTCACTCAATTAGCCATGTCAGCTAACAATTTTTAGATTGGTAAATTAGTCTAGCCAGCTATCTAAACTTTTACTGTATTAATCATGATCGAATAACAACCGGTCACACAGGGCACGTGCCCAGGGGCCCCGACTTCCAGGGAGCCCCCATTGATTTTGCCTGGTATGGCAACTGCTCGGCCTCCGACAACAAGGCACTACAGAGGGTAGTGTGTACGGCCCAGTACATCACTGGGGCAAAGCATCCTGCCATCCAGGACCTCTTTACCAGTCGGTGTCAGAGGAAGGCCCTTATAGTTGTCAAAGACTCCAGCCACCCTAGTCATAGACTGTTCTCTCTGCTACCGCATGGCAAGAGGTACAGGAGTGCCAAGTCTAGGTCCAAAAGGCTTCTTAACAGCTTCTACCCCCAAGCCATAAGACTCCTGAACAGATAGTCAAATGGCTACCCAGACTATTTGCATTGCCCCCCCCCCCTTTTTTTACGCTGCTGCTACTCTCTGTTTATTATCTATCCATAGTCACTTTAACTCCATTTTAGGGCTCCCAAAAAGCTAGTTCCGGCCCTGTTCTCATCCACTCATGGTTCCTCATCACCTCCTTGTCCTGGACATCATTTTCTTCCTCACTGGACTCTCAGGTAAGTGAGGGAAGACATTTTGTTGTTTGATATTGTTAGGCTCACTTCCTCCAAGTCAGACACTGAGACTGAATAAATGCTGAAAGTTATAACACTTGTAATGTCCTATTTACTTTGCCCATGGACATTTTAGTCACATTATTTTTGAGGGACTCAATATTGTACAAAATAATCCATTCAGTGTTTCATTATCTAATAAACATGCCAGTAACTTATTTTTTTCAAACATAACTTTGAATTGATTGAAACTAGAGATTGTCACCATAGTTTAGGGGTGCAGTAAATGTCAAAGCTACAGTATATATACAAAAGTATGTGGGCACCACTTCAAAATAGTGTGTTTGGCTATTTCAGCCACACCCGTTGCTGACAGGTGTATAAAATCGAGCACACAGCCATGCAATATCCATAGACAAAAAATTGTTCAGTGACTTTCAACGAGGCAGCTAGAGCTGACCCTGTCAACTGTGAGTGCTGTTATTGTTAAGTGGAAACGTCTAGGAGCAACAATGGCTCAGCCGCGAAGTGGTAGGCCACACAAGGTCATAGAAAGAGACCGCAGAGTGCTGAAGTGAGTAGAGCTTCAAAATTGTCTGTCCTCGATTGCAACACTCACTACCGAGTTCCAAACTGCCTTTGGAAGCAACGTCAACACAAGTACTGTTCGTCGGGAGCTTCATGAAATGGGTTTCCAGGGCCGAGCAGCCGCTCACAAGCCTAAGATCACCATGCGCAATGCCAAGCGTCGGCTGGAGTGGTGTAAAGCTCGTCGCCATTGGACTCTGGAGCAGTGGAAATGCCTTCTATGGAGTGATGAATCACACATCATCATATGGCAATTCGAAGGGCGAATCTGGGTGTGAAGGATGCCAGAAGAATGCTACCTCTACCAATGCATAGTGCCAACTGTAAAGTTTGGTGGAGGAGGAATAATGGTCTGGGGCTGTTTTTTATGGTTTGGGCTGGGCCCCTTAGTTCCAGTGAAGGGAAATCTTAACGCTACAACATAAAATGACATTCGTGATAATTCTGTGGCAAGAGTTTGGGGAAGGCCGTTTCCTGTTTCAGCATGACAATACCCCCGTTCACAAAGCGAGGTCCATACATGGTTTGTCGAGATCGGTGTGGAAGAACTTAACTGGCCTACACAAAGCCCTGGTCTCAACCACATCGAACACCTTCGGGATGAATTGGAACGCCAACTGCGAGCCAGGCCTAATCGCACAACATCAGTGCCCGACCTCACTAATGCTCTTGTGGCTGAATGGAAGCAAGTCCCCGCAGCAATGTTCCAACATCTAGTGGAAAGCTTTCCCAGAAGAGTGGGGGCTGATAAAGCAGCAAAGGGGGGATGAACTCCATATTAATTCCCATGATTTTGGAATGAGATGTTCGACGAGCACGTGTCCACATACTTTTGGTCATGTAGTGGAAATATGAGTTGAATGGTAGAAGTGTTGTCTCTGTTCTCATGGCTTGACTTGTCACAACATCAGCACTTTCTGAGTCAATAACTGATGTCACAAACACATGGTGTGGCAACCAACAACAGTTTGCCTCATTTTTCTCCAGACGTCACAAGATCATGCATTATGTTTGGCTAATGGGACACTAACAGTTTAGCAGACACTCTTATACAGAGCAACTTACAGTTGTGACTGCTTATGTAGTGGTCCCCTGTGGGAATCAAACTCTCTACCTTGGTGTTGCAAGCCCCATGCTCTACCAACTGAGCCACACAGAACTCTTGAGCAGCTGGGTAAAATTAAACTGTCAAATTGTGTTTTATGTTGATGTGTCTGCAGGTACACAGAGTGCATCCACAGTGAGTCATGTGTCTGTGAGGAAAGGAAGCTCCATCACCATCCCATGACTCTATGATCAGAGCGACCATTCAAAATCCTGGTGCAGAGGATCTGATTGGTTTGGTTTCTCTACTGTAGAACTCACAGACCATCCTAAGAGCAATGCTACAAGCTCAATTTTGTGTGACCATGACAAGTCTAAGTGATTCTGATTAATATTGGTGTATTGTGGAGATGACAGATTGGGTAGATGATGGGGTTGGACTCCAGCTATCTGTTACTCCAGGTGAGATCCATGCACTGCTGGAATTAATTGTAGTGCTCAGTAATGTCCCATAAAGTAATATCCCATAGTTGTCCTGTTGATGAGGGTATTACTTGTAAGCAGTCATACACATATTCACCACATTAATAAATTGGTAGATTACAAACATTCCTGTGCATCTCCTGGGTCAGAACAGACTGTCATCCACTCATGGTTCCTCATCACCTCCTTGTCCTGGACATCCTTTATTTCACCGGACTCTCAGGTAAGTGAGGGAAGACATTTTGTTGTTTGATATTATTAGGCTCACTTCCTCCAAGTCAGACACTGAGACTGAGTACATGCTGAAAGTCATAACACTTGTAATGTTCTGTTTACTTTGTCCACAGACATTCTAGTCACATTATGGATTTTCAGTACTTTGTCGTCAGAGGTATTGATTCATTTTATATGATTGAATAGTGATAGTGTCCATAATATATGCTTTATCTGATACATTACATTAGTATTTCTGTCTCTATGAGTTCAGGTATTCCAGGCCTTTATGTTGACCAACAGGTGACTGGAATTGTAGGGGGGAGTCTCACTGTCAATTATTACTATGGTAATTCTGGAGCTATGACGTGGTGCTATGAGGTGCTATGGTTCTGTTGCAGTGTTTGGAATTTAGATGGAGAATCAGTAGAATTAAAGTGAATCATTGATGCCAATGGAAAACAAGTTGTGATAGTGACTATGAGTGGACTATAATGAAGAACACATGCTGGTACCAGTGTGCATTGGGAGACCTACTGATAACTGTTCATATGACTGTCAGTCAACGAACTACAAAACAGAATCCCAACACCATAATTAAAAACTGAGTGACTATGTACAACAAACCATACTTTAATCCATGCTTTACTTCCCACAAAGACAAACATGTGGTGAAGAAAGACCTCAGTGCAGTACCTCTGAAAGTCAGTGAATGGCTAGCTGACAATAAGAGTCCATCTTGTTCGGGTCCAAAGTTCAACTGAGGAAATCCCCTAGCTTTAAGGTGGTAGTAGGTGACACATTCCTGAGAGAATTATTTTAACAAAGACTATGAAATAATGAAGAACGTTTTTAAACATTATTTTTGGCTTATATTTCTCATGGAAGTTGATGAATAACACCCAGGGACATTACATTTACATTTACATTTATTAAGTCATTTAGCAGACGCTCTTATCCAGAGCGACTTACAAATTGGTGGATTCACCTTATGATATCCAGTGGAACAACCACTTTACAATAGTGCATCTAAATCTTTTAAGGGGGGGGGGGGGGAGGGGGGGGGTAGAAGGATTACTTTATCCTATCCTAGGTATTCCTTAAAGAGGTGGGGTTTCAGGTGTCTCCGGAAGGTGGTGATTGACTCCGCTGTCCTGGCGTCGTGAGGGAGCTTGTTCCACCATTGGCGTGCCAGAGCAGCGAACAGTTTTGACTGGGCTGAGCGGGAACTGTGCTTCCTCAGAGGTAGGGAGGCGAGCAGGCCAGAGGTGGATGAACGCAGTGCCCTTGTTTGGGTGTAGGGCCTGATCAGAGCCTGAAGGTACGGAGGTGCCGTTCCCCTCACAGCTCCGTAGGCAAGCACCATGGTCTTGTAGCGGATGCGAGCTTCAACAGGAAGCCAGTGGAGAGAGCGGAGGAGCGGGGTGACGTGAGAGAACTTGGGAAGGTTGAACACCAGACGGGCTGCGGCGTTCTGGATGAGTTGTAGGGGTTTAATGGCACAGGCAGGGAGCCCAGCCAACAGCGAGTTGCAGTAATCCAGACGGGAGATGACAAGTGCCTGGATTAGGACCTGCGCCGCTTCCTGTGTGAGGCAGGGTCGTACTCTGCGAATGTTGTAGAGCATGAACCTACAGGATCGGGTCACCGCCTTGATGTTAGTAGAGAACGACAGGGTGTTGTCCAGGGTCACGCCAAGGTTCTTAGCACTCTGGGAGGAGGACACAATGGAGTTGTCAACCGTGATGGCGAGATCATGGAACGGGCAGTCCTTCCCCGGGAGGAAGAGCAGCTCCGTCTTGCCGAGGTTCAGCTTGAGGTGGTGATCCGTCATCCACACTGATATGTCTGCCAGACATGCAGAGATGCGATTCGCCACCTGGTTATCAGAAGGGGGAAAGGAGAAGATTAATTGTGTGTCGTCTGCATAGCAATGATAGGAGAGACCATGTGAGGATATGACAGAGCCAAGTGACTTGGTGTATAGCGAGAATAGGAGAGGGCCTAGAACAGAGCCCTGGGGGACACAGTGGTGAGAGCACGTGGTGCGGAGACAGATTCTCGCCACGCCACCTGGTAGGAGCGACCTGTCAGGTAGGACGCAATCCAAGCATGGGCCGCGCCGGAGATGCCCAACTCGGAGAGGGTGGAGAGGAGGATCTGATGGTTCACAGTATCAAAGGCAGCAGATAGGTCTAGGAGGATGAGAGCAGAGGAGAGAGAGTTAGCTTTAGCAGTGCGGAGAGCCTCCGTGACACAGAGAAGAGTAGTCTCAGTTGAATGACCAGTCTTGAAAGTGAATGGTACAAACGTCTACATCCACTGAAAAAAGTGCTAAAATATTTTTGTGTTTTTAAGGTAAAGGACAACTGACTTTCTATTAATACTTTTTGGAAACCACATTTGAAACTATTTTACACTGAATAAGATGTGATATTTCCTAAAAACAGAAAAGCCACCGCGAAGTAGGAATGACCCAACCAGCAACATGACATTTTACATGTACTTTATCTGTACCATTGTAACTCATTCGATGACCATAGCGAGGGTGTAAAGTGGTTATGAGGTTATCAGTGTATTAATTAAGGATGGTGAATATTCCACAAATAATCATCACATAAACAAGCATATGTATTAGCATACATTTTGACACATTTTGACCATATCAGCCTTGGTCAGGTTTTCAACAGTTCAACATCATTGAACACACAAGGTCTGGCACAGGGCAATGGTTGAACTATGTTGTTAAAGCAGGAAGAGAGTTGAAGATAGTGATGTCTATGTGTATCAGGAAGTAGTCAGTTGCCTGGGTGCCTTGATTGCTGACACACCAGTACTCCCACACAAACATAAATACTACCAGAGACATCATCTCTCATCCATTCATGGCTCCACATATCCTCCTTGTCCTGCATATCCTTTTCTTCCTCACCGGACTCTCAGGTAAGTGAGCGAAGACCTTTAGTTGTTTGATATTATTAGGCTTAGTTCCTTCAAGTCAATCAGTGAAAACATGCTTAAAGTCATAACACTTGTAATGTTCTGTCTTCTTTGCCCATGGACATTGTGGTCACATTATGGATTTCAGCATTTTGTGGTCAGGTGATAGATAAATGCTGTTTTTAATGATTTATCTTGTGAAACAGTTGTACTTTTCAACAGTTCTATATTTCTAGTTGTTGCATAACACATTTAAATAAGACTTCAAGTAAAAGAGAACTAACATATTATTAATAAATAGAAGAGAAAAAGTGCCGGTGTCTATCAATATGAATTTTAACAAATGTGCAAATGTATTGTGATCGAATAAGAGCTGTTTCAACAAGTGTTCAAATTGAAATACATTAGTTTAGTCTCGCGCGTAGACGCGAGCACGACACTCGTTCTCTTTCCTTTCTAATGACAACGGAATTGTCCGGTTGGAATATTATTGAAGATTTATGATAAAAACATCCTAAAGATTGATCATATATATCATTTGACATGTTTCTACAAACTTTAATGGAACTTTTTTGAGTTTTCGTCTGGACTTTGTGCCCGGGCTTTGTGCATTTGGATTACTGGACTAAACGTGCAAACAAAAAGGAGGTATTTGGACAAAAAGTGGAACTTTAACGAACAAAACAAACATGTATTGTCTAACATGGAGACCTGGGAGTGCCATCAGATGAAGATTATCAAAGGTAAGTGATTCATTTTAACGCTATTTCTGACTTTTGTGACACCTCTCCTTCTTTGGAAAATGGCTGTATGGTTCTCTGTGGCTAGGCGCTGACCTAACATAATTTCATGGTGTGCTTTCGCCGTAAAGACTTTTTGAAATCGGACACTGTGGCTGGATTAACAAAAAGTTTAGCTTTAAAATTATGTATAATACTTGTATGTTTGAGGAATTTCAATTATGAGATTTCTGTTGTTTGAATTTGGTGCCCTGCAATTTCACTGGCTGTTGGCGAGGTGGGACGCTCATGTCCCAAACGATCCCAGAGAGGTTTTAAACAGCTTGGAAAATTCCTGAAAATAATGTCATGGCTTTAGAAGCTTCTGATAGGCTAATTGACATCATTTGAGTCAATTGGAGGTGAACCTGTGGATGTATTTCAAGGCCTACCATCAAACTCAGTGCCTCTTTGCTTGACATCATGGGACAATCTAAAGAAATCAGTCAAGACC
Source organism: Salmo salar (assembly GCF_965601325.2). NCBI lineage: Eukaryota > Metazoa > Chordata > Actinopteri > Salmoniformes > Salmonidae > Salmo > Salmo salar. Next base: position 19,393,231 of record NC_138308.1, on the reverse strand, counting down.
TCAGAAAAAAATGGAAGACCTCCACAAGCCTAGTTCATCCTTGGGAGCAAACACCTGAAGGTACTACGTTCAACTGTACAAACAATAGTACGCAAGTATAAACACCATAGGACCACGCAGCCGTCAAACCGCTCAGGAGGAGACGCATTCTGTCTACTAGAGATGAAAAGTGCACACCAATCCCAGAACAACAGCAAAGGACCTTGTGAAGATGCTGGAGGAAACAGGTACAAAAGTATCTATATCCACAGTAAAACGAGTCCTATATCAACAGAACCTGAAAGGACGCTCAGCAAGGAAGAAGCCACTGCTCCAAAACCTCCATAAAAAAAGCCAGACTACAGTTTGCAACTGCACATGGGGACACAGATCGTACTTTTTGGAGAAATGTCCTCTGGTCTGATGAAACAAAAATATAACTTTTTGGCCATAATGACCATCATTATATTTGGAGGGAAAAGGGGGAGGCTTGCAAGCCAAAGATCACCATCCCAACCCTGAAGCTCGGAGGTGGCAGCAGCATGTTGTGGGGGTGCTTTGCTGCAGGAGGGACTGGTGCACTTCACAAAATAGATGGTATCATGAGGATGGAAAATGATGTGGATATATTGAAGCAACATCTCAAGACATCAGTCAGGAAGTTAAAGCTTGGTCGCAAACAGGTCTTCCAAATGAACAATGACCCCAAGCATATTTCCAAAGTTGTGGCAAAATGGCTTAAGGACAACAAAGTCAAGGTATTGGAGTGGCTATCACAAAGCCCTGACCTCAGTCCTATAGAAAATTTGTCGGCAGAACTGAGAAAGCGTGTGCGAGCAAGGAGGCCTACAAACCTGACTCAGTTACACCAGCTCTGTCAGGAGGAATGGGCCAAAATTCACCCAACTAATTGTGGGAAGCTTGTGGAAGACTAACTGAAACATTTGACCCAAGTTAAACAATTTAAAGGCAATGCTACCAAATACTAATTGAGTGTATGTAAACTTCGGACCCACTGGGACTGTGATGAAAGAAATGAAACCTGAAATAAATACTTCTTTCTACTATTATTCTGACATTTCACATTCTTAAAATAAAGTGGTGATCCTAACTGACCTAAGACAGGGAATCTTTACTAGATTAAATGGCAGGAATTGTGAAAAACTGAATTTAAATGTATTTGGCTAAGGTGTATGTAAACGTCCGACTTCAGCTGTATATACTAAACATTCCCAAACTTGAATCTTTATTTTTTTTATATATATATTTTAGTTGATTAGTTATAGATTGTCTCCATAGTTTAGTAGTATAGTAATTTCCATGTCAAAGCTAAATATGACTTTAATTGTTCAAGTGTTGCCTCTGTTCTAATGGATGGACATGGGTGTGTCAACACCAGCAGTTACATCTAAGTTACTGTCTGGTGTTACAAACACATGGTGTGGCTGCAGTTTGCCATTTTTTTTTACAGAAGTCACAAATCAAGCATTACAGTATGTCAAGTTGTTTGGCTGATCATATGATGGGACTTATGAGCAGCTGGGTAAAATGAAGTAATCTAAATGTGTTTTCTTTTGTTGTGTCTACAGATACACAGAGTGTGTCCACAGTGAGTCATGTGTCTGTAAAGCAAGGAAGCTCCATCACCATCCCATGTCTCTATGATCAGAGATATAGTAACAATGTGAAGTACTGGTGTAGGGGATATTATTGGTTAGGTGGCTCTACTGTTGTACGCACTGATCATCCTAAAACCAGTGGAAAGACCACAATCTCTGATGACATCAACCAGCGAGTCTTCACTGTGACCATGACAAGTCTTAGTTCTAGTGATTCTGATTATTACTGGTGTATTGTGGAGAGGAAGAACAAGGCAGATGATGGGGTTGGACTGCAGATATCTGTTTCTCCAGGTAAGATCCAAACACTGCTATGTCTATTAAAGCAGAATTAATAGTAGTGCTCAGTAATGTTCCATAATAGTCGTGTTGATGAGGGTATTACTTTTCCCTCTACAAAGCAGTCATACATATTTTCACCAAATGAAATCCATAGAGGATATTATATTGGTTGATTACATCTCTGTGCAGTTCCTGGGTCAGGACAGACAGTGTGTTTGATAGAATCACATGTTGCTGTATCATCATCAAACACACTGTCTGTTCTGTATGCTCTAGTCTATATCTATTGTACATACTATCAGTGACTGAACCAGTGTTTCAACATACACTTTCTCAGTGTTATATGAATATCAATGATGACTAAGTAGTCGCCAATATATATATTGGTGTATTCTTTGTCAGACTCATCCAATCACAGCCTCTATCATTGTGTTCAGGTACTCCAGAACTCTATGTGGACCAACAAGAGCTGACTGGAGTTGTAGGAGGGAGTGTCACCGTGTGCTGTTACTTTAGTTCATATGGAGGCAGCGGGAGGTGGTGCAGGATGGGAGGCTCGTGTGTGGCTGTGGGACATTCTGGGGATTTAGATGGAACATTTGTGAAGTTAGTGCAGGAGCAGAGAGAAACCACCAACGGTTATGTCTTAATGGTGAATATGAGTGGATTGATGATGGAGAACACTGGCTGGTACTGGTGTGAAAAGGGAGACCTACAGATGCCTGTTCATGTCACTGTCAATCAACCAACCACAACACAGAGCACCACCACCATCATCACAAGTAAGTACAGAGCAATCCCATATAACCAAGTATGATTCCCTTTTTATTCATCCATGTCACGCCCTGACCATAGAGAGCCCTCGGGGTTCTCTATGGTGTTTTAGGTCAGGGCGTGACTAGGGGGATTTCTAGTTAGTTTATTTCTATGTTGGTGTAGGTGTATGGTTCCCAATTAGACGCAGCTGAATATCGTTACCTATAATTGGGGATCATACTTAGTGTGTGCTTTTTCCCACCTGCGATGTGGGATATTGTTTTGTGTGAGTGCCTTTGTGTGCTACATTTTGCATGATCGGTATATCTTTGTTTTTTTCTGGGGGGAAGTTTCACGAGCAATACAAATGTGGAACTCTACTCACGCTGCGTCTTGGTCAAATTGTTTAAACGACGGTCGTGACAATCCAATGTTGTTAGAGATTAAGGAACATTGAAATGCCTTTTCTGAAACAAAGTGGAAATCTGTTGACCACGCATTCTCTTGAGATTATCCTGTCAGTCATGATAAAGATCATTAAGAAAATGAAATGAAACGTTTTCATCATAGCTACCAACCAGATTTTAAATGAATACTGATAATAAGAATTGGATTTTAATACATGTCACAAATGAGCTAAAATAGTGATTAGTTATAATCATCATCTGAATTACCTGGTTCAATTTATTTGAATGTCAATGATACACCAGTCAGTTTATTGGAGATACTTTATCATTTCTGTCTCTCACAGCAACACAAACTCCGACCACACACCAAACATCACTAATCAGTGCTGAGTCTATTACTTCTCAGCCCACAGTCACCCCTTCTGTTACTACAGACCAGAACAATGGGGGAACTGACGAGATGCAACAAGAGAAGAACCAGAGGTCAGTATTCAGTCTGCTGCATATCCCTCACTTTAATAGCCATCCAAACAGTTGGTTATACTGTAAGGGTGTGGGGCACCTGACTAGAAAGGCTGATCAAAGCAGAGACAGGTGTCTGGGTTAACAATAATACTTTGAATTCCCCAAATTACAAATGACTCTATTTGATTTTCAGCTATAGAGGAGTGTATACAAAACAAAACACTTTCCTTAAATATTCTTGTATCACTTCCACATGGTTTGATATCTTTGTGCGTGTCCTGTGACTTGCCTACAGGAGGTCTGTGGATGACTTTAAAGCAACTTTTCACACTTCCACATTAAAATATGAAAACTAAGATGTTGAGCAGAGGAGGCTTGTGGGGTGAACTATAGGAGGATGGGCTCATTTTAATGGCTGGAATTGAATGAATGGAATGCTATCATTCCCTGTATTCCATTCCAGCCATTACAAGGAGCGTGTCCTCCTATCTCTCCTCCAAACAGCCTCCACTGATGTTGAGTGGTCAGGAAATCAATAGATATACAAGAAGTGTTCTGAAGAAGGACAGTAAAGTATGATAGCTTATGTTATCTCTTTTTTTAAATACAGGAAGTTCCCCCTGGACAGTTATCTCTCCAAAAACGGTCTATCTGACTGCAATTTTTATAATGTCATGACAAAGTGATTGTGTTCTTCTACAGATTGGAACGCATTTTCTACCTGGTGAAAGCTGGAAGTGCACTGCTGTTCCTCCTGTCCACCATCATTGCTGTGGTGAAGTTCAGGGAAAACAGACATCAAGATGATACCAAGGATGCATAGACACCAGAGAGTTGTTTCTGGAGAGATCAAGGGCCAAATTTACCAACAGTTTGCACCAAATACTTTTTTCCTGAAAGAAACAACAACACACTGAGTGTACAAAACATTATGAAGGAGTCACTTTTACTGTAAATAGAATATGTTTCTAAACACTTCTACATGAATGTGCATGCTACCATGACTACGGATAATCCAGAATGAATAGTGAATAATGATGAGATAAAGTTACAGATGCACAAATATCATACTCCCAAGACAATTACAATAACAGAGGAGGTTAGCATTTTTTGGAGGGTGGGAGGGGTGGTACGATATTTGTGCGTCTGTAACTTTCTCACTCATAATTTTTCACTGTTCATTCAGGACTTTCCGTAATCATGGTAGCATCCACATTAATGTAGTAGTGTTTAGAAATGTATTCTATTCTTATTTACAATAAAAGTGACAACAAAAGTGACGACACACTACATTACTTACCATTAATTTCTATTGGGCACAAAATAATCTGAAACACAACCAAAACAAAAAGCAAATGGACTAATTTAATATGTATAAATGAATTTGTCCCAAAACGTTTAGTCCCCTAAAAGGGGGGACTGTGAACAATAGGTGTTGTAATTTCTAAACATTTCACCCGATATGAAAGAAAATATACTCAAATTAAAGTTCACAGTCTGCAATTTAACCTCACAGTAATTGAGGTTAAATTGCAGACTGTCAAAATTCAAAGTGTTGAAGTACAGAGCCAAAATAACAAAACATGTGTCACTGTCCCAATACTTTTGGAGGTCATACTTTTGGCCAGGTGAATCCAGGTGACTGTTATGATCCCTTATTGATGTCACTATTTAAATCCAATTAAATAAGTGTAGATGAAGAGGAGAAGACAGGTTAAAGAAGGATTTTTAAGCATTGAGACAATCGAGACATGGATTGTGTATGTGTGCCATTAACCTCTACAGGATCGGTGGGATCCCCGTGGGAACGTTGAGCTAACATAGGCTAATGTGATTAGCATGAGGTTGCTCCTTGGTCGAATCATTACGACACCCGTTACAGAACTACCCACCACAAACGGAACAAGCAGCGGGGTAAGGAGCTGGAGAGGAATTATGTGGACTACAGGGAATCGTGGACATGGGAGGAGATTCTGGACGGGGCTGGACCATGGCACCAGGCTGGGGAATACCGTCGCCCACCAGACGAGATAGAGGCAGCCAAGGCAGAGCGGCGCCGGTATGAGGCGTTATACACGCCAATTGGGAAGCACGAGAGGCACCCCAAGACATTTTTGGGGGGGGGCACACGGATAGTTTGGCTGGGCCAAGGGTGAGCCCTAAGCCAACTCCCCGTGCTTATTATGGGGAGTGTATGGAGTGGAGAGCGCCGGAGTATGCGGAGGTGCGCACGATCTCGCCCATGCAAGTGCCGTGCTAGAGTGGGCAAGCAGCCTGGAAGGAGGATGCCTGCACAGCGCATCTGGCCACCGGTGCGCCTCCTAGGCCCAGGCTACCCTACGCTTGCTCTACACACGGCAACCATCAGGCCTCTGCACAGCCCAGTTCTCCCTGTGCCAGCACTCCGCTCGTGCAGGGCTGCTATTACCATCCAGCCAGAACGGGTTGTGCAGGAGGTGCGCTCCAGACCTGCAGTGTTTACCCATGGCCCGGTGTATCCAGTTCCTGCTCCTCGTACTAGCCCTGAGGTGCGTGTCTCCACTCTGGCGTGTCCAAAGCCAACATCACGCACCAGGCCTCCAGTGCGTCAGCCCAGTCTAGTACGTCCTGTTCCCGCTCCTCGCACTAGCCTTGGGGTGCGTGTCACCAGTCTGGTACCTCCACTACCAGCCCCACGCACCAGGCCTCCAGTGCGTCAGCCCAGTCCAGCTCGTCCTGCTCCTCGCACTAGCCCTGTGGTGCGTGTCCTTAGTCTGGCACGTCCTAAGCAAGCCCCACGCATCAGGCCTTCAGTGCGCAGTCCCCGTCAAGAGCTTCCGGTGACAGTGCCTCGTCCAGAGCTTCCGTCAACAGTGGCACGTTCAGAGCTTCCGGCGACAGTGCCCCGTAGAGAGACGGCCCACAGTCCGGAGCCGAGAGAGACGGCCCACAGTCCGGAATCGGCGCAGCGAGAGTCGCCCTACAGTCCGGAATCGGCGCAGCGAGAGTCGCCCTACAGTCCGGAATCGGCGCAGCGAGAGTCGCCCTACAGTCCGGAATCGGCGCAGCGAGAGTCGCCCTACAGTCCGGAATCGGCGCAGCGAGAGTTGCCCTACAGTCCGGAATTGATGCAGCGAGAGTCGCCCTGCAGTCCGGAATTGACGCAGCGAGAGTCGCCCTGCAGTCCGGAATTGACGCAGCGAGAGTCGCCCTGCAGTCCGGAATTGACGCAGCGAGAGTCACCCTGCAGTCCGGAATTGACGCAGCGAGAGTCGCCCTGCAGTCCGGAATTGACGCAGCGAGAATCCCGTGGCGCGTTATTCAAATACCTTAGAAATGCTATTACTTCAATTTCTCAAACATATGACTATTTTACGCCATTTTAAAGACAAGACTCTCGTTAATCTAACCACACTGTCCGATTTCAAAAAGGCTTTACAACGAAAGCAAAACATTAGATTATGTCAGCAGAGTACCCAGCCAGAAATAATCAGACACCCATTTTTCAAGCTAGCATATAATGTCACATAAACCCAAACCACAGCTAAATGCAGCACTAACCTTTGATGATCTTCATCAGATGACAATCTTAGGACATTATGTTATACAATACATGCATGTCTGTTCAATCAAGTTCATATTTATATCAAAAACCAGCTTTTTACATTAGCATGTGACTAGCATGTTACTAGCATTCCCACCGAACACTTCCGGTGAATTTACTAAATTACTCACGATAAACGTTCACAAAAAACATAACAATTATTTTAAGAATTATAGATACAGAACTCCTCTATGCACTCGATATGTCCGATTTTAAAATAGCTTTTCGGTGAAAGCACATTTTGCAATATTCTAAGTAGATAGCCCGGCATCACAGGGCTAGCTATTTAGACACCCAGCAAGTTTAGCATTCACCAAAGTCAGATTTACTATAAGAAAAATGTTATTACCTTTGCTGTCTTCGTCAGAATGCACTCCCAGGACTTCTACTTCAATAACAAATGTTGGTTTGGTCCCAAATAATCCATAGTTATGTTCCAACAGCAGCGTTTTGTTCGTGCATTCAAGACACTATCCGAAGGGTAAATAAGGGTTACGAGCATTGCGCATTTCGTGACAAAGAAATTCTAAATATTCCATTACCGTACTTCGAAGCATGTCAACCGCTGTTTAAAATACATTTTTATGCCATTTTTCTCGTAAAAAAGTGATAATATTCCGACCGGGAAAGCCTGTATACGTACAAAGAGAGAGAAAATAAATACATCTCGTGCCCTCGTGCACGAGCGTGAGTCTCAGAGTACTCTGACCAGCCACTATCCAAACGCGATAATGTGTTTCAGCCAGAGGCTGCCTCGATATCATTCAGCTTTTTCCCTGGGTTCTGAGAGCCTATGGGAGCCGTAGGAAGTGTCACGTTACAGCAAAGATCCTAAATGTTCAATAAACAGAGGCAAGAAGAACAACCACTTGTCAGACAGGCCACTTCCTGGTGAGAATCTTCTCAGGTTTTTGCCTGCCATATGAGTTCTGTTATACTCACAGACACCATTCAAACAGTTTTAGAAACTTTAGGGTGTTTTCTATCCAAAGCCAATAATTATATGCATATTCTAGTTACTGGGCAGGAGTAGTAACCAGATTAAATCGGGTACGTTTTTTATCCGGCCGCGTCAATACTGCCCCCTAGCCCTAACAGGTTTTAACCTTCATACCATAAACAGTTCTAACTTGCCAGTGTCTGCTTATGATAGCCAAGTGTGTCCTTTCTCAGCAAAGTGCTTGCTCCCAGTTTACGAGAACACCTTACATTACATTACAGCGGTTTGATTTGTTTGATCTGAGCAATTTTTAGCTAGCTACATAGCTGTCTTTGTATCAACGATAATTGTGTAGTTTAGAGTAATTATCGAGGTTAGCTAGCCAGCTATTTTCGTCCGCTGCGACGCCGTTCTCCAAACTTAGTCAACACTGCTAGCTAGCCAACTTCTACCGACTAGCAGCACTGTAGAAACTAATACATTACAATGGAACGATTTAATTAGTGTAGTGTTAGCTAGCTAGCTACATAGTTGTCTTTGCTGTCTTTGTATCTAAGATAATTGTGTAGTTTTAGAGTAAGCTAGCCAGCTATTTTCGTCCGCCGCGACGCCGTTCTCCAAACTTAGTCAACACACCTAGTCAACATCAAACCCACTGCTAGCTAGCCAACCTTTACCGAGTAGCAGCACTGTAGAAACTAATACATTACAACAGAACGATTTGATTAGTGTAGTGTTAGCTAGCTACATAGTTGTCTTTGTCATAGTTTGATAATTGTGTAGTTTAGAGTAATTATCGAGGTTAGCTAGCCAGCTATTTTCGTCCTCCGCGACGCCATTTTCCAAACCTAGCCAACTTTTACCGACGAGCAGCATTGTAGAAACTAAATACATTACAAAGGAACGTCTTGATTAGTGTTATGTTAGCTAGCTACATAGTTGCCTTTGTATCATGATAAAGGTGTAGTACTGAAACTATCGAGGTTACCTAGCCAGCTACACTTTCAAACAAAGTAAAGAACGCAGCCACTGCTAGCTAGCCTACTTCACCAGCCAGCAGTACTGTATCATTTTAGTAATTTTAGTCAATAATTTTTGCAACGTAAGCTTAACTTTCTGAACATTCGAGACGTGTAGTCCACTTGTCATTCCAATCTCCTTTGCATTAGCGTAGCCTCTTCTGTAGCCTGTCAACTATGTGTCTGTCTATCCCTGTTCTCTCCCCTCTGCACAGGCCATACAAACGCTTCACACCGCGTGGCCGCTGCCACTCTAACCTGGTGGTCCCAGCGCGCACGACCCACGTGGAGTTCCAGGTCTCCGGCAGCCTCTGGAACTGCCGGTCTGCGGCCAACAAGGCAGAGTTCATCTCAGCCTATGCTACCCTCCAGTCCCTCGACTTCTTGGCGCTGACGGAAACATGGATTACCACAGATAACACTGCTACTCCTACTGCTCTCTCATCGTCTGACCACATGTTCTCGCATACCCCGAGAGCATCTGGCCAGCGGGGTGGTGGCACTGGAATCCTCATCTCTCCCAAGTGGACATTCTCTCTTTCTCCCCTGACCCATCTGTCTATCTCCTCCTTTGAATTCCATGCTGTCACAGTTACCAGCCCATTCAAGCTTAACATCCTTATCATTTATCGCCCTCCAGGTTCCCTTGGAGAGTTCATCAATGAGCTTGACGCCTTGATAAGTTCCTTTCCTGAGGATGGCTCACCTCTCACAATTCTGGGTGACTTTAACCTCCCCACGTCTACCTTTGACTCATTCCTCTCTGCCTCCTTCTTTCCACTCCTCTCCTCTTTTGACCTCACCCTTTCACCTTCCCCCCCTACTCACAAGGCAGGCAATACGCTTGACCTCATCTTTACTAGATGCTGTTCTTCCACTAATCTCATTAAAACTCCCCTCCAAGTCTCCGACCACTACCTTGTATCCTTTTCCCTCTCGCTCTCCTCCAACACTTCTCACTCTGCCCCTACTCGGATGGTATTGCGCCGTCGCAACCTTCGCTCTCTCTCTCCCGCTACTCTCTCCTCTTCCATCCTATCATCTCTTCCCTCTGCTCAAACCTCCTCCAACCTATATCCTGATTCTGCCTCCTCAACCCTCCTCTCTTCCCTTTCTGCATCCTTTGACTCTCTATGTCCCCTATCCTCCCGGCCGGCTCGGTCCTCCCCTCCTGCTCCATGGCTTGACGACTCATTGCGAGCTCACAGAAGAGGGCTCCGGGCAGCCGAGCGGAAATGGAGGAAAACTCGCCTCTCAGCGGACCTGGCATCCTTTCACTCCCTCCTCTCTACATTTTCCTCTTCTGTTTCTGCTGCTAAAGCCACTTTCTACCACTCTAAATTCCAAGCATCTGCCTCTAACCCTAGGAAGCTCTTTGCCACCTTCTCCTCCCTCCTGAATCCTCCTCCCCCCCCCCACTCCTCCCTCTCTGTGGATGACTTCGTCAACCATTTTCAAAAGAAAGTTGACAACATCCGTTCCTCGTTTGTTAACCTGTTTAGGATAGGGGGCAGTATTGACACGGCTGGATAAAAAACATACCCGATTTAATCTGGTTACCACTCCTACCCAGTAACTCGAATATACGCATATACTTAATGCACATGGATAGAAAACACCCTAAAGTTTCTAAAACTGTTTGAATGGTGTCTGTGAGTATAACAGAACTCATTTGGCAGGCAAAAACCTGACAAGGTTTCAGGCAGGAAGTGGCCTGTCTGACAAGGTGTCGTTCTTCTTGTCTCTGTTTATTGAAGAGTGAGGATCTTAGCTGTCCCGTGACACTTCCTACGGCTGCCATAGGGTCTCAGAAGGCGGCAAAAAGCTGAATCGTGGCTTTGCAGGCTCTGGCTGAAACAAAGTAGCGCGTTTGGGTAGTGGCTGGTTACAGTACTGTGAGACTCAGGCGCGTGCCCGCGTCGACCGAAAGCTTTGTTTACTTTCCTCAGTTTAGCTAAATGGACATTCCCGGTCGGAATATTATCGCTTTTCTACGAGAAAAATGGCATAAAATGGATTTTAAACAGCGGTTGACATGCTTCGAAGTACGGTAATGGAATATTTAGATTTTTTTTGTCACGAATTGCGCCATGATTTACCATTTCAGATAGTGTCTGGGACGCACGAACAAAACGCCGCTATTCGGATATAACGATGGATTATTTTGGATCAAACCAACATTTGTTATTGAAGTAGCAGTCCTGGGAGTGCATTCTGACGAAGACAACAAAAGGTAATCAAACTTTTATAATAGTAAAGCTGATATTGGTGAGTGCTAAACTTGCCGGGTGTCTAAATAGCTAGCCCGTGATGCCTGGGCTATGTACTTAGAATATTGCAAAATGTGCTTTCACCAAAAAGCTATTTTAAAATCGGACATATCGAGTGCATAGAGGAGTTCTGTATCTATAATTCTTAAAATAATTGTTATGCTTTTTGTGAACGTTTATCGTGAGTAATTTAGTAAAATGTTAGCGAATTCCCCCGGAAGTATGCTAGTTCTGAACGTCACATGCTAATGTAAAAAGCTGGTTTTTGATATAAATATGAACTTGATTGAACAAAACATGCATGTATTGTATAACATAATGTCCTAGGGTTGTCATCTGATGAAGATCATCAAAAGTGAGTGCTGCATTTAGCTGTCTTCTGGGTTTTGGTGACATTATATGCTAGCTTGAAAAATGGGTGTCTGATTATTTCTGGCTTGGTACTCTGCAGACATAATCTAATGTTTTGCTTTTGTTGTAAAGCCTTTTTGAAATCGGACAGTGTGGTTAGATTAACGAGAGTCTTGTCTTTAAATAGCTGTAAAATTGTCATATGTTTGAGAAATTGAAGTAATAGGATTTTTAAGGTTTTGAAAATCGCACCACAGGCTGCAAGTGGCTGTTACGTAGGTGGGACGAATTCGTCCCGCCTAGCCCATAGAGGTTAAGTCAAACGACACCGCTGGTCCACTTTCTACCACTGGTCCTGCTCACATTGCCCTACCCTATGCTTTGACCTCTTTCTCCCCTCTCTCTCCAGATGAAATCTTGCGACTTGTGACGGCCGGCCGCCAAACAACCCGCCCGCTTGACCCTATCCCCTCCTCTCTCCTCCAGACCATTTCCAGAGACCTTCTCCCTTATCTCACCTCGTTCATCAACTCATCCTTGACCACTGGATACGTCCCTTCCGTCCTCAAGAGAGCGAGAGTTGCACCCCTTCTCAAAAAACCTACACTCGATCCCTCCGATGTCAACAACTACAGACCAGTTTCCCTGCTTTATTTTCTCTCCAAAACTCTTGAGTGTGCCGTCCTTGGCCAGCTCTCTTGCTTTCTCTCTCAGAATGACCTTCTTGATCCAAATCAGTCAGGTTTCAAGACTGGTCATTCAACTGAGACTGCTCTTCTCTGTGTCACGGAGGCTCTCCGCACTGCTAAAGCTAACTCTCTCTCCTCTGCTCTCATCCTTCTAGACCTATCTGCTGCCTTTGATACTGTGAACCATCAGATCCTCCTCTCCACCCTCTCCGAGTTGGGCATCTCCGGAGCGGCCCACGCTTGAATTGCGTCCTACCTGACAGGTCGCTCCTACCAGGTGGTGTGGCGAGAATCTGTCTCCGCACCACGTGCTTTCACCACTGGTGTTCCCCAGGGCTCTGTTCTAGGCCCTCTCCTATTCTCGCTATACACCAAGTCACTTGGCTCTGTCATATCCTCACATGGTCTCTCCTATCATTGCTATGCAGACGACACACAATTAATCTTCTCCTTTCCCCCTTCTGATAACCAGGTGGCGAATCGCATCTCTGCATGTCTGGCAGACATATCAGTGTGGATGACGGATTACCACCTCAAGCTGAACCTCAGCAAGACGGAGCTGCTTTTCCTCCCGGGGAAGGACTGCCCGTTCCATGATCTCGCCATCACGGTTGACAACTCCATTGTGTCCTCCTCCCAGAGTGCTAAGAACCTTGGCGTGACCCTGGACAACACCCTGTCATTCTCCACTAACATCAAGGCGGTGACCCGATCCTGTAGGTTCATGCTCTACAACATTCGCAGAGTACGACCCTGCCTCACACAGGAAGCGGCGCAGGTCCTAATCCAGGCACTTGTCATCTCCCGTCTGGATTACTGCAACTCGCTGTTGGCTGGGCTCCCTGCCTGTGCCATTAAACCCCTACAACTCATCCAGAACGCCGCAGCCCGTCTGGTGTTCAACCTTCCCAAGTTCTCTCACGTCACCCCGCTCCTCCGCTCTCTCCACTGGCTTCCAGTTGAAGCTCGCATCCGCTACAAGACCATGGTGCTTGCCTACGGAGCCGTGAGGGGAACGGCACCTCCGTACCTTCAGGCTGTGATCAGTCCCTACACCCAAACGAGGGCACTGCGCTCATCCACCTCTGGCCTGCTGGTCCCCCTACCTCTGAGGAAGCACAGTTCCCGCTCAGCCCAGTCAAAACTGTTCGCTGCTCTGGCACCCCTATGGTGGAACAAGCTCCCTCACGACGCCAGGACAGCGGAGTCAATCACCACCTTCCGGAGACACCTGAAACCCCACCTCTTTAAGGAATACCTAGGATAGGATAAAATAATCCTTCTAACCCCCCCCCCCAAAAGATTTTTTTAGATGAACTATTGTAAAGTGGTTGTTCCACTGGATATCATAAGGTGAATGCACCAATTTGGAAGTCGCTCTGGATAAGAGCGTCTGCTAAATGACTTAAATGTAAATGTAAATGTAAACACCTGGCTATCACAGAGTCTGGGCGTTCAGCCAATATTCCACTCCCACTGACCTGACCTTGTGATAGCAAGCCTCTGTCTACAACAGACACATTTCTAAGTATGCAACAGGTCAAACATCACTGTCTTCAGCAGTAAAATGTAGCTCATCCTTCACATCCTGCATTCTGGCCCTTGTCATGGCAACAGTTAACATTACATTTGGCATTGAATTTGTTACCAGTTTTAAACACATATTGCCGCAAAACTTCAGCATGAGGATGAGCTGCAAAATCAATACAATGACTAAAACAACGGTCAGACACAGTTCCATGATCCACCCTCCAAACGTGGTATTATCTGGCCTAGCAAACAATGGGGGGCCTGTGTGGTGTAACAACAGAGAGATGTCATTAGGTCAGAGTTACGTGGTATCTCCACTAAGAATGGTAAATCCATTTGTATAGTCAGATTAACCCCTATGGGAACTCCCACAAGTTGTAAATCTGCTCCTACCTTTACTTGATTGTGTAATTTAACTTGACTGTGAAACATCCACTAAAAAAAAATAATAAATAACAAACATTCATAACATAAACATTGTTAGTTTTCACTTTGCTAAATCTTAATCAGTACAAACCATTTAAAATTAGAATTCTTACTTTCGGATTAACTTTCCAATCAACTTCACCTTCACATGGTGAAAAACATTCTCAAGAGAATCATTTAAACAATACAAAATTATACAAAAGTACACTCTTCATCTGTACAAAGAGGACAATCATCACGTTGATGCATTGATCTCCGTCTTCTTAAACCTGTCTGGGCTAGGGGGTAGTATTTTCACGCCGGATGAAAAACGTACCTGTCTAAAGCCTTCAGAAAGTGCTTTGAGCATTTTCCCTTCACTGGGCAGATAATAGGAGCTCAGTTTCTGAGTGGACTGCCTGGCAACAAAGGGATTGGATATGCTCGGTCCCGCGAGCGCACCCCTCCTTCTTTTTCTTCTTGAATGAATATGCTATTGTGCGGTTGGAATAATATCGCAATTTTACATTAAAAATACCATAAAGATTGATTTTAAACAGCGTTTGACATGCTTCTAAGTACGGTAATGGAACATTTTGACTTTTCGTCTCTCGTTCATCACTCGCGCGTTATGCCTTTGGATAGTGCTCTGAACGCACGAACAAAACGGAGGTATTTGGATTATTTCGAACAAAAACAACATTTCTTGTGGAAGTAGCAGTCCTGGGAGTGCATTCTGACGAAGATCAGCAAAGGTAAGAGAATATTTCAAATACTAATTCTGAGTTTAGCTTGCCCCGAACTTGGCGGGTGTCTGAATAGCTCGCCGTGTAGGCTGAGCTATGTACTCAGAATATTGAAAAATGTGCTTTCTCCGTAAAGCTATTTTAAAATCTGACACAGCGGTTGCATCCAGGGGTAGTCTATCTATAATTCTTAAAATAATTGTTATATATTTTGTCAACGTTTAAGATTAGTATTTTTGTAAATTGATGTGCACATTCACCGGCCGTTTTGGTGGGAATACATTTTCTGAACATCACGCTTCAATGTAAAATGCTGTTTTTGGATATAAATATGAACTTTATCGAACAAAACATACATGTATTGTGTAACATAATGTCCTAGGAGTGTCATTTGATGAAGATCGCCAAAGGTTAGTGCTTCATTTAGCTGTGTTTTGGGTTTTATTGACAAATGTCCTTGCATGGAAAATGGCTGTGTGATTATTTTTGTCTATGTACTCTCCTAACATAATCTAATGTTATGCTTTCGCTGTAAAGCCTTTTTGAAATCGGACAATGTGGTTTGATTAACGAGAAGTTTATCTTTAAAATGGTGTAAAATAGTTGTATGCTTGAGAAAGTTGAATTATGACATTTTGTTCTTTTTTAATTTTCCGCCCTGATATTTCACTGGCTGTGTCCCGCAGGTGGGACGCTGGCGTCCCACCTAGCCCATAGAAGTTAAACAATGGGAGGGCTATTGTTTGCTGGACTCCTGTACTGAGCCTGCCGTTGACTCGAGCTGGAGCGGCTGTTATTTAAGTCCCGCCATGGGACTGAGCGGTCATCAGTAAGAGTCCATACCATTTTGTCCATCTTTCAGGACCGGTTGTCCTTGAGTCACTGTCCATATGGTAACTGTAATGAGAAGGCTCAAGACAAGAGCAAAAAAAACATGATGCGTTGAGTCTGGGCCAGATTCTCCCATGGCCATCTAGTCGGTGACCTCCGGCATCTCGGCTCCTCCATCCTCTGGGTCTGGTGGGCAGTATGGCACCTTCCTACAGTGGCTGGCATGGATCCAAGTAGACCTCTCAGCTACGCGAACAGCAGTGGAGATAATCAGCAACACCTGGTATGGTCCAGTCCACCTCTGCTGGTTCCAATGCCTTCGTCTCAGGTCTTTCACCACCACCCAGTCACCTGGTTGCAGTTTGTGCAGGATCCCCACCAGAGGCTGGGGCAGAGCCACTTTCACCCTGGGGAAAATAGCCTTCAGAACATTGTTTAGAGCAGTACAATAACTTACCATGTCATCGTCACAGCCCATCAGTGTCAACTTGTTCTGTGGGAAAGGGGAATTGATCACTCTCATTGGTCTACCCGTCAGAACCTCATGAGGAGCCAATAGGGCCCTTCAGGGGTTGGATGAGCCAACATAGGCATGGGAATCCCTCTTCCCATGTTGTTAGTCATACAAATCACATATTTTGCACAAAATTGTTCAGCAAACACAGAAAACCCAGGTGCAAACCAAAATGTATTTACAAAATCAACCACTTTCCCCTTTGACACATGTTCTCTACCATGTAAGGAAAACAAGAACGTGTTAGGACTGGTAGCCCAGCCGGGCCCAGCCAGAGTTTCTGCCCCTGATCGTATGTACAAAGTCGTTTCCAGTTCCTTGATTCAACTGGACCTACAGAGGATTGTAAGTCAGATCTATCAGTAGGATACGAAAAAGTTAACAGGAAGTAAAACCATCAGTAACACAGGGGAATCAGCAGACACAGTTGCTGCATTGCTGCCAAATCAGCCATTGTGTTGCTCTTGGAGACAGGAGGAAAAGAGTTAGTATGAGCCAAACATTTACATACAGCTATTTCAGAAAGGGGAAGAATAGCTGTCAAGAGGTTATCAACAAGTTTCAAGTTAGAAATAGTTTCCCCAGAGGAAGTAATGAACCCACGCTGTTTCCACAGGGTGAAATCTGACCTTTGCTTTGATACCATGTCGACCAGAGCTGTGCAGTCATAGGGTTCTCCATCCATGGTCGGCAACAGTGTTGCTGGATTGAGCCTGAGTCAACACAGGAGAAATAAAACCATTCTTCTCACACACAAACAGATTGAAAGGGTTTAGAATGTGCACAGGGAGACCCAGATATGGAGAAGTAGTCATGAGTTGTTTCAGTTTCTTCAGAGCAGTCAGTCATTCAGAGGTCCATTTTATCTTATCATTCATAGCCATCTTGTGACTGTAAATGAGATCTGATAGAGGCTGGACTACCTCGGCATAGTCAGGCAGCCATACCCGACAGTACCCTGTCATACCAGTCAGTGACATCATACGTTGTTTGGTTACCGGCTGTGGGAAAGAGAGAATAGCTTGTACTCTCTCTGGACCCCAGCTGCCTGCCATGGGGTGGTATCATATCCCAAAATAAAAAATACATTGGGGTGGTATCATGTCCCAAAAGAAGTTGCAACTTTTTAAAAAAAAGTATACTTCGTGGCTTGAGTGTCAGTTTCACATGCCTTGAGAGTTTCAGAGCACAGTAACAAGTCATCAACGTATGACATCAATGGGCTCCCCTCCTGGGGAATGAAACCCTCCAAATTTTGTGCCAAACCGGATAAATATATTGCGGGGAATCAGTGTATTTCTTTCCAAGGAACATGAAAGCAAACCAGAACTGGGACTCTGGTGCAACGGAAATACTAAAAACCGCATTAGCCAAATCAATAACAGAAAACCAATTAGCTGTAACTGGGACTACAGATAACAACGTAGTTGGATTGGGAACTATGGGTAATTTTCCCGTACATGTGCTGTGAAATCTTAGAGTAGTAAACAGAATAATTATGGGCTTAAGGAAAGCTGTTATGGGCTTAAGGAAAGCTGTTATGGGCTTAAGGAAAGCTGTTATGGGCTTAAGGGAAGCTGTTATAGGATTAAGGAAATATGTTATTGGCTTAACAACAAGTTAAGCTTTATTTTGATGTATTACACTTGTGATATCATGAAAGTTAAATATTTATAGTAATTTAATTTGAATTTGGCGCTCTGCATTTCACCGGATGTTGGCCAGGTGGGACGCTACCGTCCCACACCCCCTAGAGAGGTTAAGAACCCCTATTGTGTATTCCTGCGCCTGTCTCCAAAATCCTTTATACCAGCGAGACATGCTTGTTACTTTGTAATAAAGTCTATTTTAAATTCACAAGCTATTTTTTAGAAGTATTTCCATGACAGAACCACAGGGGCATGGGCAAAGACAGCATTCTTAACTGGCCTTAATCTTGAACTAAACGCCAAACAAGGTGACTCTGGACACAGGACTAACGCTCCATACTCTAGCAATGAAGCATGTACTGGGGTAATACCAGCAATAGCTTTTTTACTGAGTGGATACTGTGCTCTGGAGGGGCGCCTGGTATCTGTATCAGTAATCACAAGCATTCACCAGCCCCTTCATCCAAAACCAAGTATCCGCCCACTCAACTCTATCTGATTCTGCCAGGGACACGTGTGGAGAGCTATCCTCAAACATGTAGAGCTCTTTCTGTGCAGGGGTTAGATTAACAGAAATCACTGCTGCAATACAAACCCTAATACTGTTCATATTATGATGCTACACTCTCTAACAGCCTATGGTTCTCATATCTCAGGTCTCCTGTCAATAGTGAAAAATGGGAAATGCAATGTAAGCCTGCTTCAGAGATGAAACTGCCCTCGTGGCCCCAATGGGTTTTGGTTATAGAGAAAACACAAGCAATATCGGGCACCTCATTATCAACGTCCCATGCATAATACCAGTCACAAAACTCAGACATCAACATCAATTGCTCCCCCTCCTCCTCCTCATATACAACAGGGAAGGGTCACACGTTATATTAATGCCTAATTTGCACAAGTGGTCCCTGCCCATTAGATTGACCGGGCAGTGATTGGAGTAGAGAAATTGGTGTTGACATTTCTCCTCACAGCATAGTTACATGCTCTCTGAATGGGAGGCCTGAAGCCCCAACAGTTTTGACTGTTTCACTAGACATGGGAGGCTTTTTCATAGCCTAGCAATTAATGACAGACATAGCTGCCCCAGTGTCAACAAGACATATTATTGACTCACCATTGACTCAAGCCTCCACAGTTGGCTCAATTCAAGGAAGGGTATGGTTCTTTAAAAACAATTGCCCGTGCTTGTTCTACTGGTTCTGGCGATTCTCCCTGTTCTTTCCCTGTCCCCTCATCATGCCATTACTCCTCCTCATGTCCTGGATTGCACAGGGTTGTCTGTGCAGGCGGACCCATCTGCCAGGCCCCAGGTTGGCCTCTGCCTTGAGGGCCCCCTTGTGGGCCCCACTATTGCTGAGGGGCCCCCTGTATTGGGTGGCCCTGGCCATTGGTTGGTTGGCAGCTGCCATGGCTGTTGTTGAGCAGAGGGTGTCCAAACAGGCCCTCCTCTTCCCTTCCTCTGGCCCCCTCCCCCCCACCACCCCTCCTTGGGGCCCCTCTTGTTGGTCCGCCCTTGCCTCTGTTGCCTTGTTGATTCGATGGCCGTGAGCAGTCAGCAGCGAAATGACCCTGCTTCCCACAGTTGTAGCACTTGCGCACGCCACCCCCTTGTCCTATCCTGCTGGGGCTGCTCCCTGGTAAAATGTCAGCTGGGCAGCCTGTAGTTTCTGTGTCTTCACTTTTTCTTCATTTTTCTTTTCTTCTGGCTGTTGCTGAGCAGGGGGAGCCCATCCCTGTCCTCCTGCTGGGCCTCCTCCTCTAGGGCCCCCTTGGGGATCTTCTACCTGTCACGTCCTGACCAGTAAAAGGGGTTGTTTGTTATTGTAGTTTGGTCAGGGCGTGGCAGGGGGTGTTTGTTTAGTGTGTTTTGTTTTTTTGGGGGGTAATGTTCTATGTTAGTATATTTCTATGTCTGTGTCTATTTAGTCTATTTCTATTTTCAGGGTTTTTTGGCTTGGCCTTCAATTAAAGGCAGCTGTTCTTCGTTGCTTTTAATTGGAGGCCATATATAAGTAAGGGGTTTTTGTCACTGTGTTTGTGGGTAGTTGTTCCATGTATAGCGTGTTGCCTTACAGGACTGTCTTCGTTGGTGTTTGTTATTTTGTTCAGTGTTCACGTTCCTTCTCAATAAAAGAAGATGAGTATTCACATTCCCGCTGCATTTTGGTCTAATCCATACGATGAACGTGACACTACCTCTTCCCCCTAGCTGCTGGGCAGTTTGCGTACAGCTTGCCTCTACCTCTTCCCCTCGGCTGCTGGGCAGTTTGAGTGCAGCTTGTCTCTATACCTCTTCCCCTCGGCTGCTGGGCAGTTTGAGTGCAGCTTGCGGCGAAATGGCCTGGTTTTCGACAGTTGTACCAGGTTCTTCCACCACTCGCACCCCATCCAGCAGCTGCTAGTGCAGCCCACTGGTAGAATGTCAACTGAGCAGCTGTTAGTTTCTGAGTCTTATCGTCATCTGGGATGATTGGGGGAGCGCCCTCAAGGAACGGGTTGTGACTCTTTCTGTCCGCTTGTCTGGCTCCTCCACCCGCAGTTGATGTCATCCCCACCGCCAGCATGGCTAGTCCAGAGAGCAGTTTGTCCACCGCTGCTGCTAGGGGAGATTCATACGTGAGGGGAGGCACAGGAGTGAACTGTGGAGTTGCAGTGGGGATGCAGTGGGGTGTAGAGCGAGGGCGTCCACTGGGTCATTTGGATCAGGTGGAGGGAAGTTGACAGCTGCAGCCACAGGCAAAGGCACCACTGGGTAGAGATTAGGAGGAGTAGAACAGGGAAGGGGGAAATCTCTTTCATCATCTTTCCTCTTTTTTTCTCACTACCATATTCTGACGGGGCTTTCCCCGAAATGGGTCCTGCCTTTGTGTGCACCTGTCTGCCTCTGTTTCCCATTTCCTAAATTTAACCGAATCTATCTTTCTTGCCTTTCTTGTTAGTCTTTCCCTGACTTCGTCTAACAGTGTCCCACTCAGTGTCCCTGTCAATGGTAAAACCTCATTCCCTATGCCATAATTTCACCTGGTCGAGAATGTCCCTGCCCACTTATCTGCCATGACCTTCAGGGCTCCCATGGGAAGACTTGGAATACCGCATCCCTTGCTCACGTGTGCTCCCATGGTTCCTGTTCCACTTACACACTCACAGTTAACACAGACACACACACACAGGGGTACACAAACAAAGAAAACTGGTTAGAAAAGAAAACCGGAAAAACTGTTTATGATTTTATATTTTATCCATATGAACAGGGAAATTCATATCTCCATTAAAATATTGGCTAATTAGTGACCTCAGAACAGGGTGTTATCTCCACACGGGGATATTGCCTACCGCGATTACTGTGGTATAGATTTGCTTATGTCTATCCAAATACAAAACTACCAATAGAATACCCGTGTCTCCTATCTAATTGACTCCACCTCAGGTGAAGTGACAGGAATAACAAAATGCTCATAAGCTTCAGACAGAGGTCCTTCATCCAATGGGACTTCACCAACTACATGTTTCCCTAGGAACACACCGTCTCTTGGCCCCTCGCCCCTACAGACCGCACTGATCCCCACTGTGATCAATTCAGTGTCAGGATGGCTCTAAGTCGCCAGCAACCGACCAATGATAGGTATCTTTGAGTATGCAAACTCTCAGATCATCTTCCACTGACTCGGCCCTGCTTACATCTCCACGGTGTCCCCTCAACACAGGACCACACTCAGAGCTCAACTTCGTGTGGTTCGCTCACCTCTATATTCGGGTTGTGGTATCCACTCGGCTCGCTTCCTCTCAGATCTTAGGTGGGTCCAGCTGCTCCGTTCATGGAGTGTGGTCGCGCTGAGATCCCAATTTTGAGGGATCCCTTGCTCACAATTTACCCAGGTAGTCAGGAGCGGTCACCAAGGGAAGATTCACATCCCATCCTCGGCGCCAAATGTGGTGGTTATTATCAAATGAGGAGAGACAAACTTATCACACAAGTCAGAGCTATACTTAACCTCCTACATCTAGACGTTCCGCTAGCGGAACACCTGCTCCAATATCAAATGATAGGCGTGGCGCGAATTACAAATTCCTCAAAAATACAAAAACTTCAATTTTTCAAACATATGACTATTTCACAGCATTTTAAAGACAAGACTCTCCTTTATCTAACCACACTGTCTGATTTCAAAAAGGCTTTACAGCGAAAGCAAAACATTAGATTATGTCAGCAGACTACCCAGCCAGAAATAATCAGACACCCATTTTTCAAGCTAGCATATAATGTCACAAAAACCCAGAAGACAGCTAAATGCAGCACTAACCTTTGATGATCTTCATCAGATGACACACCTAGGACATTATGTTATACAATACATGCATGTTTTGTTCAATCAAGTTCATATTTATATAAAAAAACAGCTTTTTACATTAGCATGTGACGTTCAGAACTAGCATACCCCCCGCAAACTTCCGAGGAATTTACTAACAATTTACTAAATTACTCACGATAAACGTTCACAAAAAGCATAACAATTATTTTAAGAATTATAGATACAGAACTCCTCTATGCACTCGATATGTCCGATTTTAAAATAGCTTTTTGGTGAAAGCACATTTTGCAATATTCTAAGTACATAGCCCAGCCATCACGGGCTAGCTATTTAGACACCCGGCAAGTTTAGCCTTCACCAAAATCAGATTTACTATTATAAAAGTTTGATTACCTTTTGTTGTCTTCGTCAGAATGCACTCCCAGGACTGCTACTTCAATAACAAATGTTGGTTTGGTCCCAAATAATCCATCGTTATATCCGAATAGCGGCGTTTTGTTTGTGCGTTCCAGACACTATCCGAAATGGTAAATCAGGGTTGCGCGCATGGCGCAATTCGTGACAAAAAAATTCTAAATATTCCATTACCGTACTTCGAAGCATGTCAACCGCTGTTTAAAATCAATTTTTATGCAATTTATCTCGTAAAAAAGCGATAATATTCCGACCGGGAATCTCCTTTTTGGCAAACAGAGGAAAAAGGAGATTCGCGATAATGTGTTTCAGGCTGGGGCTGGAATGACGACATTCTCTTTTTTCCCGGGCTATGAGAGCCTATGGAAGACGTGGGAAGTGTCACGTTAGAGCAGAGATCCTTAGTAAATGATAGAGATGGCAAAGAAGTTCCAGAAATGGTCAGACAGGCCACTTCCTGTAAAGGAATCTCTCAGGTTTTGACCTGCCATTTGAGTTCTGTTATACTCACAGACACCATTCAAACAGTTTTAGAAAATGTAGGGTGTTTTCTATCCATATGTAATAAGTATATGCATATTCTAGTTACTGAGTAGGAGTGGTAACCAGATTAAATCGGGTATGTTTTTTATCCAGCCGTGTCAATGCTGCCCCCTAGCCCTAACAGGTTAATTAGCTGTAAAATAGTCATATGTTTGAGAAATTGAAGTAATAGCATTTGTAAGGTATTTGAAAATCGCGCCACAGGATTCAACTGGCTGTTACGTAGGTGGGACGAATTCGTCCCGCCGGTCCTAGAGAGGTTCTGCTTAGTCATCCATTATTTCCAAGGTTATGTACAGAACGTCGGCATTTATCCCTTACATACTCACCATAGATCATGGTTGTCAACATTATTCAGCACTGCTGAAACACTTGTGACTTTTTATAATATGGGAGAAGAAGGAGCTTCAGATCCAAGGCAGAACGCTGGGACAGGACCACCTCCACTCCTACATCCAACCTACATCCAGCTCCAGTCCTCCACCGCGAACTGACGGGAAGGGTCAGGATGAACCAGGATGGGAGAAGTGGTGAAGAGGTGTTTGAGGTCCTGGAACACCTGGTCATCAGCAGGGGACCACGTGAATGGGACCTTGGGAAAAGTGAGTGCTGATGGGGGGAAGCCAGTGTGCTGTAACCCCGGATGAAGCGGCGATAGAAGTTGGCGAACCCCAGGAAATGTTGCAGCTGCACCCTGGATGCAGGCAGGGGCCAATCCACCACCGCACTCACCTTCCCGGGATCCACCTGGGCATTGCTAGCGGAGATGATGTGCCCCAGAAAGGGGATGGTGGAGCGATGGAACTCGCATTTCTCTGCCTTGACAAACAGCTGGTTCTCCAGGAGGCGTTGAAGAACCTGTCGGACGTGGAGCACATGTTTTTGGGGGAAGCGGGAGAAGATAAAGATGTCATCAATATTGATGAAGGCAAACCGGTTCAACATGTCACAGAGAACATCATTTACCAGAGCCTGGAACACAGCAGGGGCTAAGGTGAGGCCAAATGGCATGACCAAATACTTGTCGCTGGTTGTGTTGAAGGCGGTCTTCCACTCATCCCACTCCCGTATCCGCACCAGGTGGTAGGCATTCTGTAGATCCAGCTTGGAAAGCACGGTGGCTGCCTGGAGCGGCTCAAAGGCCAAGGAGATGAGTGGTAGCGGGTAGTGGTTCCTCACCCTTATGTCATTGAGTCCCTGGTAGTCAATGCTCGTCCCTTCTTCTCCACAAAGAAGAACCCTGTGCCGGTGGGAGAGGATGAAGGACGTATAAATCCTGCAGCTAGGTAGTCCCCAGTGTAGGTGTCCATAACCTTGGTCTCCATGCCCGACAACGAGTACAGTCGTCCCCGGGGTGGAGTGGTGCTAGGGAGAAGGTCAATCCCGCAGTCATATGGTCCACTTGTGCAAATTAGGCATTAAAGCACAAGAGGACACAAAATTACCAAGAGTCCCGCAATATAGACAACTCTTCGTGTAGATCCTGTATTGCCGTTCCGCTGGTGAAAATCCAGCTCTACCTAGTTGCAAAGGCTTCGGAAGCGGTGACTCAGCCGTCTTTGGCGACTCTCGGGAAGGTCGGGAAGCCTCGAGTTCTCTCGGCAACGGAATCATCGGGGACTTCCGGGAAGACTCGGAGGCAAGGTGAAATCCCTTGACATTAGAGCGAAGTTGAATTTCCTCTCCCTCTGTCATCCCCGTAGTTGCCCATCGATTCGGATAGTCAAAGCTCCCGAGAAGCAAGCTCATCCTTGACCACCTCCGAGACACCGTGCAGGAACATATCGAACAGTGCTTCCTGGTTCCAAGCACTCTCGCTGCCAATGTGCGGAAATCCACTGCATAGTCAGTCACACTGCAGGAGTCCTGGCGACGCTGGATTAGCTTCCGGGCAGCTTCTCTCCCGGAGAACGGGGCGTAAAAAAACGTAACCTCTCCCACAAACTCCTCCAGACTAACGCATATGGATGGCTGCTGTTCTCATATAGCAATAGCCCAGGTGAGAGCCCTCCCGGACATCAGCGTGATGAGATAGGCTACCTTGGAGCGATCCGAGGGGAAGGAGGAGGGCTGAAGCTCGAAAATGAGGGCACACTGAGCTAGAAACGCCCAACAGGTGCTCGACTCTTCATTGAAGCATTCCGGGTGGGGGGTAAACGGGGCTCCCGAGAAAGTGGAGTGGCCGATGAGACGGCGCTGCTAGCAGCTGGGTTACTGAGGGGCTGTGGGGTTACCTCCATGGTAGAGAGCCTCCCAGACAACCTGTGGAATTGCTCCAGCAAACTGTCCAATGCTGGCAACAGACAAACAGAGAACACAGGTTAAATACACAGGGGACAATGGGGTAGATGGGCAACACCTGGAGAGGGGTGGAGACAATCACAAAGATAGGTGAAACAGATCAGGGTGTGACAATATGTTTCTTTGCAAGGTATCTCAACCTGAAAATATAGGAACTAAGTGATTAATAGTTGGTATTCAGCAGTCATAAAAGTAGGCCTCATTTACTTTGAAGAAATACAAAATTGAGATTTTGTCAGAAATCATAGGTTGCAGCTCTTCAGAGATGAGATGTTGACTTGGAATGAAAACATTTAATATACACAACAACTGAAATATTTGATTAAAGTAAAGTAATGTGCATAAATTGTTAATAAATGATAAGCAGTAATGGGCAGTCACTACCACCATGGGACTTTTATTAATTGTTTAATTGTGTGTTGTTACAGCATTCAAACCAAATAATAGAAAACAAAATCGAAAACCGTGATACTTTTTTAGGAAACTGTCACGTCCTGGCCAGTATAAGGTTAATTGTTTTTGTAGTTTGGTCAGGACGTGGCAGAGGGTATTTGTTTTATGTGGTTCGGGGTGGTGTGTTTGTGTAAAGGGTGTTTGATTTAGTATTTCCGGGTTTTTGGTTGATGGTCTATGTGTTTGTATTCTATGGTTAGTCTGGTGTGTGTGTTTCTATGTTTGGTTAATTGGGGTTGGGACTCTCAGTTGAAGGCAGGTGTTGTCTATCTGCCTTTGATTGAGAGTCCCATATATTAGGGTGTGTTTGTGTGTGTGATTTGGGGGGTGATTGTTCTGTGTTGAGCCTATGCTTTGCAGACTGTTTGTTAGTTGTTCGTTTTTGTTATTTTGTATGTTCATTTTGAGAGTAATAAAAAATCAAGATGAGCATTCACGTACCTGCTGCGTTTTGGTCTTCCATTTCTACCAACGACAACCGTGACAGAAACGAACCGAAACCGACCGACCTCAAAAAGCACTAATTGCTCAGCACTAATTCTTCTACAGATTGGAACGTACATTCTTCTACCTGCTGAAAGTTGGTAATGCACTGCTCTTCCTCCTGTGCAACATCATTGGAGTGGTGAAGTTTAGGAAAAACCGGCATCAAGATGATACCAAGGATGTATAGAAACCAAAGAGGTTTGTCTGGAGTGATCAAGGGTCAAATTTACCAACGGTTTTCACCAAATGCAAAGATTGCACCTTTGTTTCCAAGTACAGGGAGGAAAAATATAAAATATGCCGCTGTCATTAGGCTTAACCTTAATGTATTTTTCTTTATCACAACCTTCATTTGACATATTTGTAGAATAAGACCAAGGTATTAGATTATATTCAAACAACACATTCTATTTTCTATATCCAGCTTTATCTGTATGATTCATTTTATTCAAATTATTCTATTATTATGTACATGTGTTGTGGAATTAAAGTATTGTCCAATGTGTCTCTAACCATTTTCCTGATGGTTATTTCTCATGGTTTAATGTAACAAATCACAGCCTGGTTGCAGGGGCGAAAATCTGATTTCAACTTTGGGGGGGACAATTACATGAAATTTTCTCAAGAGCAATTCCTGAGGGGGACACCAAAAGTAGTGCTGTAACACATAGCCTACATTGTAATATGGTAAATGTATATTGAGGAACCAAAGAAATAAGGTGTTTGCCGTACTCCTAACTACCGGTACCCAAAACTACACAACTACATTTTAGTCATTTAGCAGACGCTCTCATCCAGAGCGACTTACAGTAGTGAATGCATACATTTCATACATTTTTTTTTCTGTGCTGGCCCCCCGTGGGAACTGAACCCACAACCCTGGCGTTGCAAACACCATGCTCTACCAACTGAGCTACAGGGAAGGCTAACTACTCACAACAGCAATACCATTGCCTTTAACAAATCTTAGTTCAGTCACCAGTTTAAGTTGAGAGTGGGGGTATCCATGGCATTTTCCAATTATGTTCCTATTTTACAAGTAAAAAAAATGGAGAACCTTTCATAATGTTGCCAAACAAAGACTCAACAAAGTTACCTGAGACTCCCTGTCTCTGCCAGTCTGTCCCTGCATATCTGTCCCCAACTCTGCTGCCTGTGTGCCATCTGTTGCCTGCTCTTCCTAATGACATCATTGTGAAACATTTCCATTAGAATGCCGTGCTAGAGTGGGCATCCAGCCCGGTAGGAGGATGCCTGCGCAGCGTGTCTGGTCGCCGGTACGCCTCCTCGGACCAGGCTACCCTACGCCCGCTCTACGCACGGTAACCATCAAGCCCCTGCACAGCCCAGTTCTCCCTGTACCAGCACCCTGCTCGTGCAGGGCTGCTAGTTCCATCCAGACAGGACGGGCTGTGCAGGAGGTGCGGTCAAGGCCAGCTGTGCGCCTCCATGGCCCAGTCTTTCCGGTTCCCGCCTCTCGTGCTGACCCGGAAGTGAGTACCTCCAGTCTGGCACGACCAGTACCAGCACCACGGATCAAGCTTCCCATGGGTCAGCCTAGTCCTAGTCAGCCTGTTCCCGCTCCTCGCACTAGCCATGGGGTGCGTGGTTTAAAACTGGCAGTTCCAGTACCAGCACCACGCATTAGGCTTATAGTGCATAAAAGTAGTTCCTCTCGGCCGCTTTCTGCTTCCCGCACTAGCCCTAGGGTGCGTGTCTTCAGCCTGGTACCTCCTCTACCAGCCCCATGCATCAGGCTTCCAGTGAGTCAGCCCAGCCTCGAAAGTTTGGCAACAGTGTGCAGTCCAGAGTATCTGGCAACAGTGTGCAGTCCAGAGTATCCGGCAACAGTGTGCAGTCCAGAGTATCCGGCAACAGTGTGCAGTCCAGAGTATCCGGCAACAGTGTGCAGTCCAGAGTATCCGGCACCAATGTCCAGTCCAGAACCGAGGGAGTCTGCCTGCGACCCGGAACCGAGGGAGTCTGCGTGCGACCCGGAACCGAAGGAGTCTGCCTGCGATCCGGAGCCGTCAGAGCCGCCCGCCAGTCCGGAGCCGCCAGAGCCGCCCGCCAGTCCGTAGCCGTCAGAGCCGCCCGCCAGTCCGTAGCCGCCAGAGCCGTCCGCCAGTCCGGAGCCGCCAGAGCCGCCCGCCTGTCCGGAGCCGCCAGAGCCGCCCGCCTGTCCGGAGCCGCCAGAGCCGCCCACCAGCCTGATGAGTCCTGTGCCTGCGCCCAGAGCCAGGCCTCCTTCATGTCTCCCCAGCCTGGTGAATCCTGGGCCAGAGCTGCCAGAGCCGCCCGCCTGTCCGGAGCCACCAGAGCCGCCCGCCAGCCGGGCGCAGCCAGAGCCACCCGCCAGCCAGGCACAGCCAGAGACGCCCGCCAGCCGGGCGCAGCCAGGGACGCCCGCCAGCCGGGCGTAGCCAGGGACGCCCGCCCTCCAGCTGGGCGCAGCCAGTGACGCCCGCCAGCCGTGCGCAGCCAGGGACGCCCGCCAGCCGGGCGCAGCCAGGGTCGGTTGCCAGCCGGGCGCAGCCAGGGTTGCCCTCCAGTCCTCCGGCGCAGCCAGGGGCGCCACCTAAGTGGGAGAAGCCGAGGGTGGAGCGGAGGCCACGTCCCGCACCTGAGCCGCCGCCGTAGGAAGGCCCACCCGGACCCTCCCCTTCAGAGTCAGGTTTTGCGGCCGGAGTCCGCACCTTTGAGGGGGGTACTGTAACGCCCTGGCCATAGAGAGGGGTTTTTTGTTCTTTATTTTGGTTAGGCCAGGGTGTTACATTGGGTGAGCGTTCTATGTTCCTTTTTCTATGTTTTTGTATTTCTTTGTTTTGGGCCGAGTAGGGTTCCTAATCAGAGGCAGCTGTCTATCGTTGTCTCTGATTAGTAATCATACTTAGGTAGCCTGTTTTCCTTTGGGGTTTTGTGGGTAGTTGTTTTCTGTCTTGTGTGTGTTCACCTGGCAGAACTGTTGGCTTTCGTTTTCCCTGTTTGTTTTTGAAGTGTCTCATTAAAAATCATTATGACCACTTACCACGCGGCATCTTGGTCCCCTCTTCCAGACGATCGTTACAGTGTCATTAAAAAAGGAAGAGCCTTAAAGAAGTGATGGGTCAGGAAGTAGTGTCAGTTGCTTGGGTTTCTTGGTCCCTGACACATACCAGCGTGCCCATAAAAACATAAACACTCACAGACCCTCTGTCTCTCATCCATGGCCGGCTCAAGGTATGAGTGACATAAGCAGTCGCTTAGGGCCCAAGGTCTCTAGGGAGCCCCCAACCACCCCTAAAAACTCAGTCAAGGTCTCAACTTACTGTCGAGAATTAGAATAGGAGAATACACAAGGCGCAAGTTCAAAATGTGGCTGTTCATCAACAGTTTTTTCTTGTTTTGTCAGTCACTGACAGTCACTCAATTAGCCATGTCAGCTAACAATTTTTAGATTGGTAAATTAGTCTAGCCAGCTATCTAAACTTTTACTGTATTAATCATGATCGAATAACAACTGGTCACGCAGGGCAAGTGCCCAGGGGCCCTGACTTCCAGGGAGCCCCCATTGATTTAGCCTGGTATGGCAACTGCTCGGCCTCCGACAACAAGGCACTACAGAGGGTAGTGTGTACGACCCAGTACATCACTGGGGCAAAGCTCCCTGCCATCCAGGACCTCTATGCCAGTCGGTGTCAGAGGAAGGCCCTTAAAATTGTCAAAGACTCCAGCCACCCTAGTCATAGACTGTTCTCTCTGCTACCGCACGGCAAGAGGTACAGGAGTGCCAAGTCTAGGTCCAAAAGGCTTCTTAACAGCTTCTACCCCCAAGCCATAAGACTCCTGAACACTATTTGTGTTGTCCACCCCCCCACCCCCCCCTTGTCACTTTAACGCCATCTTAGGGCCCCCAAAAAGCTAGTTCTGGCCCTGCTCTCATCCACTCATGGTTCCTCTTCACCTCCTTGTCCTGGACATCATTTTCTTCCTCACTGGACTCTCAGGTAAGTGAGGGAAGACATTTTGTTGTTTGATATTGTTAGGCTCACTTTCTCCAAGTCAGACACTGAGACTGAATAAATGCTGAACGTTATAACACTTGTAATGTCCTATTTACTTTGCCCATGGACATTTTAGTCACATTGTTTTTGAGGGACTCAATATTGTACAAAATAATCCATTCAGTGTTTCATTATCTAATAAACATGCCAGTAACTTATTTTTTTCAAACATAACTTTGAATTGATTGAAACTAGAGATTGTCACCATAGTTTAGGGGTGCAGTAAATGTCAAAGCTACAGTATATATACAAAAGTATGTGGGCACCACTTCAAAATAGTGTGTTTGGCTATTTCAGCCACACCCGTTGCTGACAGGTGTATAAAATCGAGCACACAGCCATGCAATATCCATAGACAAAAAATTGTTCAGTGACTTTCAACGAGGCAGCTAGAGCTGACCCCGTCAACTGTGAGTGCTGTTATTGTTAAGTGGAAACGTCTAGGAGCAACAATGGCTCAGCCGCGAAGTGGTAGGCCACACAAGCTCATAGAAAGGGACTGCAGAGTGCTGAAGTGAGTAGAGAGTCAAAATTGTCTGTCCTCGATTGCAACACTCACTACCGAGTTCCAAACTGCCTTTGGAAGCAACGTCAACACAAGTACTGTTCGTCGGGAGCTTCATGAAATGGGTTTCCAGGGCCGAGAAGCCGCTCACAAGCCTAAGATCACCATGTGCAGTGCCAAGCGTCAGCTGGAGTGGTGTAAAGCTCGTCGCCATTGGACTCTGGAGCAGTGGAAATGCCTTCTATGGAGTGATGAATCACGCTTCACCATATGGCAATTCGAAGGGCGAATCTGGGTGTGAAGGATGCCAGAAGAACACTACCTCTACCAATGCATAGTGCCTACTGTAAAGTTTGGTGGAGGAGGAATAATGGTCTGGGGCTGTTGTTTATGGTTTGGGCTGGACCCCTTAGTTCCATTGAAGGGAAATCTTAACATAAAATAACAACATAAAATGACATTCGTGATGATTCTGTGGCAAGAGTTTGGGGAAGGCCATTTCCTGTTTCAGCATGACAATACCCCCGTTCACAAAGCGAGGTCCATACATGGTTTGTCGAGATCGGTGTGGAAGAACTTAACTGGCCTGCACAAAGCCCTGATCTCAACCACATCGAACACCTTCGGGATGAATTGGAACGCCAACTGCGAGCCAGGCCTAATCGCTCAACATCAGTGCCCGCAGCAGAACTCTTGAGCAGCTGGGTAAAATTAAACTGTCAAATTGTGTTTTATGTTGATGTGTCTGCAGGTACACAGAGTGCATCCACAGTGAGTCATGTGTCTGTGAGGAAAGGAAGCCTCATCACCATCCCATGACTCTATGATCAGAGCGACCATTCAAAATCCTGGTGCAGAGGATCTGATTGGTTTGGTTTCTCTACTGTAGAACTCACAGACCATCCTAAGAGCAAAAAGTTTTCCTGAGACAATCGGTTAGGGATTGTTCAGCTCTAAACTAGGTTCTGTGCCCTGAGACCTCCCCTATTGGGAGAAGAGCTGGGAAACAGCCAGTGACTCAACAGAAGGTATCATATGGTCTCCACAGCACTGTTGTACTGTATGTCCCATAAAGTAATATCCCATAGTAGTCCTGTTGATGAGGGTATTACTTGTAAGCAGTCATACACATATTCACCACATTAACCTCTTGGGGCTAGGTGGGACGCTAGCGTGCCACCCGTGGTGCACTCCATCAACAGCAGGTGCATTTCAAGAGCGGCAAATTTGAATCCAAATAAATGTCAAAATTCAAATTTTTCAAAAATACAACTATGTTACACCATTTGAAAGATAAACATCTCCTTAATCTAACCACGTTTTACGATTTCAAAAAGGTTTTACGGCGAAAGCATAAATTTAGAGTATGTTAGGACAGTACATTTACAAGAGTTGTGTGTAATGTTTTGTCAAGTCAAAGACAGGGTCACCAAAACCATAAAACCAGCTAAAATGATGCACTAACCTTTTACAATCTCCATCAGATGACACTCCTAGGACATTATGTTAGACAATGCATGCATTTTTAGTTCTATCAAGTTCATTTTTATATCCAAAAACAGCGTTTTACTATGGCATTGATGTTGAGGAAATCGTTTCCCTCCAATAACCGGCAGTCAAGTCAGCGTCAGAAATTAAATAATTAAAATTAGAAAACATTGTTAAAATATTATATTGTCATTTAAAGAATTATAGATTTACATCTCTTGAACGCAATCAACTTGCCAGATTTAAAAATAACCTTACTGGGAAATCACACTTTGCAATAATCTGAGCACTGCGCCCAGAAAAATACGCGTTGCGATACAGACTAGACGTCATGTTGGGGAGATCTAAAATCGAAAATACTATGTAAATAATCCATTACCTTTGATTCTCTTCATCAGATGTCACTTCCAGGTATCACAGGTCCATAACGAATGTAGTTTTGTTCAAAAAAGCTCATCATTTATGTCCAAAAATCTCCGTCTCGTTAGCACATGATGTAAGCCAGCCGGACTTCTCGTCATGAACGAGGGGAAAAAATATATTTCCGTTCGTTCAAACATGTCAAACGTTGTATAGCATAAATCATTAGGGCCTTTTTTAACCAGAACATGAATAATATTCAAGGTGGACGAATGCATACTCTTTTATAACGTATTGGAACGAGGGTACCCAACATGAAGTAGCGCGCCAGGTGTCTAATGGGACATCACCGTTCCATGGCTCTTGTTCGGTCAGATCTCCCTCCAGAAGACTCAAAACACTTTGTAAAGGCTGGTGACATCTAGTGGAAGCAATAGGAAGTGCCAAAATATTCCTAAACCCCTGTGTTTTTCAATGGGATAGGTTTAAAGTCAATACAACACATCAGGTATCCACTTCCTGTCAGAAAATGTCTCAGGGTTTTGCCTGCCAAATGAGTTCTGTTATACTCACAGACACCATTCAAACAGTTTTGGAAACTTTAGAGTGTTTTCTATCCATATATAATAAGTATATGCATATTCTAGTTACTGGGTAGGATTAGTAACCAGATTAAATCGGGTAAATTTTTTTTATCCAGACGTGCAAATGCTGCCCCCTAGACCCAACAGGTTAATAAATTGGTAGATTACAAACATTCCTGTGCATCTCCTGGGTCAGAACAGACTGTCATCCACTCATGGTTCCTCATCACCTCCTTGTCCTGGACATCCTTTTCTTCACCGGACTCTCAGGTAAGTGAGGGAAGACATTTTGTTGTTTGATATTATTAGGCTCACTTCCTCCAAGTCAGATACTGAGACTGAGTACATGCTGAAAGTCATAACACTTGTAATGTTCTGTTTACTTTGTCCACAGACATTCTAGTCACATTATGGATTTTCAGTACTTTGTCGTCAGAGGTATTGATTCATTTTATATGATTGAATAGTGATAGTGTCCATAATATATGCTTTATCTGATACATTACATTAGTCTTTCTGTCTCTATGAGTTCAGGTATTCCAGGCCTTTATGTTGACCAACAGGTGACTGGAATTGTAGGGCGGAGTCTCACTGTCAATTATTACTATGGTAATTCTGGAGCTATGACGTGGTGCTATGAGGTGCTATGGTTCTGTTGCAGTGTTTGGAATTTAGATGGAGAATCAGTAGAATTAAAGTGAATCATTGATGCCAATGGAAAACAAGTTGTGATAGTGACTATGAGTGGACTATAATGAAGAACACAGGCTGGTACCAGCGTGCATTGGGAGACCTACTGATAACTGTTCATATGACTGTCAGTCAACGAACTACAAAACAGAATCCCAACACCATAATTAAAAACTGAGTGACTATGTACAACAAACCACATTTTAATCCATGCTTTACTTCCCACAAAGACAAACATGTGGTGAAGAAAGACCTCAGTGCAGTACCTCTGAAAGTCAGTGAATGGCTAGCTGACAATAAGAGTCCATCTTGTTCGGGTCCAAAGTTCAACTGAGGAAATCCCCTAGCTTTAAGGTGGTAGTAGGTGACACATTCTTGAGAGAATTATTTTAACAAAGACTATGAAATAATGAAGAAAGATTTTAAACATTATTTTTGGCGTATATTTCTCATGAAAGTTGATGAATAACACCCAGGGACATAGTAGAAGCGTCTACACCCACTGAAAAAAAAGTGCTAAAATTAGTAAAACTTTCTTTCAAGATCCATATTTTTGTTTTTTTAAGGAAAAGGACACCTGACTTTCTATTTAAAGCTTTTTGGAAACCACATTTGAAACTATTTTACACTGAATAAGAAGTGAGATTTCCTAAAAACAGAAAAGCCACCGCGAAGTAGGAATGACCCAACCAGAACATGACATTTTACATGTACTTTTTCTGTACCATTGTAACTCATTCGATGACTATAGCCAGGGTGTAAAGTGGTTATGAGGTTATCAGTGTATTAATTAAGGATGGTGAATATTCCACAAATAATCATCATATAAACAAGCATATGTATTAGCATACATTTTGACACATTTTGACCATATCAGCCTTGGTCAGGTTTTCAACAGTTCAACATCATTGAACACACAAGGTCTGGCACAGGGCAATGGTTGAACTATGTTGTTAAAGCAGGAAGAGAGTTGAAGATAGTGATGTCTATGAGAATCAGGATGTAGTCAGTTGCCTGGGTGCCTTGATTGCTGACACACCAGTACTCCCACACAAACATAAATACTACCAGAGACGTTATCTCTCATCCATTCATGGCTCCACATCTCCTCCTTGTCCTGCACATCCTTTTCTTCCTCACCGGACTCTCAGGTAAGTGAGCGAAGACCTTTAGTTGTTTGATATTATTAGGCTTAGTTCCTTCAAGTCAATCAGTGAAAACATGCTTAAAGTCCTAACACTTGTAATGTTCTGTCTACTTTGCCCATGGACATTGTGGTCACATTATGGATTTCAGCATTTTGTGGTCAGGTGACAGATAAATGCTGTTTTTAATGATTTATCTTGTGAAACAGTTGTACTTTTCAACAGTTCTATATTTCTAGTTGTTGCATAACACATTTAAATAAGACTTCAAGTAAAAGAGAACTAACATATTATTAATAAATAGAAGACAAAAAGTGCCGGTGTCTATCAATATGAATTTTAACAAATGTGCAAGTAACATATACTGCTCAAAAAAATAAAGGGAACACTTAAACAACACAATGTAACTCCAAGTCAATCACAATTCTGTGAAATCAAACTGTCCACTTAGGAAGCAACACTGATTGACAATAAATTGCACATGCTGTTGTGCAAATGGAATAGACAACAGGTGGAAATTAGCAAGACACCCCCAATAAAGGAGTGGTTCTGCAGGTGGTGACCACAGACCACTTCTCAGTTCCTATGCTTCCTGGCTGATGTTTTGGTCACTTTTGATTGCTGGCGGTGCTTTCACTCTAGTGGTAGCATGAGACGGAGTCTACAACCCACACAAGTGGCTCAGGTAGTGCAGCTCATCCAGGATGGCACATCAATGCGAGCTGTGGCAAGAAGGTTTGCTGTGTCTGTCAGCGTAGTGTCCAGAGCATGGAGGCGCTACCAGGAGACAGGCCAGTACATCAGGAGACATGGAGGAGGCCGTAGGAGGGCAACAACCCAGCAGCAGGACCGCTACCTCCGCCTTTGTGCAAGGAGGAGCAGGAGGAGCACTGCCAGAGCCCTGCAAAATGACCTCAAGCAGGCCACAAATGTGCATGTGTCTGCTCAAACGGTCAGAAACAGACTCCATGAGGGTGGTATGAGGGCCCGACGTCCACAGGTGGGGGTTGTGCTTACAGCCCAACACCGTGCAGGACATTTGGCATTTGCCAGAGAGCACCAAGATTGGCAAATTCGCCACTGGCGCCCTGTGCTCTTCACAGATGAAAGCAGGTTCACACTGAGCACATGTGACAGACGTGACAGTCTGGAGACGCCGTGGAGAACGTTCTGCTGCCTGCAACATCCTCCAGCATGACCGGTTTGGCGGTGGATCAGTCATGGTGTGGGGTGGCATTTCTTTGGGGGGCCGCACAGCCCTCCATGTGCTCGCCAGAGGTAGCCTGACTGCCATTAGGTACCGAGATGAGATCCTCAGAACCCTTGTGAGACCATATGCTGGTGCGGTTGGCCCTGGTTCCTCCTAATGCAAGACAATGCTAGACCTCATGTGGCTGGAGTGTGTCAGCAGTTCCTGGAAGGCATTGATGCTATGGACTGGCCCGCCCGTTCCCCAGACCTGAATCCAATTGATCACATCTGGGACATCATGTCTCGCTCCATCCACCAACGCCACGTTGCACCACAGACTGTCCAGGAGTTGGCGGATGCTTTAGTCCAGGTCTGGGAGGATATCCCTCAGGAGGCCATCCGCCCCCTCATCAGGAGCATGCCCAGGCGTTGTAGGAAGGTCATACAGGCACGTGGAGGCCACACACACTACTGAGCCTCATTTTGACTTGTTTTAAGGACATTACATCAAAGTTGGATCAGCCTGTAGTGTGGTTTTCCACTTTAATTTTGAGTGTGACTCCAAATCCAGACCTCCATGGGTTGATAAATTGGATTTCCATTGATTATTTTTGTGTGATTTTGTTGTCAGCACATTCAATTATGTAAAGAAAAAAGTATTTAATGAGATTATTTCATTCATTCAGATCTAGGATGTGTTATTTTAGTGTTCCCTTTATTTTTTTGAGCAGTGTATTTTGCAGATTTTTTTTTGCTGGGTTCAATGTACTACAGTAGATGTCAAGAACAATCCAGTCAATTGTTTTACCACAGTTGAAGTCAGAAGTTTACATACACTTAGGTTGGAGTCATTAAAACTTGTTTTTCAACCACTCCACAAATATCTTGTTAACAAACTAAAGTTTTGGCAAGTCGGTTAGGACATCTACTTTGTGCATGACACAAGTCATTTTTCCAACAACTATTTACAGACAGATTATTTCACTTATAATCACAATTCCAGTGGGTCAAAGTTTACATACACTAAGTTAACTGTGCCTTTAACTTCACTAGGATAGGGGGCAGCATTCGGAATTTTGGATGAAAGTGTGCCCAAACTAAACTGCGTGCTACTCAGGCCCAGAAGATAGGATATGCATATAATTTATATATTTGGATAGGAAACACTCTACAGTTTCCAAAACTGTTAAAATATTGTCGGTGAGTATAACAGAACTCATATGGCAGGCAAAAACCTGAGACAAATCCAACCAGGAAGTGGGAAATCTGAGGTTTGTAGTTTTTTTAAGTGATTGCCTATCCAATATCCCATATCTGTGGGGTCAGATTGCAGTTCCTAAGGCTTCCAGTAGATGTCAACAGTCTTTAGAAGTTGTTTCAGGCTTGTATTGTGAAAGGGGATCGAATAAGAGCTGTTTCAACAAGTGGTCAAGCTGAAAGACATTAGTGTTGTCTCGCGCGTGGCCGTGAGCGCGACGCTCGTTCTCTTTCCTTTCTAATGACAACGGAATTGTCCAGTTGGAATATTATTGAAGATTTATGATAAAAACATCCTAAAGATTGATCACATACATCGTTTGACATGTTTCTGCTAACTTTAATGGAACTTTTTTGACTTTTCGTCTGGACTTTGTGCCCGCGCTTTGTGCATTCGGATTACTGGACTAAACGTGCGAAGAAAAAGGAGGTATTTGGACGAAAAGTGGAACTTTAACGAACAAAACAAACAGTGATTCATTTTAGTGATTCATTTTAATGCTATTTCTAACTTTTGTGACACCTCTCCTTCTTTGGAAAATGGCTGTATGGTTTTCTGTGGCTAGGCGCTGACCTAACATAATCGCATGGTGTGCTTTAGCCGGAAAGCCTTTTAGAAATCGGACACTGTGGCTGGAATAACAAAAAGTTTAGCTTTAAAATGATGTATAATACTTGTAGGTTTGAGGAATTTCAATTATGAGATTTCTGTTGTTTGAATTTGCGCCCTGCAATTTCACCCGGCTGTTGGTGAGGTAGGACGCTCATGTCACGAACGATCCCAGAGAGGTTTTAAACAGCTTGGAAAATTCCTGAAAATTATGTCATGGCTTTAGAAGCTTCTGATGGGCTAATTGACATCATTTGAGTCAATTGGAGGTGTACCTGTGGATGTATTTCAAGGCCTACCATCAAACTCAGTTCCTCTTTGCTTGACATCATGGGAAAATCTAAAGAAATCAGTCAAGTTCATCCTTGGGAGCAGTTTCCAAACACCTGAAGGTACTACGTTCAACTGTACAAACAATAGTACGCAAGTATAAACACCATAGGACCACGCAGCCGTCATACCGCTCAGGAGGAGACGCGTTCTGTCTACTAGAGATGAACGTACTTTGGTGCGAAAAGTGGAAATCAATCCCAGAACAACAGCAAAGGACCTTGTGAAGATGCTGGAGGAAACAGGTACAAAAGTATCTATATCCACAGTAAAACGAGTCCTATATCGACATAACCTGAAAGGACGCTCAGCAAGGAAGAAACCACTGCTCCAAAACCTCCATAAAAAAGCCAGACTACAGTTTGCAACTGCACATGGGGACAAAGATCATACTTTTTGGGGAAATGTCCTCTGGTCTGATGAAACAAAAATAGAACTGTTTGGCCATAATGACCATCATTATGTTTGGAGGAAAAAGGGGGAGGCTTGCAAGCCAAGATCACCATTCCAACCCTGAAGCTCGGGGGTGGCAGCATCATGTTGTGGGGGTGCTTTGCTGAAGGAAGGACTGGTGCACTTCACAAAATAGATGGCATCATGAGGCAGGAAAATTATGTGGATATATTTAAGCAACATCTCAAGGAAGTTAAAGCTTGGTCGCAAACGGGCCTCCAAAATGGACAATAACCCCAAGCATATTTCCAAAGTTGTGGCAAAATGGCTTAAGGACAACAAAGTCAAGGTATTGGAGTGGCCATCACAAAGCCCTGACCTCAGTCCTATACAAAATGTGTGGGCAGAACTGAGAAAGCGTGTGTGAGCAAGGAGGCCTACAAAACAGTTACACCAGCTCTGTCAGGAGGAATGGGCCAAAATTCACCCAACTTATTGTGGGAAGCTTGTGGAAGACTACCCGAAACATTTGACCCAAGTTAAACAATTTAAAGGCAATACTACCAAATACTAATTGAGTGTATGTAAACTTCTGACCCACTGGGACTGTGATGAATGAAATTAAAGCTGAAATAAATAATTCTTTCTACTATTATTCTGACATTTCACATTCTTAAAATAAAGTGGTGATCCTAACTGACCTAAGACAAGGAATCTTTACTAGGATTAAATGTCAGATATTGTGAAAAACTGGGTTTAAATGTATTTGGCTAAGGTGTATGTAAACTTCCGACTTCAACTGTATATACTAAACATTCCCAAACTTGAATCTTTATTTTTTTTATAGATATTTTAGTTGATTGTCTCCATAGTTTAGTAGTATAGTAATTTCCATGTCAAAGCTAAATATGACTTTAATTGTTCAAGTGTTGTCTCTGTTCTAATGGATGGACATGGGTGTGTCAACACCAGCAGTTACATCTAAGTTACTGTCTGGTGTTACAAACACATGGTGTGGCTGCAGTTTGCCTTTTTTTTTACAGAAGTCACAAATTCAAGCATTACAGTATGTCAAGTTGTTTGGCTGATCATATGATGTGACTTATGAGCAGCTGGGTAAAATGAAGTAATCTAAATGTGTTCTCTGTTGTTGTGTCTACAGATACACAGAGTGTGTCCACAGTGAGTCATGTGTTTGTAAAGCAAGGAGGCTCCATCACCATCCCATGTCTCTATGATCTGAGATATAGTAACAATGTGAAATACTGGTGTAGGGGATATTATTGGTTAGTTTGCTCTACTGTTGTACGCACTGATCATCCTAAAACCAGTGGAAAGACCACAATGTCTGATGACATCAACCAGCACATCTTCACTGTGACCATGACAAGTCTTAGTTCTAGTGATTCTGATTATTACTGGTGTATTTTGGAGAGGAAGAATGAGGCAGATGATGGGGTTGGACTACAGATATCTGTTACTCCAGGTAAGATCCAAACACTGCTGTGTCTATTAAAGCAGAATTAATAGTAGTGCTCAGTAATGTCTCATAAAGTAATGTCCCATAATAGTCGTGTTAATGAGTGTGTTACTTTTCCCTCTACAAAGCAGTCATACATGTTTTCACCAAATGAAATCCATAGAGGATATTATACTGGTAGATTACATCTCTGTGCACTTCCTGGGTCAGGACAGACAGTGTGTTTGATAGAATCACATGTTGCTGTATCATCATCAAACACACTGTCTGTTCTGTATGCTCTAGTCTATATCTATTGTACATACTATCAGTGACTGAACCAGTGTTTCAACATACACTTTCTCAGTGTTATATGAATATCAATGATGACTAGGTAGTCGCCAATATATATATTGGTGTATTCTTTGTCAGACTCATCCAATCACAGCCTCTATCATTGTGTTCAGGTACACCAGAACTCTATGTGGACCAACAAGAGCTGACTGGAGTTGTAGGAGGGAGTGTCACCGTGCTCTGTTACTATAGTAAACTTGGAAGCAGCGGGAGGTGGTGCAGGATGGGAGGCTCTTGTGTGGCTGTGGGACATTCTGGGGCTTTAGATAGAACATTTGTGAAGTTAGTGCAGGAGCAGAGAGAAACCACCAACGGTTATGTCTTAATGATGAATATGAGTGGATTGATGATGAAGAACACTGGCTGGTACTGGTGTGAAAAGGGAGACCTACAGATGCCTGTTCATATCACTGTCAATCAACCAACCACAATACAGAGCACCACCACCATCACAAGTAAGTACAGAGCAATCCCATATAACCAAGTATGATTCTCTTTTATTCATCCAGTGTTGTTAGAGATTAAGGAACATTGAAACGCCTTTTCTGAAACAAAGTGGAAATCTCTGGACCACACATTCCCTTGGGAGGATCCTGTCAGTCATGTTAAAAATCATTGAGAAAATGAACATTCTTTATACAACTTTTAATCATGTCTATCACCTAGATTTGAAATGAGTACTGAAAATGTTAAGAATTGGATTCAAATGCGTGTCACGTTAGCTAAGGAAGCCTGATAGTGATTAGTTTCAATCAACATCACAATTACCGATTTTATTCATTTGAATATTAATGATATACCAGTCAGTTTATTGGAGCTTCTTTATCATTTCTGCCTCTCACAGCAACACAAGCTCCAACCACTCACCAAACGTCACTAACCAGTGCTGAGTCTAACACTTCTCCCATAGTTACCCCTTCTGTTTCAAACCGCGAAAATGGCGTAACTGATGGGAACACAGGTGAGAAGAACCAGAGGTCAGTATTCATTCTTCTGTATTTCCCTCACTGTTAGTCATCCCAAAAGTTGATGATAGTGTAAGGGTGTGGGGGCCAAGGCTATTAGAGTAAATAGAAACAAATCATGAAAAAACAATTTAGTAAACTTATGACAAAAAACAATTAACACACCTGTTTAAAAAACTAAAACTATACTGAAATTATTTTTTTTGACTCCAAGCCATCTAAAATATAATAGAAATAATTACGATCATGTTCAGTTTTAGTTTTTGGGCAAAAATTACATGGGGTTTTCAATGTTGTTTTAAAGCTCCTGAATCTGACGGGTCACATTGAGACTGACTTCCCTTTAAAAGTATACTCTGCAAAATGTTGTTGCCACCAGCAGCACTGCTGATATTGGTCGCGCTCCCCTGCTCAGACATTACATGTATCAACCAATGGTAGCGTGCAATGTCATCGACTGTGCAGTCAGACACCAGATTGCTATAACATGTCAGTCATATTCCAATGCTCAGACGTTGCTGATGCCTGCCAGATCTTACAACACCTGGATAGATATTTTACGTACATGTTATCTCACCTGACCACATCGTATGGTAAAACAGTCTGGTGCCTGACTGCACAGTCGATGACGTGGCATGAAACTATTGGTTGATAGAGCCTGTAAGTAAGCATTTCACTGTAAGGTCTACTACACCTGTTGTATTCGGCGCACGTGACAAATAAACTTTGATTTGATACATGCAATGTCTGAGCAGGGGAATGCGGCCATGATGTGGTTGGCTGATATGTAAAATAACTTTCAAGGTGTTGCAAGTTCTGGCAATCACACAGAGTTTCTGCCCATGTGCACGGGTGCGCTTCACGCTACTACAACGTCGTAGCTACTAGACCAAAACTACTGAGAAGTTTAGCCTCTCGCTACAATGTTCCTGGTTGTTGCGGCTATTGACACACTACTACTGTTTACTGTGTGCATCTCTGTCATCTCGCTGAGTCTACCTTTAAACCCAACCTAACCTACGACCTGACCCATCACCTTGTGCATTACTGTCCCACAGTTGCAAGAAGTGACATCCCCAAAAACCACAACACTATACAACACATAAACAGCTCCTAACCTCCCATGCGTTGGCTACTTTCTGTCCCTAACACTACAACTGAATCTAAGTAATTTAAAAAATAAATGTTAAAGTTTGTATTAACCTTAAACTAAATAAAACTAGTAAATCAGATCTGAAAACTAACTGAAACTAAACTGAATTTCAAATAAAAATATTAAAACCAATAGAAATAAAAACTAATATCAAAACACAAAACTATAATAACCTTGGTGGTGTGACTAGCAAGGCTGATCAGACCAGAGACCAGTGTCAGGGTTAACAATATTAACTGTAGTTCTCCACATTACAAAACTATAATAACCTTGGTGGAGACACCGGTGACTAGCAAGGCTGATCAGACCAGAGACCAGTGTCAGGGTTAACAATATTAACTGTAGTTCTCCACATTACAAAACTATAATAACCTTGGTGGAGACAACTGTGACTAGCAAGGCTGATCAGACCAGAGACCAGTGTCTGGGTTAACAATAATAACTGTAGTTCCCCAAATTACAAAAATAAATCTGTCAGTTTCATTTTCAGATAAAGAAAAATGTATACAAAATGAAACATCTTCCTTAAATGTTCTTGCTTAAGCATTTACCACTATGCCTGTGGTTATCTATATTTTACATTTTATTTTATATTCCAGTTTGCTGGTAGTCCTGGTCATTCCTCTGAGCCTGTTGGTGGTGTTGATAGCTGGTACCTTGGTCACATGGAAGATGTTCAGAAAACATAGTAAGTATTTGTTAAAGAAGAATGGTAATGTTTATGACTAATGTCATTTGCAGGAATATTATAAATACAGTAGAGTTGTTGCTTCTACAAATGAAAGGTTTGACATGAAAGATCATTAGTATGGTCATCCTCTTTTCTTTATTTCAGAGGACAGGAAGGCAAAGGACCAACCTCCAAACACCCCAGTAGTAAGCTATGATCATGTTATCTTCTCACTCATCTGTTCCTTTCTCTGCTTGATATTCTAGGGCTCGCTTTGCTTAGTAGTTAGTCATAACTAACACTTTATAACCCGATCTCTTACAGTATGTGAATATTAAAATAAACAGTTTAAAGATAACTTTAAGTTTTTTATTTAGTCCT
This sequence comes from Salmo salar, assembly GCF_965601325.2. Lineage (NCBI taxonomy): Eukaryota > Metazoa > Chordata > Actinopteri > Salmoniformes > Salmonidae > Salmo > Salmo salar. The sequence continues at coordinate 19,349,108 of NC_138308.1, read as the reverse complement.
GCACTAAGTGTACATCTTTGACCAGAACAGACTTCCTCAAATCACTCACCACAACTACTGACACTTGAACAATAACACATTTTGTGTTATCACTGGAGAAAAATGAAACAGCAAAACATTTTCTAATTCATGTCAGTATGCATGAGGTACAACATCCTTCAATGGCGTATTGTAAAACTGTTAAATGTTAACAAGGTTTGTGTTTCATTCCATCAGCAGCCTGCTGACCCTGAGCAGAACATTACCTACAGCACTGTGAGTCACATCAGTGGAACAGCACAACAGGTTAAACCAAACCCCTTTGACCCAACCCCCCTTCAACCCAACCTAAACCCTCTGCAACCCAACTCAACCCCCCTCAAACCCCCCTCAAACCAACCTAACCCCCTCCAACCCAACCTAAACCATCTGCAACCAAACTTAAGCCCCCCCTTCAAACTCAACCCAAACCAACTCAAAGTGAAAGTCCACAGTGTCTGTCTCTCTCTGAGATGATGTGATCATGTTGCTCTCTGTCCTCCATCAAACAGGACCTGAACCCTGAGAGCCACATGGTGACTTGTACAGCACTGTGATTCCTAAGCAGCACAGGACAGCACAAAGGGTACATTTAAAACTAAATAAACACATAAGCACTGCTGGTCTTGTAGAGTTGTTATGTCTTGAAAGGCAGAACTTATTGACAGCTGTAATGTATTGTAGAATGTCAAATGGATGTACATTTTTTTCTGAATATCTCCTTGTGTAACAGGACTCATTTCCTGATGATGCAGTGACATACAGCACCGTGGTCACCAAGAACAAGACCCAACCAAATGTAGGCCTACATAAAAAGCTGCTCTACTGCGTTGATGACTTGACTAACTTATTCATGCCTGTATGTGTCTACTGTTACTGCATCAATACAGAAGGCACTGTATATCACCATTAAAACTGTGAGTAACTGTGTGTGACTGTGTGTGCGACTGTGTGTGCGACTGTGTGTGCTACTGCATGTGTGACTGCGTGTGTGTGTTCCTCCCCTCTTACAGGCAGCAGAACCAGATGATGTGGTCTATAGCACAGTGGCCCAACACCAGAGATAGGTCTGTGTAAAGCATTAACATAACTCTTCAGTCATGCAGCATGTTTGCCTTTTCATTTGCTGTCATGTTGCTATGATTGTGAATCCAGTAGGAAACCATACTGCACACAAATTATGGTTTTAGGTGAGTGACTGAAGGTTCACTTTCTCTCCAGCAGGGGGTAGCAGCACAGCAGTGACTGAATTAAATCCTTGGTCCCAAAGACCCAGACAAGCTTTATGGGAATAATACTGGAGGATCTCAGTGTACTAAGGGATCAGAACAAAAGTGTCCAGATTGACAGTAAAACAGATACTTTTATTTGTCACCCCCTGCCCCAACCATTTGTCCTAATTATTTTTATTGGTCTCTTTTTCAAGGATGAATCGAAATGTACAGAATGGTTATGTGGAGGGAAATGGGGGACAGTAATGCTTTTTCAATTTCAGTCAAGGGGAGGGTTCAGTATTTTTAATTCTAGTCCAGGGGAGGGTCATGTAATTTGTAATTCATCAAATTTCAATATTTCACAGTATTTTAGAATTAGTTGCTTATTAGGCTATGTGTGCCGTATGCCGCCCCTCATCTCTGATTTTCCACTGGCGCGCAATATCAAGTTCCCTTATAGGCTATTTAATGTGTGCATGCTCGGAGAAGCACAGAGCAACGTTATATTTCTAAGATACCGTAGCAGCTGGGATGGTGTAAATAAAACACACTGCAATGGATATTCTAACCCTGAGCCCCAGGATGCTCTGCTCTTGCTAAACAAATACTTTTTTTGTGGGCTGCCTTACCAATGGCTGTGTTGTGTTGGCCTTCAGCGGCAGTTCATGAGGAGAGTCAAAGGAGTTTTTGCTTTGATTATGCCTTTCTTTTTGAGAAGGAGAGCACTAAGAGGAGGAGGACTGGAGATGACTTGATACTACTATAAATTATTTGACTAAAAACAAAATGTTCCTGGCCAATGATGTATTTATCAGAGTTATTGACCTCACAATAAACCAGATTGGAGTCATTTACATTTGGCTGCTGACACTTGAAGCAGCAGCTGCGGCACAAACATTCGGAAATGCACAGCTCATGGTGCCGGAAGTAGGCAAATTCGAGAAGACATAATTCAATTCAACAGTCTTCGTTTAAATTAGACTTTACTAACAACAAGAGGGCTTTGTGTTGGAGCCTATTTCTTCCTAGTTTAGAAATAAGAGTTAGGCCTAACTGTTTGACAGATGGAATTAGGCTATATGCTGTTATATCCAAAGATTTGTCAGTCAATTCCTCCACCCACCATACACTCTTTAAATAGCCTACCTCTATGTCAGTGATGAACTGTTATGTTAAAACCAAGACTCAAATTGCAGGGTATGAGAGGGATTGCCATAATCCTACCTTTTATTAAAGAAAATGGCAAAAAGCACAGGCCTAGCCCTTGTTAGCTTAAGATTTTGAATAAAATAAAACAGATCTGATTATATAAAGTGATCCACAAAAGCGCTTTGGTCAGCAATGCTTTATCCTAGAAACAAGCTGTAAAATACGCGGGAAAGACGTGATACTGATGCATATGGGGATACTGTATCATTGTTTAATTTCTTTGACATTCAGAGGCTAAGCTACAACCTATACTCGAGGAGACAAAAAATAGACTTTGATTGGTAATTTAATTTTGTCACTATCAATTGATTTAGCTATTCACTTTTTGTACAGTAGAAGATGTTTAAACCCAGTCAGCTTTTAGGGAAAGACTTGTAACCTTCAGTTAAAATGTACATTTGTCTGCGTTGGTACAGTTCCATGTCGAACTGAGGATCTGAGGACCCATGCCAAATATTTTCAGTCTCCTGAGGGGGAATAGGTTTTGTCGTGCCCTCATCATGACTGTTTTGGTGTGCTTGGACCACGTTAGTTTGTTGGTGATGTGGACGCCAAGGAACTTGAAGCGCTCAACCTGCTACACTACAGCCCCATTGATGAGAATGGGGGCGTGCCCGGTCCTCCTTTTCCTGTAGTCCACAATCATCTCCTTTGTCTTGATCATGTTGCGGGAGAGGTTGTTGTCCTTGCACCACACGGTCAGGCCTCTGACCTCCTCCCTATATGCGGTCTCATTGCTATTGGTGATCAGGCATACCACTGTTGTGTCATCAGCAAACTTAATGATGGTGTTGGAGTCGACCCTGGCCGTGCAGTCATGAGTGAACATGGAGTACAGGAGGGGACAGAGCACACACCTTGAGGGGCCCCTGTGTTGAGGATTAGCGTGGTGGATGTGTTGTCTAGGATCCAATTGCAGAGGGAGGTGTTTAGTCCCAGGGTCCTTAGCTTAGTGATGCGCTTTGAGGGCACTATGGTGTTGAACGCTGAGCTGTCATCAATGAATAGCATTCTCCCATAGGTGTTCCTTTTGTCCAGGTGTGAAAGGGCAGTGTGGAGTGCAATAGAGATTGCATCATCTGTGGATCTGTTAGTGCAGTATGCAAATTGGAGTGGGTCTAGATTTTCTGGGATAATGGTGTTGATGTGAGCCTTGACCAGCCTTTCAAAGCATTTCATGGCTACACACGTGAGTGCTACGGGTCGGTAGTCATTTAGGCAGGTTACCTTAGTGTTCTTGGGCATAGGGACTATGGTGGTCTGCTTGAAACATGTTGGTATTACAGACTCAGACAGCGAGAGGTTGACAATGTCAGTGAAGACGCTTGCCAGTTGGTCAGCGCATGCTCGGAGTACACGTCCTGGCAATCTGTCTGGCGGTTTTAGTGCCAGCATCGGTCAGCGGTGGTATGAAGACTGCTACGAAAAATACAGCTGAAAACTCTCTAAGTAGATAGTGTGGTCTATAGCTTATCATGAGATACTCAACCTAAGGCGAGCAAAACCTTGAGACTTCCTTAGATATTGTGCACCAGCTGTTGTTTACATAAATGCATTGGCCTCCGCCCCGTGTCTTACCAGAGGCTGCTGTTCTGTCCTGCCGATAGAGAGTATAACCCGCCAGCTGTATGTTCTTAATGTCGTCGTTCAGCCACAACTCGGTGAAACATAAGATAATACAGTTTTTAATGTCCCGTTGGTAGGATAAACGTGCTTTCAGTTCGTCCCATTTATTCTCCAGCGTTTGAACGTTAGCTAGCAGGACGGAAGGCAAGGGCAGATTAGCCACTCGTCGCCTGATCCTCACAAGGCACCCTGATCTCTTTCCGCGAAATATCAGTTTCCTTCTCCAGCGAATAACGGGATCTGGGCCTGGTCGGGTGTCTGTATTATATCCCTCCAGTCCGTCTCATTGAAGAAGAACTCTTTGTCCAGTTTGAGGTGAGCAATCGCAGTTGTGATGTCCAGAAGCTCTTTTCGGTCATAAGAGACGGTAGCAGCAACATTATGTACAAAACAAATTACGAACAACACGAAAAAACAAACAAATTGGCATGGTTGGTTAAGAACCGATAAGACGGCAGCCTTCCCCTCTAGCACCATCATAAGGGGGTTTGTTGGCTGTTCCAATAGGATAACCCTTCCTGGTTCAAGGTAGAACCCTTTTTGGTTCCAGATAGAACTTTTTGGGGTTCAATGTAGAACCATTTACACAGAGGGTTTTACATGAAACTCAAAAGGGTTCCACCTGAAACCTTAAAGGTTTTTCAAAGGGTTCTCCTATGGGGACAGCCGAATAACCGTTTTATGTTCGTGATGGCACACCTTTTTCTAAGAGTGTAGGCTGACTGTCTTAAGTGGGAATGCAGGCCAAACTTTTTAAAGTACAATGCTCAGATTCCTGATTTAATTACTTGCAAACAGGGACAGTTTCGTTGCAAACAAGACACACTGATTTGGCATTGGAGAATGATAGGCCTATGTGTTCATCTTATCTGTCCATTCTTAGCCTGTAATTTAGATAATTTGTGTGGTATTAAAAATTATTCTGCAAATATGTAAAATGAAATCAAATTGCATGAAATGTATATAAAGGGCTATTTTTTTCCATGGACCTGAAAATACCATGATAAATTCATGCAATAATTCTACTATAAAGGAGATCTTTCCACCCCTATACATGTCCAAAGTTGCCTGCGAACTCACAACCTTCTGGCCCACAGCCATGTACTCTGTCAAAACTCCTGCATTGCCATGTAATGCTTACAATACAAAGAACAGTTTCTAAAACTGGATATCTAAGGCTCTGGTCTGTCCAAGAAGTGAGGGTAAATGGTAGACATTTTCTCTGCATCCACTTGGTTTAAATTATTATTTTGGGTATATGGGAGGGTAACTTGTTTTCTTTCTAGGGTTTAGGTCAAATATATTTAGCTGAAGGGAGGGCCATCCAATTTCATTTCAGAGAGGTCTGCTTTTCTCCATGTAACCCTTATTATAATTAACGTTCACTCCCTAATCTGTATATTTTTTGGACTGAACGTCTTGTATTAAACTGTCACAATTATGCCCATGTGGATACTTAACTGTACATGTGTGTTTCTTCAATAAAAAGTAAATAAACAGAATAAACCTGAATGTTTTATTTTTATTAAAGAATATTGAGTAAGTGCCTTATGTCAAAACTAGTCTATTGAATGCAATTGTTGCTATCTGCCACTGAGGGGGGCATTGGGACCCAAACAAAAGCAGGAAGAGAATAACAGATAATCAGCGATGTCTATAAAGATTACGAAATAGAGTCATTTTACTCAGTGCCTCAGATCTGTGGGTTTTGGATTTGTATGTCTTGTGTTATTTATGCACACTTGTGTGTGAACAAGTGTGCATAAATAACACAAGACATACAAACCCAAAACCCACAAATGTTTCTTATACATCCCTCTCCCTCCTACTTATTATCTTCTCCAGACTGTCAGGTTAAACTGTTTATATCATTAAGAAGCAGTAGTGTTTTGATTATCTCTTCTCTAATCAATGCATTTACTGTATATGTATACATTCCCCTACATACTGTAAGTATTTAGACAGTGAAGCTAAAACTTTTATTTTGGAGCTATACACCAGAATCTTGGGTTTGAGACAGTACAGCAGTGGTGGAAAAAGTACCCAATTGTCATAACTGAGAAAAAGTAAAGATACCTTAATAGAAAATGACTCAAGCAAAAGTCACCCAGAAAATACTACTTGAGTAAAAGTCTGAAAGTATTCGGTTTTAAATACACTTAAGTATCAAAAGTAAATGTAATTGCTAAAATATACTTAAAGTATCAAAAGTAAAAGTATAAATCATTTCAAATTCCTTATATTAAGCAAAGCAGATGGCCACGTTTTCAAGATGTTATTTCATTTACAGATAGCCAGGGGCTCCAACACCCAGACACCATTTACTGTACAAACAATGCATGTGTTTAGTGAGACTGCCAGATCAGAGGCAGTTGGGATGACCAGGGATGTCCTGTTGCTAAATGTGTGAATTAGACCATTTTCCTGTCCTGCTAAGCATTTAAAATGTAACAAGTCCTCTTGGGTGTCAGGAGTAAAAAGTTAAAAGTATATCATTTTCTTTAGGAATGTAGTGAAGTTAAAATAAAAGTTGTCAAAAATATAAATAGTAAAATAAACTACAGATACCCCCCAAAAACTACTTTCAAGTATTTTTACTTAAGTACTTTATATCACTGCAGTACAGCATGTCACCTTTTATTTGAGGTTATTTTCAGACATATTTGTTTTACTGTTTAGAAATGAAAGGACTTTAGATATCTAGTCCCCCCATTTGAAGGTGTCATAAGTATTTGGACAAATTCATTTATATGTGTATTAAAGTAGTCAAACGTTCAGTATTTGGTCCCAAATGCATAGCATGCAATGATTAAATCAAACTTGTGGCTCTACAAACTTGTTGGATGCATTTGCAGTTTATTTTGGTTGTGTTTTAGATTCTTGTGTGCCAAGTATATATTAATGGTAAATGTGTCATTTTGGGGTCACTTTTAACGTAAATAAGAATAGAATAATATGTTTCTGATCACAAAATATATACATTGTTTTTGTCAAAATTGCTATAACTTAGTAAAAATGGTTGGGAATCATTGATGGACAGCAATATTCAAACATTTAAGTAAGAACTGAGACTGGACCACTCATGTTATGGGTATGCTTGTCATCGGCAGTGATGAGGGTCACCTTGGGGTCATGATAGGGGCTGCACCAAATGATTGATGTATTATAATAATTGATTATGCTTATGTTGTATTAATAGAAGGGGAAGGTCTATAAGACCCTCCCCCACTACATTTATAGGGTCCTGGACCACAGATTAGCAATATATGCATTATAAGGTTTAATATTGTTCCACAGTTATTTTCTAGTCTCTGCCTCTGATAAGAAACGGTCTGAGCAGATGTGTGAGCCATTGCAGTTAAAACTGGGTGTCTGTGAGAAATCGCCTCAAGGCTAAAAGATACATAGACACTGACCCCTGCAGGGGAGTAAATAGATAAGAGACAAGTCAGACACACCACTGTAAGCCACACGGGAATAGAAAACTACTGTTGAGCCCTTAGAAAACACTGGAATATTGTTTTCTCCTGCAAGTTTGTATAATTGTATATGCATGGGCTTGGTCTCATGAGTAGAAGGTGTTGACGTAGGCATTTACATCACTAGGGATTGACTGCAAGTATATTAAAGCAACTTTGACCTTTTTTATTTTGCAGAATTTACTCTGAAACATACACGCTATGTTTCCATTGTCAACTTCTGTCTGCAATTGCATTAATAAAGGTTTAATTGATTTACTTAAAGAAGATATTGTCGGATTGCTGATTTCACCAATAAGCCAATGATTGACAAGGAATCTACCTCAACAGCAGGGACTTGGGAGTTTGTCAGGATCAAAAGAAATAAGAAAGGATCAAAGCCCAGTAATGAACTGACACCCCTATGAGCAGTGATCAGACACTTAATCACTGATGATGTCAACAAGCAAATCTTGACAGTGATCTAGACCTGGATCGAGGGGACACTGGGTATTACTGGTGTGACCTTGGTATCAAAGGAGTAGTGGATGACGACGTAAGAGTGTATACGATCTATATATTGCTAGCATCTCTGTTCAGTGAAGCAGAATGAATAGGATGAAGTAATGTTACATAAACAGTCCTATGTAATGTGATGCTACTTTTCCCACTACCCCATACTGTCAACACTTCACAGAAACGATTACTCAACTTGAGTGGGTTGAGTAAACGACGTGATCTTCCTGTCCGGTTTTGCGCCCCCCTCGGGCTAGTGTGGTGGAGGAGATCTTTGTGGGCTATACTCAGCCTTGTCTCAGGGTAGTACGTTTGTGGTCTGTTGATACCCCTCTAGTGGTGTGGGGGCTGTGCTTTGGCAAAGTGGGTGGGGTTATATCCTGCCCGGTTGGCCCTGTCTGGGTGTATTGTGGGACAGTGCAACTGTGTCCCCCGACCCACCCTGTCTCAACCTCCAGTATCTATGCTGCAATAGTCTATGTGCCCGGGGGGCTAGGGTCAGTCTGTCCTATCTGGTAAAATTTTCCTATTGTATCTGGTGTCCTGTGTGAACTTAAATATGCTCTCTCTAATTCTTCCATCTATCTCTTTCTCTCTCCCATCCCGGAGGACCTGAGACATAGGACCATGTCTCAGGTCTACCTTATCTGATGACTCCTGGCTGTCCTCGTCCCCAGTCCACCTGATCGTGCTGCTGATCTAGTTTCTGCTGTTTTACCTGTGGCTATGGAAACCTGACCTGTTCACTGGATGTACTACCTTGTGCCGGACCTTCTGTTTTCAACCCTCTCTATCCATCTCCCTCTCTCTCTCCTTCTCTAATGCTGTCTCGACCTATGAATGCTCGTCTAAGAAAAGCCAACTGACATTTACTCCTGAGGTCCTGACTGTTGCACCCTCTACAACCACTGTGATTATTATTTGACCCTGCTGGTCATATATGAATGTTTGAACATCTTGAAGAACGATCTGGGCTTAATGGCCATAATCTCCACCCGGCACAGCCAGAAGAGGACTGGCCACCCCTCAGAACCTGATTCCTCTCTAGGTTTCATCCTAGGTTCCTGCCTTTCTAGGGAGTTTTCCTAGCCAGCGTGCTTCTACATCTGTAGTGATTGCGGTTTAGGGTTTTAGGCTGGGTTCTGGATAAGCACTTCGTGACATCTGCTGATGTAAAAAGGACTTTATGAATAAATGTAATTTAAATTTGAAGAAATTCTTATATGATTGAATAGTTATGGTCTCCATATTATATAGTTTAGCACACATAACCTGTCTTTTTGTCTCTCAGAGAGTTCAGGTATTCCAGGCCTCTATGTTGACCAACAACAGGTGACTGGAATTGTAGGAGGGAGTGTCACTGTCAATTGTTATGGTAATTCTGGAACTATAAGGTTGTGCATGCTGGGTGGCTCGTGTGGAGAGTAGTAATTGGGAATTTAGATGAAGCATCAGCAGAACTAAAGCGGATCATTGATGGTAAAATAGTCGTAACAGTGACTATGAGTGGAATAAAAATGAAGAACACATGCTGGTACCAGTGTGCATTGGGAGACCTACTGATAACTGTTCGTATGACTGTCAGTCAACGAACCACAAAACAGAATCCCAACAACAGTAAGAACTGAATGACTATTTACAACAAACCACACTTTAATCCATGATTTATTTACTATTTTAGAAGCTAGTCACAGAAATGCTGAAAGTAGTGTTCTTTTCTTAAAACCTTCCCAGCAATGCAAATTCCAGCAACCCAAGACGTCTCTGCAGTTATGACTGGAGATTCTGCAGTCACTTTTACCTGTCAGGCTTCAGTCAACAACATCTGGAGACCAGATGTAAGTATCAGTTATCAAGGTAAGACCCAATTGCAGACTGTGTGAAGTAACAATGTTTATTGTAACAGGGGCAGGCAAATGACAGGTCAAGGCAGGCAGGGGTCGATAATCCAGAGTAGGAGCAAAGGTACAGGACGGCAGGCAGGCTCAGGCAGAGTTCAGTTATCCAGAGGTGGAGCAAAGGTACAGTACTGCAGGCAGGCTCAGGGACAGTCGGAGTGGTCAGGCGGGCGGGTACAGGGTCAGGACAGGCAAGGGTCAAAAACCAGGAGGACGATAAAAAGAGCGGCTGGACAAAGACAGGCGCTGACAGGACAAACGCTGGTAAGCTTGACAAACAAGACGAACTGGCACAGACAGACAGAAAACACAGGTATAAATACCCAGAGGATAAGTAGGGAAGATGGGCGACACCTGGAGGGGGTGGAGACAAGCACAAGGACAGGTGAAACAGATCAGGGCGTGACAGTAAGTGTACAAAAACACCCCTAAAAGATCGCCACTAATGTTAAACTCAATGTAAACAATATAGAGGCCTGAAAATTGAATTGGTAAAAGTCATGTTTTCTATAGATAAATTAAGTAGTTCTTGCCAGTGCAAGGTCTGTGGATAAAGTAATCCTTCTAACCCCCCCCCCCCTTAAAAGATTTAGATGCACTATTGTAAAGTGGTTGTTCCACTGGATATCATAAGGTGAATGCACCAATTTGTAAGTCGCTCTGGATAAGAGCGTCTGCTAAATGACTTAAATGTAAATGTAAGTAAATACACTTCTGCAATGAAATTATGAAAACTAAGATGTTAGTGGTTCAAAAATAAATAACCAGATATGCAAATATATTCTGAAGAAGGAAGGTATAGTACAGGTAAGTATGAAAGTCTTTAAAAAAAGGAAGTGTCCCCTGTACTGACTTTGTCCCCTGTCTGACTAAATGTCAAAACAATGTTCTTTATAGAGATTGGAACAAACACGTTTTTACCTGCTGAAAGCTGGCAATACACTGCTCTTCCTCCTGTGCACCATCATTGCTGTAGTGAAGTTAATTGAAAACCAACGATGATGATGATGATGCAGAGAGTGTGTGGAAACCAGAGAAGTCTGTCTGGAGCAACCAAGGGACACATTTACCAGCAGTTTGCACCAGGTGCAAAGCTTGCAAATTTTTTCTCACCAGGAGAACACACACAAAAAAGCTAAAAACTGTCATTATTTATTTTATTAAAACCTTTATATTTCAATATTTATTTCCTGCTGGGAGTAAAAGCTATAAATCTTCAATCTGGTCCTTTATGTTGTATGGTCATACTGTACATGTGTCAGATTGTATCACATTGTATAATTCTATATACAAAATCTGTCTAAACATCACACATTAACAATAAAAAATACTTGATGTGTGTACTTTAACTATTTTATCTGTACATGTTTATTCATGGTTTTATGTGAATTATACTTTCAGGTGGTGTGAAGTGAAACTCTTGACCAATGTCTTGTTGCCTGCAGTGCCTCTAACCCTTTCCTGTTGGTTGATTCTAACTGTAATGCAACAAGTCACAGCCTAGGTATACTGTTCCATTTATAATTACCAGCATTATAGTTGAATTGTTGGGTGGTCCTTTGCATGGGGTGATGTAAGTTTCCTTCAACAATCAGTCTTCCAGATAGAGACACAGACACAGGAACCTTGGTATAAAACTCTTGAGTAATAAAATTGAATTGCAGACAGAGATTCACATACAGAATACCTCAGTAGTCTATAGTAAAGATCTGTGTGGCGAAACAGGAGACAACGCTCCTTATACTAGTTGGTGTGGACAACCTACCGTCAATCATACCTTAACATTGTCGCATTGGATTAGATACAAAGTATCTAAGATGAGAAAAACATATCTAGACTGTGGTTTCTCACTCTACTATCTCGGCCTTGAGCCTGCGTGACTATCAGCTGGTGCAGACAATTCTCAGCCTGAGAACTAAAGCAGTACATCTCCATTTATCCAGTACTTTTCCATCATTGTGCATCGCAAGCATATAAAGGTAATCACATATATACAGAAATCATGGCACTGGTCTCATATAACCATGTACAGAAATCGACGTTAGACATTTGGAACTTTTAACCATTCACTTATAGGTAGTATAGTAATCATCTTCTGGGTCAGTTGGGCAAGCAGGGGGTCATAGTTGGGGTCAACATGAGTGGCATCATAGTATTCATCATAGGAGGCAGGTAAAGCCAATACCATTAAACCAGGCATGGTCTTCTTCACTCCCCATTTACCAAGACAACAAAAAATCTAAAAACAGCAAAAGCCTATCAACATAGGAACTACAAATGACAAGATACCCATTAAAATCTGGCCCATAACATTTCCAAATTTCCCAGTGAACCATTTACCCTTTCTGGTCAGAACATCATCGTTACTAGGGCTGAGAGTATTAGAGAGCTTAGACATATCAAGCAAGATTTTGGTAATGTTATCGGAGGAATCAGGAAGTAACATTACGCATTCGTCATCGAGGTCCAGTCCCAGGGCCTTACACTCGCCTCCCTGTGCTGCCAGCAGGTAATCCAAAGCCATACGGTGCCTAGCCATAACTGCCTTAAGATTCTAGACATCCAGGGAGAGCAGGCTAAAACCCTTGTAGATCAAATTAATATGAGCTTGTAGAGAGTAAGTCAAATTATTACTCCATATATCTAATATGGATACACCAATGCTAGTAATAATGGAGATACCAAATATCTCAGCTGGTTTAACTTCTTTGGGCTAGGGGGCAGTATTTTCACGTCCGGATGAAAAGCGTGCCAAGAGTAAACTGCCTGCTACTCTGGCCCAGAAGCTAGGATATGCATATTATTAGTAGATTTGGATAGAAACACTCTGAAGTTTCTAAAACTGTTTGAATGATGTCTGTGAGTATAACAGAACTCATATGGCAGGCAAAAACCTGAGAAAAATCCAACCAGGATTGCCTATCGAATATACAGTGTAAATGGGGTCATATTGCACTTCCTAATGCTTCCACTAGATGTCAACAGTCTTTAGAACGTTGTTTCAGGCTTCTACTGTGAATGGGGAGAGAATAAGAGCTGTTGGAATCAGGTGTCTGGAAGAAAGGCATGAGCTCAGTCACGCGCGCAGCCTTGGGAGCGAGCTGAGTTCCTCTTCATTCCTAAAGACAAAGGAATTGTCCGGTTGGAATTTTATTGAAGATTTATGATAAAAAACATCCTAAAGATTGATTTTATACATCGTTTGACATGTTTCTACAAACTGTAGTATAACTTTTTAGACTTTTCGTCTGGACTTAGTAAGTGCGCGCCTTGTGCATTTGAAATAGTAAACCAAACATGCAAACAAAATGGAGGTATTTGGACATAAAGATGAACTTTATCGAACAAAACAAACATTTATTGTGGAACTGGGATTCCTGGGAGTGCATTTCGATGAAGATCATCAAAGGTAAGTGAATATTTATAATGCTATTTCTGACTTCTGTTGACTCCACAACATGGCGTGTATCTGTATGGCTTGTTTTGGTGTCTGAGCACTGTACTTAGATTATTGCAAGGTGTGCTTACTCCGTGAAGCTTTTTTGAAATCTGACACAGCGGTTGCAAACCTTTTACATCTAGACGTTCCGCTAGCGGAACACCACTCCAATATCCAATGATTGGGCGTGGCGCGAAATACAAACTCCTCGAAAATCCGAAAACTTCAATTTTTCAAACATATGACTATTTTACACCATTTTAAAGACAAGACTCTCCTTTATCTAACCACACTGTACGATTTCAAAAAGGCTTTACAACGAAAGCAAAACATTAGATTATGTCAGCAGAGTACCCAGCCAGAAATAATCAGACACCCATTTTTCAAGCTCACAAAAAACATAACAATTATTTTAAGAATTATAGATACAGAACTCCTTTATGCAATCGCGGTGTCCGATTTTAAAATAGCCTTTCGGTGAAAGCACATTTTGCAATATTCTGAGTAGATAGCTCGCCATCATGGGCTGGCTAATTTGTTTTCATTCAAAGACTCAAAGTTGAAAATGGAGTCGTCTCGTGCACGCGTGCGCCCGTCTCATTGTTCTCAGATCGACCACTTACCAAATGCGCTACTGTTTTTCAGCCAGAGACTGCAAAGTCATCATTCAACGTTCTGGCGCCTTTTGAGAGCCTATGGGAGCCTTAGAAAATGTCACGTTACAGCAGAGATCCTTTGTTTTGGATAGAGATGACAAAGAAGGCCAAGAAATGGTCAGACAGGGTACTTCCTGTACAGAATCTTCTCAGGTTTTGGCCTGCCATTTGAGTTCTGTTATCCTCTATGGGCTAGGTGGGACGCTTGCGTCCCACCAACTCAACAGCCAGTGTAATCCCGTGGCGCGATATTCAAATACCTTAGAAATGCTATTACTTCAATTTCTCAAACATATGACTATTTTACACCATTTTAAAGACAAGACTCTCGTTAATCTAACCACACTGTCCGATTTCAAAAAGGCTTTACAACGAAAGCAAAAGATTAGATTATGTCAGCAGAGTACCCAGCCAGAAATAATCAGACACCCATTTTTCAAGCTAGCATATAATGTCACATAAACCCAAACCACAGCTAAATGCAGCGCTAACCTTTGATGATCTTCATCAGATGACACCCCTAGGACATTATGTTATACAATACATGCATGTTTTGTTCAATCAAGTTCATATTTATATCAAAAACCAGCTTTTTACATTAGCATGTGACTAGCATGTGACTAGCATTCCCACCGAACACTTCCGGTGAATTTACTAAATTACTCACGATAAACGTTCACAAAAAACATAACAATTATTTTAAGAATTATAGATACAGAACTCCTCTATGCACTCGCTATGTCCGATTTTAAAATAGCTTTTCGGTGAAAGCACATTTTGCAATATTCTCAGTAGATAGCCCGGCATCACAGGGCTAGCTATTTAGACACCCAGCAAGTTTAGCACTCACCAAAGTCAGATTTACTATAAGAAAAATGTTATTACCTTTGCTGTTCTTCGTCAGAATGCACTCCCAGGACTTCTACTTCAATAACAAATGTTGGTTTGGTCCCAAATAATCCATAGTTATATCCAAATAGCGGCATTTTGTTTGTGCGTTCAAGACACTATCCGAATGGTAAAGGGTGACGAGCACGACGCATTTCGTGACAAAACATTTCTAAATATACCATTACCATACTTCGAAGCATGTCAACCGCTGTTTAAAATCAATTTTTATGCCATTTTTCTCGTAAAAAAGCGATAATATTCCGACCGGGAGTGGTGGTTTTCGTTCATCGTGCACGAGCCCCAGTCTGACGGTCCTCTGACAGGCCACTATCCAAACGCGCTAATGTGTTTCAGCCAGAGGCTGCCTCGATATCATTCAGCTTTTTCCCGGGTTCTGAGAGCCTATGGGAGCCGTAGGAAGTGTCACGTAACAGCAAAGATCCTCAGTCTTCAATAAAAAGAGCCAAGATGAACAAGAACTTGTCAGACAGGCCACTTCCTGTAAGGAATCTTCTCAGGTTTTGGCCTGCCATATGAGTTCTGTTATACTCACAGACACCATTCAAACAGTTTTAGAAATTTTAGGGTGTTTTCTATCCAAAGCCAATAATTATATGCATATTCTAGTTACTGGGCAGGAGTAGTAACCAGATTAAATCGGGTACATTTTTTATCCGGCCGTGTAAATACTGCCCCCTATCCCCAACAGGTTATACTCACAGACACCAGTAAATCTGAGTTTGGTGAGTACCAAACTTGGTGGGTGTCAAATTAGCTAGCCTGTGATGGCCGGGCTATCTACTCAGAATATTCGCAAAATGTGCTTTCACCAAAAAGCTATTTTAAAATCGGACACCGCGATTGCATAAAGGAGTTCTGTATCTATAATTCTTAAAATAATTGTTATGTTTTTTGTGAACGTTTATCGTGAGTAATTTAGTAAATTCACCGGAAGTGTTCGGTGAGAATGCTAGTTCTGAACGTGACATGCTAATGTAAAATCTGTTTTTTGATATAAATATGAACTTGATTGAACAAAACATGCATGTATTGTATAACATAATGTCCTAGGAGTGTCATCTGATGAAGAACATCAAAGGTTAGTGCTGCATTTAGCTGTGGTTTTGGTTTTTGTGACATTATATGCTAGCTTGAAAAATGGGTGTCTGATTATTTCTGGCTTGGTACTCTCCTGACATAATCTAATGTTTTGCTTTCGTTGTAAAGCCTTTTTGAAATCGGACAATGTGGTTAGATAAAGGAGAGTCTTGTCTTTAAAATGGTGTAAAATAGTCATATGTTTGAAAAATGGAAGTTTTCGGATTTTCGAGGAGTTTGTATTTCGCGCCACGCCCTATCATTGGATATTGGAGCGGTGTTCTGCTAGCGGAACATCTAGATGTAAAATTAAGGACATGGCCATACGCCTCATTGTTAATTGGAATCAACCTTTTCATACGTGTGGAAATGGGATCAGTGGAACGGTTAGTTAGTATAGCAGAGGCGGGGACTGAGAGCATTGGTAAGATAGTTTCACAGAGGAAACAACACCCACGCCAGTTATTTGGAATTACCAGATCACCTCTAATTACACTTGCTCTGCTTGTCTTTTCCCTCCTCATAAAATACAACATTCCACAGGCCTGATCTGTCTCTGTCATTGGTCTACCCATGGAACCAAACAACTCTCTCATGGATTTGGGTTTAGACAAAATGAACACCGCAGTCCTGTTCGGGGACACTTTTCTACCTAAATCTCGAACAAACTTTACCCACGTGTTGACAGGGCCGGCTTCACCCACACAAACAAGTAGTGTGGATAGAACCAACACAGTCAACCACCAACGACCACATGCTGTCGTCTTCCCTGTCTTATACCCCCTAAGTGTTTGTTTATTTACAACATAACCTTGCTGATCATGCAAAACAGTTGGTTCTTCAGGGCTTTGGTCTTGCCCTTAATTTTTTTCAAGTCTTTGGTCTCCTTCAAAACTGTTGGAAAAGCATTCCAGGTGAAGCTGGTTGAGAGAATGCCAAGAGTTTGCAAAGTTGTCATCAAGGCAAAGGGTGTCTACTTTGAAGAATCTAAAATCAAAAATATATTTTGATTTGTTTAACCTCCATGGGCTAGGTGGGACGCTAGCGTCCCCCCCGTGGTGCACTCCATCAACAGCAGGTGCATTTCAAGAGCGGCAAATTTGAAACCAAATAAATGTCAAAATTCAAATTTTTCAAACATACAACTATCTTACACCCTTTGAAAGATAAACCTCTCCTTAATCTAACCACGTTGTCCGATTTCAAAAAGGTTTTACGGCGAAAGCATAAAGTTAGATTATGTTAGGAGAGTACATTGACAATAGCTGTGTGTAATGTTTTGTCAATTCAAAGACAGGGTCACCAAAACCATAAAACCAGCTAAAATGATGCACTAACCTTTTACAATCTCCATCAGATGACACTCCTAGGACATTATGTTAGACAATGCATGCATTTTTAGTTCTATCAAGTTCATATTTATATCCAAAAACAGCGTTTTACTATGGCATTGATGTTGAGGAAATCGTTTCCCTCCAATAACCGGCAGTCAAGTCAGCACCACAAATTAAATAATTAAAATTAGAAAACATTGGTAAAATATTATATTGTCATTTAAAGAATTATAGATTTACATCTCTTGAACGCAATCAACTTGCCAGATTTAAAAATAACCTTACTGGGAAATCACACTTTGCAATAATCTGAGCACTGCGCCCAGAAAAATACGCGTTGCGATACAGACTAGCCGCCATGTTGGGGAGATCTAAAATCGAAAATACTATGTAAATAATCCATTACCTTTGATTCTCTTCATCAGATGTCACTTCCAGGTATCACAGGTCCATAACGAATGTAGTTTTGTTCAAAAAAGCTCATCATTTATGTCCAAAAATCTCCGTCTTGTTAGCACATGATCTAAGCCCGCCGGACTTCACTTCATGAACGAGGGGAAAAAATATATTTACGTTCGTTCAAACATGTCAAACGTTGTATAGCATAAATCATTAGGGCCTTTTTTAACCAGAACATGAATAATATTCAAGGTGGACGAATGCATTCTCTTTTATAACGTATTGGAACGAGGGTACCCAACATGAACTCGCACGCCAGAGTCTAATCGGCCATCACCGTTCCATGGCTCTTGTTCGGTCAGATCTCACAGTAAAAGACTCAAAACACTTTGTAAAGGCTGGTGACATCTAGTGGAAGCAATAGGAAGTGCCAAAACATTAATCAACCCCTGTGTGTTTCAATGGCATAGGCTTAAAGGTAATTCAACACATCAGGTATCCACTTCCTGTCAGAAAATGTCTCAGGGTTTTGCCTGCCAAATGAGTTCTGTTATACTCACAGACACCATTCAAACAGTTTTAGAAACTTTAGGGTGTTGTCTATCCATATATAATAAGTATATGCATATTCTAGTTACTGGGTAGGATTAGTAACCAGATTAAATCGGGTACGTTTTTTTATCCAGCCGTGAAAATACTGCCCCCTAGCCCCAACAGGTTAACACTTTTTTGGTTACTACATGATTCCATATGTGTTATTTCATAGTTTTGATGTCTTCACTATTCTACAATGTAGAAAATATGGCAAATAAAAAAAACACTTGAATGAGTAGGTGTGTCCAAACTTTTGACTGGTACTGTATATGTTTAATGACAAACGGTTTATGCAGGATTAATTTTACACAAACATTTTATGCAGGATACATTTTTTGACATTTTCAAGGTTGTACTACAGTAGCACAGTATCAGAACAACCATTCAGAGTATGTTTCAATAAAAAATATTCCAATAACTTCAACTCAGTTATTTTCAAACAGCACTATTAATTAATTGTAACTAGAGATTATCTTTTTAGTTTAGGGGTGTAGTATGTCAAAGATAAGTATGATTTTAATGGTCAACGTGTTGCCTCTGATCATGGCTAGACTTGGGTGTGGCAACATCAGCACTTACAATTGATATCTCAGTCATTATCTGCTGTCACAACCACATTTTGCCAAATTGTTTTTATTTTTTACATTGCAAAGTAATTTGGCTGATCAGCTGGTGGGACTTGTTGTGTAAAATATTTTTGTTGTTGCTGTTGTGTCTACAGATACACAGAGTGTGTCCACAGTGAGCCATGTGTATGTAAATCAAGGAGGCTCCATCACCATCCCATGTCTCTATAATCAGATATCGTAGGTATGATGCCTGGTTCCCTCCAGACGTGATGCTTGGCGTTCAGGCCAGAGAGTTCCATCTTGGTTTTATCAGACCAGAGAATCTTGAATTTTCATGGTCAGAGTCCTTTAGGTGCCTTTTGGCAAACTCCAAGCGGGCTGTCATGTGCCATTTACTGAGGAGTGGCTTCCGTTTAGCCACTCTACCATAAAGTACTGATTGGTGGAGTGCTGCATAGAGGGTTGTCCTTCTGGAAGGTTCTCCCATCTCCGCAGAGGAACCATGGAGCTCTGTCAGAGTACTCTTCTCCCTGACCAAGGCCCTTCTCCACCAATTGCTTAGTTTGGCTGGGCAGCCAGATCTAGGAAGAGTCTTAATGGTTTCGGCGGAAACCTCATGGCTTGGTTTTTGCTCTGACATGCACTGTCAACTCTGGGAGCTTATATAGACAGGTGTCTGCCTTTCCAAATGATGTCCAATCAATTGGATTTACCACAGGTGGACTCCAATCAATTGTAGAAACATCTCAAGGATGATCAATGGAAACAGGAGGCACCTGACCTCAATTTCGAGTCTCATAGCAAAGGGTCTGAATTCTTACGTAATACATTTGCAAAAAAAAAACTGTTTTCACTTTGTCATTATGGGATATTGTGTGTAGATTGATGAGGGAAAAAATAATGTAATCCGTTTTAGAATAAGGTTGTAACGTAACAAAATGTGGAAAAAGTGAAGGGTTCTGAATACTTTGTAAATGCGCTGTATGTTACTCCTTGGCAGTGTTATCAAAAAGCACAACATTGATTTTCACTGCTACGCGGGCGATACACAACTTTACGTTTCTGTGTCACCAGAGGATTTTAGCTCCACAAATAATTATTAGACTGTATTAGTGATTTAAATATTTGGATTTCTCACAACTTTCTCCAGCTAAATCACGACAAGACCGTGGCACTTATTATTGGTGCCAAAGCACAGAGAGAGAATCTGGCCTCACATTTTTATTCACGGGCAATAAAGATAAAACACCAGGTCTAAAACTTAGGTGTCATTTTAGATTCTGAACTAAATTTTAAAATACACATTAGAAATTAGACCAAAATAGCTTTTTACCACCTGAGGAAGATAGCGAAGGTGCGGCCGTTTCTATCTCAGGCTGATACAGAGAGACTCATCCGTGCTTTTATTAAAAGCAGGCTTGACTACTGTAATGCTCTCCTGTCTGGTCTGCCTAAGACATCCATTGGTCAACATCAAAACATACAGAATGCTGCAGCACGGGCACTGACCAAGACTAGATGGAGAGCACACATTACACCGGTTTTAAAGTCTCTGCACTGGCTGCCTGCGAGTTTTTGAACTCATTTTAAGATTCTTCTATTGGTTTTCAAGTCAATCCACGATTGTGCACCCCAATACATATCAGACATGCTTTTACGTTATGAACCCAGTAGGACTGTCACGACTTCCGCCGAAGTCGGCTCCTCTCCTTGTTCGGGCAGCGTTCAGCGGTCGATGTCACCGGCTTTCTAGCCATCGCCACTCCATTTTTCATGTATCAATTTGTTTTGTCTTGTTCCCTGCACACCTGATTTTCATTCCCCAATCAATTCATATCTATTTATTCCTCGGTTCCCCATCATGTCTTTGTGTAGGATTGTTTGTGTTACGTGTATTTTGATATTGTGGATATTGTTACGCGCATTACTTTTTGTGTATGTTCCGTGCTTTGGGCACATTTTATGTTATTTTTGTGCTGTCATTTTGACCGGAATAAAAAGTGTCACGTACGCTCCCGCTCTTCCCTCCCCTGGAGCTTGAGGGCGTCAGGCTGCCCTGCATCACGCACACCTGCTTTCCCTCGTCACGTGCATCAGCGTTATTGCACTCATCTGGACTCATTCATCATCTGTTTATTCATCATCTGTTTATTTCCTCCTCTATATTTTTTTGTTCCCCAGCTCTGTTCCCTGCTGCTGCATTGTCTTTTGTTTGTATTACTATTTTATTGACACTGTTCCTGTCTCGTGCCAAGTCTGTTATTCATTAAATGTTTTACTCCCCGTACCTGCATCGTCTCTCCATGTGACAATTGCATTCATGTCTAAAATTTTCTATATAAATAAAGCTTGATTTGATTTGGTATCAGTGATACAGAAAATCTTAAATAAGATTAAATACAATAATCATGAAAAAACTGTTATTGATGAGAGAATTTAACTAGGACTATGAAATAATGAAAGATTTTTTTATGTTACTATTTTATAGCTTGATTAACACTCTGGGACATGGTAAAAATTCTACTTCCACAGAATATATATTTTCTTAATGCATTTTTGTGTTTTTAAGGTAAAGGACACCTGCCTTTCTATTTAAAGCCTTTTGGAATACACATTTTACACTGTTTTACACTGAATAAGAAGTGATTTTTCCTGAGACCAGAAAAGGCACTACAAGGTAGGAATGACCCAACTAGCAAATTGACAAATTGACATACGTACCATTGTAACTCATTCGATGGCTATTGCAAGGGTGTAATGGGTTGAATCAAGCAATATGACATACACTATTTATAAAGATCTGTGAGAATATGGATCAGCAATACTGACAGGTTCTTCTTAGCAGTAACACCACTAAGGCTGCATTCGTAGCTCATTACTATCATACAGGAACAGACCAACACAGGACTCAGGAGTTAATACATGAGATTATCAGTGTATTGAGGATGGGGAATAAACTAGAAATAATCATCAAATTAACAAGCATACTGTATGTATTAGCAGACGTTTTACAACATTTTGACAATTTCTGCCTTGGTCAGGTTTTCAACTGTTAAACATCAGTGAACACACAAGGTCTTGTACAGGGCACTGGTTGCATTATGTCTTTAAAACAGGAAGAGTTAAAGAAGGAAGTAGTCAGTTGCCTGGGTGCCTTGGTCCCTGACACAGCAGTTTGCCCGTACAAACATAAATACTACCAGAGTCTTTTTCTCTCATCTACTCATGGCTCCACATCTCCTCCTTGTCCTGCGCATCCTTTTCTTCCTCACCGGACTCTCAGGTAAGTGAGGGAAGACATTTTGTTGTTTGATATTGTTAGGCTCACTTCCTCCAAGTCAGATACTGAGACTGAGTACACGCTGAAAGTCATAACACTTGTAATGTTCTGTCTACTTTGCCCACAGACATTGTAGTCACATTATGGATTTCAGTATTAGGGTGGCAGGTGGCCTAGTGGTTAGAGTGTTGGCCAGTAACTGATAGGTTGCTAGATTGAAACCCTGAGCTGACAAGGTAAAAATCTGTCATTCTGCCCCTGAATAAGGCAGTTTACCCACTGTTCCTAATTGACTTGCCTAGTAAAATAAAGGTTACATTTTGTGGTCAGGTGATCAACGAGTGCTGTTTTCAATGATTTATCTTGTGAAACAGTTGTACTTTTCAACAGTTCTACATTTATAGTTGTTGCAAAACACATATAAATAAGACTTCAAGTAAAAGAGAATTAACATATTATTAAGAAATAGAAAATAAAAAGTTCCTGTGTCTATCAATATGAATTTTAACAACTGTGCTTGTGACTTATTTTGCACAAACATTTTTGTGGGATTCAATGTACTACAGTAGATATCAAGAAAATCCAATCAAATGTTTTACTATATACTAATTTATTAAACAGAAATGTTAATTGAAACCAGAGATTGTCTCCATAGTTTAAGGGTGTCGTAATTTCCATTTCAAAGCTACTTTAATTGTTGCCTCTGTACTCATGGCTGGACTTTGGCGTGACAACATCAGCACTTACATGTATCAATTACTGTCTGGTGTCACAAACACAGTTTGCCAAATTTTCTACAAAAGTCACAACTTCAAGAATTATGTCAAATTGTTTGGTTGATCATCTAATGAGCAGCTGGATAAAATGAAAGTATTTAAATCTGTTCTCTGTTGTTGTGTCTACAGATACACAGAGTGTGTCCACAGTGAGTCATGTGTCTGTAAAGCAAGGAAGCTCCATCACCATCCCATGTCTCTATGATCAGAGATATAGTATCAATGTGAAGTACTGGTGTAAGGGATATTATTGGATAAGTTGCTCTACTGTTGTACGCACTGATCATCCTAAAACCAGTGGAAAGACCACAATCTCTGATGACATCAACCAACCGATCTTCACTGTGACCATGAGACGTCTTAGTTCTAGTGATTCTGATTATTACTGGTGTATTTTGGAGAGGAAGAACAAGGCAGATGATGGGGTTAGATTGCAGATATCTGTTACTCCAGGTAAGATCCAAACACTGCTGTGTCTATTAAAGCAGAATTAATAGTAATGCTCAGTAATGTCTCTTAAAGTAATGTCCCATAATAGTCGTGTTGATGAGGGTATTACTTTTCCCTCTACAAAGCAGTCATACATGTTTTCACCAAATGAAATCCATAGAGGATATTATATTGGTAGACTACATCTCTGTGCACTTCCTGGGTCAGGACAGACAGTGTGTTTGATAGAATCACATGTTGCTGTATCATCATCAAACACACTGTCTGTTCTGTATGCTCTAGTCTATATCTATTGTACATACTATCAGTGACTGAACCAGTGTTTCAACATACACTTTCTCAGTGTTATATGAATATCAATGATGACTAAGTAGTCGCCAATATATATATTGGTGTATTCTTTGTCAGACTCATCCAATCACAGCCTCTATCATTGTGTTCAGGTACTCCAGAACTCTATGTGGACCAACAAGAGCTGACTGGAGTTGTAGGAGGGAGTGTCACCGTGCTCTGTTACTATAGTAAACTTGGAAGCAGCGGGAGGTGGTGCAGGATGGGAGGCTCTTGTGTGGCTGTGGGACATTCTGGGGATTTAGATGGAACATTTGTGAAGTTAGTGCAGGAGCAGAGAGAAACCACCAACGGTTATGTCTTAATGGTGAATATGAGTGGATTGATTATGGAGAACACTGGCTGGTACTGGTTTGAAAAGGGAGACCTACAGATGCCTGTTCATATCACTGTCAATCAACCAACCACAACACAGAGCACCACCACCACCTCACAAGTAAGTACAGAGCAATCCCATATAACCAAGTATGATTCTCTTTTATTCATCCAGTGTTGTTAGAGATTAAGGAACATTGTAAGGCCTTTTCTGAAACAAAGTGGACATCTCTGGACCACACATTCTCTTGAGTTTATCCAGTCATTCATGTTAAATATAATTGATAAAATGAACATTCTTTATACAACTTGTCATCATATCGACCACTTAAATTAGAAATTAATACTGAAAATTATAAGAATTGGATTTTAGTGTATGTCACATATTAGATAAGAAAGCATCATAGTGATTAGTTTCAATCAACATCACAATTACCTGGTTTTAATAATATCAATCTTAAGTCAGTTTATTGAAGCTACTTTATAATTTCTGCCTCTCACAGCAACACAAGCTCCAACCACTCACCAAATGTCACTAACCAGTTCTGAGTTTAACGCTTGTCCTCCCACAGTTACCCCTTCTGTTACAAACCGTGACAATGTTGTAACTAATGAGAACACAGATGAGAAGCACCAGAGGTCAGTATTCCTTCTTCACTATTTCCCTCACTTTTACAGTCATCCAAATAGTTGGTGATAGTGTAAGGCTGTTGGGGATGTATTATAGTAAATAGAAAAGAATAATGAAAAAACTATTTAGTGAACTTCTGAAATAAAATAATTAACACACCAAAATATTATCTATACTGAAACAATTTTCTTTGACTCCAAAGCAAACTAAAATATAATAGAAACCATTATGATTATGTTCAGTTTTAGTTTTGGGGCAAAAAATGTAACTGCACTCAACTGAATTTCAAATAAAAATATTAAAACCAATAGAAATAAAAACTAATATCAAAACACAAAACTATAATAACCTTGGTGGAGACACCTGTGACTAGCAAGGCTGATCAGACCAGAGACCAGTGTCTGGGTTAACAATATTAACTGTAGTTCTCCACATTACAAAACTATAATAACCTTGGTGGAGACAACTGTGACTAGCAAGGCTGATCAGACCAGAGACCAGTGTCTGGGTTAACAATATTAACTGTAGTTCTCCACATTACAAAACTATCTGTCTGTTTCATTTTCAGATAAAGAAAAATGTATACAAAATGAAACATCTTCCTTAAATGTTCTTGCTTAAGCATTTACCACTATGCCTGTGGTTATCTATATTTTACATTTTATTTTATATTCCAGTTTGCTGGTAGTCCTGTTCATTCCTCTGAGCCTGTTGGTGGTGTTGATAGCTGGTACCTTGGTCACATGGAAGATGTTCAGAAAACATAGTAAGTATTTGTTAAAATTATGTAAAAAAAAAAAAAAATGTTTATGACTAATGTCATTTGCAGGAATATTATAAATACAGGAGGGTTGTTCCTTCTACAAATGAAAGGTTTGACATCAGAGTTCATTAGTACCAACATCCTCTTTTGTTTATTTCAGAGGACAAGAAGGCAAAGGACCAACCACCAAACACCACAGTAGTAAGCTATGATCATGTTATCTTCTCACTCATCTGTTCCTTTCTCTGCTTGATATTCTAGGGCTCGCTTTGGTTAGTAGTTAGTCATAACTAACACTTTAAATCAATCCGATCTCTTATGTGTAGTATTAAAATAATCCGTTTTAAGATAATTGAAAAAAATTATTTAGTCTTGCACTAAGTGTACATCTTTGACCAGAACAGACTTCCTCAAATCACTCACCACAACTACTGACACTTGAACAATAACACATTTTGTGTTATCACTGGAGAAAAATGAAACAGCAAAACATTTTCTAATTCATGTCAGTATGCATGAGGTACAACATCCTTCAATGGCGTATTGTAAAACTGTTAAATGTTAACAAGGTTTGTGTTTCATTCCATCAGCAGCCTGCTGACCCTGAGCAGAACATTACCTACAGCACTGTGAGTCACATCAGTGGAACAGCACAACAGGTTAAACCAAACCCCTTTGACCCAACCCCCCTTCAACCCAACCTAAACCCTCTGCAAACCAACTTAACCCACCTCAAACTCAACCCAACCCCCTCCCACCCAACTCAAAGTGAAAGTAAACATTGTCTGTTTCTCTCTGAGTTGATGTGATCATGTTGCTCTCTCTCCTCCATCACACAGGACCTAAACCCTGAGAGACATGGTGACTTATACAGCACTGTGATTCCTATGCAGCACAGGACAGCACAAAGGGTAAACATTAAACTAAATAAACACATAAGCACAGCTAGTCTTATAGAAAATGTTTTCTGTCTTGAAAAGCAGAACTTGAATTGGCAGCTCTGATGTGTTGTAGAATGTACAATGAATTCAAAATGGACAGTGTTTTCTGAATAACTCCCTCTGTAACTGTCTACCATCAGGACCCATTTCCATAGTGACATACAGCACTGTGGTCACCAAGACCAAGGCCTACATAAATAGCTGCTCTACTGTGTTGATGATTTGACTAAGTCATTCATGTGTGTGTGTGTGTATGTGTATGTGTATGTGTATGTGATGTAGGTATGTCATTTCCTCCTCTCTTACAGGCAACAGAACCAGACTATGTGGTCTACAGCACAGTGACCCAACACCAGAGATACAGTAGGTCACAAAAAAACAGACGAGATGTTGGGGAAAATACTGGATGATCTCAGTGTACTAGGGCATCAGAACAAAATACTCCAAATTTAGTAACATATAAAGTTATTTTATTTGTCACCTCCTGCCCCAACCCTTTGTCCTCATTATTTTATTGTTCTATCTTGTTAATCTGCATATTTTATAGAGTGAACGTCTTGTACTTGTAATAAACTGTGCCCATGTTGACACTTACATGTGTTTTTTCAATAAAGAATATCAAATAAATAAACAGAATAAACCTGAATGTTTTACTTCAGGTTTATTCTGTTTATTTATTTGATATTTTTTATATATACAGTGAGGGAAAAAAGTATTTGATCCCCTGCTGATTTTGTATGTTTGCCCACTGACAAAGAAATGATCAGTCTATAATTTTAATGGTAGGTTTACTTGAACAGTGAGAGACAGAATAACAACAAAGAACATCCAGAAAAACGCATGTCAAAAATGTTATAAAATGATTTGCATTTTAATGAGGGAAATAAGTATTTGACCCCTCTGCAAAACATGACTTAGTACTTGGTGGCAAAACCCTTGTTGGCAATCACAGAGGTCAGACATTTCTTGTAGTTGGCCAACAGGTTTGCACACATCTCAGGAGGGATTTTGTCCCACTCCTCTTTGCAGATCTTCTCCAAGTCATTAAGGTTTCAAGGCTGACGTTTGGCAACTCGAACCTTCAGCTCCCTCCACAGATTTTCTATGGCTAGGCCACTCCAGGACCTTAAGAACAAATTCTTATTTACAATGAGGGCCTACCCCAGCCAAACCCAGACAACACTGGGCCAATTGGGCACTGCCCTATGGGACTCCCGATCACAGCCGGATGTGATGCAGTCTGGATTTGAACCAGGGCACCTCTTGCACTGAGATGCAGTGCCTTAGACCGCTGTGCCACTTAGGAACCAATGTCAATTAACCAACCACAACACAGAGTAACACCACAAGTAAGAACAGAGCAATCCCATATAACCAAGTATGATTCCTTTTTATTCATCCAGTGTTGTTAGAGATTAAGGAACATTGAAAGGCCTTCTCTGAAAAAAGTGGAAATCTATTGACTACACATTCTTTTAAAATGATCTTGTCAGTCATGTTAAATATCATTAAGAAACTGAACATTCGGTAACTCTTCCTTTTAAGGGGTCCTTATTACAGTGTAGATGTTATGTGAGCTAACTTCTAGCTAGCTAGTCACCCATCTCGCATTGTTGATATGGACCATTTTCTGATCAAGAGAAGAATGCGTGTAGAAAATGAAAATCCAGACCCTGTCTTCGTATGGGGGCCAAAAAAGAAGAGGGCGATAAGAAAGATTGTAGAGAAACTAGTGAGCCACAACGTGAGGGAGCACCAGAGCAGTTCGTTGCTGCTAGCTGCTCCACAGCCACCGTTAGCTGCACTGTCAGCACAGTCACCGCTCCCTCTGATTTAAGCCTGTTGAAGAACCAAGGCGCTCTCTTCTTTGACATTATCCAGCCACAAAAGTTGGACAGCATACCATCGTAGATGGTATGAAGATTACAAATGGCTGGAATATTCTATTTCAAAGAACTGTGATTTCTGCTTTGCACAACTGCCACTTTCAACGTCCAGGAAACCATGGTGGAGAGAAGGCGGCATTTACCCACAATGGCTACCAGAACTGGAAGAAGGCAACAAGTTCGTTCAAGACACACAATGCTAGTGTGGAGCATAAATATGCAATGCTCTAAGTGATGGACATTCGAAAATAGTCTGAGAGAACAGAGAGTATATGAGAGCAGTTGTGGAGTCATTGCGTTACACTGCATACCAGGGACTTTCACAGAGAGGAGACATTGAAAACGACATGGCTGTCAACCAGGGAAACTTCCTTGAACTTTTACAGGTCATAGGCAAGTTCGTCAAAACAGTTACACAGAAATTCTCAGATAATCCTAGAAATGCTAAGTACACGCATCAGATACCTAGAGCAGCACCACCCCCTCAAGATTCTGAGCCTGCTTGGCAGGGTTGGTCCTGCAAAGCCAAAGCCCCCTGAAGGGAGAGCATAATATACAAGGAAATTGTCACGTCCTGACCAGCAGATGGAGCTAGTGTTTTAGTTTTGGGGTCAGGACGTGGCATGTTTGTGTTGGTTAAATGTTGGGTGGATGATTGGGACATCCAATTGAAGGCAGGTGTGTATAGTTGCCTTTGAATGAAAGTCCTATATAGGTGTGTGTGTTTGTCTTTGGGGTGGTGGGGAATTGTTCTGTGCTTAGCCGTGTGCCTAGTCAGACTGTTATTGTCGTGTTATTGTTTTCCTGTGGATGCCTTACTGGAGTCTATTAAAGTATGAGTATTCACGGTCTCGCTGCGCCTTGGTCCTCTTCTCTCCAGTACGACATTTTCAAGGATGAGTACAACTTATTTTATGACAGAATGCCCCACCAACAAAGGACCAAGCAGCGGAAGAAGGCTGGCGATGTAAGGGAGACCGAGAGGCACCCCCAATAATTTTTTAGGGGGGGGGCACAAGGGCTGTTTGACGGGGCAAGAGCTGCCCGCCAGTCAACAGTCGTCGCCAGAGCTGCCCGCCAGTCAACAGTCGTCGCCAGAGCTGCCCGCCAGTCAACAGTCGTCGCCAGAGCTGTGCGCCAGTCAACAGTCGTCGCCAGAGCTGCGCGCCAGTCAACAGTCGTCACCAGAGCTGCCCGCCAGTCAACAGTCGTCACCAGAGCTGCCCGCCAGTCAACAGTCGTCACCAGAGCTGCCCGCCAGTCAACAGTCGTCACCAGAGCTGCCCGCCAGTCAACAGTCGTCACCAGAGCTGCCCGCCAGTCAACAGTCGTCACCAGAGCTGCCCGCCAGTCAACAGTCGTCACCAGAGCTGCCCGCCAGTCAACAGTCGTCACCAGAGCTGCCCGCCAGTCAACAGTCGTCAGAGCTGCCCGCCAGTCAACAGTCGTCAGAGCTGCCCGCCAGTCAACAGTCGTCAGAGCTGCCCGCCAGTCAACACTCGTCAGAGCTGCCCGCCAGTCAACAGTCGCCAGAGAGGTCAGACTGCGCTGAACTGCCGGAGTGGCCAGACTGCGCTGAACTGCCGGAGTGGCCAGACTGCCCTGACCTGCCGGAGTGGCCAGACTGCCCTGACCTGCCGGAGTGGCCAGACTGCCCTGACCTGCCGGAGTGGCCAGACTGCCCTGACCTGCCGGAGTGGCCAGACTGCCCTGACCTGCCCGAGTGGCCAGACTGCCCTGACCTGCCCGAGTGGCCAGACTGCCACGACCGTCCCGAGTGGCCAGCCTGTCCCCCGTCCCAGCCCGAGGGGCCAGCCTGTCCCCCGTCCCAGCCCGAGGGGCCCTCCTGTCCCCCGGCCCAGCCCGAGGGGCCCTCCTGTCCCCCGGCCCAGCCCGAGGGGCCCTCCTGTCCCCCGGCCCAGCCCGAGGGGCCCTCCTGTCCCCCGGCCCAGCCCGGGGGGCCCTCCTGTCCCCCGGCCCAGCCCGAGGGGCCCTCCTGTCCCCCGGCCCAGCACGAGTGGTCCGTCTGCCAGGGTCAGCCCAAGTGGCCCATCTGCCCGGCGCAGCTAGCAGCGCCACCGAAGTGGGCTACGCCGACGGTGGAGCAAGGTCCACGCCCTGCACCTGAGCCACCTCCAGGATAGGTGGGTTGGGGAGGGAGGGTGTAGCACAGTGCCGTCGGTGACGGCAGCCACCCTCCCTTCCCTCCCTTATTGTTTTAGGGTTATTGTTTATGGGTTTTGTGTTGGGGTTTTTTGTTGGTAGGTGCATTCCGGGGTCTGCACCTTGAGGGGGGGGGTACTGTCACGTCCTGACCAGCAGATCGGTGCTAGTGTTTTAGTTTTGGGGTCAGGACATGGCATGTTTGTGTTGGTTAAATGTTGGGTGGATGATTGGGACTTCCAATTGAAGGCAGGTGTGTATAGTTGCCTATGATTGGAAGTCCTATATAGGTGTGTGTGTTTGTCTTTGGGGTGGTGGGGAATTGTTCTGTGCTTAGCCGTGTGCCTAGTCAGACTGTTATTGTCGTGTTATTGTTTTCCTGTGGATGCCTTACTGGAGTCTATTAAAGTATGAGTATTCACAGTCTCGCTGCGCCTTGGTCCTCTTCTCTCCAGTACGACATTTTCAAGGATGAGTACAACTTATTTTATGACAGAAATGGTCAATACGGGGGGCCATGTTGTGGGTGTTTCAGGGGAAGGGGGTATATCTGACCTCCATCATCTAGGACGTGACAATGGTTAATCAAATCTCCCCATTTCTGGCCATTTTTTTGACACAGTTTTGCAGGCCTTCTCATACAGCTGCAACTGTATATGCATTCGTAAATCAAGACCTTTCTTGAGTTGGGCTCTGGGATGGTGCAACTGTTGAGAATCTGAGTCTATGGTTGTTGTGGGGGAAAGGGGTTGAGTGTGTATGAGTGTGTATGAGTGTGTGGGTGTGTGTGTATCCCACAACTGTTGTGACGGAGTAAAATATGTTAGGGACAATATAGGATGATTCACAATAATTGTTTGCTAATATAATAATTGCTTGCCATAATGTTATTTTGGTAATGGCGAAACTGGTGAGAGGTAAAAATCCTTCGCATAAATTGCATTATTGCATTTTTGCATTATTGCATTACATACATAATTGCATTATGTATGTAAGCCAGTGCTGTTGTAGGCCTGAGGGAAGTCATTGCCTGGTCCTGTGACTAGCTTTAAGGCATGTGATTCTATTGTATATGTATGTCTGTGCCATTACAGGCTTGGGGAGAGCCATTGTGTAGTCCTATGAGTATCATTGGACAGACACCTGCATTTGTGTGTGGATACACCACCAATAGAATCAGTAAACAAGCAAGAATTGAGACAGAAATATAACGGTGGCAAGAGGCCAAGGGGTGTTAATCATCTACATAGAGGGGAGTGACCATGTGTGTTATCTGAAAGTGGAAACCTATAAAGCCTGAGGTCTGTGGCAAGATAATTTAGTTATTCCATGGAATTGGCTTTGTTACTTTTGTAATAAAGTCTTATTGAATTTACAAGTTCCGGTATCTGTGAAATATTTGATTCAATATTTCCACAACAGTATATATATATATATTTACCTGGCTAAAAGAGAAGGAATATAATATCTATGCGGTCGGATCATCACATAATTGGCATATATATTACTCTTACAGAATTTCCACGTGGGTTAGGATATTGGAAATGTAATCAAAGCCTACTGGATGATAACTTGTTTATAACTAGGACAGAATAATTTGTAACTTACTCTTTCTGACATAACATAGGTACAGCAGATCCCCTTATTGTATGGGACACTTTTAAATGTGCCTTTAGAGGCCATGCAATTCAGTACTCATCTATAAAACAAAAGCAATTTAGATCAAAAGAGTCCATATTAGCCTGTCTGGGCTAAGGGGCAGTATTTTCATGGCCGGATGAAAAATGTACCCGATTTTAAACTGGTTACTACTCTTGCCCAGAAATGAGAATATGCATATTATAAGTATATTTGGATAGAAAACACTCTGAAGTTTCTAAAACTGTTTGAATGGTGTCTGTGAGTATAACAGAACTCATATGGCAGGCAAAAACCTGAGAAAATTCCAAGCAGGAAGTGGCCTGTCTGAGAATTTGTAGTTCTTCTTTCTAGTCCCTTTCAAAACTACAGTATCTCTGGGGTTACATAGCACTTTCTAAGGCTTCCATTGGCTCTCTAAAGCCTTCAGAAAGCGGATTGAGGCGTCTCCTGTCTCTGGGCAGACTATGGTAGCTCAGTTTGTCAGTGGTCTGCCTGGTGACTAAGAGATTGGATATGCGCATTCACGAGACCACGCTGTTTTTTATTTTCCTCTTTGAATGAATGCACTATTGTCCGGTTGGAATATTATCGCTATTTTACGAGTAAAATACCATAAAAATAGATTTTAAACAGCATTTGACATGCTTCTAAGTACGGTAATGGAACATTTTGAATTTTTTTGTCTCGAAATGCGCTCGCGCGTTACCCTTTGGATGGTGACCTGAACGCACGAACAAAACGGAGGTACAGTGCCTTGCGAAAGTATTCGGCCCCCTTGAACTTTTCGACCTTTTGCCACATTTCAGGCTTCAAACATAAAGATATAAAACTGTAATTTTTTGTGAAGAATCAACAACAAGTGGGATACAATTATGAAGTGGAACGAAATTTATTGGATATTTCAAACTTTTTTAACAAATAAAAAACTGAAAAATTGGCCGTGCAAAATTATTCAGCCCCCTTAAGTTAATACTTTGTAGCGCCACCTTTTGCTGCGATTACAGCTGTAAGTCGCTTGGGGTATGTCTCTATCAGTTTTGCACATCGAGAGACTGAAATTTTTGCCCATTCCTCCTTGCAAAACAGCTCGAGCTCAGTGAGGTTGGATGGAGAGCGTTTGTGAACAGCAGTTTTCAGTTCTTTCCACAGATTCTCGATTGGATTCAGGTCTGGACTTTGACTTGGCCATTCTAACACCTGGATATGTTTATTTGTGAACCATTCCATTGTAGATTTTGCTTTATGTTTTGGATCATTGTCTTGTTGGAAGACAAATCTCCGTCCCAGTCTCAGGTCTTTTGCAGACTCCATCAGGTTTCCTTCCAGAATGGTCCTGTATTTGTCTCCATCCATCTTCCCATCAATTTTAACCATCTTCCCTGCCCCTGCTGAAGAAAAGCAGGCCCAAACCATGATGCTGCCACCACCATGTTTGACAGTGGGGATGGTGGGTTCAGGGTGATGAGCTGTGTTGCTTTTACGCCAAACATAACGTTTTGCATTGTTGCCAAAAAGTTCGATTTTGGTTTCATCTGACCAGAGCACCTTCTTCCACATGTTTGGTGTGTCTCCCAGGTGGCTAGTGGCAAACTTTAAACGACACTTTTTATGGATATCTTTAAGAAATGGCTTTCTTCTTGCCACTCTTCCATAAAGGCCAGATTTGTGCAGTATACGACTGATTGATGTCCTATGGACAGAGTCTCCCACCTCAGCTGTAGATCTCTGCAGTTCATCCAGAGTGATCATGGGCCTCTTGGCTGCATCTCTGATCAGTCTTCTCCTTGTATGAGCTGAAAGTTTAGAGGGACGGCCGGGTCTTCGTAGATTTGCAGTGGTCTGATACTCCTTCCATTTCAATATTATCGCTTGCACAGTGCTACTTGGGATGTTTAAAGCTTGGGAAATCTTTTTGTATCCAAATCCGGCTTTAAACTTCTCCACAACAGTATCTCGGACCTGCCTGGTGTGTTCCTTGTTCTTCATGATGCTCTCTGCGCTTTAAACGGACCTCTGAGACTATCACAGAGCAGGTGCATTTATACGGAGACTTGATTACATACAGGTGGATTCTATTTATCATCATTAGTCATTTAGGTCAACATTGGATCATTCAGAGATCCTCACTGAACTTCTGGAGAGAGTTTGCTGCACTGAAAGTAAAGGGGCTGAATCATTTTGCACGCCCAATTTTTCCGTTTTTTATTTGTTAAAAAAGTTTGAAATATCCAATAAATTTCGTTCCACTTCATGATTGTGTCCCACTTGTTGTTGATTCTTCACAAAAAATTACAGTTTTATATCTTTATGTTTGAAGCCTGAAATGTGGCAAAAGGTGGAAAAGTTCAAGGGGGCCGAATACTTTCGCAAGGCACTGTATTTGGATATAACTATGGATTATTTGGAACAAAAACAACATTTCTTGTGGAAGTATCTGTCCTGGGAGTGCATTCTGACAAAGATCAGCAAAGGTAATGCAATATTTCTAATACTAAATCTGAGTTTAGTGTGCCCCGAAGTTGGTGGGTGTCAAAATAGCTAGCCGTGATGGCTGAGCTATGTACTCAGAATATTGCAAAATGTGTTTTCGCCGAAAAGCTATTTTAAAATCTGACACAGCGATTGCATAAAGGAGTTCTGTATCTATAATTCTTAAAATAATTGTTATGTATTTTGTCAACGTTTATGATGAGTAATTTAGTAAATTCACCGGAGGTTTTCGGTGGGGATACATTTTCTGAACATCACACACCAATGTAAAAAGCTGTTTTATGATATAAATATGAACTTGATTGAACAAAACATGCATGTATTGTATAACATAATGTCCTAGGAGTGTCATCTGATGAAGATCATCAAAGGTTAGTGCCTCATTTAGCTGTGTTTTGGGTTTCTGTGACGTATATGCTTGCTTGGAAAATGGCTGTGTGATTATTTTGGGCTATGTACTCTCCTAACATAATCTAATGTTTTGCTTTCGCTGTAAAGCCTTTTTGAAATCGGACAATGTGGTTAGATTAACGAGAGTCTTATCTTTAAAATGGTGTAAAATAGTCGTATGTTTGAAAAATTGAAATTATTGCATTTTTGAGGTTATTGTATTTCGCGCCACGCTGTTCCACTGGCTGTTGAATAGAGTGGGACGGTGACGTCCTACCTAGCCCATAGAGGTTTTTAACAAAGGAAATTTAAGGACTAACAGTACAGTTAGACAGCAATAAAAACTGTACCATAGAGGCACAGAATAAGTTAGAGGAAAAACAAAATGAAATGGAGGAACTTATTCAAGAAAGATCCAGTGTAATATATTATAAAAAATAAAGCGAACTGGATGGAATATTGGGAAAAATACACCAAATTATTTTTCCATCTTCAACATATAAATGCGTGGGTTCGAGTCCAGGCTCTGTCGCAGCCGGCCATGACCAGGAGGCCGATGGGGCGGCACACAATTGGCCCAATGTCGCCCGGGTTAGGGGAGGGTTTGGCCGGCAGGGATATCCTTGTCTCATCGCGCACTAGTGACTCCTGTGGCGGGCCGGGCGCAGTGCACCTGGCGACCGCTGACACGGTCGCCAGGTGTACGGTGTTTCCTCCGACACATTGGTGCGGCTGGCTTCCGGGTTGGATGGGCATTGTGTCAAGAAGCAGTGTGGCTTGCTTGGGTTGTGTTTCGGAGGACGCATGGCTCTCGACCTTCACCTTTCCCGAGTCTGTACGGGAGTTGCAGTGATGAGACAAGACTGTAACTACTACCAATTGGATTAGACACCCCCCCCCCAAAGGTGCGGACTCCGACCGCAAAACCTGAAACAAAAAGGGAGGGTTAGGGGGGGTATCTAGTATCGGTAGCGGCTCTGGTGCAGGATGAAGAACCCTCTCATCCTGCGGATCCGCCAGCATTGGAGGTGGCTCTGGTGCAGGACAAAGAACCCTCTCATCCTGCGGATCCGCCAGCATCGGAGGCGGCTCTGGTGCGGGACGAAGAACCCACTCATCCCGCGGATCCGCCAGCTTTGGTGGCGGCTCTGGTGCGGGCCGAAGAACCCGCTCATCCTGCGGGTCCAGCCATGGACCCAGGCTGAACACTCGCCTGGACTGGGCACCAATGCAGAAGAAGACTCTGGCCTTGGAGCTGGACTGGACGCCATGCTTAGACTGAGCATTGGCGCAGGGGAAGGCTCCGGCCATGGGGCGGGACTGGACGCTGTGACTGGACTGGGCACCAATGCCGAAGAAGACTCTGGCCTTGGAGCTGGAGGTCCCGAACCGTTGACCGTCTCAGGAGGTTCCGGACCGTGGGCCGTCTCAGGAGGTTCCGGACTGTGGACCGTCTCAGGAGGTTCCGGACTGTGGACCGTCTCAGGAGGTTCCGGACTGTGGACCGTCTCAGGAGGTTCCGGACTGTGGACCGTCTCAGGAGGTTCCGGACTGTGGACCGTCTCAGCAGGTTCCGGACTGTGGACCGTCTCAGGAGGTTCCGGACTGTGGACCGTCATTGGAGGTTCCGGACTGTGGACCGTCGTTGGAGGTTCCGGACTGTGAAAAGTCGTTGAAGGTTCCAGACTGGGAACTGTCGCCGGAAGCTCTGGACTGGGAACTGTCGCCGGAAGCTCTGGACTGGGTACTGTCGCCGGAAGCTCTGGACTGTGAAGGCGCACTGGAGGCCTGGTGCGTGGAGCCAGGACAGGTGGCACCAGACTGGTGACACGCACTTTAGGGCGAGTGCGGGAATCAGGCACAGGACGTACCTGACTGGGGACACGCAATTCAGGGAGAGTGCGAGGAGCAGGCACAGGATGTACCTGACTGGGAACACGCACTTCTGGGAGAGTGCGAGGAGCAGGCACAGGACGTACTGGGCTGTGGAGGCGCACTGGAGACCTGGTGCGTAAAATCGGTACAAGATATACTGGACCGTGGAGGCGCACTGGAGGTCTGGAGCGCAAAGCTGGCACAACCCGTCCTAGCTGGATGTTCACTTTAGCCTGGCAAGTGCGGGGCACTGGCACAAGACGCACTGGGCTGTGGAGGCGCACTGGAGACCAGAAGCGCTGAGCCGGCACAACCCGTCCTGGCTGGATGCTCACTTTCGCATGGCAAGTGTGAGGAGCTGGCACAGAACGCACCGGGCTGTGGATGCGCACTGGAGACACATTGCCTATCTCCGCAAAACATGGTGCCTGACTAGTCCCACGCTCCTCACGGTGACTGTCTTGCTCCAGACACCAAACCATCCACTCTACCTCATCACTCCCCTCAACTATCTCACAATACTCCTCGCCCAGTCTCTCCCAATATTCCTCTTCGCTCTCTGACTCGCCCCTCGGCCTCGCCGACCACTCCATGTGCCCCCCCAAAAAAACTTTTTCGGGCTGTCTCTCGGGCTTCCGTCATTGTTGCGAACCCCGGAGTCATCGTTGATCCTCCTTCGGTGCCTCCGCCTGCTTCCATGGCAGGCTCTTGTCTCCTGCCATGATCTCCTTCCACGTCCAGGAAGTCCTCCACTCTCTTCTCTCCCGTGCCCAGGATCCCTGCTCCTCCTGGTCACGCTGCTTGGTCCTGGTTTGATGGGATATTCTGTCACGTTTGTTGGAATGATCGGACCAAGGCGCAGCGTGAGTAGCGTTCCACATAATTTATTAGAAAGTGAAACTTAGAAAAAATACAAAACAATAAGGAATAAACGAACCGTGACGACAATGCAACTACACATAAACAACATACAATATCCCATAACCCACAGGTGGAAAACATGCTACTTAAGTATGATCCCCAATTAGAGACAACGATTACCAGCTGCCTCTAATTGGGAATCATACACAATCACCAAAATAGAAAAACAAACCTAGAACCCCACATAGAAATAATAAACTAGACTAACCCCCCTGTCACACCCTGACCTACTGTACCATAGAAAGAAAAGCTTTCTATGGTCAGGACGTGACAATCTCAGAAAGTTAGGAGTAATAGGAGTAAAACAATAGGAGTAAAACAAGGTTGTCCACTATCGGCATATCTATTTATTATTGCCATCGAAATGTTGCTGTTAAAATTAGATCCAACAATAATAGGAAGGGATTAGAAATCCGTGGTTTAACTTCTCTAGGGCCAGTGGGACGATTTCGTCCCACCTACGTAACAGCCAGTGAAATCCCGTGGCGCGTTATTCAAATACCTTAGAAATGCTATTACTTCAATTTCTCAAACTAATGACTATTTTACACCATTTTAAAGACAAGACTCTCGTTAATCTAACCACACTGTCTGATTTCAAAAAGGCTTTACAACGAAAGCAAAACATTAGATTATGTCAGCAGAGTACCCAGCCAGAAATAATCAGACACCCATTTTTCAAGCTAGCATATAATGTCACAAAAACCCAGAAGACAGCTAAATGCAGCACTAACCTTTGATGATCTTCATCAGATGACAACCCTAGGACATTATGTTATACAATACATGCATGTTTTGTTCAATCAAGTTCATATTTATATCAAAAAACAGCTTTTTACATTAGCATGTGACGTTCAGAACTAGCATACCCCCCGCAAACTTACGGTGAATTTACTAAAGATTTACTACACTACTCACGATAAACGTTCACAAAAAGCATAACAATTATTTTAAGATTTATAGATACAGAACTCCTCTATGCACTCGATATGTCCGATTTTAAAATAGCTTTTCGGGGAAAGCACATTTTGCAATATTCTAAGTAGATATCCCGGCATCACAGGGCTAGCTATTTAGACACCCAGCAAGTTTAGCCTTCACCAAACTCCGATTTACTATTAGAAAAGTTTGATTACCTTTGGTGTTCTTCGTCAGAATGCACTCCCAGGAATTCTACTTCAATAACAAATGTTGGTTTGGTCCCAAATAATCCATAGTTAATCCAAAAAGCGGCGTTTTGTTCGTGCGTTCAAGACACTATCCGAAAGGGTAAAGAAGGGTGACGAGCACGGCGCATTTCGTGACAAAAAAATTCTAAATATTCCATTACCGTACTTCGAAGCATGTCAACCGCTGTTTAAAATCAATTTTTATGCAATTTTTCTCGTAAAAAAGCGATAATATTCCGACCGGGAATCTGCATTTAGGTAAACAGACGAAAGAAAATAAAGCACGGGGTCGACTCGTGCACGCGCCTAAGCCCATTGTCCTCTGATCGGCCACTTGCCAAAAGCGATAATGTGTTTCAGCCTGGGGCTGCCTCGATATCATTCAGCTTTTTCCCGGGCTCTGAGAGCCTATGGGAGCCGTAGGAAGTGTCACGTTACAGCAAAGATCCTCAGTCTTCAATAAACAGAGACAAGAAGAACAAGATCTTGTCAGAGAGGGCACTTCCTGTAAGGAATCTTCTCAGGTTTTTGCCTGCCATGAGTTCTGTTATACTCACAGACACCATTCAAACAGTTTTAGAAACTTTAGGGTGTTTTCTATCCAAAGCCAATAATTATATGCATATTCTAGTTACTGGGCAGGAGTAGTAACCAGATTAAATCGGGTACGTTTTTTATCCGGCCGTGTCAATACTGCCCCCTACCCCCAACAGGTTAAAAACAAAGGTGTCACTGTACGCTGATGATTCATGTAAAACCACAATTAGAATCCCTCCACAGCCTCATAGAGGATCTAGATACTTTTGCTAACCTCTCTGGATTAAAACCAAATTATGATAAGTGTACTATATTACGTATTGGATCACTAAAAATGCAACTTTTACATTACTGTGTAGTTTACCAATAAAATGGTCTGACGGGGATGTGGACATACTCGGTATACAAATCCCGAAAGAAAGAAATGATCTCACTCCAATACATTTTTATAGAAAGTTAGCAGAATATAGATACAATCTTGCTACCATGGAAAGGAAAATATCTGTCTATTTGTGGAAAAATCACCCTGATTAACTTTAGTCATATCACAGTTTACATATTTGCTTATGGTTTTGCCTACACCTAGTGACCTGCTCTTTAAATTATATGAACAAAAAATATTCAATTTTATTTGGAATGGCAAGCCAGACAAAATTAAAAGGGTCTATTTATTTAACGGATATGAATTCAGAGGACAGAAATTATTCAATATTAAAGCATTAGAAATCTCACTAAAGGCATCAGTCATACAAAAATTATACTTAAATCCAAAATGGTTCTCTAGTAAATTAGTAAGAATGTCTCACCCCATGTTCAAGAATGGCCTTTTTCCCTTTATTCAGATTACAACTGCTCACTTTAGGTTATTTGAAAATGAAATAATCTCCAAAATATAGTTTTTTTTAAACAAGCCTTAGAAAGTTGGTTGCAATTTCAGTATAATCCATCTGAAAAGACAGAACAAATAATACAACAAATATTGTGGTTAAATTCAAATAATTGATAAAAAAAAAAAAATAGATAACATTTTTCAAAAAGGTCTTGTTTTTGTCTCTGCCTTGCCGGTTCCCCTCTTTCCACTGGGATTCTCTGCCTCTAACCCTTTTACAGGGGCTGAGTCACTGGCTTACTGGTGTTCTTCCATGCCGTCCATGGGAGGGGTGCGTCACTTGAGTGGGTTGAGTCACTGACGTGGTCTTCCTGTCTGGGTTGGCGCCCCCCCCCCTTGGGTTGTGCCATGGCGGAGATCGTTGTGGGCTATACTCGGCCTTGTCTTAGGACGGTAAGTTGGTGGTTGGAGACATCCCTCTAGTGGTGTGGGGGCTGTGCTTTGGCAAAGTGGGTGGGGTTATATCCTGCCTGTTTGGCCCTGTCCGGGGGTATCATCGGATGGGGCCACAGTGTCTTCTGATCCCTCCTGTCTCAGCCTCCAGTATTTATGCTGCAGTAGTTTATGTGTCGGGGGGCTAGGGTCAGTCTGTTACATCTGGAGTATTTCTCTTGTCTTATCCGGTGTCCTGTGTGAATTTAAATATGCTCTCTCTAATTCTCTCTTTCTCTCTTTCTGTCTTTCTCTCGGAGGACCTGAGCCCTAGGACCATGCCTCAGGGCTACCTGGTATGATGACTCCTTGCTGTCCCCAGTCCACCTGGCCGTGCTGCTGCTCCAGTTTCAACTGTTCTGCCTGCGGCGATGGAACCCTGACCTGTTCACCGGACGTGCTTGTTGCACCCTCGACAACTACTATGATTATTATTATTTGACCATGCTGGTCATTTATGAACATTTTAACATCTTGACCATGTTCTGTTATAATATCCACCCTGCACAGCCAGAAGAGGACTGGCCACCCCTCATAGCCTGGTTCCTCTCTAGGTTTCTTCCTAGGTTTTTGGCCTTTCTAGGGAGTTTTTCCTAGGGAGTTTTTCCTAGCCACCGTGCTTCTTTCACATGCATTGCTTGCTGTTTGGGGTTTTAGGCTGGGTTTCTGTACAGCACTTTGAGATATCAGCTGATGTACGAAGGGCTATATAAATAAATTTGATTTGATTTTGATTTGATTTGTAAATGATATCATAAATAGGATTGGTGGAGTTATGTCACACATGCAGCTAACACAGACATGGAAATATCTGCTCTACCCAAAATTACAACCAACTAATTGCAGCATTACCAGAAAAATACAAGAGGCAAGTAGAAGGGGGGAAAGTAAGGAACTTGTCTGTCGGCCCTGCATTAAAGATCATAAATGGTTAAAGAAAATTGTGATAAATAAAAACATATACCAATTTCATTTAAAGACCAAAAAAATGACAGATGTGCCATATAAATTGCAAAATTGTTGGGAAGAGAATTTCGATGTACCTATTCCATGGCACATGGTTTATGAATTGACACATTATTAAATGAAATTCTTGCAACCAATACAATGTTATATGTATGGGGGATACAATCTTCCCAGCTCTGCAGATTTTGCTGTGAGGAGGCAGTCATTAGATCATTTATTTTGGTACTGTCACGTCCTGGCCAGTATAAGGGTTAATTGTTATTGTAGTTTGGTCAGGACGTGGCAGAGGGTATTTGTTTTATGTGGTCCGGGGTGGTGTTTTGGTAAAAGGGTGTTTGAGTTAGTATTTCCGGGTTTTTGGTTTATGGTCTATGTTTATGTATTTCTATGTGTAGTCTAGTAAGTGTGTTTCTATGTAGAGTTAATTGGGGTGGACTTCCAATTGAAGGCAGCTGTGTGGTGTTGCCTTTGATTGGAAGTCCTATATTAGTTGGGTGTGTTTGTCTGTGTGTTTGTGGGAGATTGTTCTGTGTTTAGCCTTGTGCCTTGCCAGACTGTCTGTGGATCGTTCGTTCTCTTGTTTGTTGTTTTTGTGTTCATTTTGATTTAATAAATGTTCAAAATGAACAAACACAGTCCTGCTGCATTTTGGTCCTCCTTCACCGACGATAACCGTGACAGGTACTGTCCATATGTAGCTCGTTTTTGGTCACAGGTCCAGGAATGGCGGAAGAATTGTAACATTTACCTAGAACTAACGCTGCAGATAGCAATACTGGGTGATTTGAAAAGTTATAGTCAATCACTCAATCATATAATAATTATTTTAGCAAA
Source organism: Salmo salar (assembly GCF_965601325.2). Lineage (NCBI taxonomy): Eukaryota > Metazoa > Chordata > Actinopteri > Salmoniformes > Salmonidae > Salmo > Salmo salar. The sequence continues at coordinate 19,306,489 of NC_138308.1, read as the reverse complement.
AATGTTTATCTTTAATTTATAATCTGTAGAAGCTATGAGAATAGAAAGGTTCAGTACTTTTGTGAAGCATCAGAGTACATTTGAAAAAATATGGTAAATAGAAATCCAAAATGGATGGTGTTAATAGATAGATGGTAGGGGTTGAATGGAGCTGAAGGGTGGGACTAATAACAACAAGATAACCAATGTAAAACATACAGGGTCTGTAAAATGTATATAGGTTCAGAAATGATGTGAAATAGCACAGTTACAAATATAAATCAAATTGGATGGACATCAGAAATAGAGGAAGGACTAAAAACAAACAAAATATAACTATTGTAAAATAGATTGTGTCTGTAAAATGTGTATAATATGTATAAACTGAAGGTAGAAGCCAAAGTATGATTGTTTATTAGTTTACTCCAATTGGGGGAGGGGTGGTAGGGTTTGCGGAGAATAATAAAGGTATATTCTAAAAAAAAGTGTGTATGTATGTATGTGGATATATATATTTACCCCAAAAATATGAGGGATTGGAAATGATGCAGACAATTACATTAATGGAAGCAACAATCTATCTGCAATATTAAAGCTGATCCACCCCTTAAAAAAAATATTAAAAAATTACCAAAAAAAGTACATAATGATATAGAGAATTAAATATTGGGCAAACCCTCGACTCAGCAACCTTCCCTGCCTGCCTGTCCATACACGCAGAAAGAACCAAGGTCCTGGATGTCCAGAAGATTATAGACTCATTTGCACTGAACCACAACAACAGATGCATCATCCTTCTATAAAACAACACTTGGTGAGTAACTGAAAGGCCTTTTATTTATTGACAGAGTGCGCCTGTCCAGTTGTGGGAACATGATTCAATCGCGCTGATCTGGATCTGGATGGAACAAGAAGACACATGCATATTTGACAGTCACAGGGTAAATGCACTTCTCGTTGTGGCAGCACTGTGGATATTATTAATTTCATTTCTGACATTGTGATAGCCATTTCATTTGAAACATTATTACAAATGCACAGTTGTCAGATTATGCATATGGAATGAATGCACTAGTCATGAAAATCAACTATTTTATAAGCATCCCCACGTATTGGTCAAGCCCCCCTTAGCACCGGGAGAGAAAAAATCCTGGCGCCGTGCCTGATCACACCATTTACCACAGGTATGACAAAACATGTATTTTTACTGCTCTAATTGCATTGGTAACCAGTTTATAATAGCAATAAGGCACCTCGTGCGTCGTGCATAAGAACAGCCCTTAGCTGTGGTATATTGGCCATATACCACACCTCCTCTGGCCTTATTTCTTAATTATAGAGTACCTACATAGTATGTTACCCATCCTGACAATCTAATCGTCAGCTTCTGAAAGTGCCATCCAAGTGAGAAATAAACACACTAGTACACCACAGAGTACATGTAATATCTGCGTAAGTACAATGTACTTACACAGGATTTAGCCATTTCTAAATACAGTAATTACTTAGGCCTACAACTCATTACCAATTTAAAATACCTACAAACAATATTCGAGCTTCTACTTTAGTCAACTTTATTGCAACACTTACATTTCTTAGAAAATATTAAGGATTTTTATTGTTAGATGAATAATTTCATGAATTACACTAAACAAAGATATAACATAAAAATAACTGTTCTAGTGGTGACTCAAATCTGTAGCCTATGCAACGGTGAAGAGCCTAGATAGCTAATTTAGAAAAACGGGATTGTCTTTTTCTCCCATTTTTTACATTACAAGTAACAATGGAAATCAACAACTCTGTCTTCATTTGATGATTTCTTGTAAGCATTTTCCCATCCTGGAGTCTGAGACCTTGTGGAAATATGTGGTAGAGAAGAACACTGCATAACAATTTAGCATTAGACACTATGTTACCCTATACTAGTTATCATCATCATGCTTTCTATAGTTTAAGCCTGTAGATAGCTACTTAGCTAGTTCTTGTGTTATCCAGCTAGCTATAAAAGTGCATTCTAACACCAAAGATTTGTATAACTAACCCAAGATAGACCACACCCTGTTGTTTCCAATAGGAAGCTAGTGTGTCGAGTGGACAGAACAGGCAAGGTGGTGGGCAGAGCCAAGCAAGAGCTAGCAAGATCCTATTGGCTAGATATAACATTTATTAGCATTTTTCCGTTAGGGAAGACTTAGTCACAATTTTTTTTTAATTTGGCAAAGGGAGTCCACTCTGTTAATAAAATATTCTAGTTTTAGGAACAGAAAACTGTATTGAGATCAGAGCATGTGACCAGAGTTGAGCAGTTGGAAATCCTGCTCTCCATGTCCTTTCCAACCGCTCCACTAATTTTATCACAGTTGCAGTCAGATTTATTTTCTAACTAGAGGTTTTCCCAAGTTGGTCAGGGCTGCACAGACAATGAATATTCCTAACAGCATAGGTGGGGGTCCCCTCGATGTCCAAGGGAGGTGGAGGGTTGTCACAGGGGACGGCATCAGCCAGTGGACCAAGAACCACCAGCCTGAGGAAACCATGAAATGAGGGTGAGATTGGGTAGTTGGTGGGGAGTTCTAAATGATAGGTTACCTCATTGACCCTCCGGAGGATCTTGAAGGGCTCCACAAACCGAGGGCTCAGCTTCCGACAAGCGGAGCGGGAGGTTCCTTTTGGAGAGCCAGACATGATCACCAAGATGGAACATAGGAGCCTCACTGCGGTGACGGTCCACCTGATCCTTCTGACTGCATGGGGCCTCGGTCTGGCTTGGAGTCCACGGAGCCAGGGGCCAGCTGATATTCAAGGATGCACTGGAAGGGAGTCAGCCCAGTGGAGGAGTGACAACGTGAGTTCTGGGTGTATTCCGCCCCAGGGAAGGAACCGGGCCCACTCCCCCTGCCGGTCTTGGCAGTTACTCAAATGTATTTATAAAACCCTTTTACATCAGCCGATGTCACAAAGTGCTGTACAGAAACCCAGCCTAAAACCCCAAACAGCAAGCAATGCAGATGTAGAAGCACGGTGGCTAGGGAAAAAGTCCCTAGAAAGGCCAGAACCTAGGAAGAAACCTAGAGAGGAACCAGGCTCTGGTGGCCAGTCCTCTACTGCCTGTGCCAGGTGGAGATTATAACAGAACATGGCCAAGATGTTCAAATGTTCATAGATGACCAGCTGGTTCAGAGAATAATAATCACAGTGGTTGTAGAGGGTGCAACAGGTCAGCACCCCAGGAGTAAATGTCAGTTGGCTTTTCATAGCCGATCATTCAGAGTTAGAGACAGCAGGTGCGGTAGAGAGAGAGTCCAAAACAGCAGGTCCGGGACAAGGTGGCACGGCCAGTGAACAGGTCAGGGTTCCATAGCCGCAGGCAGAACAGTTGAAACTGGAGCAGCAGCATAACCAGGTGGACTGGGGACAGCAAGTACTCCTTAGGAACCTCCCCAGTTCCTGGTTGATTCTCTCCACCTGTCTGTTAGACTGAGTCATATACAAGGATGTGAGGCTGACCGTGGCCCCCAGCTTCTCCTTAAAAGCTTTCCAGACCCACGACGTGAATTGGGGACCACGGTCGAAAATGATGTCCTCCGAAAGGCCATTATCACATCCTGACCAGTTTAGGTATTATTTGTATTGTAGTTTGGTCAGGACGTGGCAGAGGGTATTTGTTTTGGTTGGTTCGGGGTGGTTGGTTGTGTTTAGGGTGTATTTCACACTGCTAGTTGTCGTAGCCTGTGAAACTGTCGTCTGTTGTTCTCTTTGTTTATTGTTTTTTCCGTGTTCACATTTACTTAATAAATAATAATGATGAACATGCAACCCGCTGCGCCTTGGTCCTCTCTCTTCTACGACAGCCGTGACAGCCATAGTGCCGGAAGACCTTCTGGAAAAGTGCCTCAGCAACCTGGAGAGCGGTAGGTAGACCAGAGAGAGGGATAAAATGGCAGGATTTAGAGAATCTGTCAACAACAACCAGAATAGTGGTAAAACCCATCAGAAAAGGGGAGATCTGTTACAAAGTCTATGGACAGATGTGGCCTAGACCAATGAGGCACTGGGAGGGGAAGAACTTTCTCTGCTGGAGCGGGCAGGGGAGATTTGGATTGAGTACATACCAAACATGAGTTGACATAGTGGGTGACGTGCTGCGCCAAGGTGGACCATCAGTATTTATCGGAGAGGGATTGGATGGTGCGGGTGATACCTGGGTGTCCAGCAGCGAGGGATGCGTGTGCCCAGGTCAACAGCTGATCTCTCACCCCCGTGAGTACTTAGGTGCGCTCTGGAGGGCAGGTGGCAGGAGTGGGTTCCCTCTCCAGAGCCTGGCCGATGTCCACATCTACGTTAACAAAACACAGCGCCAACAAAACGGGAGGACTGATTGATGGGCTGAAGGACACTCACAGGATCCTCCACCAACGTGGAACCACAGGGTGCAGGAAAGCAGGTCCTCCGGTATCCTGGTCCTCAGGTAGTGATTCTCATCTTTGACCAGGAGATGGCAGAGTCATGAAGTTAAAGCCACGGGAGGCCGAGGACCTTGTATACGGGTGTGGTGATGAGGAAGGGAAGGTTTTCCTGATGCTTGGGTCCCACGGCGAGGGTAAGTGGTGCTGTAATGTGTGTAGTTGTGCTGGATCCCAATGGTCGCATATCCAGGGCTTGGATATGCCATCCTGTCAGCAGGGAAATTATTGTATGATTGTGGCAACCTTTGACACCTCGGTGGTGGGGGCTCCCGTCTGACAGGCGAAATAGAGGGACCACTGGAGTAGGAAGCGACAGCATTTCGATGGCATGCCGTCATACTTTACCCCGGAAGGGACAGTCGGGTGACGCTGACCTGGGCGGCTGGCTGGGTAGGCTGAGGGACTGGCTCACTGTGGTAGGAGGCCCTTCGTCAGAGGTATGGAGAACCTTGCTGGTGGTGTCGAGGCGGTGGAGAACGCAGAGGACCTCCTTCATGGTCGTACCCAGTAAATAGCTGGTCGTGGTGTTGATGGAGAAGATGACCCTGTTCCTCGACCATCTGGAAGATAGTATAATCTATTGCTGCTTCCATAATTTCTGAGGCAGTATTCTTTAATGTATACGCAGGGAGTCAGGAAGCAGGTGCATAAGGTGAGTTTATAATAATAATAATAATAAACATGAAGAAAATACAAAACAGTAGAAGCGTACAGAACGTAACCAAAACCAATACTGTCTGATGACTGAGGCTGCTGGGGGCTATATGAAGGGAGAGTAATCAGGGTGGTGAGGAAGTCCAGGTGTGCTTAACAATGGAGAGCAGGTGTGCGCAATGATGGTTGCCAGGTGTGCGCAATGTGGGTTGCCAGGACGGGTGGTTAGTAGACCGGCGACGTAGAGCGCCAGAGGGAGGGAACAGGAGTAGGCATGACACCACTGTGTAGAAATTGTCATCCTTGTTCCTCTTCACCATGCTCACAGGCAAGTTGTTTAGTAGAATCCGAAACACCTTCAGTCTCTCTACTGCTCATTCCACACAAATCCTGATGCATGACATCCTCCTTGAACCTGACACCTCTGACCCACAGAGTTGACTTCTTCCCCTTGTGGATGATGGGACCATGAGGACCATACACTTGACTGAAAATGAATTGTGAAGTGGAAGCCCCGATATGACGTCACAGAGTCCTCTTATTCAAGAAGGTCAATCAACCTAGAGTACTTTGTTATGACCTTGTCACTTGCACGGCCACCCCAGACTCTAGACAGTGGGGCTGATAACCAAAAATAAACTTGACAGTGTTGTGTGACTTATAATGGGAATATGTTACAGCTCTTGTGTGTAGACTTGTGGGCCTCTCTATGAAAACTTCACTGCAGTCTATGATGCACCTAACACGTCTGAACTTGGATGTTTTCTGAGCTCTTTCCTGGACAGCCAGTGGATAAGACACTGAAGTTCTCTTACCATGACTTCCAACCACTCATGAAAGATGCGTAACACTGTCCCAGCACTAACATTGAAGCGAAATGTTAAGTCTTTGTGGGTAAGACCAAGACGCAGCTTCATCAGCAAAAGAAAGAGTTCAGAAGGAGTGAGAATTGAGTATGAGGCAGCCATGCTGTGGTAACGTTTGTGAGAATGGTAAAAAAAAAAAACTCTGGCAGAGGGAAGACAGGTGTAGAATTTGGTGGTGGAATCGTGGTCATCTTTTCCAGGAGTTGACTTTAAAGGGATTTCACTTTTTCTTCTCGAGAAGACACTTTTCTCCTCAGTTCCTTGTTGTCTTCTTTCTTAATGATACACCAGTCAGTTTATTGAAGCTACTTTATAATTTCTGCCTCTCACAGCAACACAAACTCCGACCACTCACCAAACTTCACTAACCAGATTTTACACTTCTCAGCCCACAGTCACCCCTTTGGTTACTACAGACCAGAACAGTAGGGGATCTGATGAGATGCAACAAGAGAAGAACCAGAGGTCAGTATTCAGTCTGCTGCATATCCCTCACTTTAATAGCCATCCAAACAGTTGGTTATACTGTAAGGGTGTGGGGCACCTGACTAGAAAAGCTGATCAGAGCAGAGACAGGTGTCTGGGTTAACAATAATACTTTTAATTCCCCAAATTACAAAGAAATCTGTATTTTTTATTTTCAGCTATAGAGGAGTGTATACAAAACAAAACACCTTCCTTAAATGTTCTTGCTGAAACATTTACCACTTCCCCATGGTTCGATATCTTTGCGCGTGTCCTGTGACTTGCCTACAGGAGGCCTTTGGATGACTTTACAGCTAATTTTGACACATGTGAAAACTAAGAAGTTGAGTGGTTAAGACATAAATAGATATGCAAGAAGTATTCCGAAAAAGGACAGTACAGTATGGTAGCTTATGTTACCTCTCTTGTTAAATACAGGAAGTGCCCCCTAGACACCTGTCTCTGTCTGACTGCAATTTTCATTTACATTTTTTACATTTAGCAGACGCTCTTATCCAGAGCGACTTACAGTAGTGAATACATTTCATTAAAAAAAATTCTGTGCTGGCCCCCCGTGGGAATCAAACCCACAACCCTGGCATTGCAAACACCATGCTCTACCAACTGAGCCACAGGGGATGACATGACAAAATAATTGTATTCTTCTACAGATTGGAACACACATTCTTCTACCTGGTGAAAGCTGGTAATGCACTGCTGTTCCTCCTGTGCACCATCGTTTCTGTGGTGAAATTCAGGAAAAACCAAGATCAAGATGATACCAAGGATGCATAGAAACCAGAGAGTTCTTTCTGAAGCAATCAAAGGGTCCAATTTACCAACAGTTTGCACCAAATGCAAAGTTACTTGTCACGTCCTGACCAGTATTAGGGATTATTTGTAATTGTAGTTTGGTCAGGACGTGGCAGAGGGTATTTGTTTTATGTGGTTCGGGGTGGTTGGTTGTGTATGAGGGTGTTTGATTTGTTAGTTCTGGGTTTTGGGTATGTTCTAGGTTTGTATTTCTACGTTCTGTCTAGTTTAGTTTTCTATGTTTAGGTTTGGGTGTTGGACTCTCAATTGGAGGCAGGTGTTTCTAGTTGCCTCTGATTGAGAGTCCTATATAGAGGTAGGTGTTTGGGTTTGTGAGTTGTGGGAGATTATATGCTGTGTATAGCTTTTTGCCTTACGAGCGTGTTAGTCGTCGTTGTGTTTTTCCTGTGTATGTTTTTTGGTTTACCTTCTTGTCCATAATAAAAAGAAGATGAGTACACATAACCCCACTGCATATTGGTCCACTTTCTCCGACGATGATTTCTCTATATCTTCAGACGAAGAAGAGTGTGACATTACTCAAACATGCAGGTGTCATTAGTTTTAAATGTATTTTTCTTTATCGTAACCTTCATTTGACATTTTTGTATACCTTCAATATTTAATTCCCTCTGGGAGTAAGAGCTATACATCTTCAATCTTAGATCTACGTGCTGAATGCCATGCTGTAAATGTGGGTATCAGATTCTATTCCCAACAACACATAGTATTTTTCAATATCCAAAATGTGTCTAAATACCACACTATACCAATAACAAATACTTGATGTGTGTACTTATCTGTACATTATGTTTGTTTCATTTTATTATAATTATTCTACTCAAATATGTATGTGTTGTGAAATGAAACTCTTGAACAATGTTTTGTTGTTGACTTACCTCTGGTGAATTACCTCTGGTTCGCCATTCCTATGGGGAAAATTAATGGGAAAATAATAGGGTTTTGAAATAAACACTGAAAATAAGGTCTGAGGTTAACGTCGGGTTATGAGATCTTATATGTTTTGTTCTGAGATAATATTAGTCAGTTAACATGACTTTATGAAAAAAGAGAACTTTACGTGCTTTTTTTATGACATAAATCCTTTAAAATTCACAAAAAGTGACTTTAGCTGATGAAGATTTTCTCATAGAACAAAACGTATAAGATCTTCTAAGCCTGTGTTTACCACAGAACCTATAAAAACCCTATAAAAACACATTTGGCCATAGGCTTTGTCCAACAAACCATGGCGGAGTTAGCACCTACAAAAAGATGCCATTACTATTGCTCTCTATTGGCAGTGTCTCTAATTATTATACATGCAAATAAACTAACTTGCTAATAAATATAATTTGCCTCTTAAAACGGACCCTTTTCAATTTCCGCCTAAAATTACATACCCAAATCTAACTGTCTGTAGCTCAGGACCTGAAGCAAGGATATGCATATTATTGATATTTGAAAGGAAACATTTACATTTACATTTACGTCATTTAGCAGACGCTCTTATCCAGAGCGACTTACAAATTGGTGCATTCACCTTATGATATCCAGTGGAACAACCACTTTACAATAGTACATCTATATATTTTTCTGGGGGGGGGGGGTTAGAAGGATTACTATATCCTATCCCAGGTATTCCTTAAAGAGGTGGGGTTTCAGGTGTCTCCGGAAGGTGGTGATTGACTCCGCTGTCCTGGCATCGTGAGGGAGCTTGTTCCACCATTGGGGTGCCAGAGCAGCGAACAGTTTTGACTGGGCTGAGCGGGAACTGTGCTTCCGCAGAGGTAGGGAGGCGAGCAGGCCAGAGGTAGATGAACGCAGTGCCCTTCTTTGGGTGTAGGGACTGATCAGAGCCTGAAGGTACGGAGGTGCCTTTCCCCTCACAGCTCCGTAGGCAAGCACCATGGTCTTGTAGCAGATGCGAGCTTCAACTGGAAGCCAGTGGAGTGTGCGGAGGAGCGGGGTGACGTGAGAGAACTTGGGAAGGTTGAACACCAGACGGGCTGCGGCGTTCTGGATGAGTTGTAGGGGTTTAATGGCACAGGCAGGGAGCCCCGCCAGCAGCGAGTTGCAGTAATCCAGACGGGAGATGACAAGTGCCTGGATTAGGACCTGCGCCGCTTCCTGTGTAAGGCAGGGTCGTACTCAATGTTGTAGAGCATGAACCCACACGATCGGGTCACCGCCTTGATGTTAGCGGAGAACGACAGGGTGTTGTCCAGGGTCACGCCAAGGCTCTTAGCACTCTGGGAGGAGGACACAATGGAGTTGTCAACCGTGATGGCGAGATCATGGAACGGGCAGTCCTTCACCGGGAGGAAGAGCAGCTCCATCTTGCTGAGGTTCAGCTTGAGGTGGTAATCCGTCATCCACACTGATATGTCTGCCAGAAATGCAGAGATGTGATTCGCCACCTGGTTATCAGAAGGGGGAAAGGAGAAGATTAATTGTGTGTCATCTGCGTAGCAATGATAGGAGAGACCATGTGAGGATATGACAGAGCCAAGTGACTTGGTGTATGGCGAGAATAGGAGAAGGCCTAGAACTGAGCCCTGGGGGACACCAGTGGTGAGAGCATATGGTGCGGAGACGGATTCTCGCCACGCCACCTGGTAGGAGCGACCTGTCAGGTAGGACGTAATCCAAGAGTGAGCCGCGCCGGAGATGCCCAACTCGGAGAGGGTGGAGAGGAGGATCTGATGGTTCACAGTATCAAAGGCAGCAAACTTTGAAGTTTGTGGAAATGTGAAATTCATTTAGGAGAATATAACACATTAGATCTGGTAAAAGATAAAACAAAAGATGTTGTCCACAAGAGGGGCAGCAGTGGGTGTGAAAAGTTTCAGACTGGATGAGAGCTCTACATAATATTTTGTATCAAGTCTCCCAGGTGTTCTTCACGAATTTTCCCAAATGTGACCCAAGTGGCCGAATTGGTCAATTGATACATTCCCAAGTACATAACTATAGAGAAAATACAGAAATGTTATGGTAATAAAACATTTAAGTTTACATACTCCCAGGAACGTCATACATGTTGGATCATTAGCTTCCCTACATAAAAGACACTAACTTTCACACATCTAGATGGCCGGGTGGGGTGGGTGTGGAGCCAGAGAAAGCCAAGGGGTCAGACAGGAGGGTCCAGGTCCTACGTTTGAATAGGTGGGGGATGGTGGAGTCTACCACTATTGAGGATTTTTTTTTATTCAGTTAGAACTCAAGTTAAGTATTACTTATTTGATTTAACTTTTATTTTAGCAAGGGGTGAGCCCTGCATCAATCATTTTACGGATGAGCCATTCATTAATCCTTTTACGGATGAGCCCTGTATTGGGAACACAATCAATATAATGAAATATGTGGACCAATAGACAATAAGACATAAAAAATGCACAGGCACACAATGTCATAGCCAAAATAACATACACATAGGTTATACTAATATATTGTATCCCACAAAAATGTAAGGAATGATCACCGTTATGCACAGCTCAAGCATAATGGCTGCTTGTCAGACAAAGGGCATTCACATACTACAGGAAAGTTGGCTATCTAGCTAGATTTGTTTCAAAACGATAGGTGGTCATTGGACTAAGAGACTGTCAATCAAGTGAACACCGCCCATCTCATTGGTGCGTAATGATGTCTGTCCTTCGTGGGCTAAAAGAGGTGTTGTGTAGCCAATTCGTAATGTGGAATGAAAGTTTGGTTGCCTTCCAGAGTGTCTGAGGATTGCACAGAAACTGAAATTGACTGGGTGAAACAAGGTTTAGTGGTCATATTTCATAGATTGTTTTGTTGCAAGTTGGAATTCATGCAAAACGTTGTGTACAACATGGATCATGTTAGGATATAAAAATGGATTTTATCAAACAAACTACATTTTATCTCTGGGACCGTCAGGATGACAAATCAGAGCAAGATTACTGAATGTATGTATCAAACCAGTTTTTTCGGTGTAATAGCTACTGTAAATTGGACACTGCAGTTAGATTAACAATAATGTAAGCTTTCTGCCCACATAAGACATTTCCATGTCCCGGAAAGTTGGCTGTTGTTTTCAACATCATTCTATTCACATTATCGCATTTTGAACAACTACTGTCCCGATTTCAGGACACCGATCCAATAGAGGTTTTAATGTTACATCTGCATTTAATAACCAGCAAAAAAAACACTTTAAACACTGCCTTATGATATCTTACATACAGTATATAGTAACTGTACCTATTAAGGCCTCATAAGCCTATTCCAAGTCACCTGCTATTTTCCATGCCCTGGGTCAGTGAGAAGGTGTCTTTGAACAACTGACTCTGACTTAGATCATTTTTTATCTTTTTAATTAATGCAGATCAAACAAAAATGTCCCTTCACTGCCAAGTGAGATTGAGATGAACCATTACATTTTATTCAACTTCTTCATTCAGATTCAGTTATCTAAATTCAGATTCAAAACCATAGACAACATCTTGAAACTTTGCCAGCCAGGAAAGGTAGAGGAGCACACAGTTATATTGGTGTTGTGATGTATGAGGTCAAAGGGGGGGGGGTGAAATGTAACCGAGGTGGTTCGATGAACCATGGTCTTTTGATGAGCAACCTTGCTGGAGTCTTGAAGACTTGTGTTAGCTTCATGAACTCATACCTATGGACTTTAGCTAAGTGGGCTAACACAGTCTTGTGACATGCAGGAGGCCTGGTTCGAACCCAGTCAAGTCACAAGAGCAAGATTAAATAGGGAGTGAAAGGATATCCTTAGAAGGGATATGATAGGGCCATTCAACTATCTTGTTATGGGGGCCTAATTGCGTTTTTTTGTGACACTCCATTCTAACGAGTCCTGCACCGCCTGAGATCAGCATAGAGGGGAACAGAAGGCACGTCCATGTTCCCGAGAGTCTAGGCTTCAGGAATAGGGTAGCTGACAGCCAAAACGGTTCAAAAGCTCAAGCCAAATTCATAGGAAGAAAATAAATTCAACATGCCACATTGTCTTCAGAAACCGCCAAAAGTTTCTGTTTACCACAGAGAGCATTTCACTCTGTCTGTTGTACCAGGATGTTGCCTCTGGTTTAAAATCTTAATTTAGAGAACTGAATGTGAAAACTGAATCTGAATTCATCCGAATTCATCCGAGAAATATTAATATTGAATTTGAATTAAATTGAAATTAAATAGAATGTTATAACTGAATGCAATATTCATTCAATTCAGTTCAAATTATGAATTATATGATTCAATTTGTGCATTACAAATTCAAAAATATACTAATACAAATGCTAAATTATGGTATTCAAATACAATTTCTGTTCGCACTGAAATCACTCCATATTACAGTTACATTCTTTAAAACAGTTGATTACATTCGGGATTACCTCTTCGAATATCAAAATAAAAATGTGATAAATGTTTGTCATTATTTCTGTCATTTAGTGCACTATCAAGACTTCTCACATGATCTCAGATTCTATTGTTCTGCTGATCGCCCATCAAGTCTGGATGGCTTCTTTTGTATTCAAACTGGTTGAATGAATAGGTAAGGCTTTCGAAACATTGACACCTGGCCCACTGGTCAATAAAACAGTTGTAACAGGCAATAAACATGAACGCCATGTTGGCAGGTGATTGAAGTTTTACACCTATACTTATTGTTTAACTTATTGTGTACATAATGTTGCTGCTACCATCTCTTATGACCAAAAAGATCTTCTGGACATCAGAACAGCGATTACTCACCGCGGACTGGAAGAAACTTTCTCCTTTAACGAGTCTGACGAGAAGGATATCCTGCTTTCACTGGAACAGGCCCAGACCCCGCCTTTTGCGTGAAGAAAAGACGCAGGTTAAGGGTCCACAGATTGGGCATCCTTCTGAAGATCCGTAGGCAAGCGAGTAAACTCCCACTGCCATCCGTTCTTCTTGCTAACGTGCAATCATTGGATAATAAAATTGATGACCTACGATTAAGATTATCCTACCAATGGGACATTAAAAACTATAACATCTTATGTTTCACCGAGACGTGGCTGAATGAAGATACAGACAATATAGAGCTAGCGGGATTTTCCATGCACCGGCAGAACAGAGACACTACCTCTGGTAAGATGAGGGGTGGGCGTGTGTGTTTATCAATAACAGCTGGTGCGTGATGTCTAATATTAAAGAAGTCTCGAAGTATTGCTCGCCTGAGGTAGAGTGCCTTATGTTAAGCTGTAGACTACACTATCTACCAAGAGAGTTCTCATCTACATTATTCCTAGCTGTCTATTTAGCACCACAGAATGAAGCTGGCACTAAGACCGTTCTCAACCAACTCTATAAGGCCATAAGCAAAGAAGAAAATGCTCACCCAGAAGCGGCACTCTTAGTGGCTGGGGACTTTAACTTCTTACATCCGGTGAAATTGCAGAGCGCGAAATTCAAACTACAGAATTATAAATATTTAACTTTCATAAAATCAGAAGTGTAGTACATCAAAATAAAGCTTAACTTCTTGCTAATCCAGCCGCTGTGTCAGATTTCAAAAGGCTTTACGGCGAAAGCGCACCATGTGATTATCTGAGGACAGCGCCCCGCATACAAAAGCATGAAAAACATATTTCAACCAGGCAGGTGCACCACGACAGTCAGAAATAGCGATATAATAAATGCCTTACCTTTGATGATCTTCTTCTGTTGGCACTCCAAAAGGTCCTAGATACATCACAAATGGTCCTTTTGTTCGATAATGTCCTTCTGTATATCCATAAAAACTCAGTTTAGCTGGCGCGCTTCAGTCAATAATCCACCCAGTTTCCCTCCATTAAAATGCATACAAAATGAATCCCAAACATTACTAATAAACTTTTCCAAACAAGTCCAAGAACGTTTATAATCAAACCTTAGGTACCCTAATACGTAAATAAACTATACAATTTAAGACAGAGAATCGTTAATGTCGTTACCGGAGAAAAATACCAAAGAACGCGCTCTCTTCCACGCGCTTGGAAACACTACAGCCAAAATGGGAGCCACCTAGAAAAACTACAATTTCTGGCTCATTTTTCCAAAAACCAGCATGAAACTCTTTCTAAAGACTGTTGACATCTGGTGGAAGCCTTATAATAAAAGTGACAGCCATTGAAACAGTGGTAGGCTGAACATTTTTTTGGGGGGGTGGTTTGTCCTCGGGGTTTCACCTGCTATATCAGTTCTGTTATACTCAGACATAATGTTAACCGTTTTAGAAACTTTAGAGTGGTTTCTATCCAAATCTACCAATTCTCTGCATATTCTAGCTTCTGGGCCTGAGTAACAGGAAGTTTACTTTGGGCAAACTTAAATCAGTTTTACCTCATTTTTACCAGCATGTCACATGTGCAACCAGAGAGAAATCCTAGACCGCCTTTACTCCACACACAGAGATGCATACAAAGCTCTCCCCCGCCCTCCATTTGGCAAATCTGAACATAATTCTATCCTCCTGATTCCTGCTTACAAGTAAAAACTAAAGTACCAGTGCCTCGCTCAATACGGAAGTGGTCAGATGACGCGGATGCTACACTACTGGACTGTTTTTCTAGCACATACTGGAATATGTTTCCGGTATTCATCCAATGGCATTAAGGAGTACACCACCTCAGTCATCGGCTTCATCAATAAGTACACAGATGACGTCATCCCCACAGTGACTGTACGTACATATCCCAGCCAGAAGCCTTGGATTACAGGCAACATCCGCATCGAGCTAAAGGCTAGAGCTTCCACTTTCAAGGAGCGGGAGACTAATACAGACGCTTATAAGAAATCCCGCTATGCCCTCAGACAAACCATCAAACAAGCAAAGAGTCAATGCAGGATTAAGATTGAATCATACTACACCGGCTCTGACGCTTGTTGGATGTGGCAGGGCTTGAAAACTATTACGCACTACAAAGGGAAACCCAGACACGAGCTGCCCAGTGATGTGAGCCTACCAGATGAGCAAAATGCCTTTTCTGCTCACGTCGAGCCAAGCAACACTGAAGCATTCACGACAGCACCAGCTGTTCTGAATGACTGTGTGATAACGCTATCGGTAGCCGATGTGAACAAATCCTTTAACCTGTCTGGGCCAGTGGGACGCTTGCGTCCCACCCTAATCAACAGCCAGTGGAATCGCGTCGCGCGAAATGCAAAACCTCATAAATGCTATAACTTCAATTTCTCAAACATATGACTATTTTACACCGTTTTATAGATACACCTCTCCTGAATCGAACCACGTTGTCCGATTTCAAAAAGGCTTTACAGCAAAAGCAAAACATTAGATTATGTTAGGAGAGAACCCAGCCAGAAATAATCACACAGTCATTTTCAAAGCAACTAGATGCATCACAAATACCCAAAACACAGCTAAATGCAGCACTAACCATTGACAATCTTCATCAGATGACAATCTTAGGACATCATGTTACACAATACATGCATTTTTTGTTCGATAAAGTTCATATTTATATATAAAAACAGCATTTTACATCGGCGCGTGACATTCAGAAAATCTTTTCCCTCAAATGCTTCTGATGAATCAGCGCTACAATTTACAAAATTACTATTCGAAAACATTGTTAAAATTTAATATTGTCATTCAAAGACTTATAGATTAACATGTCTTGAATGCCACTGCTTTGCCAGATTTAAAAATAACTTTACTGGGAAATCACACTTTGCAATAAACAACGTGGTATACCCAGCAAAATAGGCTAGGCTATACATGTTGGAGCCATCTTGGAACGATCAACCATCAAAAATACTATTGTAAATAAAACCTTACCTTTGATTATCTTTATCAGAAAGCACTTCCAGGCATCCCAGGTCCATAACAAATGTAGTTTTGTTCGAAAAAGTTAATCATTTATGTCCCAATTGTTAGCGCGCTCCGAAGGCTACTGAAAATGTACCGTGCTGAGTAGGACTTGTCGTCACGAATGTACAAAAAAAAATATTTAAGTTCGTTCAAACATGTCAAACGTTGTATAACATAAATCTTTAGGGCCTTTTTCAACCAGAGCTTCAATAATATTCCATGGGGACGTTTGCATTGTCTTTCAAAACGTTTCGAAAGGGGAGGGTAGCCATGGGCGGCCGCGTCATAATGGTAAATGGCCCTCCACCTGTGACCACTTTCCACAGCCTCTCTTTCAGTCAGTTTTGATAGTAGGAGACTCAAACCACTTTGTAAAGACTGGGGACATCTAGTGGAAGCCGTAGGAAGTGCTAAATGATTCATAAGCCCCTGTGTGTTTCAATAGCAAATGTTTGAAGTGATATCCACACATCAGGTAAAGTAATGAAGTTGAGTCCGCAATTCAGAATTCCACATCCTGTTACGATCTGTCTCAGGGTTTTGACTGCCATATGAGTTCTGTTATACTCACAGACACCATTCAAACAGTTTTAGAAACTTTAGGGTGTTTTCTATCCAAATCAAACAATGATATGCATATTCTAGTTACTGGGCAGGAGTAGTAACCAGATTAAATCGGGTACGTTTTTTATCCGGCCGTGCAAATACTGCCCCCTATCCCCAACAGGTCAAACAGGTCAACATTCACAAAGCCGCTGGGCCAGACGGATTACCAGGATGTGTACTCAAAGGGTGTGCGACCAACTGGCAAGTGTCTTCACTGACATTTTCAACCTTGTCACGTCCTGGCCAGTATAAGGGTTAATTGGTATTGTAGTTTGGTCAGGACGTGGCAGAGGGTATTTGTTTTATGTGGTTAGGGGTGGTGTTTTTCTAAAAAGGGCATTTGATTTAAGCATTCCGGGGTTTTTGGGCACTGTTCCTTGTTTACGTATTTCTATGTTGATCTAGTTAGTTGTATGTCTATGTTTGGTTAATTGGGGTGGACTTCCAATTGAAGGCAGCTGTGTGGTGTTGCCTTTGATTGGAAGTCCTATATTAGTTGGGTGTGTTTGTCTGTTTAATTGTGGGAGATTGTTCCGTGTATAGCATCAAGCCTTACAGGACTGTTTATTGTCGGTGTGTTTCTTTTGTATACGTGTTTATTTTGAGTTTTCCTTCTTTCCATATAATAAAGAAGATGAGTTTACACATACCTGCGGCATTTTGGTCCTCCTTAACCGACGACAACCGTGACAAACCTCTCCCTGACCGAGTCTAATACCAACATGTTTTAAGCAGACCATCATAGTCCCTGTGTCCAAGGAAGCGAAGGTAACCTGCCTAAATTATTACCGCCCCGTGGCACTCACGTTAGTAGCCATGTAGTGCTTTGAAAGGCAGGTCATGGCTCACATCAACAGCATCCTCCCGGACACCCTAGACCCACTCCAATTTGCATACCGCCCCAAATAGATCCACAGATTATGCAATCTCAATCGCACTCCACACTGCCCTTTCTCACCTGGACAAATGGAACACCTATGTGAGAATGCTATTCATTGACTACAGCTCAGCGTTCAACACCATAGTGCCCACAAAGTTCAACATTAAACTAAGGACTCTGGGACTAAACACCTCCCTCTGCAACTGGATCCTGGACTTCCTGACGGGCCGCCCCCAGGTGGTAAGAGTAGGCAACAACACGTCTGCCACGCTGATCCATAACACTGGGGCCCCTCAGGGGTGTGTACTTAGTCCCCTCCTGTACTCCCTGTTCACCCACAACTGCGTGGCCAAACACAACTTGAAACACCATAATTAAGTTTGCTAACGACACAACAGTGGTAGGCCTGATCACCGACAACGATGAGACGGCCTATAGGGAGGAGGTCTGAGAACTGGCAGTGTGGTGCCAAGACAACAACCTCTCCCTCAATGTGAGCAAGACTAATGAGCTGATCGTGGACTACAGTAAAAGGCGGGCCGAACAGGCCCCCATTAACATTGACGGGGCTGTAGTGGAGCGAGTCGAGAGTTTCAAGTTCCTTGGTCACCAATGAACTATCATGGTCCAAACGTACCAAGACAGTCGTGAAGAGGGCACAACAAAACCTTTTCCCCCTCAGGAGACTGAATAGATTTGGCATGTGTCCCCAGATCCTCAAAAGGTTCTACAGCTGCACCATCGAGAGCATCCTGACCAGTTGCATCACTGCCTGATATGGCAACTTCTCGGCATCTGACCGTAAGGCCCTACAGAGGGTAGTGCGAACTACCCAGTACATCACTGGGGCCAAGCTTCCTGCCATCCAGGACCAATATAATAGGCAGAGTCAGAGGAAAGCCCATAAATTTGTCAGAGACTCCAGTCACCCAAGTTATAGACTGTTCTCTCTGCTATCGCATGGCAAGGGGTAACGGAGTGTCAAGTCTAGGACCAAGAGGCTCCTCAACAGCTACTACCCCCAAGCCATAAGACCGCTGAACAATTAATGAAATCGCCACCGGACAATCTACATTGGACCCCCCCCCCCCCTCCCCTTCCCTTTTGTACAATGCTGCTACTCGCTATTTATTATCTATGTATAGTCACTTCACCCCCACCTACATGTACAAATTACCTCAACTAACCTGTACACCCACACACTGACTAGGTATCGGTACCCCCTGAATATAGCCTCATTATTGTTATTCTTATTGTGTAAGTTTTTTATTATTACTTTTTATTTTAGTCTACTTGGTAAATATTTTCTTAACTCTTCTTGAACTGCACTGTTGGTTAAGGGCTTGTAAGTAAGCATTTTACGGTAAAGTCTACACTTCTTGTATTCGGCGCATGTGACAAATAAAGTTTGGTTTGATTTGATTTGATTGGTTGCCCAAAATTCTGTGGCAGGGCTTAGCGAGGGGTCAATTCCGCATTCAACCATTGGTGATATCCCCTCATAATGATCTCAAACTGTGTTTCTAATAAACTATGAAATTAAACACAGACTACCCTTGCTAGTCAGGAAATTCTTGGGTATGTTGTGATGGACTGTAGTTACAATTGCTTCATATGAACCTGGTAAAATTATGTTTGTAGTGTAGCTAGCCACTGAATAAATGGCTCTGAATTCACAGCCAGCATGCAGTCAAAGCTATCTCCACAGATTTTCTAAATCCATAGGCGCAACATCGCAAGACTTCCAGGAACGCTTGCGAAGTAGACCAAGCAGGCCAGGCCGGGGTTTGGGGTTGGAGAAGTCAATGAGAGAAGTGAAAAATTCTTCCTTAGTTGTTCATTTTCTCAAAATCTAAAGGCACAACCAAGATTCGAGCCAGTGTCTTGACGGTCGCCTAGGATAGGGGGCGCTACAGCGATTTTTGAAAAAAATACGTGCCCATTTTAAACGGCCTCCTACTCAAACTCAGAAGTTAGGATATGCATATAATTAATAGTTGTGGATAGAAAACACCCTAAAGTTTCTAAAACTGTTTGAATGGTGTCTGTGAGTATAACAGAACTCATATGGCAGTCAAAACCCCGAGACAGATCGTAACAGGATGTGGAATTCTGAATTGCGGACTCAACTTCATTACTTTACCTATAAATCACACCGTGAGCTATAGTTCATTGAGCACTTCCTATGGCTTCCACTAGATGTCCCCAGTCTTTACAAAGTGGTTTGAGTCTTCTACTATGAAAACTGACCCAAAGAGAGGCTGTTGATCTTGTTCACATGGGGAGGGCCGTTACCGTTACCCTGGCTACCCTCCCCTTTCGAAACGTTTTGAAAGACAATGCAACCGTCCCCCTTGAATATTATTGGAGCTCTGGTTGAAAAAGGCCCTAAAGATTTATGTTATACAACGTTTGACATGTTTGAACGAACCTAAATATTTTTGGGGGGCTTTTTGGTGAGAGAGATGTCCCGCGGTCGACGGTAAATTTGGAGCAGCCTTCACAACGCGCTAACAACAAGAAGCTATTGGGACATAAATGATTAACTTTTTCGAACGAAAAATACATTTGTTGTGGACCTGGGATTCCTGGAAGTGCCTTCTGATGAAGATAATCAAAGGTAAGGGATTATTTACAATAGTATACAAGAGTAGATTTGATTTGCGATTGTTCCAAGATGGCGCTGACCTGTAACGGTAGCCTATTTTTCTGAGTATCGCATCCCCTTTTATCGCGAAGTGTGATTACCCAGTAAAGTTATTTTTAAATCTGCCATTGCGGGTGCTTTCACGAGATGTTAATCTATAATTCTTAGAATGACAATATTACATTTTAAAAATGTTTTCGAATAGTAATTTAGTAAATTGTAGCGCTGTTTCACCGGATGCATTTGAGGGAAAATAGTTTCTCAACGTCACGCGCCGATGTAAAATGCTGTTTTTATATATAAATATGAACTTTATCGAACAAAAGAATGCATGTATTGTGTAACATGATGTCCTAGGAGTGTCATCTGATGAAGATTGTCAAAGGTTAGTGCTGCATTTAGCTGTTTTTTGGTTATTTGTGATGCATGTGGTTGGTCGGAAAATGGCTATGTGAATACTTTGACGATATACTCCTCTAACATTATCTAATGTTTTGCTTTTGCTGTAAAGTCTTTTTGAAATCGGACAACGTGGTTCGATTCAGGAGAGGTGTATCTATAAAACGATATAAAATAGTCCTATATTTGAAGAAAAAAAAAATGAAATTTTTCTATTGTTCGGTTATGAATATGGCGAAATGATTTTACGCTGGATGTTGATCCCGCATACGGGACGGAGAACTTCAAGAGGTTTTAAGGAGTTGAACATTACTCCAACCTCATAAAAGTAACAAACTGACACGTTTTAATTTTCGTCAAAAATAACTTTATATCGAAGGAGTGCCTTTGATTTGACCGCCTGCACATGCACAGTTTGGCACAAGATGACCATTAGAACCGGTGATTCGTTTCTGCGCATGAGCTTAGCTAGCTAACATCGCTATGACATTGCCTATAATTGTCATTAGTGATTATATTAGAGAAGCAGTTTCTGCCTATCATAATATTGCACTGTCTTCGCTATAACCACTTTTGGAGCTAAATAGTGCTCTCAAATCGTATCCGGATGTCGACAGTAGATGGGAGTTGTATTCATAACATTGCTAGTAAGCTAGCTAGCATTAGTAGGCTAGCTAGCGTCAGCAACATTTGGTGGTCAATGAGACTGAGAGACATCTACAGTAGCTAACCAGCTGAGCAATCCAACAATGTAATAAAAGTATAATTTCGGACTCTAAAAATACTCCACCAACAGGCTCTCCATTTCAGGAATCACAGTAGCAAGTACTCCTGGTGTACTGTTCAATTATTTAACTATTTGTTTTTGGAAGAACACTTTCAGTTTTTGCCATATCCTCCTTTACTGGCTTTTATGTGATTTAAAAGTGAGCTTGTCCAAGATGTTGGAGTCGATGACCGTTGCTATCCATTGGAGCGCTGCAATTGGTTGCCTAAATTCTGGGCCGGGGCTTAGTGAAGGGTCAGTAGTGGTACGAGTCATGGGCTGGTGTTAGCAACTGAAAATGTTTGTATGGAGCCCTGTGAATATGCTCTTAAACATATAGTAGAACTTGTGAATTATAAAATCTTAGGCTATGCTCTCACATTTGTCCACAATTTGGAATTAGGCTTACTCATGTTACTAAATGAAAGAAATGCTATATGAGGTGAACGTTTACATTTTTTTTGACAAATGTAATTGGATTCCTTTACTCATTTTGAGTAATCCAAAGGATTATGTTACTAATTACTTTATTTTTCATGTAACTGTAATCAGTAATGGACCTTATTCATATCAGAAAGGACTATCAGACCAACACAGGACAGGAGTTTATAAATGTATTACTTTATCAGGGTATTGAGGATGGGGAACGAACCACAAGCAATTATCATATAAATCAACATATGTATTAACATCAACCTTGGTCAGGTTCAACAGCTCAACATTGACTACACAAGGTCTTGCACAGGGCACATGGTTGCAATGTCGTTAAAACAGGAAGAGTTAAATAAGTGATATCCATGAGGATCAGGAAGTAGAGTTAGTTGCCTGTGTGCCCTGGTCCCTGACACACACCAGTGCACCCATTCAAACATAAAAGCTACCAGAGAATTTCTCTCTCATCTAATCATGGCTCCATATCTCCTCAGTGTCCTGCACATCCTTTTCTTCCTCACTGGACTGTCAGGTAAGTGAGGGAAGTCATTTTGTTGTTTGATATTATTAGACTCAGTTCCTCTAAGTCAGACACTGAGACTGAGTACATACTGAAAGTTATAACACTTGTAATGTTCTTTCTACTTCGTCCATTGACATTGTAGTCACATTAAATATTTTCATTATGTTGTGCTCAGATGTATTGATGAGTGCCGTTTTAATTTGTGGAACAGTTGTATTTTTCAGCAGATATCTTTTTCTAGTTTTTGCATAACACATTTAAATACAACTTCCAGTAAACGAGATCTAACATATTAAGAAGAGACACAGGAATAAAGCACTTATTTGGTTACAGTTGAATACCATGAGGTGCTCTTTGATCATGGCATGAAATACTACAGAACAAAAATAAGTTGATGCTGGATTGTAAACAATGTTAAAAAATCCTTTTTGCAAACCAACTTCCAGAAGTAATTAAGGCACTCTCATGTAGTGGAAAAATGTAAAATCCTTTATTGTTTACGGCTTATATATAGCAACAATTTAAAAGATTACTGGCGCGTTGCGGCTACAAGAGCCTTTATCAGGGTGACAAAGAATGGGGTAGACAGACAGGTGTACAGTGCATTCGGAAATTATTCAGACTCCTTGACTTTTTCCACATTTTGTTATGTTACATTCTTATTCTGAAATGGATTAATTGCTTTTTCCCCCCTCTCATCAATCTACATTCAATACCCCATAATGACAAAGCAAAAATGGGTTTTTAGAAATTTTGCAAAAGTATAAAAAATAAAATACTGAAATATTACTTTTACATAAGTATTCAGACACTTTACTCAGTACTTTGCTGAAGCATCTTCGGCAGAGATTACAGCCTCAAGTCTTTTTGGGCATGACGCTAGAAGCTTGGCACACCTGTATTTGGGGAGTTTCTCCCAAGCTCTGTAAGGTTGGATGGGGAGTGTCGCTGCACAGCTATTTTCAGGTCTCTCCAGAGATGTTCAATCGAGTTCAAGTCTGGTCTCTGGCTGGGCCACTCAAGGACATTCAGAGACTTGTCCCGAAGCCACTCCTGCATTGTCTTGGCTTTGTGCTTAGGGTCGTTGTCATGTTGGTAGGTGAAACCTCGCCCCAGTCTGAGGTCTTGAGTGCTCTGGAGCAGGTTTTCATCAAGGATCTCTTTGTACTTTGCTCCGTTCATCTTTCCCTCGATCCTGACTAGTCTCTCAGTGACAAGTCATTGTTTTATATAACTGTGCACCAGTGGCATTTCAAACTTTAGTTTCTCAATATGTTTTTTTTGTCATGTGTAATATGTAATGTGTAATTAAAAGTACAGCATTATCATCGGCGACAGGTGAGTCAGATACACCGGAACCTATGCAACTGGGCAGAGCTAGATTGTCGCCTAGGGACCGTTCACATAGACTAAGTTCTAACAGTTGTCTGTACTGTGGGGCTGCGGGACATTATATAGCCACCTGCCCGGTTAAGAGACCTATTTCGTTAGTAGGTACAAGCACTCTGGTGAGTCAGACTGGGAATCCTCCAATTCCCATCAACCGCACTCCTTTTTTCGTGATACTGCTGTGGGGAGACCAGTCTAAGTCTCTCCGGGTGCTCATTGACTCTGGGGCGGATGAGAGTTTTATCCTCTTACATCTAGACGTTCCGCTAGTGGATGATAGGCGTGGCGTGAAATACAAACTCCTCAAAAATCCGAAAACTTCCATTTTTCAAACATATGACTATTTTACACCATTTTAAAGACAAGACTCTCCTTTATCTAACCACACTGTCTGATTTCAAAAAGGCTTTACAGCGAAAGCAAAACATTAGATTATGTCAGCAGAGTACCCAGCCAGAAATAATCAGACACACATTTTTCAAGCTAGCATATAATGTCACAAAAAACAAAACCACAGCTAAATGCAGCACTAACCTTTGTCGATCTCCATCAGATGACACTCCTAGGACATTATGTTATACAATACATGCATGTTTTGTTCAATCAAGTTCATATTTATATCAAAAAACAGCTTTTTTACATTAGCATGTGACGTTCAGAACTAGCATTCCCACCGAACACTTCCGGTGAATTTACTAAATTACTCACGATAAACGTTCACAAAAAACATAACAATTATTTTAAGAATTATAGATACAGAATTCCTTTATGCAATCGCGGTGTCCGATTCTAAAATAGCTTTTCGGTGAAAGCACATTTTGCAATATTCTGAGTAGATAGCCCGGCCATCATGGCTAGCTATTTTGACACCCACCAAGTTTGGTACTCACCAAACTCAGATTTACTGTAAGAAAAATTGGATTACCTTTGCTGTTCTTCGTCAGAATGCACTCCCAGGACTTCTACTTCAATAAGAAATGTTGGTTTGGTTCCAAATAATCCATAGTTATATCCAAATAGCGGCGTTTTGTTGTGCGTTCAAGACACTATCCGAAGGGTAAAGAAGGGTGACGCGCCCGGCGCGTTTCGTGACAAAAAAAATCTAAATATTCCATTACCGTACTTCGAAGCATGTCAAACGCTGTTTAAAATCAATGTTTATGCGATTTTTCTCGTAAAAAAGCGATAATATTCCGACCGGGAAACCCTGTTTTCGTTTTGCGCCACTCTCATTGTTCTCAGATCAACCACTATCCAAATGCGCTACTGTTTTTCAGCCATGGCCTGCAAAGTCATCATTCAACGTTCTGGCGCCTTCTGAGAGCCTATGGGAGCGTTAGAAAATGTCACGTTACAGCAGAGATCCCCTGTTTTGGATAGAGATGATCAAGAAGGCCAAGAAATGGTCAGAGAGGGCGCTTCCTGTTTGGAATCTTCTCAGGTTTTGGCCTGCCAAATGAGTTCTGTTATACTCACAGACACCATTCAAACAGTTTTAGAAACTTTGGAGTGTTTTCTATCCAAAGCTAATAATTATATGCATATTCTAGTTTCTGGGCAGGAGTAATAATCAGATTAAATCTGGTACGTTTTTTATCCGGCTGATGAAAGTGATACTGCCCCCTATCCATAACAAGTTAAGGACGCTACCCTAGTTTCTGAATTAGGTATCCCCACTCAACTCCTCTCTGTTCCCATGGACGCTAGAGCACTGGACGGCCGACCCATTGGTAGAGTTACCCACAGCACTGTTCCTGTTAATCTGTGGGTTTCAGGAAATCACAGTGAGGCTATACAGCTTCTCTTCATTGAGTCCCCCCATGTTCTTGTTGTGTAGGGATTTTCTTGGCTCCAAAAACACAACCCCGTTATTGACTGGACCACGAGTTCAATCCTGGGTTGGAGTCCG
This sequence comes from Salmo salar, assembly GCF_965601325.2. NCBI lineage: Eukaryota > Metazoa > Chordata > Actinopteri > Salmoniformes > Salmonidae > Salmo > Salmo salar. Next base: position 19,280,859 of record NC_138308.1, on the reverse strand, counting down.
TTCTGCCATTCCCATTGCCTCAAAGCAGCACAGCCTTCCCCGAGACGGCCTCCTCAGGGCTTAAGTCAAGCCTCGGATTTCTCTGCCATCCCCGCAGAGTACCATGACCTCCTGGATTGTCTTCAGCAAGGCACGGGCTACTTCTCTTCCCCCGCATCGTCCCTACGATTGTGCCACTGACCTTCTCCCAGGCACCACACCGCCTCGTGGTTGGCTATATTCCCTACCTGGCCCGGCGACCAAGGCCATGGAGGAGTATATTGAGGACTCTCTGGCTGCTGGAGGCATCCGTCCGTCTGCATCCTCTGCCGGCGCAGGCATTTTCTTTGTGGAAAAGAAGGACAAGACCCTGTGTCTGTGCATTGACTACCAGGGCCTTAATGACATAACGATCAAGAATCGTTACACCTTACCACTCCTTACCACTTACCACTTTCGAACATCTCCAGGGGGCTACCATCTTCTTCATGCTGGACGTTCGGAATGCCTACCACCTGGTTCAGATATGCGAAGGGGATGAGTGGAAGACAGCCTTCAACACTGCCAGTGGACATTATGAGTACCTGGTCATGCCGTTTGGACTCACCAAACAGCACCGTGGTCTTCCAGGTCCTGGTAAACGATGTGCTCCGGGACATGTTAAAATGTTTCGTGTTCATCTACCTTGACAACATCCTTTTTTTCCCCATTCTGCCCAAGAACACATCCTCCATGTTCGACAAGTCCTTCAGCGCCTCCTGGAGAACCAGTTATTTGTGAAAGCGGAGAAATGCGAGTTCTACCCTCTCCTTTCTGGGATATGTCATCGCTGAAGTAAATGTCCAGATGGACCCGGAAAAGGTAAAAGTAGTAGTGGATTGGCCCCAACCTATGTCCAGGGTGCAGCTGCAACGTTTCCTGGGATTTGCCCATTTCTACCGGCGTTTCATTCGAGGCTACAGCACCCTGGTGGCCCCCCTCTCGACACTCACCTCTCCCAAGGTACCGTTCACATGGTCCCCAGCGGTTGACAGAGCCTTTGTGGACTTGAAGCGTTGGTTCACTATGGCCCCCATCCTCATCCATCTGGATCCATCCCGTCAGATTGTGGTTGAGGTCGATGCTTCTGACATTGGAATGGGGGCTATCCTGTCCCAGGGTTCCGTCCAGGACCAAAAGCTCCAGGACCGGCACCTTCCTTTCCCATTGTCTCAACTTTGCAGAAAGAAACTATGACGTGGGTAACCGAGAACTCCTGGTGGTCAAGATGGCACTGGAGGAGTGGAGAAACTGTCTGGGAAGAGCAGAACATCCGTTTTTGGTTTGGACCGGCCACAAGTATTTGGAATATCTCCGCACAGCCAAGCGCCTTAACTCCAGGCAGGCCCGGTGGGCTCTGTTATTCAACAGGTTCAACTTCACCATTTCCTATCACCCAGAGTCCAAGAATGTTAAACCTGACACCCTCTCTCACCTGTACAGTCCCGCTGCCACATCCTCTGACTCCGAGACCATCCTCTCTACCTCATGCCTTGCGGCCGCTGTGGGCCGGGGTATTGAGACCCTGGTCCGCAAGGCACAATGTTCCCAGCCTGTCCCTGGAGGGGGCACGGCTAACCAGTTGTTCGTCCCTAATTCAGTCCGGTCCTGGAATGGACTCATGTCATCTGGCTTACCTGTCATCCGGGTTCCCGTCGAACCCTGGCCTTCCTCCGACAACGTTTCTGGTGGCCCACAAAGACTCCGCGGCAAGCCCCTTCCTGCCTCCTTCAGCCACTGCCTGTCCCTGTTCCCATATCTCCCTGGACTTTGTCACTGGGCTCCCTCCGTCTGATGGAAACACCGTCATTCTGACGGTAGTGGATCGGTTTTCCAAGGCTGCCCATTTAATCTCTCTCACCAAACTACCCTCTGCCAAAGAGACGGGCCAGCTCATGGTGCAGCACATCTTCAGGATCCACTAACTCCCAGTGGACATGGTCTCCGACTGGGATCCTCAGTTCTTGTCTCAGTTCTGCAAGGTGTTCTGCACCCTTATTGGGTTATCAGCCAACCTGTCCTCCGGATTCCATCCCCAATCCAACGGCCAGTCAGAGTGGGTAAACCAAAACCTGAAAACAACCTTAAGATGTCTCGTCTCGACCAACCCCGCTACCTGGAGCCGACAACCGGTTTGGCTGGAGTATGCCCGGAACACTCTTCCCTGTTCGGCCATGCGACTCTCCCCTTTCGAGTGCTCCATGGGGTATCATATGTTTCCATGGTGACAGCATTGGCCTGCCATCCACAGTCGGCTTTGTTGTATCTAGTCAGTAAATCAGCTCTAAATCTAATAACAGTCAATAAAACACTGTGTGTGTGCATGCACGTGTGTGTGCTGGGTTGGTCGATCAGTCAGTCAATGCAAACAAGGTAACACAGGGCCTGGAGGCATGCACTTCCTGAACGCTTCTTCTCATCTCACACACATACACTCACCTCTGACATTTAGGCACTGACCTATGACCCTGCCAACTGACCCTTTCCACACACACCTCCCTCTCTCCTATGTGCAGTGTTCAGCAGGATTGGGTAGAAGGTGCCTCTAACCACTGATACTGGATCAGATAGTTTTTTAACACCACGTGGTTTAAGTTACGAATTGGGGGTTGGGTAATCTGATCCTACATCTGTGGTTATGGTTAACATCTAGCTCAAGCTCTCTCTCTCTCCTTAGATTCCTACCATCTCTCTCCTTTTTGCCACCAACCATGTTCACACTCTCCTTCCACTATGGTCTTCTGACTTCTTAAAGGGATAGTACAACTCAAAAGTCTGTCAGATGTCTGATACCAAATAATGAATGGAATCTGCAGACTTCTCCTGATGCATATACAATAGCAGGATCTACACATACTATATATAAGATCATCTATACAATATAATTACATAAATGTTGGTTATGGACTACATAACTTTTAGCCTGACTTTTTAGGTATAAAAACATCTGACATTGTTCTGGAGTGAACTGTCCCTTTAACGTTCAGAGAGATTGGGCTACATGAACGATCCCTGAGCTTCAAGCACATCAGCAGAGATGCAGTGGAGTAAACTGTCGCCTATTGTAGAAATATTAATGCACATTTGCTTGCATTTACATGAATGTGCTTTAGTTGTTATTATTAGTTTGGACTTCCTTATTTTAGTAGCCTATTATATCTTATGTTGATCATATAATGAATAGTGATTGGTGGATGTAGGTAGGGGATAGTGGCTATAGGTGAATGCACCAATTTGTAAGTCGCTCTGGATAAGAGCGTCTGCTAAATGACGTAAATGTAAATGTATCAGCCTCCACTCTTCCCAGAACAAGAGCAGCAATTCAACATACCCTCGGCCCAGATCGACCGCGGGGCAGGGGTTTCCAGTACCTGGTTGACTGGGAGGGTTATGGCCCGGAGTAGAGGTGCTGGGTTCCCGCTGCAGACATCCTGGACCCAGCCCTCATCGCTAACTTCCACCGCCGGCACCCCGGTCAACCAGGTATGCGCTCCGTGTAGGACGCCAGGTGACGCCCCTGGGGGAGTACTGTCACACCCTGATCTGTTTCACCTGTCCTTGTGCTTGTCAAGACCCCCTCCAGGTTTTGCCCATCTTCCCCATTATCCCCTGGGTATTTAAACCTGTGTTTTCTGTCTGTGTCCGTTTGTCTTGTATGTTCCCAGTCAACCAGTGTGTTTTTCCTATGCTCCTGCCTTTTCTATTCTCTTTTGCTAGTCCTCCCGGTTTTGACCCTTGCTTGTTTTCTGGACTCTGTACCCACCTGCCCTGACCTTGAGCCTGTCTGCCACACTGTACCTCCTGGACTCTGAACTGATTTTGACCTTTTGCCTGTCCACAACCATTCTCTTGCCTACCCCTTTTGGATTATTAATAAATATCAAAGACTCAAACCATCTGCCTCCCATGTCAACATCTGGGTCTCGCCTCGTGCCCTTATAGTACTTTATAACTCACAAGCAGAGTTCCATAAAAAAAAAAATCGATGCTTCAACTTAAAAACAACTCCAAGTGTATTTTGAATGAATATACTCAATTACAATTAAAGCATATGAAATTGAAGTAAACTTTAATGAGTATGTTTAAGTGTAATGATAGTGAACATATAGTATAATAAAAAATGAAATACAATGGATTTAAATTACACATTTAAAAAGTGTATTGAAGGTTGATAGTATATTTAATAATTAGGTGTCCTATTTCACACATGTACAAGAGTGAATCGTAAATTAGTTTGTGCATATCCCACTCCCCCTGAGAGTGGTTTCAGCTATTATTGACAGCGACCCTGGAGCAATGAGGGTTATGTGCCTTGCTCAAGGGCACATCAACAGATGTTTCACTTTGTCAGCTCAGGGATTTGAACCAGCAACCTTTCAGTTACTGGCCCAACACTCTTAACCACTAGGCTACCTGCTACACACCTGTTGTATACTACAAGACTGAAAAAACAATGAATTTAAAGTGTACTTTAAGTGTGAAATGTAACGATAGTATATTTATAGTATACTTAAGATATGCTAGAAAAGTACACTACATATTTGAAGTACAGCTGAAGTCGGAAGTTTACATACACCTTAGCCAAATTCACTTAAACTCAGTTTTTCACAATTCCTGACATTTAATCCTAGTAAAAAAATCCCTGTTTTAGGTCAGTTAGGATCACCACTTTATTTTAAGAATGTGAAATGTCAGAATAATAGTAGAGAGAATTAATTATTTCAGCTTTTATTTCTTTCATCACATTCTCAGTGGGTCAGAAGTTTACATACACTCAATTAGTATTTGGTAGCATTGCCTTGAAATTGTTTAACTTGGGTCAAACATTTCGGGTAGGCTTCCACAAGCTTCCCACAATAAGATGAGTGAATTTTGGCCCATTCCTCCTGACAGAGCTGGTGTAACTGAGTCAGGTTTGTAGGCCTCCTTGCTCGCACACACTTTTCCAGTTCTGCCCACAAATTCTCTATAGGACTGTGGTCAGGGCTTTGTGATGGCCACTCTAATACCTTGACTTTGTTGTCCTTAAGCCATTTTGCCACAACTTTGGAAGTATGCTTGGGGTCATTGTCCATTTGGAAGACCCATTTGCGACCAAGCTTTAACTTCCTGACTGATGTCTTGAGATGTTCCTTCAATATATCCACATAATTTTCTTTCCTCATGATGCCATCTATATTGTGAAGTGCACCAGTTCCTCCTGCAGCAAAGCACCCCCACACCATGATGCCGCCACCCCCATGCTTCATGGTTGGGATGGTGTTCTTCGGCTTGTAAGTCTCCCACTTTTTCCTCCAAACATAATGATGGTCATTTATGGCCAAAAAGTTATATTTTGTTTCATCAGACCAGAGGACATTTCTCCAAAAAGTACGATCTTTGTCCCCATGTGCAGTTGCAAACCGTAGTCTGGCTTTTTTATGGCGGTTTTGGAGCAGTGGCTTCTTCCTTGCAGAGCGGCCTTTCAGGTTATGTCAATATAGGACTCGTTTTACTGTGGATAAAGACGTTTTTCTACCTGTTTCCTCCAGCATCTTCACAAGGTCCTTTGCTGTTGTCCTGGGATTGATTTGCACTTTTCACACCAAGGTATGTCCATCTCTAGGAGACAGAACGCGTCTCCTTCCTGAGCGGTATGACGGCTGCGGGGTCCCATGGTGTTTATACTTGCATACTATTGTTTGTACAGATGAACGTGGTACCTTCAGGCTTTTGGAAATTGCTCCCAAGGATGAACCAGACTCAAATGATGTCAATTAGCCTATCAGAAGCTTCTGAAGCCATGACATCATTTTCGGGAATTTTCCAAGCTGTTTAAAGACACAGTCAACTTATTGTATGTAAACTTCTGACCCACTAGAATTGTGATACAGTAAATTATAAGGGAAATAATCTGTCTGTAAACAATTGTTTGAAAAATGACTTGTGTCATGCACAAAGTAGATGTCCTAACCGACTTGCCAAAACTATAACCTGACTACAACCTAAGTGCATGTAAACTTCCGACTTCAACTGTATGTTATTTGAATGTGTGGTATTATTTTATTTAACCAGGAAAGACAGTTAAAACCTGTTGGGGCTACAGGTTAGCAATGAACCCCGAGTCGGGATTGCTAACAAGGCTGGAAATTCAAAACATCAAAAATCTAATAATTTCAATTTCTCAAACCATCAACTATTTTACACAATTTAAAAGATAAACATCTCCTTAATCTAACCACATTGTTCGATTTTCAAAGAGGCTTTACGGCAAAAGCATAAAGTTAGATTATGTTAGGACAGTACATAGCCACAAAAGTACAAACATCCATTTTCAATTCAAGGTCAGGCGTCACCAAAAGCAGAAACCAGCTAGAATTATGCACTAACCTTTGTCAATCTCCATCAGATGACACTCCTAGGACATTATGTTATACAATACATGCATTTTTTGTTCCATCAAGTTCATATTTATATCCAAAAACAGCATTTTACAGTAGCGTGAAATTCAGATTTTTTTCTTCTCTGAAATGCTTCCGGTGAACATAACAAAATTACTATTCGACAACATTGGTAAATTATAATATTGTCATTCAAAGAATAATATATTATCATCTCGTAATTGCTACCGAATGGCCAGATCTCAAAATAACTTTACTGGGAAATCACATTTTGCAATAAACGGGGTGCTATGCTAAGAACAACAGGCTATGCTATACAGTTAGCATCATCTAAAATCGATAATAACATTGTAAATACCCCCTTACCTTTGATTATCTCCATCAGAAGGCAGGATCCCAGGTCCGGAAGGCATTCCAGGTCCGGAACAAATGTGGTTTCTTTTGACAAAGTTCATAATTTATGTCCAAATAACACCAAGTACTTAGCGTTCATTATGCTCCCACAAAACGTGGTTGGGGGGCTGGTAAAATCACGCCGAAAAGCTAAAAAAAACCTAGTAAATAATCTATTTATGTTCGTTCAAACATGTCAAATGTTGTTTAGCATTAATCTTTTGGTCCATTTTTAACGTTAAACATCAGTAATATTTTCACACAACCTATCCTATGTCTAGATAAAAAATGATGACAAACTCACGTTTCTCAGATTTATGCGCAGGCGCAAAAAAATGAAGTGATGACATGTCAACTTCCTTGGATTCTAATTTGCTCTCTGTTTATCATAGACGCTTCAAACAACTTTATAAAGATCGTTGACATCTAGTGGAAGCCGTAGGTGTTGCGAAATGAATCCTTTCTCACTATGGTATCTATAAAACAATGACACTAAATAGTACAGTCACAAAATTCACATTTTTTTGGATCTATTTTTCACAGGTTTTTGCCTGCAATATGAGTTTTGTTATACTTACAGACACCATTCAAACTGTTTTAGAAAATTCAGAGTGTTTTCTATCCGAATGTGTTAATAATATGCATATCCTAGCTTCTGAGTTGGTGTAGGAGGCAGTTAAAAATGGGCACATATTTTTTTCAAAATGTCTCAATACTGCCCCCGAGCCCCAACAGGTTTTAAGAACAAATTCTTATTTACAATGACAGCCTAGGAACAGTCTTACCTGGTTAAATAAAATAAACTGCCTTGTTCAGGGGCAGAACGACAGATTTTTACCTTGTCAGCTCGGATTTGATCTAGCAATCTTTCAGTTACTGGCCCAACGCTCTAACCACTAGGCTTCCTGCCGCCCCAAGTATACTTTAGTGTTCTTGTAATATTTCATTGTATTATTGTTGTTAATGACGGGCCTTCCAGGAGGGTTATGAGGATCCTTGTTAACCTTTGGTAACATGTAATAGCACGCCAACCTGGGGTGGGCAGGGAAAATAAAGTAATATTCTTGCTTAGTGATCCACTTTTCATCTTTGGCATGGCCCAAGATACCATCGAACTCTTGAAATAGAAAAGAAAAAGCTCTCATGTCTATCAATATGAAAAAATAGGGATATTTTTACCTAATAACAAAAGTGTCAGTAACATATTTTGCACAAACATTTTTTGTCAACATTGTACTACAGTAGATATCAGAACAACCATCCAGTCAAAGTTACAGTATATCATAACTATTTCATTAACTTCACATTTTATCTGATTGAAACTAGAGATTGTCTCCATAGTTTAGGGGTGTCAAAGCTAAATATGAGTTTAATGGTCAAAGTGTTATGTTCTCATGGCTGGATTTGGGTGTGACAACATCAGCACTAACATGTCTCCGTCTTCTCTGGTGTCACAAACACATAGTGTGACAACGACAGTATCACTCATTTTTCTCCAGAGGTCACAAATGTATACATTGTGTCAAGTGGTTTGGCTGATCATCTGGTGGGACTCTTGAGCAGCTGGGTAAATTAAAGTATCTATATATGTATTTTCTGTTGTGTCTACAGGTATTCACGGTGTGTCCACAGTGAGTCATGTGTCTGTAAGTGAAGGAGGCTCCATCACCATCCCATGTCTCTATCATCATGGCTCTGAAAAACATGTGAAATACTGGTGTAGTGGATATTTTTTCCATTTTTGCTCTACTCTAATACGTACTGACTCTCAGAGTGCATCTAATTGGTTGTCCATCGCTGATAATGTTACTACAAGAGTCTTCACTGTGACCATGAAGAATCTGCAACTAGGGGTCTCTGGATATTTCTGGGGTGCTGTGGAGAAAGGTGACACCACACATCTATATCTGTCAGTTTCCACAGGTGAGATCCTTACCTTTCTGATCATTAAAATACCATCTACTGAGTTTAGTAATACCATGTAAAATTGGTTAGTTTAGATGAGCATCTGGCCTCATAATTCTGTTTAAACCATTTGTGTTTTCTGATCTAGATTTACCTTTTTAAAATGACCGAACATGTACTCTGTATGGGGATTGTTTGACATTCACACAAATGTTGACCCTTCAAATCCATTCATTGTGCAGGTACTGCAGGACTCTATGTGGACCAACAACATGTGACTGGAGTTGAAGGACAGAGTGTCACTGTCAATTGTAACTATAGTAACTCTGGAGGTTTCTGCTGGTGCAGGCTGGGTGGCTCTTGCATGGAGAGGAGTGTTGGGAATTTAGATGGAGCATCAGTAGAAATAAAGCGGATTCTTGCCAATGGAAAAAAAGTCATGATCGTAACAATGAGTCAACTAAAAATTAAGAACACTGGCTGGTACTGGTGTGCAGTTGGAGATCTACAGATACCTGTTCATATCACTGTTAGTCAACCAACCACAACACAGAGTAACACCACCATCACAAGTAAGTACAGAGCAATCCCATATAACCAAGTATGAGTCCCGTTTATTCATCCAGTGTCAGAGATTAAGGAACATTTCTGAAACAAAGTGGAAATATATATATATTGTATTTTGCTTTTTTCTTCACAATTTCGATCTTGTCTCATCGCTGCAACTCCCCAAAGGGCTTGGGAGAGGCGAAGGTGGAGTCATGCGTCCTCCGAAACATGAACCGCCTAACCGCGCTTCTTAACACCCGCCAGCTTAACCCGGAAGCCAGCCGCACTAATGTGTTGGAGGAAACACCGCTCATCTGGCGACCAGGGTCAGCCTGCAGGCACCCGGCCCGCCACAAGGAGTTGCTAGGGTGCGATGAGCCATGTAAAGCCCCCACGGCCAAACCCTTCCCTAACCCGGACGATGCTAGGTCAATTGCGCACCGTCCTATGGGACAGCCAGGGAATAAACCCGGGTCTGTATCATCGCCTCTAGCACTGCGATGCAGTGCCTTAGACCGCTGCGCCACTCAAGAGGCCCCAAAGTGGAAATCTTTTGACCACACATTCTCTTGAGATTATCCTGTCAGTCATGTTAAAGATCATTAAGAAATGGAACAATCTTTATAAAACTGTTTCATCATATCTACCACCTAGATTTGAAATTAATACTGAAAATTCAAGGAATTTAATTTTAACGCATGTGTCAATCACAAGCTAAGAAAGCATTATATAGATTAGCTAATCAACATTCCAGTTACCTGGTTTTAATCATATAAATCTAAATTGTACACCAGTCAGTTTATTGGAGCTACTTATTGTAGCTTCTCACAGCGACAAAAGCTCCAACCATTTACTAAACTTCACTAACAGGTGCTGAGTAACACTTCTCAGGAAACATTCACCCATTCTGTTACAGACCAGAACAATGGGGGAACTGACGAGAAGCGACAGGAAAGGATCCAGAGGTCAGTATTCAGTCTCCTCACTTTAACAGGGGCAGCAGAAAATGTTCCCTCGAAAAATGTTTAAGCACTGAGAAAATGTCAGGTCTGCTGAGTGCAAACTTGAACTTTGTGAAAATTCTGTGCAACTTCCAGCGTATGTTTACTGTGAACACTGAGGCTGTACCTGCTTTAATTTACTGTTTTAACAGTGGCCAAGTAGGCTACTGTGGCTATTTGATCATACTGTAGGCCTAACAGAGTGGCCTACCATCAAAAACTATGGCTCAGATAACATTTTAACATGGAAATAGCAGTTATTTCCTTCAGCCTACAGTAGCATCCAATGTCTGGTGTTCAATGTAGGCCTACATTCCATGAGACTTTTGAAAAAAAACATGCAGGGCTTGACATTAATTATCCATTGTCCTTCAGACAAGGAGATGACTGAACATTTTGTTGTGTTGTTTGATGCAAGAAACCTCTATACAAAATACAATTAATTATTATTCACATACCATTATTACAGAGAATGAGACAAATTATGCTACCCTCTGCATATTGGCAACTTAGCTTATTCAAGTCTCTCTCAAAATACAAAATTAAGACATAAAAAAAGCTCTTCACCTGACTTGTTTTTCAAAGATGGTTAGAAATGTACACGTTTTGTGCTCTTGTAGGAAGCAGTCACTCCCACATTACCGAATACAAATTATCTATAGTTAGGCTAGTAACTCACTAACTAGAAAATAATATGAACAAATGTGAACACATGGCTACATACAGCTCTTGGTTTGATCTCAAAACACATAATAATAGCTCATGCTGTAAAACAGTCCAGTTCAAAGTGAATGGCACAAATCTATATATGGCAGTGGTCTATTTGCATATAGGCCTACTGCAGATCTTATTGGTTATGGTGCACCGGTCTGTAGAGTATGGGCCTGAGTTGTGCCTGTCAATGCAATAGAATCCTACTCCGATGCATTCTGCCTACAACAAAATCTCTTGCATAGTTAGTTTTGCATACTAAGTATTGCAAAGTTCTTTTTTGCTTCAGTATGTTGCAATGAAATTGGCTAATATTGCATTGATTCGATTGAATTCCCACAGTAAAGGGAATCGTTTATAGTGTTAACAAAGAAGACTTGTGAAAGTTGAGTGAAGTTCAATCTCCTGCTTCTCTGTGGAGGCTGATATTTCTTCTGTGGGGGAGCTGTGTGCAGCTTATATGGAACATTGGTGGCAGGTAGCTTTGGGCCAGTACTAAACGGAAGGACGGTGGTTCAAATCCCCTAGTCAGAAAAATCTGTTGATGTGCCGTTGAGCAAGGCAATTAACCCTAATTGCTTCTGTAAGTCGCTCTGGATAAGAGCGTCTGCTAAATGACAAATGTAATATTCATCCAAATGGTTGGTGATACTGTAAGGGTGTGGGGGCAATGGATAAAAGTGTATACAAAACAAAAAACACTTTGCTTTACCACTTCCCCATGGTTAGAAATCTTTGTGCGTGTATTGTGACATACTTAAGCATTTGTGGCATTCTCTTCTCCTCCCTCTTTTGGTAAAGTTCCTTATTCCTTACTTCCTGAAGCTAATGTGTTCAGACCATGATTGGCTATAAAGTATTTCTACTCTGTCGCAACAGTGCAAAAACATTATGCCTATGACATGTAGATCAATGACTGTGATTATCTATATATTCTATTTGATTGCATATTATATTCCAGTTTGCTGGTAGTCCTGGTCATTCCTCTGAGCCTGTTGGTGGTGTTGATAGTTGGTACCTTGGTCACATTGAAGATATTCAGAAAACATAGTAAGTATTTGTTTTAATGAAAATTGATTAAAACAATAATAATAATGACTAATGTCATTTGCGGAATATTATAAATACACGACAGTTGTTGCTACTACACATGAAAGGTTTGACATCAAAGATCATTAGTACGGTCATCCTCTTTTGTTTATTTCAGAGGACAAGAAGGCAAAGGACCAACCACCAAACACCCCAGTAGTAAGCTATGATCATGTTATCTTCTCACTCATCTGTACCTTCCACTTTTTGATATTCTAGGGCTCTCTTTGGTTGATAGTCATAAAAGGTCTCAATTATCAACCCGATCTCTTAGGTTTACTGGACTCAAGAATATTAAGTTAAACAGTTTATAGAGAACTGGGTTTCTCAATTTAGTCATGCACTGAGTATGCATATTTGACTTCCTCAAATCCCTCACCACAACTCCTGACACTTGAATGATAACACATTTTGTACATTCATTAGAGTACATTGAAACTGCAAATTCATGTGTCAATATACATGTGTGCAACATCCTTCTGTCGTAAAAAAAACAAGTTTTTGAGGACCCCTTCGAGATACAATCCCGCTAAAGGGATTGGTTGGACAACAACCAGTGAGATAGCATGGCGCGAAAAAAAAAATCATAATAATCTCAAAATTAAAATTCAAGTATTATACGGCATTTTAAAGATACTCTACTCGTTAATCCAATCACATTGTCCGATTTCAAAAAGGCTTTACGGTGAAAGCAAAACATTAGATTATTTTAGCATAGCACCTATCCAAGCACGGATAGCCATCACAAAACCAGATATACAGCTAAAATTAAGCACTAATCTCTGACAATCTTCATCAGATGACACTCCTAGGACATCATGTTAGACATGCATTTTTTTGTTCGATGAAGTTCATATTTATATCCAAAAACCCAATTTCTACATTGGCGCGTGACGTTCAGAAAATGTTTTCTCCCCATAACTCCCCCGGTGAATAGGCACATTTAATTTACAGAAGAACTCAAATGTTGACAAAATGTATAACAATTATTTAAAGAATTAGAGATAATCTACTCCTTTATGCAACCACTTTGTCAGATTTCAAAATAACTTTACGGAAAAAGCACATATCAATATTCTGAGTACAGAACTTAGCCTTCAATGCTAAGCTATACAGTTAGCCTACAACCACGGCGTCGACAAATCTCTAAAAATATGTTCGAAATATTTTCTTACCTTTGCTGATCTTCAGCGGAATGCACTCGGAAGGGCACCCACTTCCACAAGAAATGTTCATTTGTTCTGCAAAGTCCATCATTTATGTCCAAATACGTCCGTTTTGTTGACCCATCCAGAACACTTTACAATGCCATGTGGCGTGGACGCAAATCCATAGACGAAATGGTCAAAAGTTCCATTACCCTTTGTAGAAACACGTCAAACGATGTTTACTATCAATCCTTTAGTGTATTTTTTTATGTAAAATTGCAATAATTTTACAACCGGGCAATAGGTATTCATCCCAGAAGAAAAATAAAAAACAACGAAGTCACGTGCACGCGCGTCATAAGACACCTGTCCTCTAACTGGCCAGTGATTGACTGAGCCACAATTTTCTGCCCGGTAACAGGTGACGGATGAAACCAGTTCCTAAAGATTGTTGACAGCCAATGGAAGAGTTAGGAGGTGCAATGTAAATCCTATGTCACTGTAGTTTTTCAAGGGATTCAAAAGAAAAACTACATTTCTAATTTCTCCCACTTCCTGATTCAATTTTTCTCAGGATTTTGCCTGCCATATGAGTTCTGTTATACTCACAGACACCATTCAAACAGTTTTAGAAACGCCAGAGTGTTTTCTATCCAAATCTACTAATAATATGCATATTCTATTTTCTGGGCCAGAGTAGTAACCTGTTTAAATTGGGTACGTTTTTCATCCGGCCGTGAAAATACTGCCCCCTAACCCCAACAGGTTTTAACAAGGTTTGTGTTTCATTCTTTCAGCAGTCTGCTGACTCTGAGCAGAACATTACCTACAGCACTGTGAGTCACACCAGAAGAACAGCACAACAGGTAAAAACCTAACCTCTTTGACCCAACCCCCCTCCAACCCAACCCTCTGCAACCCAACTAAACCCCTATCAAACTCAACCCAACCTAAACCCTCTGCAACCCAACTAAACCCCCATCAAACTCAACCCAACCCCCTCCAACCCAACCTAAACCCTCTGCAACCCAACTAAACCCCTATCAAACTCAACCCAACCTAAACCCTCTGCAACCCAACTAAACCCCCATCAAACTCAACCCAACCTCCTCCAACCCAACCCTCTGCAACCCAACTAAACACCCATCAAACTCAACCCAACCCCCTCCAACCCAATCTAAACCCTCTGCAACCCAACTAACCCCCTCTCTGAGTGGATGAGATCATGTTGCTCGCTCTCCTCCATCCCACAGGGCCTAAACCCTGAGAGCCATGGTGACTTCTACAGCACTGTGATTCCTAAGCAGCAATAAACACATACACACTGCTGGTCTTCTATAGTATTTTTCTGTCTTGAGAAGCAGAACTTGAATTGACAGCCCTGATGTATTGTAGAATGTAAAATGAATACAAAATGGATGTAAATGTTATCTGAATAACTCTGTAACCGTCTACCATCAGGACCCATTACCTGATGATGCAGTGACATACAGCACCGTGGTCACCAAGAACAAGACCCAACCAAATGTAGGCCTACATAAAAAGCTGCTCTACTGCATTGATGACTTGACTAACTTTTTCATGCCTGTATGCGTTTCTACTGGCAGAAGCTTAAATTTATATAGGCTCTGTAAATCACCATTATAACTATTACTGTGTGTTCCTCCTCTCTTGCAGGCAGCAAAACCAGATGTGGTCTACAGCACAGTGGCCGCACACCAAAGATAGGTCAGTGTGATCACTGCAAACCTTCATGTTTGCTATTTCCTTTCCATTGGTGCACTTGACATTTTATCTGCACCTTCTGACAAACTGATCGTTGTCTATTTGTAACCTATACGACTGGTATGTTCACCGGTAACTGAAGGTTCACTTTCTCTCCAGCAGGAGGCAACAGAACAGACTGATTGAAGTCCCTCCAAATTAAAAATAGGCCTTGTTCCATTTTACTCCCTAGCTCTTACCTCTTTGGGGGTTACTGGTTACTAATGCCTGTCTATTACAGTCTTGTTCTTTTCCATTGTTCAGGCTCTGCTGGCTTAATTATGCCAGTGATTGTGTATTCTAGACAAAGGCAGATTGAGTGTAATTTTTGATTTTCTGAAGTTTAATGTACACACTGATGTGTATTTCAATGCTTCATATCTGAAATAAACTACTTTAAGAAACTTACCTGAAATGAATGCATGTACAACATCATTAACAGGGGATTAAAATACTTATATACACTATTTTCCTAGATGCAGAGTACAATTTCATCTCACAACAAGAGGGTAGGTTAAATTCTAATGCCAACACAATTATCTGTGACCGTATCGAGTGTCTCAGAGTAGCAGTGCTGATCTTGATCAGGTCCCCCCTGGCCATGTAATCTTATTCATTGTGATCTAAGGCTAAACTTATCCTAAATCAGCACTCGTACTCTGAGGCGCTTGATACATATGGCCCAGGTCTACAAGACAGTCACAGCCGTTGCTATGTGATGTGTTATTTTTGGGAGGACCACATTGTTATTTTGTTTTTTTGTTGGGGGGGGGGGGGGGGGTTACAGGTACATTATCCATTTCAAACGTACATGTAGGCTGCCACTCAAAATAGCACAAAAAAAAGAAATACAGTAAGTGATAATAAATTCAAATGTAAACAGGTACAGAAAACAAAAGAAAGTGGGCCTACAGCCCCAACATCCCATCCTATTCTCTAAACCACACCCAGTCCCAACATGTATCCATCCAATCCCACACCTCCAATACAAATATACACACACGTCCCAGTTCTTCTATGGCCTGCATACGCAGACATGTCACCCATTGAGCATGTTTGGGATACTCTGGATCGACATGTACGACAGCATGTTCCAGTTCCAGCAACTTTGCACAGCCATTGAACAGGACTGAGACAACATGGCACAATCAGCCTGATCAAACCTATGTGAAGGATATGTGTCACGCTGCATGAGACAAATGGTGGTTGTTGCTTTCCCTCTTCCTAGAGGCATGTGCAACACCTTGCTACAACTCAACGTGGTGTGAAAGAGGTATGGGACTATAGGTGTGAGTAAGGATGACAAAAGGCAGAGAATTACCGTTTACAAGGAATTTATTCCATTATACGGTAATTTGGGGGAAAGGGGGCTGGACGGAACCAAAGCAAAGAAAGTAAATATCAAAGCCCAATCTCCTACCTTACCTGCCTACCTAACACCATCTGGTGCACTAACCAAAATACAGGGAGTGGTCCACCCAGGTCTTACCTAGTGTGCATAGACAGTGAATACTACAGGTTATGTATGCCCGCGGGCCTCTTGCCTAAGCACTCCCTAGGTGCCTTCCCCCCTGGGAACCAATGAAACACAATAATACAAACTATTTCACAAAAAAAAAACTGAGAAACACAGGATATTAAGTAAGCTCTATCTGACTGAGCAACAAACAAACACAGAACATACCAAATCTGTTCGCAACAACCAACATAATGACCCTGCACCATCAGCCTCCTCTCTCTCAGCAATTATCTGGGGCACTTCTGAGCAACAGACTACTGGCTTATATTGCTTCAGACGGAGTCAGTAATTGAAGACAGGTTCGTCCTGACGAGGGGGCGGGGTCAGCTCGCAAATCATCAATGGGGGCCGACCAATCAGCTGCTTAGGGAGAATTTCAGGAAGCCATTTCCTGAAACACACACTCACAAGTACACGAACTACAACACAGAAACTGGGGGACGTAACAGTGGTCACACCAGATACTGACTGCTTTTCTGATCCACGCCCCTAACTTTTTTTTAAGGTGTCCATGGCCAACAGATGCATCTGTATTCCCAATCTTGTGAAAACCATAGATCAGGGCCTAATGCATTTATTTAAATTGACTGATTTGCTTACATGAACTGTAACTAAATAAAATATTTAAAAATTGTTGCATGTTGCATTCATATTTTTGTTCAGTGTATATATTGTTTGTATGTATATGTTGGGCTTTATGGATTGTTTTCTTGTATGTGTTGGGCTTTAGCTGAGATTATTCTCTTCTGAGTCAAGTACATTTTTCCAGGCCTCAATTGTTCCTTGACTAGCACCATTCAGTCTCGCTGTCGATAATTCTAATGTTATAACTTCTAATAGTAACTGTATCCACTGGTGAATTGGGAGAGAGTGAGGTAAGTGCCATCTAAGAGCCAACATCTTTTTTTTGCGGCAATGATGCCTGCAAGCAGTAATCGTTGCTTGATTGAGAAATTCAAGGAGCTATCATCGTTAAGTAACATAATAGACGCAAAGCATTGAATATTTACATTCATGCACTTCAAAAGGAATTTTGTAACTTTGCCCAAAAAGTATTTAACTGCAGGGCACTCCCACATCATATGGAGGAATGTGCCTACCTGATTTCGGGGACATAATGAACAGCTGGGAGTTGGGGATAACTTCATCGTAAAATGTTTCCTTGGTGTTAAATGCAGTCTGTCAACTGACTTAAAATGTATAAATTGATGCTCGGATTACGGGATGCCAAGGTCATATTTTTTCATATTCTGTTCCAGTTAAAGGGTTGTTCAAATGAAATTAGATCTGTGGACAATACCTTTTTAATTGCTAGCTCAGGATATTCGTTTTCCAAAAGTTGTTTATATATAATAGAGATCAGTCCTTTCAGAAGCTAAGATAATTAATTTATATATCCCATCATTGGATGGTTCGGTAGTTTGGTTTCCCAAGGGACTCCATAGGCCAGCATAGCTGACCTAAGTTGTAAATATACAGTAGAAAAAAGGATTTGCCTGTTAATGTGTGTGTCTTTCAAATCTTGGGATATTAGTCAAATCATTACTGTCCATGATATTGGTAAGGGTACAGATCTCACGTTTGGACTATTGAGGGGATGCAAAAGGCCACCCTCAATATCGCAAGGCGTTATTGTAAAACATTGGAGTGTGGTATGCCATTTTGATTCCCAGCTAGTTACATTGTTTAAAAATGTTGCACCAAATAGAAATTGTGTGAGCATGAATAGGACCAAAGCGCAGTTTTGCCTTCGGAAATTATTCAGATCTCTTACATTCGTCCACATTTTGTTACTTTACAGTCTTATTGTAAAATGGATTGAATAAAAAAAATCCTAAGCAATCTACACACAATACCCCATACTGAAAAAGCAAAAACAGGTTTATAGATTTTTTTATCAAATTGATTAAAAATGAAAACAGAAATACCTTATTTATATAAGTATTCAGAACCTTTGCGATGAGTCTCGAAATTGAGCTCAGGCGCAGCCTGTTTCCATTGATCATCCTTGAGATGTTTCTATAACTTGATTGGAGTCCACCTGTGGTAAATTCTATTGATTGGACATGATTTGGAAAGGAACACACCTGTCTATATTATGTCCCCCAGTTGACATTATGTCCCCAAGAACACAGTGCCCTCCATCATTCTTAAATTGAAGAAGTTTGAAACCACCAAGACTTTTCCTAAAGCTGGCCGCCCGGCCAAACTGAGCAATCGTGGAGAAGGGCATTGGTCAGGGAGGTGACCAAAAACCCGATGGTCAATCTGACAGAGCTCTAGATTTCCTCTGTGGAAATAAGAGAAGCCTCCAGAAGGACAACCATCTCTGCAGCACTCCACCAATCAGGCCTTTATGGTAGAGTGGCCAGAGGGAAGCCACTCATCAGTAAAAGGCACATGACAGCCCGCTTGGAGTTTGCCTTAAAGGTACCTAAAGACTCTCAGACCATGAGAAACTCTCTGGTCTGATGAAACCAAGATTGAACTCTTTGGCCTGAATGCCAAGCGTTACATCTGGAGGAAACCTGGCACCATCCCTACGGTGAAGCATGGTGGTGGCAGCATCATGCTGTGGGGATGTTTTTCAGCGGTAGGGATTTGGAGACTAGTCACGATCGAGGCAAAGATGAATGGAGCAAAGTACAGAGAGATCCTTGATGAAAACCTGCTCCAGAGTGCTCAGGACCTCAGACTGGGATGAAGGTTAACCTTCCAACAGGATTACGACCCTAAGCATTCAGCCAAGACAATGCAGGAGTAGCTTCGGGACAAGTCTTTGAATGTCCTTGAGGGGCCCAGCCAGAGCCTGGATTTGAACCCAATTGAACATCTTTGGAGAGACCTAAAAATAGCTGTGCAGCAACGCTCCCCATCCAACGTGACAGAGCTTGAGAGGATCTACAGAGAAGAATGGAAGAAACTCCCAAAATACAGGTGTGCCAAGCTTGTAGTGTCATACCCAAGAAGACTCAAGGCTCTAATCGCTGCCAAAGGTGCTTCAACAAAGCACTGAGTAAAGGATCTGAATACTTATGTAAATGTGATATTTACATGTTTAATACATTTGCAAACATTTCTAACAACCTGTTTTTGCTTTGTCATTATGGGGTATTGTGTGTAGATTTGAGGGGGAAAAAAACGATTTAATACAGTTTAGAATAAGGTTGTAACGTAACATGTGGAAAAAGTCAAGGGGTCTGAATACTTTCCGAATGCACTGTATGTCAGTGAAGACCACCTCTTCCCATAGAAAACACCATATTTCTCTCTATACTCAGCCAGGGAGCAGAATAATCATGTCTAAACCAATTTAGGATGGGATGAAACCAAGGATCTCCAACATATACTCTCTGATTACAACCTCATTAATACTAGACTAGTTATTCTCTGGCTTACTACTTAGCTATGTGGTGGTTGACTAGCTAGGCTAGTTAGGTTGCTAGCCTAGCTAGCAGGCAAACATAACTCACTTTAGCTGGCTGGCTGGCTTGCTGGCTATGATAACTGCATATACCGGTAACATTATTTGATAGCATTATGTATTTCCAAAATGTTGGTTTACTTTAACGTAGTGGTAAACTAGGTGTTGACAGCAACTGGCTGACTCACGCAGTGCTTACGTAACTTTAGCAGGCTCGTAGCGATAACGCTGGCAGGCTAGTTTGCTAGCAACCTTGCAAGCTGATTTGTAACAATAAATTCATAAATTATTTGGTTTAAAATTGAAACCAATAGTCATGAGTGCAAAAGTTATACATTTAAAGTTATTTCTGGTGGAGTTTACATTATAGGGAATAGGCTGGTTTTCTGGGTCCTCCCTATTGCATCACACCCGACAATGTTTTTTCTGCTATGACTCCGCATTCTGATCAGTTTTATGTAATAACTCGAAAAATAGAAGAGTGAGGTGTATCTTTGCATTGGGACTTGCAAATCCATATGTTACATGTTGTTAGGTTTATGCTACCTACCCTTTAAGGAAAGTGATTCTGCCTTCTTGGTTTTCGCCTAAACCAAGGCTGGTGATTTTTCAGTTTCTTATGTTTCATTATGATTACACCCTTAGTTTTGTTTGGGGCTGATGAAAAAGCAGCCAGTTTGTACAAATGTTTCTCTATTCTATGTGTGTCCTTTTGGAGTAGGTGTGTTTCTTGGAACACTGCTATATCAATATGGTTCTTTCTAGAATATCAAGACAGCTGGAACGCTTGATAGGAATATTAAGGCCTTTCAAACTCCATGAGAGAAAAGCTAGTGTTTCCATAGTTAAAAAAAAATGCAATTCTTATCTTTAGTGTTGATAAGCCCATGGATGTTAAATAAAAAGCTGGACCCACAGGGAAATCTACCCATTGGTCACTCCACAGCCAGAAGACCATCTCTATAAATCGTTCCCCCTTCCCTAGCCCCCAGCCGTCTCTCCCTGGTTCCCCCTGCCCTGCACTATAATTACTGGGGTGTAGCATAACGGCGAGTGACAGCCTTACATAAGAAATCTCTTAAGCAGCATATTTTTGGTCTTAAGGTATACAAAAATGGAATAATAACTAAATTAAAACAAAATAAGTAACCAATTCAGACCTTTACAATTAAGTTAGCAGACTTGAAGAGTACGGGTGGGTAATGAAGAAAAAAGTTAAACAAAAAAGATATGACATATGTATGCCTTAATGCCTAATCAGTAAAAAATTGGATAGCTGCAGGATCCATATATTGTCCATTGTTCATTAATTGGCATGGTGTCGTCACTATGTAAATGTCCTGGACCATAGTTAATATAATTATAAGTTCAATGCTCAGCAAAAACAGTAATATTGTTCCTTGTACACAAACATGAGTTTGTAAACTCATCATTGTCTTATGCTGAGGGTAGCATCATAGCTACAGGCTATGGCTGCATGATTGTGCATGGATAACAGATCTGAATAATGAACCACACATTGAATCTATGGGAATGATTTTCGATTGGCGGTCTTCTCCAGTTTTTCCACTTTGGTTGAATAGGTATCCACTTAAGCAATTAGCACTGCCATTGATTAATTTACCGGTTTAAATTGTAAATCGAGGGTAGAGGTAATCTCCTCACAAACAATCTCTCATATAGTAGCAGCCAGGTTTTTTTATATATATATTTAAAAAATGGGGGGGGGGGGGGGGGGGGTAGATCAGCTTTAATATTGCAGGTAGATTGTGGCTTCCATCAATGTAATTGTCTGCATCATTTCCAATAACCCACATATTCTTTTTGTAAATGTACACTATCGTTCAAAAGTTTGGGGTCTAACTGGCAACTTCATTAAATAGTACCCGCAAAACACCAATCTCAGCGTCAACAGTGAAGAGGCGACTCCGCGATGCTGGCCTTATAGGCAGAGTTCCTCTGTCCAGTGTCTTTTGCCTATCTTAATCTTTTATTTTTATTGGTCAGTCTGAGATATGGCTTTTTCTTTGCAACTCTGCCTAGAAGGCCAGCATCCCGGAGTCGCCTCTTCACTGTTGACGTTGAGACTGGTGTTTTGCGAGTACTATTTAATGAAGCTGCCAGTTGTGGACTTGTGAGGCATCTGTTCCTCAAACTAGACACTCTAATGTACTTTTCCTCTTACGCAGTTGTGCACCGGGGCCTCCCACTCCTCTTTCTATTCTGGTTAGAGACAGTTTGCGCTGTTCTGTGAAGGGAGTAGGTCACAGCGTTGAACGAGATCTTCAGTTTCTTGGCAATTTCTCTCATGGAATAGCCTTAATTTCTCAGAACAAGAATAGACTGGCGAGTTTCAGAAGAAAGGTCTTTGTTTTTGGCCATTTTGAGCCTGTAATCGAACGAAGAAATGATGATGCTCCAGATACTCAACTTGTCTAAAGAAGGCCAGTTTTATTGCTCTTTTAATCAGAACAACAGTTTTCAGCTGTGCTAACATAATTGTGAAAGGGTTTTATAATGATCAATTAGCCTTTTAAAATGATAAACTTGGATTAGCTACCACAACGTACCACTGGAACACAGGAGTGATGGTTACTGATAATGGGCCTCTGTACGCCTATGTAGATATTCCATTAAAAAAATCTGCCGTTTCCAGCTACAATAGAAATTTCCAACATTAACAATGTCTACATTGTATTTCTGATCAATTTGATGTTATTTTTGGTGGACAAGGACATTTCTAATTGACCCCAAACTTTTGAACGGTGGTGTATATATTTCTTTTTTAATACATTTTCCTTTATTTTCCCTAACCCTACCAGCCCTCCCCTAATTGGAGTAAACTAATGGACAACAACACTTAGGCTTCTACTTCAAGCTTATACATTATACGGAAATATTATATTTGACACTAGTTACCTTTTGTTTATTTTTAGTCCCAGCCTTCAGCTACCCTCAACCCCTCCCATCTATCTCTTTAGACCATCCAGTTTTGATTTCTATTTGCCATATATTTTCCAACTGTGCTGTTTTGCAAAAGTTCTGAACCTACAGTTGAAGTCAGAAGTTTACATACACCTTAGCCAAATAAATTTAAACTCAACTCCTGACATTTAATCCTAGTAAAAATTCCCTGTCAGTTAGGATCACCACTTTATTTTAAGAATGTGAAATGTCAAAATTATAGTAGAGAGAATTAATTATTTCAGCTTTTATTTCTTTCATCACATTCCCAGTGGGTCAGAAGTTCACATACAATCAATTAGTATTTGGTAGCATTGCCTTGAAATTGTTCAACTTGGGTCAAACGTTTCAGGTAGCCTTCCACAAGCTTCCCACAATAAGCTGGGTGAATTTTGGCCCATTCCTCCTGACAGAGCTGGTGTAACTGAGTCAGGTTTGTAGGCCTCCTTGCTCGCATATGCTTTTTCAGTTCTGCCCACAAATTCTCTATGGGATTGAGGTCAGGGCTTTGTGATGGCCACTCCAACACCTTGACTTTGTTGTCCTTAAGCCATTTTGCCACAACTTTGGAAGTATGCTTGGGGTCATTGTCTATTTGGAAGACCCACTTGCGACCAAGCTTTAACTTCCTGACTGATGTCTTGAGATGTTGCTTCAATATATCCACATTATTTTCCTCCTCATGATGCCATCTATTTTGTGAAGTGTACCAGTCCCTCCTGCAGCAAAGCACCCCCACAACATGATGCTGCCACCCCCGTGCTTCACGGTTGGGATGGTGTTCTTCGGCTTGCAAGACTCCCCCTTTTTCCTCCAAATGATGGTCACTATGGCCAAACAGTTCTATTTTTGTTTCATCAGACCAGAGAACATTTCTCCAAAAAGTACGATCTTTTTACTGTGGGTATAGGTACTTTTGTACCCGTTTCCTCCAGCATCTTCACAAGGTCCTTTGCTGTTGTTCTGGGATTGATTTGCACTTTTCGCACCAAAGTACGTTCATCTCTAGGAGACAGAATGGGTCTCCTTCCTGAGCGGTATGATGGCTGTGTGGTCCCATAGTGTTTATACTTGCGTACTATTGTTTGTACAGATGAACGTGTTACCTTCTGGCATTTGGAAATTGCTCCCAGGGATGAACCAGACTTGTGGAGGTCTACAATTTCTTTATCTGAGGTCTTGGCTGATTTCTTTTGATTGTCCCATGATGTCAAGCAAAGAGGCACTGAGTTTGAAGGTAGGCCTTGAAATACATCCACAGGTACACCTCCAATTGACTCAAATTATGTCAAGTAGCCTATCAGAAGCTTCTAAAGCCATGACATCATTTTCTGGCATTTTCCAAGTTGTTAAAAGGCACAGTCAACTTAGTGTATGTAAACTTCTAACCCACTGGAATTGTGATACAGTGAATTATAAGTAAAATAATCTGTCTGTATACAATTATTGAAAAAATTACTTGGTTGAAAAACAAGTTGTAATGACTCCAACCTAAGTGTATGTAAACTTCCGACTTCAACTGTATATACATTTTATGGACACAGTATATTTTACATTAATTATTTTATTTTCATTGACACACTTCAACTGCACTCTACCCCTCCCATTCTATTGGTCGCACTTTTGTATAATAATTTGAAATAGAAAAACTCAAAAGTTTTGATTCCAGTGACGTTTTCTGTATCAGTTGGTAAACCATGTACCATGGTCTGGTGTTGAGAGCTGCCATGTTCCCAGAGTTGAATTGTGGAGGGACAATTTCCAGCTGCTGGAGCGTAATAGACCTGCTACTTATTCCTAGTCACACAATGAATGTCCCACACCTAATAGGATGTTTAGTATTGACAAGTTTTAGGAAATAAGTCTGCTAGTCATTATAATTTGCAAAAGAAAGCCACGAAAAGGCCACAGGTTTCAATGCATGCCACCGGATCCGGAACGTCTGTATTTTATTGTAAATGTTTACAATTCTACATGTGAGGTTATAGTTTGACAAGACAAAAAAGAACGATAATAAAATGTAACAAAAATAAATCCATCTGTTGAATAGACAGTGGTATGGATGGAGACGAGTTGATGCAGAATTCCTTACTATGAATGAGCTGATTGAGTTTTCATTAAACTTCCTTTAGAGATTTTAAGGAAAGACCTGACATTATAAGCATTAATCTCTACCATCTCTTACTCTTCAAGCCAAGCTACATAGCGTGTGAATAAGGTTCCTTGAAGTTTACCCTCTCATCCTTCCTACATGGCTAAATGGTCCATTTAAATGCAGGGGCGCCATTTTAGAAACAGATGACACGTGGATTTCACTAGTGATGTCATAGTTTCCGAGGAATGTCTACTGTGACAATAACACAACTGTAGTACTTATCCGTTTGTCATATCTCCACCATTAAGCCAGTGTAGAGAAATATAACGAGTGCTGCTTATATCTGCTCACTTAGCCTGTGGTACAGTATATTTTCTATCTTAGCATCATCGAAGAACAAGAGTCAAAAGCAATAGCTCATTCAACAGTGGTATAGGCTACATTTCACCAACCTAACATACGTTTCATCATTTCATTCCCAGTTTGATAAGTTGAACAGTGGTAAGTGGTACACACTCACACACTAACCCTTGCCAGTACAGTAGGGTCAATGCTGAAACATGGGCTTCTATTGTAGTTATACTGAGTGGGACACAGTCACTAAAAACAGGAAATGACATAAGCAGACTGAGCCCACACAGGAATTGTCATGGTAACAGAATACCTGTTCATACAGAATTCATCACATTCATCATGTATTACACTCATTCATTCACTCAACTAACACGTTGTTCAGCTCCAGCTCTTTCTGACGAGGTTAAAATGAAAGAATAACAGTTTTAAAAACTAAGTGTAAAAATCACCTTTCTACATAAAAATACTGCTTGTTCCATTTTACATTTATCCCCAGATATTCTGACCAATATCTATAACTGCAGATACTTGTTCGGAAACCAATACGACAAACATGTAGAGAAACATAATGCCTTTAGTGTGTTATACACACACAGTGGTCTGGGAAAATAAGTGTGGAAAACCTCTTCTCCTGGTATATAAAAGTACCTCAGATGGGCCATAGTCAGTGGTCATAGGCACGTCTGTAGTGTTCTTGGGTCAGTTTAAAATCCTTCATGCGGTTTGGTCTCAACGTTTCTTCACGTGATTGTTGGCCTCTCCTTGTGCGCTCCTATTAAATAAAGCCTGTGTGGATCTGCATCTCAATTGTTGCTCCATCTCAACCTTCCCTCATATTACTTCACAGGTCAGAGCAGATGAAGGAGAGAAGATGAGGAGAGGTATTGGAACAATGAGATGCAACCAGTGTCCATGCCTCCTGCTATATTTACAGTTCAGGATTGACAGGGCGTCTAAGCCAGGCTTCTCTGTCTGGGCTTAATTCTTGGGTAAAGCTGTTGAGAAAGCAGACGCACAAACACCTTATTAGATACATTGGAACACTAGCAACCAAATCAACATCTTAATGGAAATGTATTCAGTAAAATGTTTAACTTGACGAAACGCTGTTCTGACACAGTGCGACTCACCCCCAGAAGGTTCCGAGGGATGTACCCCTCCGTGTCGCCCGTGCCCGCCCACCACCACTCGGTCTCGTCCTCGTCCTCTCGGCGGACGATGGTCATGCAGTCTCCCTCGTGGAACGCCAGCTCATCAGAATTGTCATTGCTGTAGTCCCACAGGCCGTACACCACGCCCCTGTTCATGATGCCCATCTTCTCCTGCACACCTGGAGGAGAGAGGAGACGGGGTGTTAGCGGAGCAAGAAAACACACACACACAGAAATATACACGCATACACACAAACACCAAATGCAGATGACACCTACAGGTGTGCATCCACATACACCATGACTAGTACAGTATCATCAACAACCACACCGCCCACTGTCTCTTCAATGCAAAGAGAAACAGAGACTTTCCCCTGACATAACACTCAAGGCTATTGTACCAGTAGCTGTAAAACTACTGACCGTAGAGGAACTGGGAGCACTGGGTGTATCCCTCCTCCATCTCCTCACACTTATCCGCTGCCGTCTGCATGTCGCTGTAGGTCATAGCAAACACCGCTGCTCCGGACTCAACCAGGAACTTACACACCTGCACGTTATTACAGGAGGCCGCGCAGTGCAGGGGAGTCCTGAGAGAGAGAAAGGAAGAAAAAACAAAGCATTCATAACAAAATACTTTCAAGTTAGACAAGTCAGACTCCCTCGCTGGCTTTTGTAAGGGTCAGAATCAGAGGTGTTGGTAGCGTCCACTCACCAGCCATCGCTGTCGGCTGCGTTGACGTTGACACCAAACTGGACCAGGAACTTGACGATCTCTGTGTGTCCGGCACAGACTGCGTTGTGGAGGGCTGTGATCCCCTCATCATTTGGCAGACTAGGGTCCTCCACCTGAGACAGGAGAGAGAGGTAGATCTTTACAACTCACTTTACACACACATTATTTTACACAATACACACTCGATACAAATCATCAACAGCTAAGACTACAAAACAGTAAGACTAAACGTTTTGAGTACGATGGTTTACCAGCTACCAATCTAACCTGCTATTACAAAAACACCTTATACATTTTCCTTCACTACACACAAGCACTTGTAAACATTGTTCCTCTGCGAGTCTTTTTTTTTTTTTTTTAAGACCTTAGGAGGTCCACTTCAGGAAATAAGATACGGTATTCACTACAGTATCTATACATCCAGAAATCTTACCTCGTAGATGATCCTCTGGACCAGGTCAAACTCTCCCTCCAGAGAGGAGTCCAGGAGCAGGGCCAGGGGGTTAAACTTCACCCTCATGCCGTGGTCGATCCTCTCGGAGCCGGTCTTACGCAGGTTGGTCCTCTTCCCCTAGTGCAGACACACGGAGGGGAGTACACTTTTCACACAACGTCACACCTTGATGATATCAACACAGCCACGATGACACGCTCTCACGAGGGAGTGTCTGAGGGTGTTCGCTAGTGTCCTGTCCCATCTCTGTATGGATGGATTTGATTTGTGCAAGTCTTTGTGTGTCGCATAGAAAACTCTATTCGCAGTTCATATAAATGTGTTCCAATCCACAAAATATTCATAAACTGGATGCATAAACGATTCGAATGAACATCCAGAGTATCCTTTGAATGAATACAGTATCTACTGAAGATTGAAGGGACCTGTTCCCTCTGCAACTAGCACAATACTGATCTGACTAACAGAGCCAAACTGGGAGGCAAAAATGGGTCAGACCACTCATCAACACTCCAAAGGGTAGGACCCCACTGACAAACGTGCCTATATGGGGTCAAAAATGGAACGCAGCTTGTTGTTTACTTACAGGACAGAAAATAACCAAAGCTCATTTCAATGTCACCTTTGGATGGGGGAATGTGAATGCTTACTGAAATGCAGCCATCTTTTTCTCAGATTAGGACATAATGAACAGGTTCCACTTTCTACTATACTTGATCGGGATTACTGTGCTTATATAACCAGTGAGAGGGTGGAGGGTAGCTAGCCAGGGCGAGATGAGGTCAACAGAGGTGAACATGTACTGTACAACCTGAACAGTCAGAACAACCCCATGAGAAACAACAAGTGAGGCACATACAGCACTGTAGAGTACAGTACAGTTGGCTATTGTTAATATGGCTTAGAACTGTGAAGTTAAAGCTATTTGCAGCAAGTAGAGAGGTTGTGTCTGATTGTGGGCTGGTGTTTATGGGTGTCACGGAAGGCACTTAAAATGAGGTTCCTTACCGGTGGTAATGTGACCTGTCCGGTGACCTCCGGTGCCTGCATGCTGAAGGTGTCCTCCCCCAGGATCTCCTGCTCAGCCCCGCTAGGGTAGGGTGGTGGAGGGTAGGGGGGGAATTCTTCCATGAAACTCTCTGGAGGAGGGTGCAGGCTGGGTGGGCTGGGCTCCTCCATGCCTGTAGCAGCAGGGGGTGGTGGGGGGAACCGGGGCTGGTCAGGTCGAGGGGCAGGGTGGGGTGGATGGGGAGGGGGGGTGAACTCCTCTCTGTCTCCCTCTGGGATGGCTGGTGGGGGAGTCTGCTCTGCTGGGGGTGGGAGGTGGTGGTTAGGGGTGGGAGGAGGGACTTCACGCACCTCCAGTTTCACACTTCCCGGTTGGCTGCTCTCCCCAACAATCTGGGCACCTGGAACACCAGGCAACGCCCGTCCCTCCTCCTTTACAACCTCGGGTGTGGTGGGCGTGGTGAGGATGGTCTCCATGGCAGCCAGCGTGGTCTTCTGATAAAGCAGCTTCTGGATGTTGGGCCCTGCGGGGCCCTCGGGCTCTGTGATGGAGCTGCGTTTCTTCAGGGGCCGCGGGGCATTGTACAGCTTCTTCCTGAGGGCCTCCAGGTCCCCGTCACTCTGATGGCGGTAGGGGTTGGAGATGAAGGGCAGCAGCTTGGTGGGGCTGAGGGGACGGGGGGTGCGCTCTGTCTCCCCCTGCTGGCCCTCGGTGGGGGTGCCCTGGTGGGCCCCGTGGTCCACCTCAGAGGGCTGGTCTGGGGAGTGCCGCTGCTCGCTGTATGGGTTCTCTGGTTGCTGGGGGCCACCACCGGAGATCACAGGCTTACCGTACACTACACACAGAGAGTAGGTCAGACTTTAAAGTGGTCTTTGAAGATACCATCAACTAGACAACCTATTTTCCTGATGGTACACAACAACACTCCAGGACAAGGATTGGAGAAAATATAACGTTTCAATCTATTGTTGTTGAGGCAGGCAACACACAGCTTAAAATGTTTATAGTGGGAGTAGCCTATGTGAGGATGTGTGTTTGAGGATCAGAGCTGTAACAGAAGGCGGTTCTCCTGACTGCATGGCTGAGCAGTGGTGTCAACATGCGTCAGCCAGGTCGGGTTGGTGGATTTGCCTTGAGGGAGAACCACAGGGATGACACGTGCACCTAATGGACTCTTAGTGAAGTCTCCAAGTACACTAAATACCTCCCTTTTGCAAATTAGGACACAGCCACTGTCAGAAAGACCCAAGAGCTTCTTCTGATCATGTGACCTGACCAGGAAAAACTCCAGGTCCTTGTTATCTCCTATATGTATACCATCTTATCATAACTAGGACCACACAATTTTCCTGGCCACTGCAGACTCCAGAGAGTTCATGTCCTCTGCTTCACTCAAGGGCAGAAATCCCACAGGGCTGAGACTAACTCATTACAAACCTAACTTTAGTCAGACATATCTGCATATGTGCAACCCGTTAACAGTAACAGGGTGACGAGAAGGATTGCTTTAATGATTTATTTAATGGTTGCCATGCCTCAGGGCTTATTATCTTTAATTAGATTCACTAACTGCAGCTTGTCAGGACCCTCTCCGCTGGCTAAATGAATCACTGTACTTTCCTAGGTACATAGCATAGGACTGACATCAGCCTGCTTTAAATTCTCTGTTAGGAGTTAATCTACCAGTCAGTGTCGAACAGAGAAAAGAACAAGCGCAGACAACACTGTTTCTAGTACACTGGTGTTCAGTGAAATGCTTTGGAGCCATGGTTCACATACCGGCCTTGATTGACAAAGTCATATTGCGAAATCAATCCTCTTCATTCATTCTTTAGAGAAATAGACAAATGTCTCCAGACAAACAGTAGTCCAGATACAGTCAACAGGAAAAGAAGAGGAACCAGAAGGTAGTCTTACCACTGACAAATCCGTTGCCTCTGCTCTGGCTCCTGTTGACAGACCCCTGTATGGCTGGTGGGTAGGGCTTGCCTGGGGTGGGCTGCTGGGTGTACATGGAGTAGATGGAACTGGCTGCCAGGGTCTGGGGCTTGCTCAGGTCCTTAGGCAGCTCTGGTGTGAAGGGTCTTACGGTGGCTGCCAGAGGGGGGTCCTGCTTGGAGGGCAGGGGCAGGGTCTGGCTCTGGGAGGGGGGCAGTGGGACGCGGGCCTGGGCCGCCTCCTGGGAGTGCTGTTGCTGGCTGGGGGGCTTGGCCTTGGGGAAGGTACCGGTGTTGAGGCCTGGCTTGCCATAGGGGGCGCAACTGGGGGCTTTGGGTTTGCTGGCGACAGGTGGGGGCACCTTGACTGCAGCTTTAGGAGCAGACTGGAAAAAGGAGTAGACAGAAGAGCTGGTTAGATGACAGATAGGTACTCACACCACCCACACACTCCTGATGTCAAGAGTTAATGTTCATGATAAATTACATTACAGTTAACCCATTACAATACAACTTCTCATTTAACCGCATTACTCACAGGCTTCCACTCTGCATGGAAAAACCAAATTGGGGATCAAATGTCCTGTTAAAGGTGTACATGTGTTTGTATGGTAGGTACATACAGTGCCTTCATAATGTATTCAGACCCCTTGAATTTTTCCACATTGTTACGTTAGCCTGATTCTAAAATTGATTGAATTGTTTTTCCCCCTCATAATACCCAATAATGACAAAGCAATAACAGTTTTTGAAATTTTTGCTAATTTATTTATATGAAAACAAAATATACATCACATTTATATACATTTTACGACCCTTTACTCAGTACTTTGTTGAAGCACCTTTGGCAGTTTTTACAGCATCGAGTCTTCGTGGGTAAGACGCTACAAGCTTGGCACACCTGTATTGGGGGAGTTTCTCCCATTCCTCTCTGCAGATCCTCTCAAGCTCTGACAGGTTGGATGGGAAGCGTTGCTGCACAGCTATTTTCAGGTCTTTACAGCGATGTTCGATCAGGTTCAAGTCCGGGCTCTTATTCAAGGACATTCAGAGATTTGCCCGAAGCAACTGCTGCGTTGTCTTGGCTGTGTGCTTAGGGTCGTTGTCCTGTTGGAAGGTGAACCGTCGCCCGAGTCTGAGGACCTGAGCGCTCTGGAGCAGGTTTTCATCAATCTCTATACTTTGCGCCGTTCATCTTTGCCTAGATCCTGACTAGTCTCCCAGCCCCTGCCGCTGAAAAACATCCCAACAGCATGATGCTGCCACCACTATACTTCACCATAGAGATGGTGCCAGGTTTCCTCCAGACGTGATGCTTGGCATTCAGGCCAAAGAGTTAAATCTTGGTTTCATCAGACCAGAGAATCTTGTTTCTCAATCTTGTTTCTCATGCCTTTTGGCAAACTCCACGCGGGCTGTCATGTGCCTTTTACTGAGGACTGACTTCCGTCTGGCCACTCTACCATGAAGGCCTGATTGGTGGAGTGCTGCAGAAATGGTTGGCCTTCTGAAAGGTTCTCCTATCTCCACAGAGGAACTCTAGAGCTCTGTCAGAGTTACCATCAGGTTCTCGGTCACCTCCCTGACCAAGGCCCTTCTCCCTGATTGCGCAGTTTGGCCAGGCGGCCAGCTTTAGGAAGAGTTTTGGTGGTTCCAAACTTCTTCCATTTAAGAATGATGGAGGCCACTGTGTTCTTGGGGACCTTCAATGTTGCAGAACTTTTTTGGTACCCTTCCCCAGATATGTGCCTCGACACAATCCTGTCTCGGAGCTTTAGGGACAATTCCTTCGACCTCACGGCTTGGTTTTTGCTCCGACATGCACTGTCGACTGTGGGACATCATATAGACAGGTGTGTGCCTTTCCAATTCATGTCCAATCAATAGAATTTGCCACAGGTGAACTCCAATCAAGTTGTAGAAACATCTCAAGGATGATCAATGGAAACAGGATGCACTTGAGCTCAATTTCGAGTCTCATAGCGAAGGGTGTGAATACTTATGTAAATAAGGTGTCTGTTTTTTACTGTTAATACATTTGCAAAAAATTCTCGCTTTGTCAATAAGGGGTGTGTGTAGATTGCTGAGGATTTTTTTTATTTAATCAATTTTTGAATAAGGCTGTAACGTAACAAAATGTGGAACAAGACAACGGGTCTGAATGCTTTCCAAAGGCACTGTATGTGTGTGTGCATTGGAGAAACTGCTCTAAGCTGTTGGTAGGAAGGTCGGCAGGTATTGGATTCAGTTCAATTAAAGTTCACGTTTTCAACTTCCTGGACACCAGCCATTTTGGGTCTGCAGTAAAAGCAGCTAAGCGACCATTTCGGTTCAGTTGCACTGTTCTTACCTGGGCGTCTCTGACCAGGTCGTCACTGCTCTGGTTCTTGCGGAGGGAGGAGGCGGGCACCTCAGTGGGCTCAAACATGGAGAACGGACGCACCCGCCGGTCCCTCTTCATCCCCTCCGTCTCACCTACACACAACACCACCACAGGTGTTACCATAACATAACAACTAGACCCAAACAGGGAAAACAATGGCACAACCCTATCTGGACTGTGTAGCCAATTCAAAGATAGCCATGTTTGTGTGGGTAGGCGGAAATGATTTGGCCACTACATACCTGGTCATTGTGTGGTTGAGTCTTACAGTAACATTTATGTGTGGTTGTGCTGAGGTGGTGGTTACCTTGCTCTGTGTTTGCGCTGGAGTGAGAGGTCATTCTGGGCACTATGGAGGATGGCCCATGACTACTACTGTTGGACTCTGCCAGCTTACCTGTGAGAGGGGGGTGGGGGTGGTAAGGGAGTTACATTTACATTACATTTAAGTCATTTAGCAGACGCTCTTATCCAGAGCGACTTACAAATTGGTGCATTCACCTTAT
This sequence comes from Salmo salar, assembly GCF_965601325.2. Classification (NCBI taxonomy): domain Eukaryota; kingdom Metazoa; phylum Chordata; class Actinopteri; order Salmoniformes; family Salmonidae; genus Salmo; species Salmo salar. Next base: position 19,247,369 of record NC_138308.1, on the reverse strand, counting down.
GATATCCAGTGGAACAACCACTTTACAATAGTGCATCTAAATCTTTTAGGGGGGGGTTAGAAGGATTACTTTATCCTATCCTAGGTATTCCTTAAAGAGGTGGGGTTTCAGGTGTCTCCGGAAGGTGGTGATTGACTCCGCTGTCCTGGCGTCGTGAGGGAGCTTGTTCCACCAATGGGGTGCCAGAGCAGCGAACAGTTTTGACTGGGCTGAGCGGGAACTGTGCTTCCTCAGAGGTAGGGGGGCCAGCAGGCCAGAGGTGGATGAACGCAGTGCCCTTGTTTGGGTGTAGGGCCTGATCAGAGCCTGAAGGTACGGAGGTGCCGTTCCCTTCACAGCTCTGTAGGCAATCACCATGGTCTTGTAGCGGATGCGAGCTTCAACTGGAAGCCAGTGGAGAGAGCGGAGGAGCGGGGTGACGTGAGAGAACTTGGGAAGGTTGAACACCAGACGGGCTGCGGCGTTCTGGATGAGTTGTAGGGAGTTCGGAGGCCTCAGGCCATCATTTGAACAGCTGCCTTGACTATGTTGAAGCCTCAACTACCGTGACTTGTATGGCTTAGCCTATAACTGGTCATACTTACACGTTAATGTTTACAATAACGTAGCTGGCAAATTGACTCAAATCTAGTTAGACCAAGACAAATGAGAATCACCTAGCTAACGTCAGCACCAAAATAGAGAAAGCAGTATGTTAGCACTCAAAAAGCTCTGACGGTCGGTCCCAAGTGAATTTCCCCTGCTTTGATAAATTAGCTCGCTTTGTCTAACCATCAGCTGTCAACGTACCGGTAACTAGACGATTGCTGTCAGAGATTGTCGCACATAGACCTAAACGTTGTTTACATTTGAAAGGTTAGCTTTCGTAAGATTGCCTGTTTACCCCATTGTGTGCCTCGGTACAACGCCGGTGGGTGTCCTCAGTCATAGATACCAATCTAATCCTAACACAGCCAGTCCTTGGTTAAGGTGGTGTGAGACGCCGCACAGACAAATGGGTTAGCTACTTTAGATGCGAATTTAGCAAGCTACTAACGTTAGCTGTCTACGCCAACGAGTAGCTAACCTTAGCCACAGCTAAAACGTGATTTACTCACCTAGTTAGTTAGTTAGTTTCTCTACATTTTGACTAGCAACAGTAGCTAGCTAGCTGCATTGGCTAGATGGTTAATGTTAGCTAACTAACCAGCCAACACAAATCACAACTCGAGACAAAACGCAACTTTGGTTAAACTAGTAATGGGGAAGGCGTAATGACATGAAACTAAAATTGTCCTCTACATAATGTGCAAATAACAATTGTAAGTCTAATGTTCACTTCGGTAACTTCCTAATTGTTATTTAAACAAAGGCGTAGCTACTAGCTAGCCGTCTACCGATAACGTCCGTCATGTGTTGCCAATTTGCTCGTTACGTTAACGTACTACTAGTACACTTAGCTGGCTAACTTTATACCAGTAAAAACAACGTTAGCAAGACTATTAATATTAGAGCAATCCACAAGAGACTAACCATTATTTACAATGTATTATAGTCGTTTGAGTATTCTCTTCTACGATCTGTAGCTAGTCAAGATCAGCAAGGATTAGTTTAGGTCTAGGAACAAGCCAAACAAAGCGCGGCCTTAAGGATTGCGGACGGAGTTACGGAGTTGTGGTTTAATGGGTGTTTTCTAACAATACTTTCAATTCTAACCAATGGTAGGTCAAATATGTTTAGACAACGTCTGGCCGAAGCTGGGCTATAATATACTGGAAAACCCCTGTGGCTGGGACTTCCCTTTTCTCCGAAAAATGAAGACCGTACAGTAGGGTTTCCTAAACTCAGTCCTGTGGTTCCCCTTGGGTGCACGTTTAGTTTTTGCCGTTGCACTACACAGCTGATTCAAAAAGCAAAGTCATCAGCAAGCTTTGATTATTTGAATCCACTGTGTAGTGCTAGGGCAAAAACCAAAATGTGCACCGCAACGGGAAACCCTGCAGTACAGGAGTTCAAAATGTGGTAGATCTAGCTAGTTCTTCCTATCTTCCACATTTCCTCAATAAGTGATTTAGAGCTGATTGGGCCAGTCTGAAACCACGTGGCTGTCAGACCGTCAGTTCTGCTGGAGGTAATGTGTTTGTTCTAACTGACCCAGTTAGAAACGCTGCTGAATCCAGCGTGGAAAGAAAATGGGAACAGGCACAGTTTAATTCAACAAACGGGCAGTATCGCCTCACAGCAACACAAACAGAGATCTGGCAGAAAAAGAGATGACAATGAAAATATTAAATAAGAATGTATTTTTGTGTTCTTCCACAACATTCTCTCTCTCTCTCTCTCACACACACACACAACTAAGACCATATTGCATCCACTGAAAGGGTAACACACAGCAAGCTCAAGCTCACACACACACACACACACACACACCACACACACACACACACACACACACACACACACAACACCAGAGGGAGTGTGTACCTTTTCTCTTAGCCCGCAGGTCTTTCAGAGGCTTAAGCAAGAACATGGCTTCTAAAATAAACAAAAATGCAAACAAGAGACAAAAAGTAGGAGCCTTAGATATCCAGAGTTGAAGGTTCGGTCCGTTATAGGCCCAAGCAGGGGGCCCAGTGTGGGCATGGTGAGGGGTGCAGATGGCCTGGTTGGACCTGGGACCAGGCAGGGACCCTCCCCGTCAGTCTACAACTCGATGGAGAAGAGCTCTGGAGGGGTTTGGACCGGCTGCAGATTCCCCTCTTCCCTTCCCAATCTGTCCCCCTCTTCTTTCCCACTGCATATTGGCTCATCACGCAGAAGTGATTGCATGCAACATCACAGCAGACTGGGGAAAATCTGTTACTTTAACTCCTACGTTTCCCTGGCTTCCGCTGGAGACTACATGTAAAGGAAAAGATGGACCGAAGAGGAAAAGGGGGATAGATAAAAAGAGAAGGAGGTCCCTTGTGGTGCTGTGTTGTTTAGCTGTTGAAATCACTAGCTTTGGTGTCATGTTATTCATTTTTAATGTCACCCCCTCTCCATTTTTAATGTCACACACACACACACACACACACACACACCTTCTACTGGGTGAGTTATTTTAGGCGGACTGAACGATTGAGTGAACAAGTGTGTGAGTAAGACTGAGTCATCCTGTAGAGAATAAAAACAGGCCAACGTCTGTGCATGGCCTTTCACTGGTTCTCTTGGCTGTGTGTGTGTGTGTGTGTGTGTGTGTGTGTGTGTGGTGTGTGTGTGTGTGTGTGTGTGTGTGTGTCATTAGTGTTGTATTTATGCAATCTGACTGAATCAAAGCCCTGAGTGTGAGCGTTTTAGCGGCGTTCCCTCGTGACAGTGAAGAGAACAGTTTTTAGTTTTAAAGTTAATTTCCTGCAATTCTACTCATGTTGCCTTGAGGCGGAGAGACACATTTTATATGATAACTGATGATCAATGGGCCCCACACTGGTTACTACAAGTTTAGATAGCTGGCCGCTAGACTAACTTACCAATAAATAAATAGCTGGCATGGGCTAATTGAGTGACTGCTTATGAACAAACAAATGTCAAAATTGCACCTTATGTATTATTTAATCTAACGCTCAACAGTAAGTTGAGAGCCCGACTGAGTTCCTATACGTACAGTATATACAGTACTAGTCAAAAGTTTACACCTACTCAAGGGTTCTTCTTTATTTTTACTATTTTCTACGTTGTAGTATAATAGTGACAACATCAAAACGAGGAAATAACACTTGGAATCATGTAGTACCCCCCCCCCAAAAAAACTGTTAAACAAATCAAAATATATTTTATATTTGACATTCTTAAAGGTAGCTACCCTTTGCCTTGATGACAGCATTACACACTCTTGGCATTCTCTCAACCAGCTTCATGAGGTAGTCACCTGGAATGCATTTCAATTAACAGGTGTGCCTTGTTAAAAGCTAATTTGTGGAATTTCTTTCCATCTTAATGCGTTTGAGCCAATCAGTTGTGTTGTGACAAGGTAGGGGTGGTATACAGAAGATATCCCTATTTGGTAAAAGACCATGTCCATATTATGGCAAGAACAGTTCAAATAAGCAAAGAGAAATGGCAGTCCATCATTACTTTAAGACATGAAGGTCAGACAATACGGAAAATTAAGAACTTTGAACATTTCTTCAAGTAGAGTCGCAAAAACCATCAAGCGCTATGATGAAACTGGCTCTCATGAGGACCGCCACAGGAAAGGAAGACCCAGAGTTACCTCTTCCTCAGAGGATAAGCTCGTTAATTACCAGCCTCAGAAATTGCAGTCCAAATAAATGCTTCACAGAGTTCAAGTAACAGACATCTCAACATCAACTGTTCAGAGGAGACTGTGTGAATCAGGCCTTCATGGTCAAATTGCTGCAAAAGAAACCACTACTAAAGGACACCAATAAGAAGAAGTGACTTGCTTGGGCCAAGAAACACGAGCAATGGACATTAGACCGGAGGAAATCTGTCCTTTGGTCTGATGAGTCCAAATTTGAGATTTTTTGTTCCAATCTCCGTGTCTGTGAGACGCAGAGTAGGTGAACGGATGATCTCCGCATGTATGCTTCCCACCTTGAAGCATGGAGGAGGAGGTGTGGTTTGTGGGTGTGCTTTGCTGGCGACACTCATGATTTATTTAGAATTCAAGATACGCTTAACCAGCATTGCTACCACAGCATTCTGCAGCAATACGCCATCCCATCTGGTTTGCACTTAGTGGGACTATAATTTGTTTTTCAACAGGACAATGACCCAACACACCTCCAGACTGTGTAAGGGCTATTTGACAAATAAGGAGAGTGTTGCATCAGATGACCTGGCCTCTACAATCACCTGACCCCAACCCAATTGAGATGGTTTGGGATGAGTTGCACTGCAGAGTGAAGGAAAAGCAGCCAACAAGTGCTCAGCATATGTGGGAACTAATTCAAGACTGTTAGGAAAGCATTCCAGGTGAAGCTGGTTGAGAGAATGCCAAGAACTGCAAAGTTGTCATCAAGGCAAAGGGTGGCTACTTCAAAGAATCTCAAATATAGAGTAGATTTTGATTTATTTAGCACTATTTTGCTTACTACATGATTCCATATGTGTTACTTCATAGTTTTGATGTCTTCATTATTATTCTACAATGTAGAAAATAGCAAAATAAAGAAAAACCCTGGAATGAGTAGGTGTGTGCAAACTTTTGACTGGTACTGTTTATAGCCATGTTATCGTTTCTCATTGTGTATTTATTCCTTGTGTTATTATTTTTCTCTGATTTTTTTAAATCAATCTCTGGGAAGTACGTGTAAGTAAGCATTTCACTGTTAGTCTACACCTGTTGTTTACGAAGCATGTGATAAAGGGCAATATGATCATTCTATCTCAATGCAACCTGCACTATACCCCCTCTGGTGGATTAAGTATGTCATTACAGAATCAAATGAACACTACTGAGTGCCAATGTACATTAGATTGGTAAGATAGCTACTATCAATTTACCCAAACTGAAGAGGATACCACCGAGCGTTCCCTGGTTCAACCTCTGACTGCACAATGACACAGCAACATAAGGGCTGGAATTCCACCCTGGCAGAGATAAGTCTCCATTGAGTGGAGGAAAAACACAGCAACAGCCTCATGGCTGATTCAATCACAGCACGATATATGTGTCACGGCTGCCAAGAGACCTCATTAGCCCCTAACCACTGATTCAAAGTCAGGTATCTTATCAATTCCTCTAATGTTTTAAGTTAAAATCAGTAGTAGGGTAAACTGATCCTAGATCTCTGGTTAGGGGCATTGGTAGAAGAAACAGCCACACCAGAGGACACAGGCAGTAGGCTACCTTCTGAGCTTAGAGTCACATCACAACCAGAGCCCGTCTGTACTAACAGGGGTATCCCAGAATCCTTGGCTCCTGCTGAGGGTGGGGGACTCAGTCACATGTCAAACCTCTTAACAAGCTCGTCATCGTGACTTTGTTAATCACTCAACTGAGGTATAGAGTACCCACCATAGTTAAAAGAGACTGAGCAAAATAGGTGAGGTGGAGACTTCAGCAGAGTAGTTGACGGGCTCACTTTGCCCGGGCCAAGAGGGAAGAAGAGAGATGGGAAAGGTGAAAGGTCGGGGTCACCGTCTCACCTGTGTTAGCTTTGTCCTGGGGTTCTGGGTGTGCGGGCAGGGTGGCGGTGCCATCGGGGTAGGCAGCAGGTTTGACCAGCAGCTCGTGTCTCACTGGGCCGCGAGGCATGGTGGACGACTGGATGTACGGGCCGACAGCCGCCACACGAGACGGACCCTGCTGCTGCTGACCCACCGGACCATCAGAGGGCAGCTAGAGGGAGCAAGAGAGATGGAGGGAGAGGATGAGTGGGAGAGAGTTAGACAGACAGTACAGAGTGAGACAAACACACAGATTCAGCTGGTTATGAGTGGGGGAGCATCAGTGGGAAGGGTCACTCACAGACACAGATGTACATAAAGAGTGAAAACTCCCTCAGCTTAGTAGTAGATTAGACAGTTACTATAACATCCATTTGCCACTAGTCCAAAATACACAGAGTGGTTGACGTTATGGATGAAAATATGATAAAAGCTCATTTAAAGTGGCACTCCTTTTCACTTTATTTTTCACCCGATTTACTTAACCAAAGCCTCTTAATTTAGTATGTGTACTTTACTGAATTTATACTTGGGATATCGCTTTTCAACAGTAAAACCTTATTTTTGTTATATATATATATATATATATTTTTTTTTAATCGCTGGAGGAAATCTTTAAGGGAGCTAAACAATGTTGAAAAATACTCCACAACTATCCCACATAAAGCCTGATCAAGTCTAACGCAAAAACATTTGGACCAAACCAGCTCGCTTTACTTTCTAACACGGCTAGAGCCTTGATCTGAAAGTTTTTCTGTTTCGGAAAAAACTAACTTTAGCAGCTGTGTGAAACAAGGTCTTTACGCAACAGAGCAGATTAAATAAGTTAAGCCGTGACCTTTAAAAACAGATCAAATCAACTGCACTCCGTTACTGGAAACAGAATGGGTGGTGGGGTGGGGGTGCAGTAAATCCTACGCCTGTTGCTGCTCTGCCAAGTCATGCAGAAGAGATCAGTGTGTGTCTATGTCAGGTCCAGCTCTGTCATCAGTTACTGTACCTGCGGATGAGTGTCTTTAGAAGCCCTCTCCTTACCAGGGAAGCCATTCTTGAGAAACAAAAACACAAAAGGCAACAGCAGTTTGAACACACTGGTAGTCAAACCCCATACAAGTACATAAGTCACTATTGATCAGTTCCTCCCATATGTTGAGACAGAGCAAGGCGAGGTGATTCTAGGCTGGTATCTCTCAGGCTAGCCTTTCGAGACCAGTGTGGTTGAAACATGCCTGCCGGGTGACGACATTATGACTCCAGGGAGACTGTCACTGAACCACCTCCTCAGCGAGTCCTGCTCTATTCAGCCTTCAGCTCCTCTGCTTCCATATGTTATACCTATACACATATTACACCTTTACCTCTTCAGCCGTCTCCTTCCTTTATCTTAGCTCTTCCCTTCATCAAACGAGAGGTAGACTTCTTCAATATTGGATGAAATCCTTTTCCATTTGTGACATGTGGTTTTCATTTATATAAAAGGATTAAGTATGGATATTAAAAAGGAAGGATTCATTCCACTACTGTATTATTCATTCAGTGAGTTTTAGCGCTGCAGATCGGAGCGGGATCTAGTGGTACAGGAGGTGTTTTGCTGAGTAGACACTTTCATCCAGAGGTGCTTACAAAGCAGACTATTTGCTCATAAACAGTTTATATACAGCATTGCAGGTTATGGCATTCTCTCTGCAAATATATTAACCAGGGAACATTGTGATCACAGTGGCATACACACATTAAAAGGAAGTGTACAACATTTTCAAATTCCTATTAATCATCTCCAGCACCACCCCAACATCAGCATAAGTGAAAGTGGCTGGTGTCTATGTTTGAAGTCAAAAGGAAACAGGTAGATAAGTGTTTCCGATGACACCATTCGGCAACACTTACGACAATCTGGTGGGCATCATGTGATTTTAACCAACTATGAGTAGTCAAAGCTTAGTAGCAGGTGGCCTAGTGGTTAGAGCGTTGGGCCAGTAACTGAAAGGTTGCTGGATCGAATCCCTGACCTGACAAGGTAAAAATCTGTTGTTCTGTCCCTGAATAAGGCATTTAACCCACTGTTCCCTAGTAGGCCGTCATCGTAAATAAGAATTTGTTCTTAACTGACTTGCCTAGTTAAATAAAAGGTTACTTTTTTTTAAGTAGTTGGTTAAAAATCACATGATACACTCCAGATGTCAAAAGTGTTCGTGATGACATCATCCGGAAACAATTATAATTTTTTTTTTTTCATCATCTGGTGAGCATCTTTTTGATTAAAAAAACTAAAATAGAAACCTGCCATTTTCACATAAGATGTTGATGTTGGGGTGGTGCTGGAGATGAATGTGAAGTAGAAAAATGTTGGATATGTCCCATTAAAATGATCAAACTTGGATTAGTAAGCATAAAGTTACTTATATGGAGAGATGCATCTCAACTCACCACATGAAGTTAGTTTCAAAATGAAAGAAAAGAGTGTCAGAATCAATAAGACCACCAAATCACCAGGGATTGTCTATTAGTTTGACAGAGGTTTGGGTTTTCTATAGAAATACCTCTGATCGAGAAAATATTTTGCCAACCACGTGTAACATGTGAAATGATAATAAATCATGCCTGTGATTCAGTAACACAGTTTCAGTGCCAGAGCAAATCCTCCACAACCTCAACCCCTCGAGTTTCCATTTGAACCACTCCTCACCCATACATGTTGTTCTTGTCCACTTATAGCTACATCTCACATGTCCTGACAATTTCCTCACAAAATCTTTCAAAGACAGAACCGAGTATGTTAACATAGATTATGAAAGTGCCATGGAAACCACAGAAGTCAAAAACAACTCAGAGGAAGAGGGGTAGAGAGATAACAGGCAGTGGATGTCAGAGCTCAGGCCTGATACCATCTCCTCTGGCATTCCTATCTGCCTGCCTGTGCTCTAGTCTCCACTCCTCTCCTGCAGTTGTTTTAACCAAGCTGGGCTGAAGAGAGGGAGTGTTGAGTGTAAACTGAGATAGCAAATCAACTCTGTGAAATCAACTCCTTCAATCCTGATCTTTGGGAGCCACCAGGTGTGCAGGCTTTTGCTCCAGACAGGCACTAAAATAACTGAATCAAGTGTTATAGTAGTGGGCTGGGGGGGGGAAATTTCCCCACTCTGTGAGTCCCAGGGACCATGATTGAAGAACGCTGAATAGACAGAGATAGAACAAGTGAACTGTGGAAGGAGAGATCAGAGGGTATTTCAGTCCTGTGAGACAGTGATTTGTTTGTCAGTGCAGAAAGGCAGTGAGAGACAGGGTTGAGGAGTCTTACTTTTTTGATAGGGGCCGGCTCTGAGGGCCAGGGCATCTGTGGCTTTCAGAGGTAAACAGAGATACAGTGTGTTTATACTCTCCAGCCCCTAGGGGGCGCTCAGGTTATCACTTTTGATGGGGTATGCTTCACTATGTAAATATTTCCATTTCTTTGACCAAGTCTTGAGATGTCAAAGTAAGTGTTCTGCATCCGTGTGTGTGTGGTGTGTGGTGTGTGGTGTGTGTGTGTGTGTGTGTGCGTGCGTGCGTGCGTGCGTGCGTGCGTGCGTGCGTGTGTGTGTGTACGTACTCACCGGCAGGTTCTCTTTCTGCTGCAGAGCGGCCTTCTTCTTCCAGAGGCGGTCTCGGAGCTCACTGACGCGTTTGTCCATAGAGGCCACCTCCAGGTTGCGCTTGTTCAGACTGTCTCTCTGATGCTGCAGCTTGGCATTCTGCTCCTGGTTAAGCTTGTTACGCAGCTAGAGGGGACAAAAGATGACATGCTAGAGAGCTGAACTAGGATGGAGGACAAGGTAGAGGACATATGAGGCTTTGAAATTGTGGTTCTGATGGCTCAGTTGATTAGTTAGGTCAGGGTGGTAGGCATATTTAAGGGTTTGAGTCCCACACGAGCCACATGCTAAATGTAAGTGATTTGAAAATACAGACATGGGTCAAACGGCACGCATATGTAAAATACTTTCAAACAATTGAGCTCCTGGGATTGAGTTATCCAGGTACAACGGAATTGTCAATAGTCCCAAAAGTGCAAACTCGAAGCACACACACCTGCAGCTCCTTGTAGAGGTGGTCCAGTTCAGCCACAGAGCTCTGGTTGTCTTTGAAGCCGTCCATCTTGCCGTTCTTAAGCATCTCCAGCTGTCTGTTGAGCTCCTCCACCTTGGACACAGCCACCACTAGCTCTCTCTGCTTCTGTTGGAACAGACCATTCATCTGCTCTATCTCCTCCACTACAGAGAGAGAGAGAGATGGAGAAAGATACACGCATGCAGACACACACACAGGTTAGAACCAATCGATCAGTCAGTCATCCAAAACAAATCCACCAATCAATTCTCCACTCAATCAATCCACCAAACAACCAATTCCTTGCCCATTCATTGCAACACTGTGCTCACCCAGCTTGCCGTTGCTGAGGCGTTTCTGCTCCACGTGGCCCTTGAGGGCCCGGACCTTCTTGAGCCTGGTTTCCTGGTTCTCCACGTTCTCTCTGAGACGCCGCAGCTTCTCCTGGTCCGATGCCTGCTGCTGCTGCTGCTGCTGCTGCCTCTCCTCCTGCTGCTTCAGGTAGCGCAGGCGCTGCTCCTAAAGAGCGAGAGAGAGGAGAGGGGTAGGGGAGAAAGAAGACGGGATGGTTACGGAGCCCTGCTTGCTTCAGAAACCACCACTGCACAGAGTGCTTAACTATAATTCCATAGACTGCATAATGGATCATTTTAACTGCTCATTTTAATAGGCCAATGGGGTACAACTACTGTACGTCAATTGTGATTTGTCTGCAATGTCTATTAAGTTTTTTGGGTTGAATGTGCTTTTGGCATGCTGTCCTGTCAATCATTCAGTCCATATCATTAGTTAGAACTGAACATTTGACAAACCGAACATCACTGTGGTGAGAAAGTCGAACAATGATCTACTCGTTGCGCCATAAACATGACAGGAATCTCCTAAAACAGTGTCTTTATTAAGCTCCCTTACAGGTTATCTGTGGTGATGGTACGGCATGTTTATATGGCTGCTCTCTCAGGGCTACATTCCGAAGCCTGTTGTGCTATCCTCTGGCTTCCCCCTGACAAACACAGTTAGGATGAGCAAAGACAGACAGGCAGTACAGGTGGGCACGCAGCGTGGAACCGACTGTGTTGATCCAAGCAAAGGCTAAAGGGAAAAAAACACTTTCCTCAGTTTGGCTGAGAAAAGAGAGACTGTGAGAGAGAGAGAGAGAGAGAGAGAGAGAGAAAGAGAGAGAGAGAGAGAGAGAGAGAGAGAGAGAGAGACTGTGTGTGTGAGAGAGAGAGAGAGAGAGAGACTGTGTGAGAGAGAGAGAGAAAGAGAGAAAAAGAGAGAGAGAGAGAGAGAAAGAGAGACAGAGAGAGAGAGAGAGAGAGAGAGGTCTCTCTTGAAACAAGAGCATTGATCTCCATGAAACTTGAGCCTTGATAAATAAATGTAAGCAAAAAAATATACCAGTGGAAACAGACTATGGTTCAAGATGCCTCAGCAGCTACAGACCCCTTGAGGGAAAGAAACCCATCAAATCAACCAAACTGTAATGCGTCAGCCTATCGCCCTCATCTAGCCAATACATCTTCTGTATCTGAAAAAAGTCCTTTGTTTGAAGCATGGTTATAGTGATTGATGACCAGAATCACATGTTAATGAGATGGGGAAAATACAACTCAAAGGCTTACTGCACTACATCCTACAATAATATTCTGGCATGACGTAGCCCTTTCTGGGTATAGCACATGGCTTCTCACTCTCTCCTACACCCAGGTTCTGTTATCTCAGGTCATAAATTCCTGGCGGAGACTCTCTCCCCCTTTTCATGTTGTATGGAGAGAGAGAGAGAGTTCAACAGTAGAACAAAGGAACTCCCGCCAAATTCTACTACATTCCAGAATTTGAGAGTGGAACAATATCCATATTTTGGAGAATGTGTAAACGGTCGGTGGAGAAGCCAGCTTTGACCCGGTCCATTTTGTTTCATGTTTGTGACCTCATGAAAGACAATACAGTCACATTACTCTAACTATGTTTATACAGGTGCCTCCGTTATGAGGTTTGCATCTAATTATTGTATAAAATGAATGAGTAAAGATGAAACTATTTGTGAAATTATGTAATGTGATGTTAGACCTTTAACATGAAAGAATTGTAATTCCCTTTAAAGTTGAACTAAGTCATTGACCCGCCCCCGTGAGCACAGACATGAACAGGCATCATAGAACCACCTTTCCTATTGTTACGAATAAAAGCCCCTCCTAAGAAAATCCTCTTCAGACCACGCGTACCTCGGTGTAAACTAAGGTGGCACAGGTTTGAGTACCAAGACTGAGAAAACCCACAGTGTGAGCTGTGATTGCTAATAGTTTAGACTTCCTAACCATACCACGTGGAACATTGGCTACACGGCTGGAAATGGTTAAACTCAGACTATCGATCCCTACAGAATAAGAGCAAATCTTAGATACTAATTACTACTCTGCAGCTAGAAATTCTGGAAAACTGGGATGCGAAGACCGACAACCGCCGAAACATCTATTCTATCAGAACATTTCTGCATGGTACTCTGAAGTATACATTCTAACCATGAAAGACTTTGATCTTCAGGAGAGCGAGAGAGAGAGAGAGAGAGAGAGAGAGAGACACTCAGATGAACTCTCCAGCAGACAGATTCCAACAGAAAAGATCACGACACATGGGCATAAATATATATTGTTTGCAATTATTCCCGAATGAGTGAGCGTTCATGTGCAAAGGATTAGCATTTAAATTAATATAATTATAGTGGTATAGTGTGTGATCCATTTTGTCTTTCCCGCTCTTGCTCAGTTCACACCCACTTCCCTTTGACCACCAAGCCGTCACATCAGCTTAGCCCACTAGGGAATCTTCCCTATCAAAACATTGACAGGTCAGGGAATCAGTCTCAAGATCATTCATCAGTGATTTAAAAATACCAATCGGGACAAGTTCTTCCAGTTTAAAAGTATTTTGTAAGGCGTTCCAAGATGATGGCACAGAGTACATAAAAGCCTTTTACCAAATTCAGTTCGTTAGTAACAGATCTACTGTTTGTTTGTTTATGCATTTCTGTGATTATTTAGTTAGTAAATAAATGATTAAGCCAATTGGTGTATGGATGAATTATAGTAAAGGCTGGGTTCGTGCAGATAACCAACAATTTTCGACGTTTGGAATGAGACTGACGTAAATAATAATTCATTAATAAGAAGACTAATTGATCAGATATTAAAATATCTGAAGAGTTATATTAGGAAAATTATAACTTTGTAATCTGAAGATTTTCCTTGGTGCCCCGACTTCCTAGTTAATTACATTTACATGAATAGTTTAATCACGTAATAATAATTACAGATAATTGATTTGATAAAATAACAGGTCTTCACTTTTAATGATGCCAAGGACACGACAGTTCTTACATGTGCCACAACTCATCTACACAACTATCTCTTATTTTCCACCTCATGTGTGTAGTGCTCTTTGAGGTCTGTTCATTTTTGGTTCGATTATTAAAAAATAATCAGTTTTCAATTTTGGTTTTGATTATTTTATACATTAAATACACTATGCATTATGTGGGTTGAATGCTGTAACACAGAATAAAACAATTAATAAAAAGTCCTAAAATGGTAGTGACTGCCCATTACTGCTTATCACTTATTTATTTATATTACTTAAAAATATTTCTGTTGTGTATATGAGACTCGTTTCAGGAAACTAGGTGTATGTCACTACTTCAAAGGAGCACCATTTAAAAGTTGTATTAATTTTTGGGGCAGAAATGCCTTCTGGAACATTTGAACTTTCATGTGCCTTAATAACAAACTTGTATGGCATCTGTAAATACGAATAAAATTGTTAAAATAATGAGCCTAGTTGGTTTAGCCAAGAAAAAAAGAAAGCAACCTTCACGCTAACCATGATTGGCTGAACATGCCGAGAGATGAGTTCGGATTGGTCTGCCATGTGGCAACTTCTGTCTATATTATGAGCTGGTCAGTATGTGTAGGTAATCATTTCTAACGTGCTGTTTTGAAAGATATCAGCTAGTGGAACTGCACAAGTGTTGCTCTCCACTTTCTGGAGGGCCGAGTTTTGAAAATCAGTGGAATTAGAGTATGATAGCTAAGGAGATGGAGAAAATTCTGGTGTTTTATTGCAAATATGCAGAAGGAGTTGAAAAGAGAACATATCAAACACCTCTCCGGATAACACCTTCAAACTAAGGGCAACCATGGCATCCGTGACAAAGAGGGAGAAGCGTCCATCCATGTATACTTGTAAGAGAGTCTAGCTATCTAGATATTCAGATATCACACGTTTATAATTCTGTCAAAAAGTCATTTTCATTTCAAGTTAAAGTGTACTGTTAGCTAGCTAGCTAACGTTATCTGGCTGGCTAGCTAGCTAACACTACGTGTATAATCTCTGTAGTAATATTATTCATATCTCAGAGCCATTTGCATTGCTAGTTATAGCCTAATGTCAGCTAGATAACATTGAAACTGGTTGGTTAGCTACCTGCAGATTCATGCAGGGTAGTAACGTTATGAGTTGGGATTATGGTTAATTGTTTGGATAGCTACCTACATGTCTAAACAAAAAAAGACTCCACTATGCAAGTAACCATTTCAATAGAATGTCACTGCGACAACTGTCGATTGACGTATCTGGTAAATTCGCTCTGGCTATCTACTCCGATTTCAGAGCACTCGTCTGTGTGCCAGAGTGCATAATAATTTACGAATGTACGAACGCTCAATACCCGTTAAATATGTCTGGTATCAGTAAACTTTGGCAAAAAAGCGTAATTCAATAGCTCTGCTAGGGCGAGTAAAATGGTCAGAGTGAGCTGTTCTCTCATTTGTGTCAGGAAGTAGCTAGCAAGCTACCCTACGTTAGCCAGTTTGACAGCTGGGTGCTTGACAGCTGCTGTTAGGTCAGAACGCTTGGATCAACCCCACGCCTCGGCCAGAGCATCCAGCGTGCGCTCTGATTGCTCCGAGAGCGAAACGCTCTGAATTTACGAACGGACAATCTGACAATGCTCTGAGTTTACCAATGCCCAGAGCACACTCTGGCACTCCAGATTACATTTACCAACACACCCGTAGTATAAGCCAGCCTTTAGTCTTGAAATCATTGGTTGTTTTGTACATAGCCTCACAAGTAAATCCTTAAAAGAGATGGGTGGGGCTAAAGCTTAAAATGGTGTGAGTGTTGGGCCAGTAACCGAAAGGTTGCTGGATCGAATCCCCGAACTGACAAGGTAAAAATCTGTCATTCTGCCCTTGAACAAGGCAGTTAACTCACTGTTCACCAGTAGGCCATCATTGCAAATAATAATTTGTTCTTAACTGACTTGCCTAGTTAAATAAAAAAGGTTACAACAATGCTGAATGGGTGTAGACAAAGAAGAACTCTCCCCTGTAGGTACCAAAACATTCAAGGGCCATTTTCTCAAAAGTGAGGTTACAAGTTAATCAAGTTTCAAAGCAGAATTACTTTCCCATTGTTCCTCTACTTTTATCCAATGTAAAAAACACCATTTCAAATGTTGCTACATAAGACCGATTCGAGCCGGTCGTTCACGTATTACATTTGTTTTATTTGAGGACTATTATTTAATTCCAAGTAATCTCTATAGAGCTGCTGCCTATGCTGTCTGACAAAGTCACTATTTGTGTAGTTCTTCAAAGTAAATACGGCATACTTCTATGACTGCTGAATATTAACTAACAATCACTTATTTTCAGGTAGCGATACCTCGCGAAGCAACAGCTGCTCTGTATATCACATCACGATCACGCATTCTTCTCTCTTCTGTAGCAGTTGTAAAAAAAAAAAAACTGACCGGGCAAGTAGATGCACAATGGATTATGGTCATTGTACACTGAACAAAAATATAAACATAAAGTGTTTGTCCCCTGTTTTATGTGCTGAAACAAAATATCTCAGAAATGTTCCATTAGCACAAAAAGAGCATTTCTCTATAAACTTTGTTAACATCCCTGTAAATGAGCATTTCTGTTTTGCCAAGATAATCCATCCCCCTGACAGGTGTGGCATATCAAGAAGCTGATTAAACATGATCATTACACAGGTGCACCTTGTGCTGGGGGACAATAAAAGGCCACTCTAAAATGTGCAGTTTTGTCACACAACACAATGCCACATGTCTCAAGTTGAGGGAGCGTGCAATTGGCATGCTGCCTTTAGGAATGGCCACCAGAGCTGCTGCCAGAGAATTGAATGATAATTTCTTTACTATAAGCCGCCTCCAACGTAATTTTAGAGAATTTGGCAGTACGTCCAACCGGCCTCACAACCCCAGATCACGTGTATGGCATCGGTTTGCAGATGTCAACGATGTGAACAGAGTGCCCCATTGTGGCGGTGGGGTTATGGTATGGGCAGGCATAAGTTACTGACAACGAACACAATTGCATTTTATCAATAGCAATTTGAATGCACAGAGATACTGTAACGAGCTCCTGAGGCCCATTGTCGTGCCAGTCATCCGCCGCCATCACCTCATGATAATGCAAGACCCTATGTAGCAAGGATATGTACACAATTCCTGGAAGCTGAAAATATCCCAGTTCTTCCATGGCCTGCAAAATCACCAGATATGTCACCCATTCAGCCTGTTTGGGATGCTCTGGATCAGCGTGCACGACAGCGTGTTCCAGTTCCTGCCAATATAAAGCAACTTCGCACAGCCGTTGAAGAGTAGTGGGACAACATTCCACAGGCCACAATCAACAACATGCAAAGGAGATGTGTCACATTGAATGAGGCAAATGGTGGTCACACCAGATACTGAATGGTTTTCTGATCCACGCCACTACCTATTTTTGAGGTATCTGTGACTAACAGATGCATCTGTATTCCCAGTCATGTGAAATCCACAGATTAGGGCCTAATACATTTATTTCAATTGACTGATTTCCTTATATGAACTGTAACTCAGTCAAATCTTTGAAATTGTTGCGTTTATATTTTTTGTTCCGTATAGTTAATTACCACGTTTTATGCGCTAAACTATGTAGAATATTGGCCTGTTGGAAAATACAACACCCTACTACATCGCACAGTTCAGGCTGGATCTGACTTATTTCTAGAGAAACAGTGCGATGTGCGCATTGACCTCACGGAAGAAAAACATACAAAATGGAATTCAAATAATTGAAACAACGTCGGTCAATTAGTTATTTTAAAAAACAAAAACAACCGACATTTCGGTTAATTGCTCAGCACTAGCTGTGTGTTTCCTCTCCTGTGTATTACCGTCACCCTTAAGTCACCCGCTCAAGGCCACTACATCAACAGGGATATCTTGCAATCTCTTTCTATTCCAGAAAATATATTTTTTCTCCCTGATAACTCGCCTTCTGTGCGCCTTGCCTCCACTTTTCTCCATCACTTTGTCCTCGCCTTTAATCTTCCCCTCTCTCATCCCCCCTCGTCTGTTTTCCATCCTCTCCATTTATTTCCATCACTTTACCTGCCCTCTTTCATCTTCCTCTCACTTTCTCTCGCTCTTAGCATCTCCCTCTCGCTTTCATCCCACCCCCTCTTTCCCTCGCTTTCTTTCTTCCTCCATGTCTCATCTCCTCCTTTCCACTGCCCCCCCCCCCCCTCTATCTTTCTACCCTCCCTCCCTCGTTACCTTGGAGGCGAGGAGATGTTGCTGTGCGTCTATCTGCTGCTGCTGTCTGGCAGCCATCTCCTGCAGCTCAGCCAGAGTCATGTCCATCCGTGGGGCCGACACCTGAGCAGGGTACAACAAGGAGAGACGGTCAGCCACACACACACACACACACACACAGAAAAAGAGTTGGCAAAGTAAGACACACATACATATTGTACATATACAAACACATCATCTCTCACTCCAAAGCAAATGTTGTGTGTTTTGCATCTGTGTCAAGACAGGCCTGAAGCTAAGTAGGACAAGTACAGTCTCTGCATGTGGGTAAATAGCACACACTCGTGTTCAAATATGGGGACGTTTTTTGCGTCATTGGTGACACAGGAGTAACTGAACTCGTTTTTCCCCTCTCTCCCTCTCCTCTTTGGAAGCTTTAGATGTTACAGGTTTAAAAGTTTACTAATACAAAGAGCAGCAGAGGAAATGGTAAAACAAGTTCAAAAGAGCTAGATCAATGAGTCACAACAAGTCAGAGGGAAAGTTAATGTTTGATTAATTGACTAATCCAATGACTCATAGGACAGAAAATGTAGAGGGGGTTCAGAAATCAGCAATGTAGCAACTATACTACACAGTGATTGAATGAAAAACTGGATTTCAAAAGGCGAACAAGCGGACGTTTGTCTAAAGTCACTGGTTTCTGAACTCACCCCGTTCTCCATCCGTCTATCCCAGGTGCTCTTCACTCCATTCCTCTTGGAGTCTGATCCTCGTGAGCCACCTGAAACACACATCCAAAACCTCAGTCAAAAACAGTCAGAGAGAAGAGTAAAGCATAAAAAGTTTTCCTTACTAACATTAAAAGCCACCAAGCCTGTTAGGAAACTATGAGAAACTCACGCAAAGTGTTCATTGGAACTAAAGCTGATATGAATGAAGCAAACGTCTCTCGCTCTCACCCTTATATACACACCGCACACTGACACACCACATACAGTACACACACACATACGTTCTGCAATAGGCTCCTTCGGATGGAGGGGAGGAGTCACAAGCAGGTTACACAAACACAGACGGGCCAGCGTTAGCGACGAGCTAAGCCACTCAGCCAGCACAAAGACATCAGTGTCGCCCAGAGACGGTCATAATCTCAGGATTTACTACAGTGCCCTGGGTCTCTGAGGGGCTGATCATTGACTGTGTGTGTATTTGTGTCTATGTGTTGAGGGTGTCTTAGGGAGCCAGTGGAACTGATTTCATCCCTCGAGCACCGGCCCGTGAACAAGCAACTTACATAATAGTTTTGGACAAAATCTGCTACAAACATTGGCTAGGCCTGGGGGACTACTCAGGGGCACAATAACATGCTAAGCTAACTCTGAATGAATAATTAGCCTATAAGGTATTGCTATGACAAATGAACTGAATAGCCCAGGAGAACTATGTTTTGATAGTTACATATCGCAATATTATTTTTGGACAATATTATATTAATACATCGATTTGTAAAAATAACAAATAAATAAACCCTTGAATGAGTAGGTATTATTTTATATATCATGTAGTAACCAAAAAAGTGTTAAACAAAAATATAAAACAGATTCTTCAAGGTAGCAACCCTTTGCCTTGATGCCAAGAGTGTGCAAAGCTGTCATCAAGGCAAAGGGTGGCTACTTGGAAGAATCTAAAATATATTTTGATTTGTTTAACACTTTTTTTGGTTACTACATGATTCCATGTGTTATTTCATAGTGTTGATGTCTTCACTATTATTCTACAATGTAGAAAGTAGTAAAAATAAAGAAAAACCCTTGAATGAGTAAGTGTGTCCAAACTTTTGACTGGTACTGTGTGTGTGTGTGTTTGTGTGTATATATAGGGGAGGAGACAGGTTAAAGAAGGATTTTTAAGCCCTGAGACAATTGTGTACCATTCAGAGGGGGAATGGGCAAGACAAAATATTTAAGTGCCTTTGAACGGGGTACGGTAGTTGGTGCCAGGTGCACTGGTTTGAGTGTGTCAGGAACTGCAAAACTGCTGGGTTTTTCACGCTCAACAGTTTCCCGTGTGCATCAATAAATGGTCCACCACCCAAAGGACATCCAGCCAACTTGACACAACTGTGGGAAGCATTGGAGTCAACATGGGCCAGCATCCCTGTGGAATGCTTTTGACCCTTTGTAGAGTCCATGCCCTGATGAATTGAGGCTGTTCTGAGGGCAAAGGGAGGTGCAACTCAATATTAGGAAGGTATTCCTAATGTTTTGTCCACTCATTGTGTGTATGTGTGTATGTATGTATGTATGTATGTATGTATGTATGTATGTATGTATGTATGTATGTATGTATATATATATATATATATATATATATATAAACTCATTTTCACATGATTTCCCTTGTCTCTGCAGCAGACACATAGTGAGCAATATGTTTGGAACATCAAATTGCAATACATACAGCATCGTGAGAATCGCAGTAAATATCGTATCGGCACCTAAGTATTGTGATAATATCGTATCGCGAGGTCCCTTGCAATTACTACCACTATAACATAATATAGTCTATATAGTCAGCTAGCTAAGCAAGCTTTATGAGAAAGAAGATAAAACACTGCTTAGCTAGCTAATTGTACCACAAGGCTAACTAAATCTGTGGGAAAGAACACAATGCTAAGCTAATCAATTTTAGTCCATCACAAGGCAACTAACTATGAAGACATGGCCTCAGAACAAACAAGCTAACTTTGCGGGAAAACAAGCGCAGGCTAAGATGGCCAGAAAGGAAAACGTCCATCTAATCCCAGACACAAGCTGTGAAGGGTAGAGGGTTTAGGAATTATGCAACGAGGGACAGAGGATCCACATCGCCTCGTGGACAAAAAAAATCTAGTTTTTATGTCCCTGAAGAAAAATAAAGTAGTAACAACCTTATGGGGATGTGATTTGAACATCCCTTCACAGTGACAGCCCTAGAGCATTATGCTAATAAGGCTTGTCTGGAATTTGAAGTCTTGTAATAGAAATCCATAGGCATACGAGGATCAAGGGGGTCTTAGGCTTTTGTTGCTCAATCTCTGTCCTGTGGGGAGGGAGGGCAGTCTGGGTTTCTACTTTCTAACAACTTGCTACGTAATTGATCACATCGCTGTGTCTGAGATTGTCTTTACACTGACTGATGTATATACAGTTCATATGAGGAAATCAGTCAATTGAAATACATTCCAAATGTATCTGTGTGGTGTGCTTGTGTTCTTCTGTACGCACTTTGTCCTGTCAGGTCATTGGGAACTCACCAGATTCTCTGCTGGGCGCTCGGTCATGGCGCAGGTAGAAGCGCACCTCTGCCCTGTGCTGCCCCCAATGCTGGAGCACGTCCAGCATCCGCTCCCCGACTCCTATAGGTCGCTCTGATGAGGGGGGAGGGGTTAGAATAGAGAACACACACAGGTTTAGGATGTTAGAGAACAGAAGCAGTGCAACCCCCATGCTTTGGGAATATTGACAAGGACACCCCCTATAAAATGTGTTTTATCAGTATTCATGTGTTTTACAAACAAGGACTAAAGTGACAAGCGCAGCAAAAATGAAGGAAAACTCAAGGTGTGTGTCGTATGACGTGTTGTGTGGTTTGTTAATCCAGTCCGACCACACTGACTGACTGGACTTGGGCTACATTCTAAGGAGAGGCATTTAAATCAAGACTTCTGTTTTCACTTCATCTTTCTGAGGGGTGCTGCCTCAGGGAAGGACAATGATCTGTTGTTGATGTTTTCAGCTGACCTGTTACACAACCACTCCAACCTCTAAACATATTGTGTCTTCTCTTCATTACACAGAAGTACTAAACACATGGTTGATTAGTGCACCAATGTATTTAAAACGTTCCAACCACGTTGCGCATGCCTTGGTGGTTGAAGATATCCCTCTAGTGGTGTGAGGGCTGTGCTTTGGCAAAGTGGGTGGGGTTATATCCTGCCTGTTTGGCCCTGTCCGGGGGTATCATCGGATGGGGCCACAGTGTCTCCTGACCCCTCCTGTCTCAGCCTCCAGTAATTATGCTGCAGTAGTTTATGTGTCGGGGGGCTAGGGTCAGTCTGTTATATCTGAAATATTTATTCTGTCTTATCCGGTGTCCTGTGTGAATTTAAGTATGCTCTCTCTAATTCTCTCTCTCTTTCTTTCTCTCTCTCTGAGGACCTGAGCCCTAGGACCATGCCTCAGGACTACCTGGCATGATGACTCCTTGCTGTCCCCAGTCCACCTGGCCGTGCTGCTGCTCCAGTTTCAACTGTTCTGTCTGCGGCTATGGAACCCTGACCTGTTCACCGGACGTGCTACCTGTCCCAGACCTGCTGTTTTCAACTCTCTAGAGACAGCAGGAGCGGTAGAGATACTCTCAATGATCGGCTATGAAAAACCAAATGACATTTACTCCTGAGGTGCTGACCTATTGCACCCTTGACAACTACTGTGATTATTATTATTTGACCATGCTGGTCATTTATGAACATTTGAACATCTTGGCCATGTTCTGTTATAATCTCCACCCGGCACAGATAGAAGAGGACTAGCCACCCCTCATAGCCTGGTTCCTCTCTAGGTTTCTTCCTAGGTTTTGGCCTTTCCAGGGAGTTTTTCCTAGCCTCCGTGCTTCTACACCTGCATTGCTTGCTGTTTGGGGTTTTAGGCTGGGTTTCTGTACAGCACTTTGAGATATCAGCTGATGTAAGAAGGACTATATAAATACATTTAATTTGATTCTCTTATAACAAAAAAGGATGTGAAATAATCAGGACAGTATTAACACACGGCCTGTTTTTTCTTGTTGGAATTATCTAAACCTAAAGAATAAAACAGCTTTGTAAAAAGAGGTGCAAAATTAATCTGGTTCCACTTGAGCACTTATAAAATCTTCCCCTCAAGGACACAGAGGTACTCCAGCCAGAACACAGGCACCCAGTCTCGTCTCTCATGGCAACCACACACAACCATGGAAACGGTCCACTTCTAACCCCAGGTACTTGAGTTCTAAGAATTCTTGGAGAGCAGCTGTGGGGATTGTTCAAGGCTGAAGTCGTATTTCTCCACTTGAGAGAGACTTGTGAGAGATGTGTTATCTGTGTGGTGGGCTACAAAGATAATACACCCAGCTTGTTAGCGTCAGAGACAACACAGACAAAGATCTGGCCAGTTGGCACACAGCCAGCCTTTATTCTGTGTTCCTTCCAAAATAGGATGTTCTCTCAAAACTCTCCCTATGTTCTATATCATCTTGGGGTTTGTTTTGAAGACAATATGTGTTTTTCCCAAGTAACCAGTAGATCATAGACATTTGTACTAGTCCAGGTGCCTAAATAACAGGCATAGGGGTGGTAGTTGTCAGGCATATACAGGCGTGAAGGGGGAGGAGGCTCACCAGATCCACGCCACATCTCAGCCAGGTGGCATTCAGTCTCTCCGGGCTCCTTACATAGCTCCACCACGTCCCGGCACAGTGTCTCTGGGATAACGGGCACCTCTGTAAAATGCTGGTCATTGTTACTGAGGTAGACTGTCAGGAACATCTGGGGGACAGAGAAGAGACAAACATGGGATATTAGCATGAGGACATCCTTTAACATTTTAAATCGCACCATATTGTAATGTCTGCTGTTCACATAAACAACTTCACAAATGTTATGATCAGAGTTGATGAAGGCCAGAGATGCCCACTGAGGCATAAGACACATGGCAAAAATAGTTATCCTAAAAACACAATCAATATTGTAACAGTGACAACTTCAAGGCTATCAAACTTGCATATCTAACGCTCAGTGATAGTCATCTAAAAGCCCCGCCTGCACCTGCCTGCACGACACTGATAGCAACATGCTGTCTTAGGGCTCTTTAAAATCTGTGTTGTGGAGAACACGGACGGAATCACGGAATCCAGACATTAAAATGGAATTCAACAATATTCCAAAATGTATTGAACTTAGTAGGAAATCAACTAAATGTATTGATCTTATTAGAAAATGCTTTCATTTGTCCAAGATTATCATATGAAATGAATAAACTGCATCAATTATTTGTATTTCCCTTAACTTTCTGGAGGCAACTGCACAAGACTGCATGTCTGCGTGTCCGTTTTTGTCTACCACTTTGGGTAGTCGTCAGCGATGCTAATGTAATGATAACCGTCTTTTGGTAGATGGAAAGGCTTTCCCAAAAACCTTCTCAATTAAATGTTAACTACAAGGTAGCCTGTGCCGACCTGGCAGAATTGTATCGTGATTATTTGTATTAATCCAGTAGCCATTTGGTTTGCAAACTCTGCAATCACATGAGCGCTACAGAAACATAGCTAACCAAATAATGGTCTCTGGCTGGAGAACAGTTTAATCAAAGAGCAACTACACCCAAGACTCTACATTTCTTAGATTTTTCACAAACCTCAAAAGTGGTCTCCTGATGTGGTTTAAGCATCGTTGTGGACTTAGAACATACAATTTTGTTGTTTTTCTATAAATAATAAATTGTGATTTTGAGATCGAAAACTTGAAACTAGCAAAAACAGAAACCTTGAAAAACAAAACTGAGAAAATGGCATTTGGGAAAAGACAAAACGGAATCAGACAAAAAAATAAAACAGATATAATTGTCGGTGCCCTCGTTCCTATGTATCCACATGGAAACCGGAGTAGAGTACCTAGCATTTTTCCCTGCTGATGGCCTGCTAATGTTAACCAAGGCTGTCGGCACGATGACAGCCCTTCTGCTAACAAGCAGAGCACTTTGAAGGGTAGAAATACTGTAGCCACTGGCTGAAGGGCTGTCTATTCAGCCAAAATCATTTCTCTGCCAAATTTCACTGTGGAATTTGAAAATGTGAAATTGTTGCCGAGACTGCCCCTGCATTGGCCTCAAGACGGTGAGATCTAACCCTGAGAATGACTGAGAGATGGGACTAAAGTCTTTGGTCGTTTACTAGAAAGCATGCCTCTAAAAACCCATTGGATTTCAAACACAGTGGATTCATCTAAAAACACACGCCACTGAACGAATAGAACCCAACCTCAATCCCATTGTTATGTTTCAGTGAACTTGGATCAATAAGCCCTTTACAGATGCTGACCCTCCATGCTGAAAACCCCATTGTCATAAACAGATGCACGTTTCAGAAGCTTTGGGCCACTCGTGGAATATGCTCTCTG
This sequence comes from Salmo salar, assembly GCF_965601325.2. Taxonomy (NCBI): domain Eukaryota; kingdom Metazoa; phylum Chordata; class Actinopteri; order Salmoniformes; family Salmonidae; genus Salmo; species Salmo salar. The sequence continues at coordinate 19,222,314 of NC_138308.1, read as the reverse complement.
CAGTAATCTGCACAGATATTGGCGTGACAGATTGAAATGAAACTGTTATAAAATAAAGGACGCATTCCGAGGTCTCCTGTGGATAACCTATGGTACAAGGTGAACTAAACACACTCAGTGTGTGTGTGTGTGTGTGTGTGTGCCTCATCCCTCATTGACCCAACCCAGCCCAAGGAACATCATTCTATCGTTCCCGTCGACTTTAGTACTGTTATGTCAGCTAACTTAAATAGAATAACATCTTTTATAGATCCAGTTTGTTCTTCAGTTCATGCCCCTTGGTTAGACTATAAGAGTGATGTAGAAACAGTATACTATTCACTTTACCACAGTAAAGAATACGCAGCCCAGCCATGCCTAGGAGGGCTACATTAGGGACATTCAGGTCACCCAGGCACAAAGGCTGAGGGCAGTGCAGCTAATGCCCTCTCAGTGAAAACAAAGACAGGCTGTAGTATAGGTTCAGAACAGTGGGCTCCACATCACTGCATCTCAATGGTCTAAAGTGGATTCCCCTCCTTGTCACTTGATGTGAGAGCACCAGAAAGGTTAGTGCTGATTCCAAAATGGCATCAACTACACTGCATTCACTTAACCTGTATTTTTAGAACACTGACATTGTCCTAACTAGGTAACCAGTAGGGTCTGGATGATACCAGAAAGGTTAAATAAAATGTAATACATCTGGTTAGTTATACTTGTTAGTTTTGTGGCAAGGAAACAAAACACAAAGCGGATTTAACTTTAGTTAAACAGCCCTAATGTTGGGAACCAAATGATGTTGCCATCCAGTCACATGTATTTATTTTCCAAGCTGTACTACACAATATTTTACATACAGCAGGTTTTTAAAGGACAATTTTTTAAAGAAAAAATTGTCATCACAGCCCTAGTAGCCATCCTTCTAAGAGTCCGTTCTAACCATAAACTGTTCTCTTCTGGCCTTTTTTTAAATGCTCAGGTCTAAGAAATCAAAAGCAATCTCCCAATACACACAATTAACATCACTGCCGATAATGCAATCTAGGTGGTCCAGACCTAACCAGTAGTTTGGTTAAATACAGATGCAAATGGCCACTTTATTGAATGATTAAGTAATTAGCCATAGATCATGCTTGGCTTATTTGATTTATTTAACCTTTAACTTGGCAAGTCAGTTAAGAACAAATTAGTATTTTACAATGAAGACCTAACACAGCCAAACCCTCCCCCTAACCCGGACACCACTGGGCCAAATTGTGCACCACCCTCTGGTACTCCCGATCATGGCCGGTTGTGATACAGCCCAGGATCGAACCAGGGTTTGTAGTGACGCCTCTAGCACTGAGATGCAGTGCCTTAGACCGCTGCGCCACTCGGGAGTCCTATGATGATGGGGGGTTGTATATGAAAGGGTCACAGTGGTTCAAGCCACACCCTCTAAAGGACCACCCCAGATAAAGGGAAAGGGTTTTAAGAACGACAGATAAATCATTCAAACGTTCACCTCAGAAAGGGACATCCCACCTAATGAAGTTCCTAAATACAGAATTGTTAGGGGTTCAAACAGAAAATCTGGGTGAAATTCGTATGTGTTGCCGTTATTATTCCAGTTCTCCGCAGATTTGGTTTAAACCTTGCAACTTCCTGTGAGATGTTAAGACCCAGGAGGGTGAAACTTGACGTGATGGTAAAAGCCCATGGGCCACATCCTCTCATACAATGCCATGTCAATTGGCCAGATTGTGGCGCAAAAACAAGCAATTGAAAACAAGCAATTGAAAATGCAAACTTTGAAAGGTCACACCCCTCACCCCATTTGACCTAGAGTCATGAAATGTAGTACATATGTCCCTCTCCTCACAAGGAACTAATGTCTCAAGTACCCATAAGGTCCGCCATGAAGAATTTTCCGTCATTTAGGATTTTGTGAAAAACACACACCGCTACTCCTCTGGCACCGAATGACAAATCTGCACAAAACTTGATATTTAGCATCTATGGACCAATATTTCAACACAATATTTTCCAGGGTAGCATCTCAAACATGTATGCTACTGACCAATAAACATTAATGTGGGCGTGGTGAAGCACATAAATATAATATATGCATATAAATCATGTTCTGATGCTGATTGGCTTCTTTTTAGGCAGTTACGAAACAAGTGTTATTTTCTTCTCAGGAAGACCAAGTCTGAATATTTTATGTCTGTTACCATCAGTGGTAACAGACAAAACTGTTATCAGTTTTGGAAGGCTATTTAGTCTAGATCTGGAAACAGTAATGTCAAGGAATTACCGCCATCTGTATTGAAGGACTTTGTTGCTGTAATGACAAAACTGAAATGCTGAATTGTTTCAATGTGCACTTTGTATCATCTGGCAGGCTGTTTGATTCAGTGTCCTCTGTCTCTGTACAACCTTGTGTGGATGAACCAGCGAGAGCTGGTCAAACTTTTAGCTGTTTGCCATTCTCAGTGCAGGAGGTACATAAAGTCCTGAAATCCTTAGATCAGAGAAAGCCTGCAAGTCCTGATCTTCTTGATCCCTGATTTTAAAATCTGGCAGCTAATTTCATAGATTGAACAGAGTGGTTCAGCTAACCCTGGAATGTAATGAAATTCCAACGATCTGGAAATCAGCATTTGTCATACCACTTTTAAAAGGGGGAGATCCAACTCTTTCAAATAATTATAGGCCAACCTCAAAGCTGTCACCCCTGGTGAAAATACTTGAAACCCCTGTGAGTGAACAGGTAAAATAGTTTTTATATACTAACTCTATTTTATCAATCGAGCTTCAGGAAGAAGCATAGCACAATTACAGCAGACATGACGGTTTTAAATGATATCACTGAAGCCCTTGACAAAAAACAGCACTGTGCCTCACTTTTTATGGATCTCTCTAAGGTTTTTGATACAGTTGATCATGCTATACTGAGGCAGAGATTGTCGAGTGTAGGTCTTTTGGAGCGTGCAGTTGCATGGTTTGCTAACCATCTGTCTGATAGAACTCAGTGCACTCAATTTGATGGGCTCATGTCTGTTAAATTGTCTGTCTGTAATGGTGTGCTCCAAGGCTCTGTACTTATCCCCTCTTAATATAAATAATTTAGACAAAAATGTGCAAAATGCAACTTCACTTTTATGCTGATGATACTGTTATTTATTGTTGTGCCTCGTCTCTCACAAAAGCGTTCCAGAACTTGCAAACTGCTTTTTATAGTGTTCAACATACCTTGTGTCAATTGAAGCTTATCCTCAATACTGACAAACTAAACTAATGGTGTTTTCTAAAGCAAGAAATAGACCTCTGAACTTTTCACCTATTATTACCTGACTTGGCAATGAGATTGAGATTTTAACCTCAAATATCTTGGCATTTTAATTGATGTCAGCCTCTCTTTTAAATTGCATATTCAACAACTTACAAAAAAAATTGAAGCTGAAGTTGGGATTTTATTTTAGGAATAAGGCCAGTCTTTCTTTTGAAGCCAGGAGGCGGCTAGTATCAGCTACATTTATGCCTTTACTAGACTATGGGGATATTTTATATATGAATGCTTCCGCTCAGTGTTTGAGATCAAATTGACACCCTTTACCATGGCGCATTGAGATTTATTTTAAACTGCAAAACCCTTACGCACCACTGCACTTTGTATACCAGGGTTGGCTGGCATTCTCTAGTCACTCGTAGGCTCAGTCACTGGTATACTTTTATTTACAAAGCCATTTTGGGTTTACTACCATTTTATTTGGACATTTTTATTGTTCAGAAATGTGGTGGGTACTCTCTTCGTTCACAGGACTTTATCCTGCTAACTGTTCCAAATGTACAAACTGAATTTGGTAAAAGGGCTTTTATTTACTCTGCGCCATCGGCTTGGAACACCTTACAAAATACTTTTAAACTGGAAGAACTTGTCCCGATTGGTGTTTTAAATCACTGATGAAGGATTTTGAGACTGATTCCCTGACATGTCAATGTTTTTAATTTGCCGTTTTATGATTTTGTTATACTCTTGTGAATTCTTTGCTTTTTACTAGATTACTTTACTAGATCCGTAATTGTGTAATGAAAAATATTTCAAATCTCAAATGAGCCATTCCTGGTTAAATATAATAAAAATAAAATAACACATGGATATTCATATTGTAAAATAAAACATGATACACATGTTCCAAACACTGTCAAGACTCAACATTTCCAAGCACATTCAGATTGACCACACAGTGGCACTACAATGGATACATGTTTATATCTGTTGATCTGTTGGACTCAGAGCGAATGAATTTTGACAGATGCACACATGCTCTAGCTAACATGTAGAATTTGTCAGTTTGGCTGCATAGTGGCACTGTTGGACATGAAAAAACAATCATACAAAATGAGTGTATTGCATTCAAAGACGTGCATCCATAGATGCAACATACCAAAGTTGGTGCCGATTGGTCGAGCGGTTCTGGAGAAGATGTTTATTGGTTGCGCTATGGGGCCAAAGCTTGAAACCTGCCATGGCTGCTGGCAGCTAATTTTATTTAGTTGTTTTTATTTGTCCTGGTCCTAGATCTGTGCCTAAAAGCTGAACCCAGAACTGTGCCTAATAGAGAAACTTCAACCCCGAGCAAGCACTCCACTCCTTTATATACCACTGGACTACAGTGTGTGGCTCATTCAACTGATCTAGCAGAGTAGAAATGTTATCTTTGCAGGAGAGGTTGGTTAGATCTGGTCAGCAAGGTTTCAAATAACAGTAACCCAGATACTTAAGCCTTTTTGCTTGGTTGTTGTGGGGCAACAAATCATGTAAGACAAGCATATAGTTCTCTGACGCTTCAATATGGAGCTTTAATGCATTAGATTAGCCTCTTTTTTCCAGGAGGGCAAATATGCTTTAAATCCCAGCAGGACAAGAAAAGTCACTCAGAAATAGGCGCAGCAGCTGACATCACGCTCTTCGAAGGAAAGTAGGACATCCAGGGGACCCTGTTAATGATAGGAGAGAGAGAAAGGAGACAATAGAGAAATAACGAGAGGAGATGAGAGAATGAGAAAGAGAGCGAGAGAGATGATCAAGATAGAGGTTGTGACATACGGTAAAACCCTCTGGGGCTCAGCATTGAAGTCGACCATCAGGTCCTAAATGTGGCTCTATTGTCCTTCTAAGCCCTCTGACATCAATGCAAATCATATCAAACACTTATCACCAAAACAGTATCATGCTTTTAACTCACCTCGTTGTGATGATCAATTTGAAAAAAATAAGTTCAACAGCAGGTTGAAACATGGTAGTTGTGGATGTGGTTTCAAAGCCTAACGTGACAAAAAAAGGTGATGATTCAGTCAAAGAAATGTGCGACTTAATCTAAAACACCTATAGTCGCACCATGTAGCCCAAAGAACGTATTAGAAATAAAAACATATAGGTTTGTATCATTTACAACTAAAGTTGGCAAATAACTAAATCTAGCATATAGTACCTCACTCCTTTATGGGGAAATTTTCATTTTCATTTTATTCATTCCAGTTCAATTATATTCTTACTATAAAATACTAAAATAATGGCACGGGACTTGTAAGCCTTTCTTGACTGCTAAATGAACAAGCCTACAGCATGGTACGATGCCTGATAACATAGTTGGCCAGGGGTCGGCAACCTTTTTTGAGTGCCAGTTATGATTTTCACATGTGCATTACAACTAACTGTGTCTATTGAATATCTAATTGCCCACAACCGGAAGAATTCCAGAGCACGCTAAACAGAAGCGATGTCCATTAGCACCACGGGCTTGATCTTTGAACACAGATTCTGTTGGTAAATGATAGTGTCATTAACCACGGGGTGGCCAATCTTATCTTCAAATCAGCTTTGTGAATCCTTTATGTTTCCCCACCATAGCGGGGGCACCGTCAGTTGTAATAGAAAATGTTTTATTTATTTATTTAAATCGACACCGCTCTCCTCAAAATGATCTGTGAAGGCTTTTGCTACATCTTCCCGTTTAATAGTACCATGCATGGGTTTGAGACAAAGCAGCTCCTCACGTAACTGCTCTGAGTCACAGTATCTTGCAACAACTGCCAGACGTGGAATGTCATTCACATACACACTTATTAAGAGCCACACTACTGAGGAAAGCCTCCTTGATATATTCCACATTAGTAAATTGTTTTCAATGTTTAGCAATGCGCTTTGTAGCTCCCCTCTGTAGCTTGCTTTTTGACTGCATGTAGATGTGAACACAAAGCTTTGCTTTTCATACCTGGACACGGCCCTCTTGATTCTTTCAACCTTGTCCGCCTCATCCTTTAACTTTTTCCTCATGTCTCGTTTCAAAATAATGCCGTACACTTCATGTCCAACAAATCAACAGTTTTACAACAGAGCGAACAAATAGACCGGTACTTCAGTAAAACAAATCCATAGTCCTTTGTCTAAGTGGCAATAAATGAGCCTCGTGCCTTATTTCTTTACTGATGACATTTTGCACCCTGAACTTTTTTAAATAACAAAAAAAGGCTTGCTAGCTATCTGAAAACAAATCTCTCATCTTCAGTGCTGCCTTGGTATTGAATTAATAATATGAAACTCCTGCAAAATCATAACACCCATTGGTTAACCAGGATTGACATACGTTGGGAACTACAACGTTGCAGTGAATACCAACGCAATTTCGAAACCAATGCATGCAATTTCAATTATTTTCTACAGTTTAGAAAATAAAACTTTGTATAATAATAGTAAAGACATCAAAACTGTGAAATAACACATATGGAAGCATGTAGTAAACAAGTGTTTAAAAAATAATTTATATTTAAGAATCTTTAAAGAAGCCACCCTTGGCCTTGATGACAGCTTTGCACACGCTTGGCATTCTCTCAACCAGCTTCACCTGGAATTCTTTTCCAACAGTCTCATGAGGCATTTATACATTTATTTGAGCAATAAGGCCCGAGGGGGTGTGGTATATGTCCAATATACCATGGCTAAGGGCGATTCCTATACAAGACGCCCCGCCTGGATACAGCCCTTAACTGTGGTATATTGGCCATATACCACAAACCCCCGAGGTGTCTTACTGCAAATATAAACTGGTTAGGAACGTAGAGTAAGTTTGGACATGCCTACTCATTCAAGGGGTTCTTTATTTTTGACTATTTTCTACATTTTAGAATAATATTGAAGACATCAAAACTATGAATTAACACATATGGAATCATGTAGTAACCAAAAAAAGTGTTAAATCAAAATGTATTCCATATTTTAGATTCTTCAAAGTAGCCACCCTTTGCCTTGATGACAGATTTGCAGGCTTTTGGCATTCTCTCAACCAGCTTCATGAGTTACGTATTTCCAAAAGTCTTGAAGGAGTTCCCACATATGCTGAGCACTTGTTGGCTGCTTTTCCTTCACTCTGCAGTCCAACTCATCCCAAACCATCTCAGTCGGGTTGAGGTCAGGTGATTGTGGAGGCCAGGTCATCTGAAGCAGCACTCCATTACTCTCCTTCTTGGTCAAATAGCCCTCACACAGCCTGGAGGTGTGTTGGGACATTGTCCTGTTGAAATACAAATGATTGTCCCACAAAGCGCAAACCAGATGGGATGGCGTATCGCTGCAGCATGCGGTGGTAGCCATGCTGTTTAAGTGTTCCTTGAATTAAAAAATATATATAATCACAGACAGTGTCAACAGCAAAGCACCCCAACACCATCACACCTCCTCCATGATTCACGGTGGGACCACGCATGCGGAGATCATCCGTTCACCTACTCTGCGTCTCACAAAGACACGGCGGTTGGAACGAAAAATCTCAAATTTGGACTCATTAGACCAAAGGACAGATTTCCACCGGTCTAATGTCCATTGCTCGTGTTTCTTGACCAAAGCAAATCCTCTTCTTATTGGTGTCCTTTAGTAGTGGTTTCTTTGCTGCAATTCGACCATGAAGGTCTGATTCACGCAGTCTCCTCTGAACAGTTGATGTTGAGATGTGTCTCCGTGAAGCATTTATTTGGGGTGCAATTTCTGAGGCTGGTAACTCTAATGAACTTATCCTCTAGAGCAGAGGTAACTCTGGGTCTTCCTTTCCTGTGGCAGTCCTCAAGAGAGCCAGTTTCTTCATTGTGCTTGGTTTTTGCGACTGCACATGAAGAAATGTTCATAGTTCTTGACCTTTTCCGAATTGACTGACCTTCATGTCTTAAAGTAATGATGGACTGCCATTTCTATTTGCTTATTTGAGCGGTTCTTGCTTTTTTGGTTACTACATGATTCCATGTGATATTTCATAGTTTTGAAGTCTTCACTATTATTCTACAATGTAGCAAATAGTAAAAATAAAGAAAAACCCTGGAATCAGTAGGTGTCCAAACATTTGAATCGTACTCCATAGATTATTTTTATTTTTTGTAATTTTTGCATTAGGTTACCGACCCCTGCAGTAAGCCAACTCATACTCTGTTCTTCTGAAATCATATTTTCTTCCTATCATGTTTCTTTAGACCTGACTAAAATCAATAACGGATTTATTGTGATGGTGTATATTAAAATTATGATACTTTTTAAATGTAGATGTTCCCAATGCGCGCATCAGCGGCTTGTATGCATGTTGTGTGTGGAAGCCTGGAGATACTACCGTGAGACCAGCAGTCTTTTGCATGACAATAACCAGCTGACAAAACGTAAAGAAGAGGTGTGAGAGATTAGAGGGATGGGTAGTAAAAATATACTGTACTGCATAGTATGTCTAGTATATTACCCATGTTGTTGTAATGGGAAAGCCATTGCCAACAGCTAGCACATATTCCATGTATTTTTCTTAATGTCAAAACTATTTTCTATTATGCCCATTTCTCTTTTATACAACATTACCTATAATAATGGTCAAGTTCATACAAATGCTAGAGGAGAATGTTAAACTAAAGCATGGAGAGTGGTGTTGAGACTACCCTAGAGTGTATTAAATATTCATTGTCCCGTGTAGCTCAGTTCGTAGAGCATGGCGGTTGCAACACCAGGGTTGTGGGTTCAATTGCCAAGGGGGACCAGTATGAAAATGTATGGACTCAAAATTGTAAGTCATAAACAGCACAGCCAGAGAAACAAACACTGGTCAATAAAAACCTGATAAGACTAAGGAACAATAACGCCAGCTGTATAACAAAGCACAGGAAAAAGATCTAAGACAAGTCGGCCAAAGTCAACTGATATGCCTATTCAGTAAGAAAACAATTAACCCAAGCCACATAAAAGCACACCATAAAATCCTTGCTATATACTAGCCTAAACCTTGACACCTTCAGCCAAGATAGAGAGCGGAGCAGTGTCAGCATTACCCAGACCACATGCTGTGCTGCATTCCCCGCTTGAGGAATATGGGTTGTTTCTAACAGCCAAGAAGAGAGTGCCAGCTGCCAGTCAAATAGATAGCAGGTGCACCCAATATCCTGTTGTGATTAGACAGGCATGGGTCTGCCTGATGAAAGCCAATGGTAGCTAAACAACATCAAACCCTGTCTGTCTGGGATTCATTCTATGAAAGCACTTCTGAGAGCAGGAGAGCAACCACAGCTGATGACACTAATGTAACCTTTCAAACATGACCCTGGGGGTTCTTGTGTGTGTGTGTGTGTGTGTGTGTGTGTGTGTGTGTGTGTGTGTGTGTGTGTGTGTGTGTGTGTGTGTGTGTGTGGAAACTTTCAACTACATTGAGCTTGTCATGTTGCCTAAACCAAGGGGATTGCGGTACGGAGTGCCCTGCTCTAAGATCAGACTGACCCATCCCCAATCCTAACGTTAACCATTAGGGGATGGGAAACGAGTTGACCCTGCATCAGTGGTTTTGGGCAGGTTCCTGGGTGGGAACAGGCTTATCAGGCCTCTCCAGTTGTTTAGACATGCTGTTTAAACATAAACACAACACAGACAATTACAGGAAGTAGGAGGTGGTTAGTGTGTGTGCGCCACTCCCACTCAAACAGATAACACACACGTGCTCAACTACATAGAAGCGCGGGAGACAGATAGAGAGAGGGAGAGAGAGAGAGAGAGAGAGGGAGAGAGAGACACATAGAAACAAACTCAATTTGTAATCTAGAACATGATTTGTAAAAAGGTGAGGGTAGCCTAACCTCATTCTCAAGAACATTTGATATCATTATAACAGTCCATTTTTAACCTTGCCTGACACACACTACTATCTACCTGTAGGGGCCAATACCAGTGCATGTCATTCTCCTCTAGTACAAATTAAATGTCTCTTTTATTGAGTTAGCATGAGAGAAAGAGAGAGAGAGAGAGAGAGGGGGGTATCAAAACTGTCCCCTTGGCAGTTTTCATTATAAGATCCTCAGGGCTAAACATGAGGCGCAGTAATAGAGTTAGACTTCAATGTCAAAGTAACTAGCAAAATGAAAGGCTTGCTCAAAGAGCAAACGTCAATACCACTGTGTGCATAAATACACTATACATTGCATTCGGAGAAGTATTCAGACCCCTTCCCCTTTTCCACATTGTTACATTACAGCCTTATTGTAAAATGGATTTCTACAACACCCCATAATGACAAAGCAAAAACAGGTTCAGAGACTATTGCAAAAAAACACAAAAAACTGAAATCTTATTTACATAAGTACTCAGACCCTTTGCTATGAGACTTGAAATTGAGCTCAGGTGCATCCTGTTTCCATTGATCATCCTTGAGATGTTTCCACAACTTGATTGGAGTCCACCTGTGGTAAATTCAATTGATTGAACATGATTTGGAAAGGCATACACCTGTCTATATGAGGTCCCCCAGTTGACAGTGCATGTCAGAGAAAAAAAAGAAGCCATGAGGTCGAAGGAATTGTCCTTAGAGCTCCGAGACAGGATTGTGTCATGGCACAGATCTGGGGAAGGGTACCAAAACATTACAGCAATGAAGGTCCCCAAGAACACAGAGGCCTCCATCATTCTAAAATGGAAGTTTGGAACCACCAACACTCTTCCTAGAGCTGGCCACCCAGCCAAACAGGGGAGAAGCGCCTTGATCAGGGAGGTGTCCAACAACCCGATGGTCACTCTGACAGAGCTCTAGAGTTCATCTGTGGAGATGGGAGAACCTTCCAGAAGGACAACCATCTCTGGAGTACTCTACCAATCAGGCCTTTATGGTAGAGTGGCCAGACAGAAGCCACTCCTCAGGAAAAAGGCACATGACAGCCCACTTCGAGTTTGCAAAAAGGCACCTAAAGGTCTGATGAAACCAAGATTGAACTCTTTGGCCTGAACGCAAAGCGTCACGTCTGGAGTCAGCCTGGCACCATCCCTACGGTGAAGCATGGTGGCGGCAGCATCATCATCATGATGTGGGGATGTTTTTCAGCAGCAGGGACTGGGAGACTAGTCAGGATCAAGGGGAAAAAATGAACAGAGCAAAGTACAGAGAGATCTATGATGAAAACCTGCTCCAGAATGCTCAGGTCCTCAGACTGGGACAACAGTTCACCTTCCAATAGGACAACAACCCTAAGCACACTACCAAGACAACGCAGGTGTGGCTTTGGGACAAGTCTCTGAATGTCCTTGAGTGGACCAGCCAAAACTCGATCAAACATCTCTGGAGAGCCCTGAAAATAGCTGTGCAGCGACACTCCCCATCCAACCTGACAGAGCTTGAGAGGATCTGCAGAAAATAATGGAAGAAACCCCCCCAAAATACAGGGGTACCAAGCTTGTGGCGTCATACCCCAAAATACTCGAGGCTGTACTCAATGCAAAAGGTGCTTCAACAAAGTACTGAGTGAAGGGTCTGAATACTTATGTAAATGTGATATTTCAGTTTATTTTTAATACATTTGCAATCATAAAAAAAAAGGTTTTGCTTTGTCATTGGGCTATTGTGTGTAGATTGATGAAGGGAAAAACTAAATATTCTAAAATTGATTAAGGCTGTAACGTAACAAAATGTGGAAAAAGTCAAGGGGTCTGAATACTTTCACACCATTGCTGACAGGTGTTAAGAATCGAGCACACAGCCATGCAATCTCCATAGACAAACATTGGCAGTAGAATGGCCTTACTGAAGACCTCAGTGACTTTCAACCTGGCACCGTCATAGGACGCCACCTTTCCAACAAGTCTGTTTGTCAAATTTCTGCCTTGCTTGAGCTGCCTCAGTCAACTGTAAGTGCTGTTATTGTGAAGTGGAAACATCTAGGAGCAACAACGACTCACCCGCCAAGGGGTAGGCCACATAAGCTCACAGAACGGGACCGCCGAGTGCCCTAGTGTTACAAATATTCTGTCCTCGGTTGCAACACTCACTACCGAGTTCCAAACTGCCTCTGGATGCAACGTCAGCACAAGAAATGTTCAAATCAGGAGCTCCATGAAATGGATTTCCATGGCCGAGCAGCCGCACACAAGCCTAAGATCACCATGCGCAATGCCAAGCGCACCGCCATTGGACTCTGTAGCAGTGGAAATGCGTTCTCTGGAGTGATGAATCACGCTTCACCATCTGGCAGTCCGAAGGACTAAATCTGGGTTTGGCGGATGCCAGGAGAACACTACCTGCCCGAATGCAGTGTCAACTGTAAAGTTTGGTGGAGGAGGAAAAATGGTCTGGGGCTGTTTTTCATGGTTTGTGCTAGGCCCTTTAGTTCCAGTGAAGTGAAATCTTAAAGCTACAGCATACAATGACATTCTAGACAAATTCTGTGCCTCCAACTTTGTGGCAACAGTTTGGAGAAGGCCCTTTCCTGTTCCAGCATGACAATGCCCCCATGCACAAAGCGAGGTCCATACAGAAAGTATTTGTCGAGACCGGTGTGGAAGAACTTGACTGGCCTGCACAGAGCCCTGACCTCAACTCCATCTTACACCTTTGGGATGAATTGGAACACCAACTGCGAGATAGGCCTAATCGCCCAACATCAGTGCTCGACCTCACTAATGCTCGTGGCTGAATGGAAGCAAGTCCCCGCAGCAATGTTCCAACATCTAGTGGAAAGCCTTCCCAGAAGAGTGGAGGCTGTTATAGCAGCAAAGGGAGGACAAACTCCATATTACTGCCTAAGATTTTGGATTGAGATGTTCGACGAGCAGGCGTCCACATACTTTGGTCATGTAGTGTAGTCAGAGATACCAACGGAGTTCTGCCAGGCCTCACACACATGCAAGCGCACAGACACACACACCCTTCTCTGTCCATTACAGATATTGCTGGGGTAAGCAAGTGAGCCAACTAGGTCTTGTTGAGCAAGCCCCCTCTCAGGAAGTCAAGAGACTGCAACAAGACAGGCTGCATCTCCGTGCCTTTGTCTGTCTGTCTTACCTTCCTTCCTCTCTGCAGAACTCTGGGCCTGAAGACTTGACCCGCTTCAGCCGGGCAGTACTTCAAAAACACAAGGCAGAATCCTCTATACATTATTCCTTTTAATCTACCTCCATTAACGGAGAAGATGGAGGAGAAAATATCATTAGTGAGAGCGGTAGCCTGTGGTACACAACTCAGCTGCAACAACTTGTGCTGTAGTCTGCAGTAGGCTACATCACTCCCTACTTAAATTCAGCATAACCTCCCGTCCCGGTCTGCACTGCACCATGTTTCCCTCAAAACTCATCCTTTCCTGGTCTCTCCATCCTGCATATCATATTGTGATGAAAGAGATCCAACTATGAGCTTCCTGTGAGAGATGAGGGAAATGGGGGCCACATTAAGCAAATGAGCCATCTTCTATCCATAAACTGGTTTTAAGCTGAGCAACAAACACAATCCCATGTTTTAGAAGGCACACGTTATAATGTATTTATTAGGGCCAATTTGGAATGAACAGGAACAAGTTTAAAGAGATCACTGGCACGGGTGAGTGAGCGAGGGACACAATGCGTTTCCCAGAAGTGTAGGCCTAGTTTCAGGTAAATCCTCTGACCACCCCTGGCTGCTACAGTGCTCTACTCTGACCGCTCTCATCCCTATGGGTGGCCAAGGATTACTGCCCCTGACATTACACTCACAATATCCTCACTGTCTCTCAATCGCTCTACAGTACAGCCACTCTAAACATCCTTTACCCCTTTCACCTGAACCCACCAAGGACGTCAAGTCAATCCCTCTGGATGTAGCGCAGGTAAGAGGACGCCAGGCCAGGTGATTCTATGGTGCTGTGCCTTCTCCCTTCCTCTGACGGGTCTGCTTCAGAAGTTACACCCATATCCATTCTCAATAAGCTACTACAAAGAGGACACCCACTCAGAACATTTATCACTGGCGGCAGATCTCAGTGTGTCATGTACTGTACAGCTGGAGACTACAGATTTGAATATCAGCACATAGGCCTAATACACTCACTCCTCTACAAACCACATCCATCCAGCACTAGGCCTCTTTCATTATTAAAAAGCATTTTTTACCACTAGGCTTAAGGAGTTGATTCGTTGTGGTCCAGTGATCATTCCAAGCGAGGTCCTTGTGTACACATGAACATACTGTATGTCCTTGGATCTCCCTCATATAGCTGAGCCAACCTCCACCTGACTGGTGTGAACGTCAGGTGTTGCGTAAGAAGGGGACCTCCCAGAAAGTCAACACAAAGCCAGTCAGTGGTCACACACAGAGAAAATCTCTCTGTTGACACACAGCAAAGTCAAGCAGGGCTGCCCACAACATCACCCCATTAGTCTTGTGTGGTTGCTGTTGATTAAGACAATATGTTTAGGTCAACACTGAACACATTGCTGTTAAGGAACAAATGTGTATAGGTCTAAGAAGTCATTGTGACAAAAAACTTGTCCCTTTTAAAAATAAATAAATAAATAAATAAAAATAAAAAGGACAGGCCTATAGGCTAACCAGATTTTCACCTCAATGACCTCCAAAACTGTCATAGGTTGGTTGTAATCAATTCAAATCACACCAACCTCCCTAAAAGAAACCCTGCAACAGCAAAAAACATTAGCTTTGATCACAACACTTTGTAAACATCAGCTCAAGACCAAATGTGTTAATCACTGCTAGCTGTACACAGAGCTTGGCTGGACAGAAGATAAGGAGACATCATAGTAAAACCGTTGTGTACAACTAGCCTGCATCCACAATGGTACAAGAGAAGAAAAAAAACGGAGAGCATCTCTTATCATAGACAGACAGGACACGCACAATGTCCTCTTCTACACCATGTCATAAAGAGTCCCTGGGCCTATTGTCCTCCGAAAACAGGGAACCTTCTTTGCCGCCCTCCCCCATCCCAGCCACCCATGACGCTGCTACATTATATCTACAACAGAGCACTGAACAGTACATACAGGTCCAGGGGACATTCATTGTGCAAGCACAGACAATACTTCATGTTCCAACGTGGCTCTATTGTGATGGGGATTGTGCCAACTGCTAACCGTACTGATAAAATCTAATGTTATTTGTCACATACTCGACTAACTGTGAAATGCTTACTTACAGGCCCTTCTCAACAATGCAGAGAGAAAAATCTAAAAATAATAGAAACATGATAATAACAGGAGGAATAAATACACAATGAGTAACGATTACTTGGCTATATACAGTACCAGTCAAAAGTTTGGACACACTTACTCATTCCAGGGTTTTTCCTTATATTTATTAGAATAATAGTGAAGTCAACAAAACTATGAAATAACACAAATGGAATCACGTAGTAACCAAAAAAGTGTTAAACAAATCAATATTTTATACTTGAGATTCTTCAAGTGAGTCGCAAAACCCATCAGGCGCTATGATGAAACTGGCTCTCATCAGACCGCCACAGGAAAGGAAGACCCAGAGTTACCTCTTCTGCGGAGTCTAACTTTATTAGAGTTACCAGCCTCAGAAATTGCAGCCCAAATAAATGCTTCACAGAGTTCAAGTAACAGACATCTCAACATCAACTGTTCAGAGGAGACTGTGACTCAGGCCTTCATGATCCCATTGCTGCAAAGAAACCATTGCTAAAGGACACCAATAAGAAGAAGAGACTTGCTTGGGCCAAGAAACACGAGCAACGGACATTAGACTGGTGGAAATCTGTCCTTTGGTCTGATGAGTCCAAATGTTCGATTTTTGGTTCCAACCGCCGTGTCTTTGTGAGATGCAGAGTAGGTGAACGGATGATCTACACGTGTGGTTCCCACAATGATGCACGGTGGTGGTGGTGTTAAGTGTGCCTTGAATTTATAATCAAAAGGCACACTTAACCAGCCTGGCTACCACAGAATTCTGCAGCGATACACCATCCCATCTGGTTTGCGCTTAGTATGACTATCATTTGTATTTCAACAGGACAATGAACTAACACACCTCCAGGCTGTGTAAGGGATATTTGACCAAGAAGGAGAGTGATGGAGTGCTGCATTAGATGACCTGGTCTCCGCAATCACCCAACCTCAACTCAATTGAGATGGTTTGGGATGAGTTGGACCACAGAGTGAAGGAAAAGCAGCCAACAAGTGCTCAGCATATGTGGGAACTCCTTCAAGGCTGTTGGGAAAGCATTCCATGTGAAGCTGGTTGAGAGAATGCCAAGATTGTGCAAATCTGTCAAAGGCAAAGGGTGGCTACTTTTAAGAATCTAAAACACTTTTTGGGTTACTACATGATTCCATGTGTAATTTCATAGTTTTTATGTCTTCGTTATTATTCTACAATGTAGAAAATAGTAAAAAAATAAAGAAAATCCCTTGAAAGAGTAGGTGTGTCCAAACTTTTGACTGGGACTGTACATAGGGTACCGATACCGAGTCGATGTGCAGGTGGAAGAGGTAATAGCACAGAGTCGACATGTTAAAGAGCTAGATAACCGCACCACACACACACACACACACACCACACACACACACACACACACACACACACACCCCCCCCCGCAACAGGGCAAAGGTCTCCTGTGGTCTATAGTGATCTCCGCCATGGAAACATGGCATTGTACGGATAAGGATTTATATTGATGTCCATGTGAATGGAGGTTGGCGATAACAAATGGCTGGGTGTGAATAGTGGAGCTAAGTCATATCTCGCAGACAGGAGTCATTCTGAGAACACTCGGTCACTGCTGCCTGAGAACATGACTCATTCAGTCATCCAGATAAGTTACTGGAAAAAAGAGGGGGAGAGAAGCACACACTGTAGGCTACCAATATGTACAGTAATACTAAGATAAACATAGTAGTGTTTGTACGTGTGCTAGGTACACACACACACACACACACCGATCCACACTCACATAATTACACACAAATGATGACAAAGTGATTCGGTGAAACATCTTAATCTCAGTAACATTTTACTTCTGGCATTGACATCCACGTACGTATTTTCGCAGTGGATTTCTGGGAAAGCCCATCAGAAAAGAAGCATTCCAAAGATTAGAGGTCCTGACAACTCCTGGGGGACAATCAACCACAACCTGAAGAACTTTCCTTTCATCCTGAATTTTTACCAGCTGGTGCCATACAGAGTAGTGCACAGCACACTGACTGGTCACAGACACACTTGGACTTTGCACCAGAACATAGGTACATATACAGTCAGTATCAGTTAGAAACTTAGCCTGCCATTTTTCAAAATATACAACAGTCCCAGACATAATTTCAAGATGTTTTCTATACCGCCTCCTGCCCCCCTCTTTCTTTCTCTATATTTAAAAGAAGTACTGAGAGATGGAGCTCAGCACTGCAGCAAAAGGACTAGACCTCTCATGATGTTGGCAGGGGTCCAGGTTCAAAGCTGCTGGGTGCCTTGTTTAAGGAAAAACAAGAACCACAATATTCAAATTCTGTGTCAAAACTATCTGATTTTAGGATAAAATGATCTTTTGAAAAAAAAAAATTTGCACATCTCCTACGGACATAAAAATGTAGACATTGGGTTGATTGGGCATCAAATTAGACTACTATGCAAATCCTCAGAGCTGTGTAGGGTGGTTTATTCAATGCGAACAACAACAACTACCTAGTGAGTACATAATTTAAAAAGGTTTCCTTCAAAAAACATCAATACTCCGTTTCTTAAAGATGAAACAATATTTGAAAAATCTGTTGAAATTCTATAGTTTCCTTCATGAGTCTTGGGTAGCCAAACCTTAGGTTGCATCATCCCCAACTGCAATGTGTAGTGTAACTTGAGTTTTCCTTTATGGCTGAAAACACATTTATTGAAAATGGATATAGAAAAAAAAGTAAGCAGCAAGTACGTCGATGTAATGCCTGCAACTGGAGTGTGCTACAATGTCGCGTAGGATATCAACTAGCCTATGTTGCTGTATCGACTCAACGTATGACAAGCAAATAGCCTTTTTTTTCAAGCAATTAAAAGGCAGAAACTCTCACCGGCATCATTTTAGCCTCGTACCGCATTTAACCAGATTTGGAATTCCTTGGCTCGTAGTTTCGAGGAAAACTGGAGGCGTTCCGATTGCTTTTTAATCCTGATCCTGTCCCGTAGCCTGTCCGATAAACCAGTCGATGAGTTGTCTCTTCTTGTTATTGAAAGTAAGTAACTTAAGTAACTTTGGCTGTAAAATAAACCAAATATAACTACATGTATTTCGTAGGCTGTGTAGCCTAATCAGTCTCCTATCCGCATATGCCGTGGACCTGTTGTAAAAAAAATAAAATAATAATAAATACAAGGCCTTCTTGAAATGAAAGTTTTCAGTGGCGATTACATCGCTTGGAAGTTGGTAGTCGCATTCGGAAACGCGTTGCGTTCAAAACTCTGTTAAATTATTGCCATTACCCAAACCGATCAAATAACACGATTATGTACGTTGTATTTGATATATATATTTTTGCGATAGTTTCCTGAAGCTGTAGGTGCCTATCAGCCCTGAAACACCGCTAACAGCGTAGTTCGAATGAGTGATCGCAGTTTATCCCAGAGTGACGTAGGAGGATGTAACTCATCCCATTGGAATGTAAGCTCCGCCTCGTCTCGGACAGTGGATCTATCACCACCTACTGGGTTGAGAGTGTAATGAATCTCCTTTCCATGGCCAGTCAACATCACTCTTCTCAGCCCAGGAGTCAGCTGAGTTGGACCTCTATGGTTGGACCACCTTGACCTCCTCGCTTGATCATTCCTGCCGAACAGCACCTTCCTTTGTCCACCTGTTTCACAGACAGCCAGACAGAGATTTAAATAATATTACATAGACCTATTTTGAAACTACTGATGTTTTTAAATGACAACATTTACATTTACATTTTACATTTAAGTCATTTAGCAGACGCTCTTATCCAGAGTGACTTACAAATTGGTGGATTCACCAAAACATAAACTATACAACCTCATAATTAATGTTTTTGTCATTAAAAACAAATCAGTAGCTTCAAAATAGGCCTATGGGGGCCATCATTGTAAATAAGAATGTGTTCTTAACTGACTTGCCTAGTTAAATTAAATAATGGCATCTTTTTGTAGGCACTAACTTTTTTTATTTTATTTAACTAGGCAAGTCAGTTAAGAACAAATTCTTATTTACGATGACGGCCTACTAAATGGAAAAAAGCCTCCTGCGGGGACAGGGGCTGGGATTAAAAATAAAAATAAATTAAATAAAAATATAGGACAAAACACACATCACGACAAGAGAGACAACACTACATAAAGAGAGACCTAAGACAACATAGCATGACAGCAACACATGACAACACAGCATGGTAGCATCACAACATGGCAGCAGCACAAAACATGGTACAAACATTATTGGGCACAGACAACAGCACAAAGGGCAAGAAGGTAGAGACAACAATACGTCACGCAAAGCAGCCACAACTGTCAGTAAGAGTGTCCATGATTGAGTCTTTGAATGAAGAAATTGAGATAAAACTGTCCAGTTTGAGTGTTTGTTGCAGCTCGTTCCAGTCGCTAACTCCGCCATGATTCGTTGGACAAAGCCTATGTAGGAATGAATGGGGTTTTTGGAGGATTTTTGGGTAGTCACCATAAATAAGGTCTGTGGTATACACAAGCTTAGGAAATCTTATACGTTTTGTTCGATGAGATAATCTTCATCAGCTAACATCACTTTTTGTAAAATTTGGAAGCATTTATGTAATTTTAAAAAGCACATAAAGGCTTTATAATTCACGAAGGTCATGTTAACTGACTGATATTATCACATAGAACAAAACGTATAAGATCTCCTAAGCTTGTATTAACCTTATATCTTATTTTTGGCATTTATCCCAAAACCCTATTCTTTCCCCATAAATTTTCCCCATAGAAATGGCTGGACAAACCAGAGGTAATTTCCAGGTTTTGAGACTACAAGCTGGCACGCTCTATTGTGTTGTACTATGGTCATGAGGCAGAATTCTTCAATAATCAATTATACATGTATCACTGATGGACAGTGAATATCAAGAAATATTTCAGATTGTGCCGTGGAATGTTTTTAACGTAGCAGGCCTAATTACAAAAGGAGGCTAATGTATTTGTTTTAATTTGCAGTAGAAATTAATAGAAACTGATTTTTTTACATCGACACATCAGATAGAAACTTGAAAAGAGCGCAATAGGAATAGCTAGTGTCATGGTAAAGGGAGACACCTAGTGGTGAGGAAAATAATGACTTGTATATTAGACGGGTTGGTTGTTTAGCAACAAAAACGAGAAGCACGCAACCATGGGGCAAAACAGATGGTGTTGGCTTAGATTGTTGACAACATGAAAGCTGTATTCCGTCTTGTATGTTTATTGAAAACATATATAAATGAAACTTTGAAAATACATCATTACAAGTTGTTGGTAAGCTAGTGAAATTTTGCCATATTAGCATTGACGGGAAATCAGTCAAAACACCTCAAAACAAGACATGGTATCAATAACAAGAGAAAACGAGCCACTTACGATTCCGCGCATGGCAGTTTCTTGTCATTTTAGTCATTGCTAGCAATCTGGACATCCAGAATCACAACACACTGACTTCTGCCCCATGGAAGTACGCACATGGTGTTCGTGATGTTGTCAACCCATCTATGGAGAGTTGGATACATCCACACAAGGTAAACATCCTGCATAGCATAAGCATAGCATACCAATCACTGATTATCAGAGAGGTATCTCTAACCTCATCTGAACTTTGACCAATTTTCAACATAGACCCTTTTTCAGACCTCAAACTGTTGTCTATCCTTTGCAGCCAGATAAATCAGTATATATTATTAAATTAATGATATCGGACCGTATACCACAGGTATGACAAAATATTTATTTTTACTGCTTTAATTACAGTACTGGTCAAAAGTTTGGACACACCTACTTATTCAACTTATTTATTTTTACTATTTTCTACATTGTATGTGACAAATTACATTTGAATCGATTTTGGCCTTGATGACAGCTTTGCATATTCTTCGCAGCTTCATGAGGTAGTCACCTGTAATGCATTTCAATTAACAGGTGTGCCTTGTTAAAAATTCCTTTGTGGAATTTCTTTCCTTCTTAATGCATTTGAGCCAATCAGTTGTGTTGTGTCAAGGTAGGGGTTGTATACAGAAGATAGCCCTATTTGGTAAAAGACCAAGTCCATATTATGGCAAGAACAGCTCAAGTAAGCAAAGAGAAACAACATTCCATCGTTACTTTAAGACATGAAGGTCAGTCAATCTGGAAAATTTCAAGAACTTTGAACGTTTCTTCAAGTGCAATCGCAAAAAAACATCTGAAACTGGCTCTCATGAGAACCGCCACAGGAAAGGAAGACCCAGAGTTACCTCTGCTGCAGAGGATAAGTTCATTAGAGTTACCAGCCTCAGAAATTGCAGCTAAAATAAATGCTTTCCAGAGTTCAAGTAACAGACTCATCTCAACATCAACTGTTCAGAGGAGACCGCTTGAATCAGACCTTCATGGTCGAGTTGCTGCAAAGAAACCACTACTAAAGGACACCAATAAGAAGACTTGCTTGCGCCAAGAAACACAAGCAATGGACATTAGACCGGTGGAAATCTGTCTTTTGGTCTGATGAGTCCAAATATGAGAATTTTGGTTCCAACCGCCATGTCTTTGTGAGACACAGAGTAGGTGAAGGGATGATCTCCGCATGTGTGGTTCCCACCGTGAAGCATGGAGGAAGAGGTGTGATGGTGTTGCTTTGCTGGTGACACTGTCTGTGATTAGTTTTTTTGAATTCAAGGCACACTTAACCTGCATGGCTACCACAGCATACTGCAGCGATACGTCATCCCATCTGGTTTGCGCTTAGTCCCACTATCATTTGTATTTCAACAGGACAATGTCCCAACACCCCCGAGCCTTATATGGACTTCCTGCCCCAAGGCGAGCCTGTGGATCATTTAGCCAGGGAGTACTTGGAGATAAAAGAGGAAGCGGCCTGCACAAAGGGGCAGAGAATGGAGAGGGAAGAGTGTGTTATGAAAAGTGAGAGAATTGAGAGAATTATCTGTGTGATTAGCTGTTGTGACCTGGACTGTCTGATTACCCCCACTGTGTACTAAACCGGTTTGGCTGAGGACCTGAGATTTAGGATTACCCCTGGAGAACGGCACTGACAACGAGAATGAATTGTGGACTGTGAAATGGTTGGTGAATTCCCCCCTTTTCCCCAGTGTGCAAAACTCCCTAAAAAAACTCCCCATTTGCATTCTAGTTGTGCTCCTTGTGCGTGTTTAGTTATTGAACTTGGTATCATGGAAACCCCAAACCCTTGAACCTGCTCCGATATTTTGATTTGTTTAATACTTTTTTGGTTACTACATGATTTCATGTGTTATTTCATAGTGTTGATGTCTTCACTATTATTCTAAAGTGTAGAAAATAGTCAAAATAAAGAAACCCTTGAATGAGTAGGCGTGTACAAATTTTCGACAGGTACTGTACGTTGGTAACCAGTTTATAATTGCAGTAAGACACTTCGGGTTTGTGGTATATGACCAATATACCACAGTTAAGGGCTGTATCCAGGCACTCCGCATTGCGTCGTGTTAAGAACAGCCATTAGCCATGGTATATTGGCCATATACCACACCCCCTCGTGCCTTATTGCTTAAATATAACTTAGAAATGCCTCATGAGCTTAGTTCAACTGTCGTGATCCATCAGAAACCTATTTAATTTTTTATTCCAATGTTTGTTTACGAACACTGTATAGGCTTTTGATCTTATGGCTGGTCAGTTCTTGCATCCATAGCGATGCCTATGAATTTGAAAATGGTTATGTTTTCCTGCCCCATTCCTCAGCTGTTTTAAGGAATGGAATGGATTAACAGGGAAGAGTTTGTGGTCCCATTTAGTGTTAATAATGTGCTGAAGTTGATCTCGACTTGACAAGAGTTTACCCGACACTTTCAGCTGTAATGTTAAGAATAAATTGCGTTCATTATCATGAAATAAAGGGGAACCAGTTTGGTCATTGTTACTTTCTTTATTGTACCTCACCACTGCCTCGCCACTGCCTATCAAACAGAGAAGGTATATATTATTACCCTGTGTGTATGTGTCTGTGGCACAGGCTTGCCCTGGTAATATTTATACCCTACAGTATCTCTGTGTTTACCCTACAGTATATCTGTCAGTGTGTGCTATTTTGGAAACCGATGCATCCTGAGCCCTATTCTACAAATGTAGTTTGAGGAGTAAGAAAAGTAACCTTGGTCAACTCTGAGTTCTTGGGATAACCGGTCCCACAAAAGTGGCTCACCTTTGAGCCAGGTACATTTATATGGCAACGAATCCTTCAGATCTAACCTGCTCCAGGGCAGGCTAACTCAGGGCTTATGGTGCTTTCAAGACGAGGTCAAATCATGATCTTCAGGACGGAAAGTCGGAGCTCTAGAAAGAGGCCTGAGTGGAATTCCGGGTTGGATGCCCGGAGATTTCCGAGGTCCCAGTTGTTTTGAATGCAGCATTACTACATTTATGCTGAATAGTAATAGTCATAATACCCATAAAACCTAGTGGTCAAACAGGGAAATAGTTCCTATTGTTTTTTCACCATCAATTTTTCCCAAAGGGGTAACACTTAAAATAAGGGCTGTGTTTGTGTAGGTTTACCCTGGCGTGAGGTTTTGATAACCGTGTAAATCTCTCTCGGAGAAGGTGACTTATCAATATATTCTATTGATTGGACATGATTCGGAAAGGCACACACCTGTTTATATAAGGTCCCACAGTTGACAGTGCATGTCAGAGCAAAAACCAAGCCATGAGGAAGAAGGAATTGTCCATAGAGCTCTGAGACGGGATTGTGTCGAGGCACAGATCTGGGGAAGGGTACCAAAACATTTCTGCAGAATTGTAGGTCCCCAAGAGCACAGTGCCCTCCATCATTCTTAAATGGAAGATGTTTGGAACCACCAAAACTCTTCCTAGAGCTGGCCGCCCGCCCAAACTGAGCAATCGGGGGAGAATGGCCTTGGTCAGGGAGGTGACCAAGAACCTGATGGTCACTCTGACAGAGCTCTAGAGTTCCTCTGTGGAGATGGGAGAACCTTTCCAGAAGGACAACCCTCTCTGCAGTACTCCACCAATCAGGCCTTTATGGTAGAGTGGCCAGATGGAAGCCACACCTCAGTAAAAGGTACATGACAGCCAGCTTGGAGTTTGCCAAAAGGCACCTAAAGACTCTCAGACCATGAGAAACAAGATTTTCAGGTCTGGTGACCAGACCAGAAAATCTTGTTTCTCATGGCCTGAATGCCAAACATCACGTCTGGAGGAAACCTTGCACCATCCCTACGGTGAAGCATGGTGGTGGCAGCATCATGCTGTTGGGATGTTTTTCAGCGTCAGGGACTGGGAGACTAGTCAGGATCGAGGCAAAGATTAACGGAGCAAAGTACAGAGAGATCCTTGATGGAATCCTGCTCCAGAGTGCTCAGGACCTCAGACTGGGGCAAAGGTTCACCTTCCAACAGGACAACGACCCTAAGCATTTGGCCAAGAGAACGCAGGAGTGGCTTTGGGAAAAGTCTCAATGTCCTTGAGTGGCACAGCCAGAGCCTGGACACGATTGAACATCTCTGGAGAAACCTGGAAATAGCTGTGGAGCAACGCTCCCCATCCAACCTGACAGAGCTTGAGAGGATCTGCAGAGAAGAATGGGAGACAGTCCCCAAATACAGGTGTGCCAAGCTTGTAGCATCATACCCAAGAAGACACAAGGCTGTAATCACTGCCAAAGGTGCTTCAACAAAGTACTGAGGAAAGGGTCTGAATACTTATGTAAATGTAATATTTTTTATATAAATTTGCAAAAATGTCTAAAAACCTGTTTCTGCTTTGTCATTATAGGGTATTGTGTGTAGATTTACGAGGGGAGGGAAACAATTCAGTCCATTATAGAATAAGGCTGTAACGTAACAAAATCTGGAAAAAGTCAAGTGGTCTGAATCCTTTCCGAAGGAACGGTACATCATTTCTATGGCCCATCATCTCTCAGGCCCCTCTCCAACACCAGGATTGTCACTTCCGGGTCTGACACATGAAGCGGATAATTTTTTCTGTTTACCTCAGAGAGGATTGTGTCCAAACGATTGACAACACACTAGATCTAAACTAATACACAATGAACCCATGACCGGTGCACAGTGTCCTTCGCCCCCGCTGGCCGAGCACTGTTTTCTGGCAGGTCTGTTAACGTAACGACGAGGGAAGGAGCTAGCTAGCTCGCTAGGACATCGGTACACAGTGTCCTTCGCCCCCGCCACTGTTTTACTGCAGAGCACTGTTTTCCCACAGTTCCACATTAACCCTATCAATCACGAGACAACACTGTTTGTAAGCTTTTAAATTATATCAAACTCAACCATTTATCTTTTCAGGTGATGAAGACATGGATGCCTTATGGTATGGTGGGGTATTCAAAATGGGTCAACTGAGCCCCTTTATCTCCTGAATGTTTTGGCATTCAGGTTCAAAAAGTCACTTTCTGACCACTTCTTTCATGGGCAGACATGTATTGAACGTTTTGTTTAAATCAAAAGGGTTGCTGTCAAAAAGTGATCTAATTCAAATGGATTTACCCTATGATAAGATTCATTCAGACCATTTTATTCAAAACCGAAAACTCATCCCTCAAATAGGTGGTCTAAACTTACCCACCAGTAGCTTGCAGTATAGAGAGGGGCCTGAGAGATGTCTAAACTTATCCCACCAGTAGGTGGCAGTATAGTGAGGAGCCAGAGAGATGATGGGCGCGTTCGACCTCGCAGCCGTAATGGGCACGCAGCCGACTTTAAAGGTGAGACTGACTGAGCTACAAATCACCTTGCATCATAAATAACTATTCAATATTATTTGTAGATGAGTCAGTCAATCACAATTTACCCAAGATATATCACGGTTTTAATGCTCTCGAACACAGCCAATGTCTGCAGTTACACTTTATTGCAAATACAAGTCAACGGAGTTTAAAGATTCAAAGCCGGATGTTCCCATGTCTGTACGGTTGCCATTAGTTAACACAGCCACAAAGTCAAAATTGGTTGTATCGTAAACATTCATGAAAACAAACAATTTGCCTTTAGGTCTTCCTTTAAGGTTAGGCACAAGGTTAGCAGTGTGTTGAAGGCTAGGGTTAATGTTATGTTTCAAATCAGTTTTTAAGAATATAAATAGTCAGAAATGGGCGTGGTTTATATATTTATGGCTGGGGTAACTAGTGACGACTCATTGGTACTGCTAGCGGAACACAAGCCCCCATATTGAGCTTGGCTGCGAGCAGAACGGTTGTAGTAAGCTGCACATACCCAGGGATGGTCTTCCTTTAATGCATTTCAATTAGACACAGATGGTAAGGGTACAGTAGGGGTTTTATTTAGGAACAGTGCACCATAACTTGTTGAGAGATGTCGACGCGGTCGGAGAGAGAGAAAGCCCAGAAACTGAATGAGCAGCATCAGGCCATTCTGTCCAAAATGCTCCGAGAGGACGACAACAAGCACTGCGCTGACTGCGAGGCTAAAGGTAATCTCAGCTGCTGAAATCTAGACAGTGAAACTAGGTTAACCCACCTAGTGGTCGTGGTTCCATATACGCCATCCCATCCAGCCACACATGGGAGTTTGACTTCTGCCTGAGTGTGAATGAGCAAGCAAACAGACATTGGCTAGCTAGCCAAGGTATACCGCTCATTCCATTTGACAGGTTTGTTAGCTTGCTAGCCTAGCACGATGGAAGCAACACAAAAAGCAGGTATTGGCTCCGATGTCCTTCCCTCCAATTTATTTATGAGCGGAAAAACAATATCGGAGACCAGTCTACGATAACGGAGGGTAATCGGTCACCAGTATTGCCAGCATACAAGCCAATATGGGCGGATAATACAATGCTGATGTAGCAGTGACTGTCAAGCAGGTTTTCATCCAGTTCAGCGAACCACCCATCTGTGATTAATGAATGCCTCTTGCGTCATGATGACGTGTTTTGCTAATGTTTACCTTACGTTTATGGACAGTCCCTATTTTCGTTTCACTATCAGCTGCAAGTGTGTTGACCATGACCATGCGAGCAATGATCAGTTAACAGCATGACGTGTCCATATTTCATACCACTGGGTCCTTGCTTTGCCCTCGAGTTTCTCTGGTTGGGCTCAAAGTTAGGCTTTTGAGATGTGACTGTAGTTGCCATGGCTCCGAGAGAGTCCAGTCCAGACTGGTTTTCACGTGGTTTGGGGATGCTGGTTGTTTGACAGATGGGGCCAATGAACAGCACAGTTTATGGATGATGCTGTAAAATGAGGGATGCATCCAGGAAGAGGACAGGTGACAACCAACAGCTTTGCACTATCCTTTGTCAGACACAAAAGTTGACCCGGCACACACTACACATTGCTCTTTCAAATTCCAGATTCTCCTCCGTCTGAATACAATATATTGTATAGCCTACATGGGTATTATCCCAATCGCGTGTTATCAAATTTGTGCACAATACACCCACCCATTGCAAATGGATCCCGGACAGGCTCTAATCTGCAGAATGGTTCTCTTTGTTTTCTATTCTTAGCCTATGTAATCCTGCTTTATGTAACGTTGCATTATAGCTCAGTCAGGTAAAAGGAAGTGTCAGTGTTTGTTTATTAAGTGAAAACTCCACTCAAGCTGCAACCTTGGGCGCTGTATAGGTGAATGCTCACACTGCATCCATCTGTTCGTCCGCCCACTTTGTGTTTGTAAGTGTGTCTGCATGCGTGCGTGCCTGTGTGAATGGCTCACATGCTCGTGTGTGTGTATTGTGAAGCATTGTTCCTGTAAATTGTGCGTGTGCATAGCCTATGTGTAATGATTGTGAGATGATGCTGTCAGCTCATATTTGTTAGCACTGTGTTAGAGAAAATGGAAGGAAAGCGAGAGAGAGAGAGGGATCGTTCTATACTGGGGTGTTGCTTATCTCCTCTCCCCATACTGCCTCTGTCTCTCTCTCTCTCTCTCTATCTTCTCATTGCCTAAGCTCTGGTTTCTATCTCTCCAGTGTCCACACAATGGGAAAGGAAAATTACCCAGCATCCTTCACTGCTTCTCCTTCCATGTCCTACAAGATGGGGCAAAGCAGTGTGTTTCTGTTTTAATGGCTTCCCACCTACAACTCTGGTTTCAGGACAGTCTCCACCATGTTGCTTTACCAGTATCCATGCCTTTGAGATCAGAGCTGGGGTTGTTTGGAGTCTGGACTATACACTTGGGAATTAGTGGTAAGACCTTCCTCAGGCTTAGGGGTCAACTCTTCTCTGCAATCAGAGGAAGATATTTTCAGCTGCTTTCTTCCTCCGTGTTGTCATGCTGCAGTAAGAGTTGATAGTCATTTGACTTCAGACGTCACTGAGTAACAAGGGCCTGAGGCACTCTCGCTTCACTCACTATTTAGTCAAATATGTAAGCTGGCACAGACATGTTGCACTGTCTCTCTCTTTCTATCAATATGTCTCTCAATACCACGTATCTGCCATTTGTGCTAGTGCTGAAGTTAGTATTAGCAAGAGGGAGATGGCATCTCTCTCTCAACACACACCCCAGAGGCATGTTGACCTATGACTGGATGGGCAGCCCTCTGATAGGCTGGCCCAGGCCGGGTGGGTGTGGCTAATCGGTTATATCATCAAGCTCCATCTGATCTCACACACACACACACACACACACACCACACACACACACACACACACACACATACTATCAGTTGGCTTTGTTGTGCCTAGCCTACTAAACCCAGGCCACACAGGAAGAATGCCTCTCGTTTAATTTCCACCTCTGCAGTGAAACGGGGAGAGGAGGACTAGGTTGTGTGTGTGTTCCTAGACAGCCAGGACTATGCGTGACAGACCTGCAATAATGGTGAATAGATGGGGTGTTGGCCCGTAGCTTTGACTACTGCAGTGTGATGAGTGACTCACCTGAGCTGCTCAGCTGTAATTCCACCCTGCTTGTCTCTGTGCCTGTAAACACTGTGTGCACACTGCCCTAAATTCTCAGGGTGGGTGTGAACAAATGTTTGTGTATACCTCTACCGTTGCTGTGTCTCAAGGAATATAAGCCTAGGCTAGAACAGAGTGCTTTCCTTTTCGATCATTAGACTAGCCTACTTGTGCTGGGACCGTAGCATGTGTTTACTGGTAGGCTATCATCTGGCATGGCAGGGGCACACTCTTTGAGCTGGCATGATTTTCTCTGTGTTGGCACGGCAAGCTTGGCGAGAAAGCCAGATGGGCACAGAAGGTTGTTCTGCCCCCCCCCCCCCCCCCCCCCCTGGATACCCCTCTCTCCCTCTCTGCGTGCCTGTGGGAGCCAAAGCCCATATATTGTGTGGCTCTTGAAGTCGGCCTGACACGATGACACCTAGTCTGATATCCTGCGTGTTTTTGTGAGCCACTATTCAATGAATCCAGTGATTCTGCAAGAGGGATTAGCAACAACTCTCAACATTTGTGGAAAAGTGCACCAAATATAGACGCCTCTCCCATCTTCGCTGTGTCTGAGGCCTGCCTACTGTCCCTCTTATCACCAATAGGTGGTGCCAGAAGCCCAATAACTCAGTGGGTGAAAGTCAGGGAATCGATGGAGAGGAAGCCTCATTTTATGATCTCTCAACCCAATACTTTGTGTTACTTCATTTTCTTCAGGGGACAGAAGTAACCTAGTAGTTTGAATGTTATCTGATGATGTGGTGGTAGATGCCCAGTCTGCCCTATGGCTCAGCGCCAGTATCCACAAAGCATCTGAGTAGCAGGGCTGATCTAGGATGAGTCTTGCCTTTATAGATCATAATGAATAAGACTAATATAGACAGATCCTAGATCAGCTCTGGTACTCTGAGATGCTTTGTGGATACAGGACCAGGTGCCTGCATACATCATTGACACACACAGCTCAGGGGAGTCGGCTCCGTCACATCCAGCTCTGAGGCCCGTCAGCAATCGATTAAGTGAATGTCTTTATGCAACAAATGTTAATACATCGAACCGCATCATGTCGAACCGAAATGCATTGTTTCATTCCTCTAATGAAACCGACTCTACCGAACCGACTCTTCTGAACACGGCTGGCCTTCTCTGGGGACTAGTGCCACAGCCTTGCAACCTAACCTGGACTGCACTGCATCCAGCCACCACCAGGGAGCAGCAGAGCGCTGTTCTCCAGTGCTGGAGGTCGAAGTTGTCCCCCTACCCTCAAATCTAAGATCTGATAGGCCTGATAATCCTAACCAATAGGGCCTATCAGATCTTAGATCAGTTCAGGGGGGTGACAAATATCTAGCCTAACCCTGTATCAGTGGTTGAGTGCTACTTGATCTACGGCAACTTGTTCCTCAAGCACTTTGTCATTGATTGGGTGGATTTAATTTTCCACAGCTTTGAACAATGGTGACACAGACAAGGCCAGGAGTAGGAAGTTGCTGAGACGACCTGTCAGTGTCTTCTGGAGAAATGTCGTCTACGGCCACCAGCTTCCCTGTTCTACGAACACACACACACACACACACACACACACACACACACACACACACACACCCAAGCCCTGTCCTCAGTTTGACGGCAGTGGCCTTAATTTCAAGCTTGGCTGCTTGTCTCCACTAGTTTGAAAGCTACACTGTCACTCACCGAGGGTCCAGGGGGGTGGGTGGGTGGGTGGGTGGGTGTGTGTGTGTGTGTGTGTGTGTGTGTGTGTGTGTGTGTGTGTGTGTGTGTGTGTGTGTGTGTGTGTGTGTGTGTGTGTGTGTGTGTGTGTGTGTGTGTGTGTGTGTGGGGGGGGGGGGATGTGTTTGTTAGGTTCAGTCGGTGGTTGATCTTTGGCAGGGGGTTCTGACTAATCAGCTAATCAATGCTCTTTAGTCTGGACCACGCTTGGCCTAATTGAATGAATCAGTGTTTTAATGCTGGGCTGGAACAAAAACTATTACACTCCTGGAGTTGGTACAGTAGCAGAATAATAACTGTGTGTCTGCCTCTGTGTAGGTCCGCGATGGGCGTCGTGGAACCTGGGGGTCTTCATGTGTATCCGCTGTGCTGGCATCCACAGGAACCTGGGGGTCCACATCTCCAGAGTCAAATCTGTCAACCTGGACCAATGGACCCAAGAACAGATCCAGGTACCATGGGTGTGTGCGTTTTATGGGGGTGTGTGACGGACAATGAGGTCTGTGGGTGGTTTTTGGGGTGTTGTGTTTTGGTTGCGGCTGAGTGTGTGTGAATTAGACAGATGAAGAAAAAATGGTGTTTTTGAGGATGGGGCGGGGGGAATTAAATTAAAACCAAAGTGTAGGCCTGTCTGTGGTTTGTTGAGGAGTTGTCTGTCAGGGTAGATGGAGCTTGCATCTCTCTCTGAATGTTAATTGCTGTTTTAATGGCTAATTAATTCCTGATGGGTAATTATTCCAACGTTAGCTCATTCATTCCTCCTATCAAATCCATCATTCTCCTCATCTTCCTGTGGCAGTTATCTTCTGTGTGTGTGGTGGGGGGGCTGCCTGCCTGCCATGCCTGTTTGTGTATGTGTGTCATTACCAAGTGCAAACTTACTAGAATGTAAATAGAACATTTCAAAGCAGTTGTGGTGACACTTTCTTTTAATTCCATTTGTTTTTGGAGACCTTGCCCTCTGCTTGAATATGTGATGCATTATGAAGCTAGAGATGTCTAATGATATATTCAAGGCTGTTATCTCTCTCTCCCCTGTGTGTGTGTGTGTGTGTGTGTGTGTGTGTGTGTGTGTGTGTGTGTGTGTGTGTGTGTGTGTGTGTATAGAGTATGGTAGACATGGGGAACAACAAGGCCAAACAGCTGTACGAAGCCCACCTCCCAGACACCTTCAGACGTCCACAGACCGACCAGTATCCTCTCGTCTCCCTTTCTGTGTGTTTAGTAATAATGAACCCCCTCTGTGTGTTTAGTAATAATGAACCCCCTCTGTGTGTTTAGTAATAATGAACCCCCTCTGTGTGTTTAGTAATAATGAACCCCCTCTGTGTGTTTAGTAATAATGAACCCCCTCTGTGTGTTTAGTAATAATGAACCCCCTCTGTGTGCATCTGCATTTGACCAGCACCCATCACAACACAGTTCCTCTTCCCATGTCACTTTGGACCCAATTGTGATGAAACGCACATTTGGACACGGCACCTTTGCGTGCATGGGTTGTGTTGGAGAGTGTGAGGCAGCATGGTAGCTGGGCTGCCTGCTGTTCTGACAGGACAGCTGTGTGTTCTTGATAACAGCTGTTCCTGTTCAAACTCAGACTGAATTCACACGGTCTGCCTGGTTCAAGTCTCTAATAAATCATCTGGTGTCTAGCTTTGTCGCGGGATGGGCATCGGTTTTGCCTTTTTGATGGCTCCTGCGAGTTCTGACAGTAGTTCAAAGCCACAGGGGTCAAACTAGCCTGACTAACTGGTAGGGAGGTCAAATGTGTAGGCCTATGTATTCATTGTGTGGGGAGTTGGAGTATTTGAGATAAGGCTGTGTGTTTCTTTGCTTTCATGTTGTCCTTCTCCCCCTCAGCTTTTTTGTTGAAGTGCCTTTCCTTTTTCATGGTTCCTTTGTCTGTCTGTCTTTTCTTCACTCCCATCTCCTTTTCTGTTACTTCTCTGTTGTCAGGTTTGCTTGTCTCTCTCTCTCTATTTTCAAATTCAATGCAGTAGACTTAATTGACATGGCAAGTTAAATTACTTAAAGTACTAGACAAAAGTTTGGACACCTACTCATTCTATGGTTTTTCTTTATTTTCTACATTGTAGAATAATAGTGACATCAAAAATATGAAATAACACACATGTAGTAACCAAAAAAGTGTTAAACAAATCAAAATCTATTTGAGATTCTTCAAAGTAGCCACCCTTTGCCTTGATGACAGCTTTGCACACTCTTGGCATTCTCTCAACCAGCTTCATGAGGTAGTCACCTGGAATGCATTTCAATTAACAGGTGTGCCTTAAGTTCATTTGTCGATATTCTTTTCTTAATGCGTTTGAGCCAATCAGTTGTGTTGTGACAAGGTAGGGGTGGTATACAGAAGATAGCCCTATTTGGTAAAAGACCAAGTCCATATTATGGCATGAACAGCTCAAATAAGCAAAGAGAATTGACTGACCTTCATGTCTTAAAGTAATCTGGAAAATTTCAAGACCTTTAAAAGTTTCTTCAAGTGCAGTCACAAAAACCATCAAGCGCTATGATGAAACAGGCTCTCATGAGGACCGCAACAGGAAAGGAAGACCCAGAGTTACCTCTGCTGCAGAGGATAAGTTCATTAAAGTTATAAGCTTCAGAAATTGCATCCCAAATAAATGCTTCACAGAGTTCAAGTAACAGACACATCTCAACATCAACTGTTCAGAGGAGACTGTGTGAATCAGGCCTTCATGGTCGACTTGCTGCAAAGAAACCACTGCTAAAGGACACCAATAAGAAGAGACTGGTGGAAGTGCGTCCTTTGGTCTGATGAGTCCAAATTTGAGATTTCTGGTTCCAACCGCCGTGTCTTTGTGAGACGCAGAGTAGGTGAACGGATTATCTCTGCATGTGTGCTTCCCACCGTGAATCATGTAGGAGGAGGTGTGGGGGTGCTTTGCTGTTGACACTGTCAGTAATTTATTTAGAATTCAAGACATACTTAACCAGCATGGCTACCGCAGCATTCTGCAGCAATATGCCATTCCATCTGGTTTGCGCTTACTGGGGCTATAATTTGTTTT
This sequence comes from Salmo salar, assembly GCF_965601325.2. NCBI lineage: Eukaryota > Metazoa > Chordata > Actinopteri > Salmoniformes > Salmonidae > Salmo > Salmo salar. The sequence goes on along the minus strand of NC_138308.1, from coordinate 19,188,193 downwards.
TCAACAGGACAATGACCCAACACACCTCCAGGCTGTGTAAGGGCTATTTGACCAAGAAGGAGAGTGCTGCATCAGATGACCTGGCCTCCACAATCACCCGACCTCAACCCAATTGAGATGGTTTGGATGATTTGGACTGCAGAGTGAAGGAAAAGCAACCAACAAGTGCTCTGAATATGTAGGAACTCCTTCAAGACTGTTGGAAAAGCATTCCAGGTGAAGCTAGTTGAGAGAATGCCAAGAGTGTGCAAAGCTGTCATCAAGGCAAAGGGTGGCTACTTTGAAGAATCTAAAATGTATTTAGATTTGTTTTAATACTATTTCTTTTTTTTTTTACTACTTGATTCCATATGTGTTCATAGTTTTGATGTCTTCACTTTTATTCTACAAAATAGCAAAAATAAAGAAAAACTCTTGAATGAGTAGTTGTCAACTTTTGACTGGTACTGTACATTGTCAAAGTACACACAACAACAATGGTGGGACCAACAGCAATAAGGCATCAGTAATAATAGTAGTGGTGGAAATAGTATTACCACTAACAGCAACAACAATGTGAATAATAATAAACTAAAGCAATAGTAGTAGGGAACTCTCAATATGACTGAAAGGCCTCATGGCATGGTATGAAAGCCAAAACATATTCGCAAAATATTTCTTTCCCCCTCCCCCCTTCAGCTCTGGCCTCTGACTCGTCTCCATGTAAATTCCAGCATGAATAAAGATGTGCCTACAGGAGCAGCATCCGAATATATTTACACACCACTTTTTCTTGAGGGTGTTTGGGCCTGCTTCGACAGCGACCTCCCTTCCTTCGCTTGTTTTTCTGCATTGTGAATTTCAGTCTTTCCCTTTCTTTCCTCCCCTGCCTCTGTAATTAGGCCATTCAGAAACATTCAATGCCGTCTTGGTAAGCAACTCCAGTGTATATTTGGCCCTGTGTTTTAGGTTATTGTCCTGCTGAAAGATGAATTTGTCTCCCAGTGTCTGTTGGAAAGCAGACCGAACCAGGTTTTTGTCTAGGATTTCGCCTGTGCTTAGCTGTATTCCATTTCTGTTAATCCTGGAAAACTTCCTAGTCCTTGCCGATGACAAGCATACCCATAACATGATGCAGCCACCACCATGCTTGAAAATATGAAGAGTGATGTGTCGTGTTGGATTTGCACCAAACATAACACTTTATTTAGGACACACAGTTCATTTCTTTGTCACTTTATTGCAAACAGGATGCATGTTTTGGAATATTTTTTAATTCTGTACAGATTTCCTTCCTTTCAGTCTGTCATTTCGGTTAGTATTGTGGAGTAACTATAGTTGATCACAATTGCCCTAAAGATGAAATCCCTGAGTGGTTATCATCCTCTCCGGCAACTGACTAAGGAAGGACGCCTGTATCTTTCGTAGTGACTGGGTGTATTGATACACCTTCCAAAGTGTAATTAATAACTTCACCATGCTCAAAGGGATATTATTTTTCTTTTTTCTTTACCCATCTACCAATAACGTCCTTCTTTGCTAGGCATTGGAAACCTCCCTGGTCTTTGTGGTTCAATCTGTGTTTGAAATTCACCGCTTGACTGAGGGAACTTACGGATAATTGTATGTGTGGGGTACAGAGATGAGATAGTCATTCAAAACTCACGTTAAACTCTATTGCACACAGACTGAGTCCATGCAACTTATTATGTGACTTGTTCAGCACATTTTTACTCCTGAACTTATTTAGGCTTGCTGTAACACAGGAATACTTATTGAATGTCTAAAGACATAATTCCACTTCGATATTATGGGGTAATGTGTGTAGGCCAGTGACACAAAATCTCAATTGAATCAGGCTGTAACACAACACAATGTAGAAAAAGTCAAGGGGTGTGAATACTTTTTGAAGCCACTGTATAGTAAGACATAGCTGTGTGACTGTGTACTACAGTGTCATTCCCTAACCCCTGACCTCAGAGCAGTAGAGTTCTTCATCCGGGATAAGTACGAAAGGAAGAAATACTACGACCAGAACGGCCTCAAAACAGCTTCAGTAAGTGTAAAAAAACACACACACACACACTGTCCACAACACTGATCTGTTACACAGCAATTGGCACGAATAATTGGTGTGTGTCTGTGTACATAACATTATTTGTGTGGGGTTTGTATGTGAATGGGAGTTTTTTTGTGAGAGGCATGTTTGTGTGGCTGGCTGCATATACAGCAGTGTTCATTTTGGCACCCTTTTTTAAAGTCTTAGTCATTTTGTCTAAAATATAATTAAGTCACATTTTTGTCGTTTTGATTTAGTCTAGTTATTGTCAAAATGACGGGGACATTTTAGTCAACTAGTAACATATTAGTCACGTCACATTTGTAATCGCCCCATTAATCTATAGTCAACATAAATCACTGACTTCCTTGTGCACAAACATGCATAGCCTTGTCCTACCAACATCTTTTTCTGCATGACTTCCTGTCGCATGATTTTTCTTCCCAACAGCCAAATTGGCAGAAGAATACATTACTCTGCAGCAGATAAAACATCTGACCTCTTGACAGGGCTCCAACTTTTTCAGTGGCTCCAGCCCATGATTTTGTCGCACCAGTAGAAAACGAAGCGGCATCACGCAATAGAAAACATTTGTTATCATTCACCTTCGAAAGTAACCTGCAGTGCTTTAGACTTGTGTGCAATAGACTATTGAGATTGTAGGCTATTCAAAAAATAACTTGTTTCATCTAACATGTCCAAGCAGGAATGCATGGTTCAAGATAATATGATGTGCAACCTAATCCGGTGATTTGTCTTGAATTGTGAGTTGACAATAGGATATTGTTGTTATATTATAATGTTAAAGTAGGGTTACAGAATTTTCAGACTATTTTGAATTTTTCAATAGAGATATAGGAAAATTCACCTTTATGTGCATAAATATCATAGGCTAATTTATTTTAGGGTTTATTCAGCACATGAGGAAGTGAAAACTCAAAACACATTTGAGCGATTGCTAACAGTGAATAGAATGCCCACTGCTAGTAGCCATGTATTAATCTAACAGTAAATGTGATGTCTTAAAAAGCGTTGCAATTGTAGGTTTGCTACCCAATGGACCGGCAATGGCCGATGAGCAATTGCTCATTTTGCACGCTTCGTATCTTAATGCTAGACCCGCTGGGCCTCGCGGGACCTAATGAGCAGTCACTCTGACTGCAACATTTGAAACAGTTTAATTCATATTCCATATATGCCGTCGCAAAAATAATAATTTGTTTGTGTTCAACAAGTTTCCTTTTCATTTAAACGTTTTTCTTAAATACTTTGTAGTGAATTCTTTCGTCATGTTTTTTTTCCCATCATATTTTAATGAACTTGTAGAAAATACACTCTGTCAAGAAGCATTATAACCATCATAATCATGTAAGCCAGATAGGCCTTTCACGTACATGCCCTTATGTCAGTCAGTCATCAGTCAAAGAGAGATCAGTCATCAGCAACACAACATTGGGGTAGGTGCATGTCTGACATCAATGTGTGTGCAATTACAATGATCATTTTTCAGTAATGTACCATATTAAATTGATAGCCTACTTTGTCAACAGTATTTATGGTGTAATGGAATGATTTTGCCTTGTTTTGTGGGTTTTGACACTCTTATGTAGGTGTCATAACCAGCCACAAAGTAATACAGCGGGTCGAAGTATGTATCATGACAGTGTTATGACCATATTATGACGGGTTGACGAGTTGTCAGCTGTTATGACGTATTAAGAATTGGTTATGACCGTGTCATAGCGTGTTATGATGCTGTGTGTCAACTAAAGTGTTACTGATATTAGATACAGCACCGGGAAGATGCAGAGAGAGTGACATGACAGCAATCGATACGATACAGATGGTATCAAATGTAACACCAAATGGCAGGAAATGAGGACGGTATCAGTTCTGTGTGGTGTGCTTCCTGAAACCATCACTACATGGTAGTTAATCAATTGGTCTAAATGTATCCTTAGCAGATGCTAAATGAATACGACCATGATCTAAAGTAAACTAAAATGTAGAATTACATCAGATGATATTAGCGAGGCTGTGACAGAGCAGAGGCAGGCGTGCGTGCTGACCTTGGTGACCTCGGGAGCCAGATGCGAGTGGGTCTCCTTCAGACGAGAGATGGAGCTGTGACTCAGACCTCCCACCACAGCGTATTAGAGAGAGAGAGAGAGAGAGAGAGAGAGATTACAGTAAACGAACATACCTAAAACAACTTGGTTCCAATACAGTATCTAAACCAACATAAATGAATCTCTCTTTACATTGTGCTTATGCAGTCAATAACGTCAGGGGAATGTGCTTTAACATCTGTCAAGTAAAGTGATAGCAATATGGGAATCTTGTAAAAAGAAAATGTGAGTAAAGTCATATGACTTCACATGAGAGATTTATCTTTAGTTTTATCTCCAGTTTTCTTAATAAAAAAAAAAAAATAGGGCGCATTTGTTAGAAATGTCTAAATTTAGATTTTGGTGAGCTTAATAGGCACACTTACCCACAGAAAGCTGAGAACAACAGTAGTTGCTTCCAAAAGATTTGGGATTTTGAAATGTTATCCAGTCAGAAGCCTTTTTCTCTTTCCTGGAGCGCACATCAAGTGGCTCGTTTGTCACAGCAGCAGGTCCCAGGTGAACAGGCCCAGGGGCCGGGCACACACTTACAGGAATCATGATGATAATACACTTTACTGTTTGACCAAATCAGGGTTTTAGCCTGATGAGGTGACCATCAAATGAATATTTAGCTCGCATGCACCTTTTTACAAATTTAACTCGGAGGCAAGTCAAAGGGTTGCAAAATGCCACTAAATGGTCCGTTTGGAGCTTTGCCCCTTGACATACTGTAGTTGTATTGTAATTAAAGTGTTCTAAGTCGTTTTCGTCAACCCAAATGTAAAAAATAATTTTCATTTAGTTAGTTTTTCTAGGTCTATTTAGTCAGATCGTCTCGTCAATTGCCACTGAAAAATAGGTGTTTGACATTTTTGTCACTATTTTAGTTGACGAAATGAACACTTTTTATACTCGTCTCAGAAGAAAAGTATGTATGGATTAAATGCATGCCCAGCTCTCTGTGTGTGTGTGTGTGTGTGTGTGTGTGGCATATGCACACATCTCTCAGATCACTGAGTGTCTAAAGCCCATTTTCCACCTGAGGCCAAACCCTCTCCCCCGTCCACTCACACCTGCTACCTAGCATAAGTCTGATAGCCTTGCTGACACACATGATGTATGCAGACTCACATCTCTCTCTGTCTCGCACCTCTCTCTGTCTAGCGCCTCTCTCTCTCGCACCTCTCTCTGTCTCGCACCTCTCTCTTTGTCTCTCTCTGGCTCTGCCAGCAGCAGTACTCTGATCTAGGATCTGTCTGTCTCTTTGTCTCTCTCAGGCTCTGCCAGCAGGAGTACTCTGATCTAGGATCTGTCTGTCTCTGTCTCTCTCAGGCTCTGCCAGCAGGAGTACTCTGATCTAGGATCTCTGTCTCTCTCTGTCTCTCTCAGGCTCTGCCAGCAGGAGTACTCTGATCTAGGGTCTGTCTGTCTCTTTGTCTCTCTCAGGCTCTGCCAGCAGGAGTACTCTGATCTAGGGTCTGTCTGTCTCTTTGTCTCTCTCAGGCTCTGCCAGCAGGAGTACTCTGATCTAGGGTCTGTCTGTCTCTTTGTCTCTCTCAGGCTCTGCCAGCAGGAGTACTCTGATCTAGGGTCTGTCTGTCTCTTTGTCTCTCTCAGGCTCTGCCAGCAGGAGTACTCTGATCTAGGATCTGTCTCTGCCAGCCACACAGATGCTGCCTTTTTATATGTAAATTAATTATTAAAAACAACTCATTATCACTTTAAGTCATTTTGCGCGGATAGCGGCTGGGGGCACGTAGTGTGTGTGTGTTAAGAGAGCTCTGAAAATATTTCTGGTTGGGTAGACACCTGTGTATAAGGTTTGTACTGTATGTGTATGTTAATCTGTGCATATGTGAACTCACATCGTGTGCTTGAGGTGAGTGTGTGAAAGACAGAATAGAGCCCTTGTGTCTAGTCCAACATCCATCACTCAGATAACAATGATGCATTGTGGGTATGAACACATCTGATGTAAGTCCTTGCATGAGCCCATTGTTCTGCCATGAATGCCATAGTACTGTCTGTGTGTCTTTGTTCAGGTCTTTGTCTCTCTCTCTCTCTGTGTGTGTGTGTGTGTGTGTGCGCGCGCAACACTGAAGTCAACAAGACCTCACAATCTCGCTGTCTAAGACTACCTGACACTCCTGGGACAATCACTGTTTCCAAATGCCCAGAGAGAGATGGTGACAAGGGGGTTGAGAGTGAAAGACTGGTACAAGATAGAGAAAGAGATGCGGCGAATCCCAAAATCAACTCTTGGCCCCTATCCCCTAGGCCAGGGGTATTCAACTCCCGGAGCCTGCTGCTTTTCTGTTCTACCTGATCATTAATTGCACCCACCTGGTGTCCCAGGTCTGAATCAGTCCCTGATTAGAGGGAAACAATAAAGAAAATGCAGTGGAATTGGCTTAGAGGTCCAGAATTGAGTTTGAGGGCCCTAGCAAATATAGTGAAAATGTCATCGAGACAATTCGAGAGCTGCTGTCCTAACTAGGTAAAATCACATCAAACAGGGTGTCTGTAGAGATGAACCCGGCACTCTCGGCCGGAAAACGCTATTGGTGTGTACGAGCCCTAACACTATACCCCTGCCTCTGATGACAACACCTTTTCATCTACTTCACCAGCTCGGTTTTCTCTGTTCTCTCTTTTCTCTCTCTCTCTCTCTCTCTCTCTGTTCTCTCTTTTCTCTCTGTTCTCCCTCTCTCTGTTCTCCCTCTCTCTGTTCTCTCTGTTCTCTGTTCTCTCTCTCTCTCTCTCTCTCTCTCTCTCTCTCTCTCTCTCTCTCTCTGTTCTCTCTCTCTCTCTCTCTGTTCTCTCTCTCTCTCTCTCTCTCTCTCTCTGTTCTCTCTCTCTCTCTCTCTCTCTCTCTCTCTCTGTTCTCTGTTCTCTCTTTTCTCTCTGTTCTCCCTCTCTCTGTTCTCGCTTTTCTCTTTTCTCTGTTCTCTCTCTCTCTCTCTCTCTGTTCTCTGTTCTCTCTTTTCTCTCTGTTCTCCCTCTCTCTGTTCTCTCTCTCTCTGTTCTCTCTGTTCTCTCTCTCTCTGTTCTCTCTCTGTTCTCTCTCTGTTCTCTGTTCTCTCTCTGTTCTCTCTCTGTTCTCTCTTCTCTCTCTGTTCTCTGTTCTCATCTTTCTGTTCTCTCTCTGTTCTCTGTTCTCTTTGTTCTCTTTCTATCATCTACTCCCGTCTCTCTCTCTCTCTCTCTCTCTCTCTCTCTCTCTCTCTCTCTCTCTCTCTCTCTCTCTCTCCACCACTCCTCAGCTCCATCCTAAATGTGCCTGTTATTGCTGTTTCTGCGTCTCTGTCTCTGTTCTCCGTATCAAAGTAAGAGAAGAAAAAAACAATGGAACAAAAATCTCACTCAAGAAAATCACCTGAATGTTTTTTTTTTTTTAACTTTTTTTTCCAGAGGTGTGTGAGGCTGGTTTGATGAATAACTGAGAAGGAAATTGCTAAAAACTCACTTTAGATAGACCTGCTCCGTGTGTGTTCTCCCCTCAGGTAGTTTAGAGAGCGGAAGACGAGGAAATAGAAGGAGGGGGGGAGAGAAACACAGATTTGGAAAATAATGCAAGCTCTCTCTTGCTTTCTCTGAACTCAAACTCTGCCTACCTCCAGGCGCCGATTGCCAACGAACACTAGTGCCGTTTTGCTATCAGCCTAAACAGCACTGTATGCAGGTCTGGCTAGGGAGATAGGATAACTTCCTTTTGCTCCCCTGTGTTGATGTGCTATCAGTGCGCCTTCAGTTAGTCTGTGACCTACTGAGGTTGGCCAACAGAAGCTAGGAGAAGCCTAGTGGGCAGTAAATAGTAGAGGGTTTGAGGTGCTCTCTCTCTCCCTTTCTGTCTCTCTATGGCTCTTTTGTCTCTTAGGGAGGTCAGGCTTGAGTAGGGCTGTCACTCAGGTGATCAAGTACAGCCACTTGACTTGGCCCACGCAGAAAAGGCCTTTGTTGTTTCAAATACACACACACACACACACACACACACACACAGGATTGTTCTAGCCCAAGGCATGTGTGTGATTGCTCAAATCGTTCACCATATGAGTTTTCATCTGCTTCTGTATCTTATGGGAGTGTGTGTGACCTTCTGGTGAATTGTGCTGTCTCTTCCTCCGACTAGGCTGGGGAGTAAAAACACCCCAGCTTCCACTACTGGCTGTCTACTAACCCTCCTCTTTTCATCTCTCCCTCCCCACTCCCTCCTTCTGTTTTCCCTTCTCGTGTCCTCTGCCTGCCTCCTTTCTTCCTTCTGTTTCTTTCTCTCCTTGTCCTGCCTCTAACCACTCTCTCTACCCCATCCCTTTTTTCTCTCTCCTTCCCTCGATCTTTCTCCCGGGCAGAAGTCGTCTGATGCCGCTGCCTTCTCTACCTCTCCCGCCTCACAGGCTGCTGAGAAGAACAGACAGGAGGTCTGATGTTTTGCCGTCGCGCCGCCCGGTGTTGTTAAGAGCTGCTTCTGTGTGCTGATCCTTTCTGTGTGCTGATCCGTTCTGTGTGCTGGGCTCTGCTGTGGTGCTCTTTCTACTAATGGTTTTCCAATAGCCCCTTAATCACATACATTACTTTCCCCTCAAGTACACACATTGTGAGTGTGTAGTGTGTGCGGAGTTTGTGTGTGAGATTTCTCAATTCCGAATCAATCCTGTGGTAAAGAGGTTGAATGGCTGAATGATGGAGGCTGGTAGAGCATCAAGGCACCAGCCCACTTCCCCTCACTAAGCACGCTGACTCCCCACGGACACGCTGACTCCCCACGGACACGCTGACTCCCCACGGACACGCTGACTCCCCACGGACAACCAGCAAGCGTGAGAGACGTGATAACAACTCCGTATGAGATTTTGATTGCTCATAATGACACTAAATTGTTCCACAAGAGGTCGGCGGAAAAAGAAGGTGTCATGACTTTCTACGTGTGTCTGTGTGAGCGCAGCTGAATCACTCTTGCTGTGCGTCTGTGACTGTGTAATAAAGGATAGGGGGTGAAACCTATTTTTAGGGCGTTTTTCAAACCCTGTTTAATTTTTGTTAGACTGCATGTGCACGCTGCACGTTCCCCTTCCAGGTGTCGTCTCGTTTGCCTTGACGTTGCCGACCTAACCTCCAGTGTCTCTTTGTTGATAGAAGGAACGAGAGAAGAAGAAGAGAGAAAAGGACCCGGAGAAAGTGAACAGACCAAGCTCCTCTGAGAAGGTAAAGATGTAGCGGGAGGGAGAAAGTGAACAGACCAAGCTCCTCTGTGAAGGTAAAGATGTAGCGGGAGGGAGAAAGTGAACAGACCAAGCTCCTCTGTGAAGGTAAAGATGTAGCGGGAGGGAGAAAGTGAACAGACCAAGCTCCTCTGAGAAGGTAAAGATGTAGCGGGAGGGAGAAAGTGAACAGACCAAGCTCCTCTGAGAAGGTAAAGATGTAGCGGGAGGGAGAAAGTGAACAGACCAAGCTCCTCTGTGAAGGTAAAGATGTAGCGGGAGGGAGAAAGTGAACAGACCAAGCTCCTCTGTGAAGGTAAAGATGTAGCGGGAGGGAGAAAGTGAACAGACCAAGCTCCTCTGAGAAGGTAAAGATGTAGCGGGAGGGAGAAAGTGAACAGACCAAGCTCCTCTGAGAAGGTAAAGATGTAGCGGGAGGGAGAAAGTGAACAGACCAAGCTCCTCTGAGAAGGTAAAGATGTAGCGGGAGGGAGAAAGTGGGATAGATGTATAGAGACCCCCGGAGGAAAGCCATGCTGGAGGTGGTTGTGGTGACGTGACATTTACAGTGCATGTGAGCAGGTGCTCATTATGCATGTTCTGTCACAGTAGTTTGGGGTCATGGTAGGTAATGTACGTGTGTGTTCATGTGTGCACGCGTCCTTGTGGAGCTTTTTGAATTCTGACTGAGTGGCTTTAGGACTTGGTGAGAAATACAGCTCTAGTGGTGTGTGTGTGAGTATTCTGGGTAATGGGTAGTGATGTGAGTAATTCCATGGCCTGTGGAATAGGGTAGTGTGTCTGGGTTTATACAGTGATGATGGGGCTGGCTGCCCACAGGGAATAACACAGCCACAAAGACCCTTGTGTATTGTACCAAGGCTATGCTGAACACTACCCATACTGAACACACACGGAACATTCCTTAGTTCTGTTGCTGAACATCCACTACTCAACACACACTGAACAAAGCCTGAACGCTACTCGTAGTCTTAAGTGAACCCTTACTGAACATTCAGTCCTCTTACTGCAGGCGCAGGGATCCGACTCGTACCAAAAGTACTCCCTGAGTAATCCAGTGGTTTTACTGAACACACACCAGTTAGCCACAGTTCTATTTCAACGCTTTTAATGATGCCACAGTGAGTGACCCGGCGAGTGTGTCGTTCTCTGACCCCACACGACCCTGTCAGAGCCCCAGACTCGGCAAAGCATGCTGGGAATCAGAAAGCAGCGGAACGTGCCCTCTGTGCTGACCTGCAGTCTGAGTGCAGATTGATTGAGATGTGGGCACTCTCCTGTGTGTGTGTGTGTGTGTGTGTGTGTTTGTGTGTTCTCGTGTGTTGTGTGCATGTCTGTCAGACTGTGCGATGACCGCTGTGTGTGTCAGTCTGTGATGCGTGTATGGGGAAGTGTGTTGTGTACTTGCAGTTCACTTGCTCCTCTCTGTTCCTCACTTCTGCTTATCAGCTGGGCTCCAGCTGTCAATGGGACCCAGTGTCAAGGAGATATTTGTGTGTTTGAGGCCGTTGTAGACAAATGTTCATCCGTGTGTGTGTGTGTGCGTTCTTGTGCGTTTCTCTGTGTATACTTTATATATGTGCTCAAGGGTGTGTGTGTGTGTGTGTGTGTGTGTGTGTGTGTGTGTGTGTGTGTGTGTGTGTGTGTGTGTGTGTGTGTGTGTGTTAACACGCTGAAAGCTTGTTAATCTCCATCTCTCTAACTCTCCTGTCTCTCTCTCTCTCGCTCTCGCGGTCTGCCTCTCTCGCGCCTGTCTCGTTCTCTCTCTCATGCTCGCTCGTTCTCTCTCTCATGCTTGCTCGCTCTCTCTCTCTCATGCTCGCTCTCTCTCTCATGCTCGCTCTCTCTCTCATGCTCGCTCTCTCTCTCATGCTCGCTCTCTCTCTCATATGCTCGCTCTCATGCTCGCTCGCTCGCTCTCTCTCTCTCATGCTCGCTCGCTCGCTCTCTCTCTCTCATGCTCGCTCGCTCGCTCTCTCTCTCTCATGCTCGCTCGCTCGCTCTCTCTCTCTCATGCTCGCTCGCTCGCTCTCTCTCTCATGCTCGCTCGCTCGCTCTCTCTCTCATGCTCGCTCGCTCGCTCTCTCTCTCATGCTCGCTCGCTCGCTCTCTCTCTCTCATGCTCGCTCGCTCGCTCTCTCTCTCTCTCTCTCATGCTCGCTCGCTCGCTCTCTCTCTCTCTCATCCTCGCTCGCTCGCTCTCTCTCTCTCTCATGCTCGCTCGCTCTCTCTCTCTCTCTCATGCTCGCTCTCTCTCTCTCTCTCATGCTCGCTCTCTCGCTCTCTCTCTCTCTCATGCTCGCTCGCTCTCTCTCTCTCTCTCTCTCATGCTCGCTCTCTCTCTCTCATGCTCGCTCTCTCGCTCTCTCTCATGCTCGCTCGCTCTCTCTCTCTCTCATGCTCGCTCGCTCTCTCTCTCATGCTCGCTCGCTCTCTCTCTCATGCTCGCTCGCTCTCTCTCTCATGCTCGCTCGCTCTCTCTCATGCTCGCTCGCTCTCTCTCTCTCATATTCGCTCTCTCATGCTCGCTCGCTCTCTCTCTCTCTCTCTCTCTCATGCTCGCTCGCGCTCTCTCTCTCTCTCTCATGCTCGCTCTCTCTCATGCTCGCTCGCTCTCTCTCTCTCATGCTCTCTCTCTCATGCTCGCTCTCTCTCTCTCATGCTCTCTCTCTCATGCTCGCTCGCTCTCTCTCATGCTCGCTCTCTCATGCTCGCTCGCTCTCTCTCTCTCATGCTCGCTCTCTCATGCTCGCTCGCTCTCTCTCTCTCATGCTCTCTCTCTCATGCTCGCTCGCTCTCTCTCTCATGCTCTCTCTCATGCTCGCTCGCTCTCTCTCTCATGCTCGCTCGCTCTCTCTCTCATGCTCGCTCGCTCTCTCTCTCATGCTCGCTCGCTCTCTCTCTCATGCTCGCTCGCTCTCTCTCTCATGCTCGCTCGCTCTCTCTCTCTCTCATGCTCGCTCGCTCTCTCTCTCTCTCATGCTCGCTCGCTCTCTCTCTCTCATGCTCGCTCGCTCTCTCTCTCTCATGCTCGCTCGCTCTCTCTCTCTCATGCTCGCTCGCTCGCTCTCTCTCTCTCATGCTCGCTCTCTCTCTCTCTCATGCTCGCTCGCTCTCTCTCTCATGCTCGCTCGCTCTCTCTCTCTCATGCTCGCTCGCTCGCTCTCATGTTCGCTCGCTCGCTCTCATGCTCCCGCGCTCTCTCATGCTCCCGCGCTCTCTCATGCTCCCGCGCTCTCTCATGCTCCCGCGCTCTCTGTCTCGCGCGCGCTCTGTCTCGCGCGCGCTCTGTCTCGCGCGCGCTCTCTCTCTCTCTCTCATGCTCGCTCGCGCTCTCTCTCTCTCTCTCATGCTCGCTCTCTCTCATGCTCGCTCGCTCTCTCTCTCTCATGCTCTCTCTCTCTCATGCTCGCTCTCTCTCTCTCATGCTCTCTCTCTCATGCTCGCTCGCTCTCTCTCATGCTCGCTCTCTCATGCTCGCTCGCGCTCTCTCTCTCATGCTCGCTCGCTCTCTCTCTCATGCTCTCTCTCATGCTCGCTCGCTCTCTCTCTCATGCTCGCTCGCTCTCTCTCTCATGCTCGCTCGCTCTCTCTCTCATGCTCGCTCGCTCTCTCTCTCATGCTCGCTCGCTCTCTCTCTCATGCTCGCTCGCTCTCTCTCTCATGCTCGCTCGCTCTCTCTCTCATGCTCGCTCGCTCTCTCTCTCTCTCATGCTCGCTCGCTCTCTCTCTCTCTCATGCTCGCTCGCTCTCTCTCTCTCATGCTCGCTCGCTCTCTCTCTCTCATGCTCGCTCGCTCTCTCTCTCTCATGCTCGCTCGCTCTCTCTCTCTCATGCTCGCTCGCTCTCTCTCTCTCATGCTCGCTCGCTCTCTCTCTCTCATGCTCGCTCTCTCTCTCTCTCATGCTCGCTCGCTCTCTCTCTCATGCTCGCTCGCTCTCTCTCTCTCATGCTCGCTCGCTCTCTCTCTCTCATGCTCGCTCGCTCGCTCTCTCTCATGCTCGCTCGCTCGCTCTCTCTCATGCTCGCTCGCTCTCTCTCTCTCATGCTCGCTCGCTCGCTCTCTCTCATGCTCGCTCGCTCGCTCTCTCTCATGCTCGCTCGCTCGCTCTCTCTCATGCTCGCTCGCTCTCTCTCTCTCATGCTCGCTCGCTCTCTCTCTCTCATGCTCGCTCGCTCTCTCTCTCTCATGCTCGCTCGCTCGCTCTCATGTTCGCTCGCTCGCTCTCATGCTCCCGCGCTCTCTCATGCTCCCGCGCTCTCTCATGCTCCCGCGCTCTCTCATGCTCCCGCGCTCTCTCATGCTCCCGCGCTCTCTCGCGCTCTGTCTCGCGCGCGCTCTGTCTCGCGCGCGCTCTGTCTCGCGTGCGCTCTGTCTCGCGCGCGCTCGCTCTCTCTCTCTCATGCTCGCTCGCTCGCTCTCTCTCTCTCATGCTCGCTCGCTCGCTCTCTCTCTCTCATGCTCGCTCGCTCGCTCTCTCTCTCTCATGCTCGCTCGCTCGCTCTCTCTCTCTCTCATGCTCGCTCGCTCGCTCTCATGCTCGCTCGCTCGCTCTCTCTCTCTCTCTCATGCTCGCTCGCTCGCTCTCTCTCTCTCTCTCATGCTCGCTCGCTCGCTCTCTCTCTCTCTCATGCTCGCTCGCTCGCTCTCTCGCTCTCTCATGCTCGCTCGCTCGCTCTCTCTCGCTCTCTCATGCTCGCTCGCTCTCTCTCTCTCTCTCTCTCTCTCATGCTCGCTCGCGCTCTCTCTCTCTCTCTCTCTCATGCTCGCTCGCGCTCTCTCTCTCTCTCTCATGCTCGCTCTCTCTCATGCTCGCTCGCTCTCTCTCTCTCATGCTCTCTCTCTCATGCTCGCTCGCTCTCTCTCATGCTCGCTCTCTCTCTCATGCTCGCTCGCTCTCTCTCTCATGCTCGCTCGCTCGCTCTCTCTCTCATGCTCGCTCGCTCGCTCTCTCTCTCATGCTCGCTCGCTCTCTCATGCTCGCTCGCTCTCTCTCTCTCTCATGCTCGCTCGCTCTCTCTCTCTCATGGTCGCTCGCTCTCTCTCTCTCATGCTCGCTCTCTCTCTCTCATGCTCGCTCGCTCGCTCTCTCTCTCTCATGCTCGCTCGCTCGCTCTCTCTCTCATGCTCGCTCGCTCGCTCTCTCTCTCTCATGCTCGCTCGCTCGCTCTCTCTCTCTCATGCTCGCTCGCTCGCTCTCTCTCTCTCATGCTCGCTCGCTCTCTCTCTCTCATGCTCGCTCGCTCTCTCTCTCTCATGCTCGCTCGCTCGCTCTCTCTCATGCTCGCTCGCTCGCTCTCTCTCATGCTCGCTCGCTCGCTCTCTCTCATGCTCGCTCGCTCGCTCTCATGCTCCCGCTCCCTCTCATGCTGCCGCGCTCTCTCATGCTCCCGCGCTCTCTCGCTCTCGCTCTCTCTGTCTCGCGCGCGCTCTGTCTCGCGCACGCTCTGTCTCGCGCGCGCTCTGTCTCGCGCGCGCTCGCTCTCTCTCTCTCATGCTCGCTCGCTCTCTCTCTCTCATGCTCGCTCTCTCTCTCTCATGCTCGCTCTCTCTCTCTCTCTCTCTCATGCTCGCTCACTCGCTCTCTCTCTCTCATGCTCGCTCGCTCTCTCTCTCTCTCTCATGCTCGCTCTCTCTCTCTCTCTCATGCTCGCTCGCTCTCTCTCTCTCATGCTCGCTCGCTCTCTCTCTCTCTCTCTCATGCTCGCTCGCTCTCTCTCTCTCTCTCATGCTCGCTCGCTCTCTCTCTCTCTCTCTCATGCTCGCTCGCTCTCTCTCTCTCTCTCTCTCTCATGCTCGCTCGCTCTCTCTCTCTCTCTCTCTCTCATGCTCGCTCGCTCTCTCTCGCTCTCTCATGCTCGCTCGCTCGCTCTCTCTCTCTCATGCTCGCTCGCTCGCTCTCTCTCTCATGTTCGCTCGCTCGCTCTCTCTCTCTCATGCTCGCTCGCTCGCTCTCTCTCTCTCATTCTCGCTCGCTCGCTCTCTCTCTCTCATGCTCGCTCGCTCGCTCTCTCTCTCTCATGCTCGCTCGCTCGCTCTCTCTCTCATGCTCGCTCGCTCGCTCTCTCTCTCTCATGCTCGCTCTCTCTCTCTCTCTCTCATGCTCGCTCGCTCTCGCTCTCTCTCTCTCTCTCTCTCTCATGCTCGCTCTCTCTCTCTCTCTCTCATGCTCGCTCTCTCTCTCTCATGCTCTCTCTCATGCTCGCTCGCTCTCTCTCTCTCATGCTCGCTCTCTCATGCTCGCTCGCTCTCTCTCTCTCTCATGCTCGCTCTCTCATGCTCGCTCGCTCTCTCTCTCTCTCATGCTCGCTCTCTCTCATGCTCGCTCGCTCTCTCATGCTCGCTCGCTCGCTTGCTTTCTCTCATGCTCGCTCGCTTTCTCTCATGCTCGCTCGCTTTCTCTCATGCTCGCTCGCTTTCTCTCATGCTCGCTCGCTCTCTCTCATGCTCGCTCGCTCTCTCTCTCATGCTCGCTCGCTCTCTCTCATGCTTGCTCGCTCTCTCATGCTCCCTCGCTCTCTCATGCTCTCATGCTCCCTCGCTCTCTCTCTCTCTCTCGCGCTCTGTTGTCTCGCGCTCTGTCTCGCGCTCTGTCTCGCGCTCTGTCTCGCGCTCTCTGTCTCGCGCTCTCTGTCTCGCGCTCTCTGTCTCGCGCTCTCTGTCTCGCGCTCTCTGTCTCGCGCTCTCTGTCTCGCGCTCTCTGTCTCGCGCTCTCTGTCTCTCGCTCTCTTGTGCGCTCTGTCTCGCTCTCACACTCTGTCGCTCTGGCGCTCTCGCCTTGTCTCGCTCTCTCTCGCGCTCGCTCTGTCTCTCTTCCTCGCTCTCTCTCTCCTCCTCTCAACTGAGAAATAAAAATACCACACACACTCACTCTCTCTCTAAATGGTTGCACACACTAATCTTCCACACTCCCACACACTGAATCCGGTTATACAACACTCCAGCAAGGTTATAGAAGGAGGTAGTGGATGGAAGGATAGGGAGGGAGGGGAGGGAAGGATGGGGATGAAGGATAGAGAGAGGAGGGAGGGGCTTTTAGAATAATTGTACCTCTCAAAGCAGCAGGAGCTCAAGGTAAAGGAGGATGGAGGGAGGAGGTGTGTACATCCTGTCTTACAGATGGGACTTAGAAACAACCTCATGCTGCTTTAAATATGAATTCATATGCAGTCATATCGCTACACACTGCATGGCATTTCACACCATCACACGAAGCGCTGTGTATATACAGTTGAAGTCGGAAGTTTAAATACACTTAGGTTGGAGTCATTAAAACTTGTTTTTCAACCACTCCACAAATGTCTTGTTAACAAACTATAGTTTTGTCAAGATTGTTAGGACATCTACTTTGTGCATGACACAAGTAATTTTCTCAACAATTGTTTACAGACAGATGATTTCACTTATAATTCACTGTATCACAATTCCAGTGGGTCAGAGGTTTACATGCACTGAGTTGACTGTGCCTTTAAACAGCTTGGAAAATTCCAGAAAATGACGTCATGGCTTTAGAAGCTTCTGATAGGCTAATTGACATCATTTGAGTCAATTGGAGGTGCACCTGTGAATGTATTTCAAGGCCTACCTTCAAACTCAGTGCCTCTTTGCTTGACATCATGGTAAAATCTAAAGAAATCAGCCAAGACCTCAGGAAAAATAATTGTAGGGAGCAATTTCCAAACGCCTGAAGGTACCACATTCATCTGTACAAACAATAGTACGCAATTATAAACACCATGGGACCACGCAGCTGTCATACCGCTCAGGAAGGAGACGCATTCTGTCTCCTAGAGATGAATGTACTTTGGGGCGAAAAGTGCAAATCAATCCCAGAACAACAGCAAAGGACCTTGTGAAGATGCTGGAGGAAACAGGTACAAAAGTATCTATATCCACAGTAAAACGAGTCCTATATTGACATAACCTGAAAGGCCGCTCAGCAAGGAAGAAGCCACTGCTCCAAAACCGGCATAAAAAAGCCAGACTACGGTTTGCAACTACACATGGGGACGAAGATTGTACTTTTTTGGAGAAATGTCCTCAAGTTTGATGAAACAAAAATAGAACTGTTTGGCCATAATGACCATCGTTATGTTTGGAGGGAAAAGGGGGATGCTTGCAAGCCGAAGAACACCATCCCAACCGTGAAGCACTGGGGTGGCAGCATCATGTTGTGGGGGTGCTTTGCTGCAGGAGGGACTGGTGCACTTCAGAAAATAGATGGCATCGAGAGGAAAGAAAATTATGTGGATATATTGAAGGAACATCTCAAGACATCAATAAGGAAGTTAAAAGATTGGTCACAAATGGGTCTTCCAAATGGACAATGGCCCCAAGCATACTTCCAAGGTTGTGGCAAAATGGCTTAAGGACAACAAAGTCAAGGTATTGGAGTGGCCATCACAAAGCCCTGACCTCAATCCTATAGAAATTTGTGGGCAGAACTGAAAAAGCGTGTGCGAGCATGGAGGCCTACAAACCTGACTCACTTACACCAGCTCTGTCAGGAGGAATGGGCCAAAATTCCCCCAACCTATTGTGAGAAGCTTGTGGAAGGCTACCCGAAATGTTTGACCCAAGTTAAACAATTTAAAGGCAATGCTACCAAATACTAATTGAGTGTATGTAAACTTTTGACCCACTGGGAATGTGATTAAAAAAATAAAAGCTGAAATATACCATTCTCTCTACTATTATTCTGACATTTCACATTCTTAAAATAAAGTGGCGATCCTAACTGACCTAAGACATGGAATTTCTACTAGGATTAAATGTCAGGAATTGTGAAAATAAGTTTAAATGTATTTGGCTAAGGTGTATGTAAACTTCTGAATTTTCACTGTATGTATGAATCTGTCAACCAATCAACAAATCAATCACACACCAATGACCATTTACATGTTTAAGGCTACCTCTGTTCCATAGCGAACCCTAAAGGTACATTACATCAATAGTAACATAGACACTTCACAATGTAAGTGCCATCATCTCCCATTTGAATATAGCCTACATATTTGTTGATGAAAGTGTTTTCAGACAGGTGATGTACGGGTAGATCCTATGCATTGCACCATATCCCATGTATCCTGCAGCTGTACATTTTGCCTACATAAAACCCTGGGGAATAGAGGCCTAGTCCCCTCAGCCGTCCCGAGCCAGCCCGACTAGCCTAACTCAGCATCTACTGGGAGATACTGTATCTCGGTCTTTTAGATGATCCAGAGATAGGGGAGAGAGAGAGAGGGGAGATGTGGTATAATTAAGCAATAAGGCACCTGTGGTTTGTGGTATATGGCCGATATACCACAGCTAATGGCTGTTCTTGGACATGACGCGGCACGGAGTGCCTGGATACAGCCCTTAGACGTGGTATATTTGCCATATACCACAAACCCCCGAGGTGCCTTATTGCTATTATAAACTGGTTACCAATGTCATTAGTGCAGTAAAACTGTTTTGTCATGCCTGATCTGATCTGGTCTGATATACCACGGCTGTCAGCCATTCAGGGCTCGAATCACCCAGTTTCTGATGGCTGTTAGGAGATGGTGAGATATGGGTGCAGTGACGTCCCTGGCTTTGCTGTTCTCATGAGTTGCACGGTCTAGGGTTTAGATGCTTTTCCATTAGGTAGCACTAGCAGATAGGTACTAGATAATGTTTTGATGTGGTGAGCAACTAGATAAGACCGTATAAACCCAGCTGTATAGACTGGGTAATGGATAACATCTGGATGCTGTTTGGGAACTTATTTGCATCCTCCTGCATCTGGCAGCCTACCGAGGAGGATGACCATTAAGACTCTCCCTTCGCTATTAAAGCCTGGGTAAGCTGTGGCGTTCTCGCCGCGCACGCGCACCCATTCAACCCACGCACACACGTCTCACTCTTTCTTTTCTAGCTCTCTCATCTTTCTCCCCTTCCTTTTCTCGCTCCGTCTGTACTCTTTTCCTCCCTCCTTTCTCTATCTCTGTGTCACCCTCCCCCCTCTCTGTATGTCCACCGCCTGTGGGCTGTAATTAAGCTTTAGCAATGATTCTGTCCTAGCAGCATCTGCTGGCCTCTCTGTGTCTTCTCTCATTGGCTGAACTCTGGCTGAGTGCAAAGCCAGTGTGACACCTGCAGTGTGTGTGTGTGTGTGTGATACATATGTGTGAATGTGAGGGAGGAAGGAGGGGTGTTGAGGAGGTGGATTTTATTGGGAGGGAGAGAGAGACCAAATGTACACACTGCACTGCAGTAGCATGTTGAGGTAGGAGCATATACTGCAGTATTGTGATATTCCACACACAGGTGTGTTGCCTTGGGCATAGACAGCCTCTGGGGTAGTGGGTGGTAGCATGTAGTCCCTCTGTCTCTCCTTTCCACGCAATCTATCACTCACAAGCTGTTCTGTTCTTTATCAGTTGCTGTTTCTCTCCCTCTCTTCCCCCTCCCCCCCTCTCTTACTCTCTCTGTTTCTCTCCCCCTCACCAAACAGCAAGGCGGCTCCCCCCTCTCTTACTCTCTGTTTCTCTCCCCCTCACCAAACAGCAAGGCGTCTCCCCCCCTCTCTTACTCTCTCTGTTTCTCTCCCCCTCACCAAACAGCAAGGCGTCTCCCCCCTCTCTTACTCTCTCTGTTTCTCTCCCCCTCACCAAACAGCAAGGCGGCTCCCCCCCTCTCTTACTCTCTCTGTTTCTCTCCCCCTCACCAAACAGCAAGGCGGCTCCCCCCCTCTCTTACTCTCTCTGTTTCTCTCCCCCTCACCAAACAGCAAGGCGTCTCCCCCCTCTCTTACTCTCTCTGTTTCTCTCCCCCTCACCAAACAGCAAGGCGGCTCCCCCCTCTCTTACTCTCTCTGTTTCTCTCCCCCTCACCAAACAGCAAGGCGGCTCCCCCCCTCTCTTACTCTCTCTGTTTCTCTCCCCCTCACCAAACAGCAAGGCGTCTCCCCCCCTCTCTTACTCTCTCTGTTTCTCTCCCCCTCACCAAACAGCAAGGCGTCTCCCCCCTCTCTTACTCTCTCTGTTTCTCTCCCCCTCACCAAACAGCAAGGCGTCTCCCCCCCTCTCTTACTCTCTCTGTTTCTCTCCCCCTCACCAAACAGCAAGGCGGCTCCCCCCTCTCTTACTCTCTCTGTTTCTCTCCCCCTCACCAAACAGCAAGGCGTCTCCCCCCCTCTCTTACTCTCTCTGTTTCTCTCCCCCTCACCAAACAGCAAGGCGGCTCCCCCCCTCTCTTACTCTCTCTGTTTCTCTCCCCCTCACCAAACAGCAAGGCGTCTCCCCCCTCTCTTACTCTCTCTGTTTCTCTCCCCCTCACCAAACAGCAAGGCGGCTCCCCCCCTCTCTTACTCTCTCTGTTTCTCTCCCCCTCACCAAACAGCAAGGCGTCTCCCCCCCCCTCTCTTACTCTCTCTGTTTCTCTCCCCCTCACCAAACAGCAAGGCGTCTCCCCCCCTCGCTTACTCGCTCTGTTTCTCTCCCCCTCACCAAACAGCAAGGCGGCTCCCCCCCCTCTCTTACTCTCTCTGTTTCTCTCCCCCTCACCAAACAGCAAGGCGTCTCCCCCCCTCTCTTACTCTCTCTGTTTCTCTCCCCCTCACCAAACAGCAAGGCGTCTCCCCCCTCTCTTACTCTCTCTGTTTCTCTCCCCCTCACCAAACAGCAAGGCGGCTCCCCCCTCTCTTACTCTCTCTGTTTCTCTCCCCCTCACCAAACAGCAAGGCGGCTCCCCCCTCTCTTACTCTCTCTGTTTCTCTCCCCCTCACCAAACAGCAAGGCGTCTCCCCCCCTCTCTTACTCTCTCTGTTTCTCTCCCCCTCACCAAACAGCAAGGCGTCTCCCCCCTCTCTTACTCTCTCTGTTTCTCTCCCCCTCACCAAACAGCAAGGCGTCTCCCCCCCTCTCTTACTCTCTCTGTTTCTCTCCCCCTCACCAAACAGCAAGGCGTCTCCCCCCCCTCTCTTACTCTCTCTGTTTCTCTCCCCCTCACCAAACAGCAAGGCGGCTCCCTCCCATCAGAGCGGAAGCTTATGTTTTCTTTTCAGGCCATGAATAAAATATCAAAGGAGAACAAGTGATGTTCCCTGCATCGGAAGTTGCGGCGTGGTCTTTGTTGTGTGTGTGTGTGTGTGTGTGTGTGTGTGACAGCTACTGTAACAGGGGTACTTTATCAGGGAGAGAGGGGCACAGCACATCTGGACGGGGATTGGCTCTGGGAGGGAGATGAGATTCAACACACACACAGAGAGAGAGACGGATGTCACACACACGGTACACCATGTGCCATCTCTGGTCGATGGGAGTGAGTTGAGCAAATGATGTGAAGGGCACTCTAAGGAGCCGTATCCTCTGATGAACAGCCAAACCCCTCGCATGCGTACACACACACACACACACACACACACACACACACACACACACACACACACACACACACACACACACACACACACACACACACACGGCAGCCCAAACGAGTAGCATCCTGTGACTAACAACTGCCAGAGGCGGCCCTCTTCTCGTGGGGGGGGGGGGGGGTGGGTAGCAGGCCGTGGATCGATAGCGTAGCCACTGGGAGGCTAATCAATATCGGATTGACACTGCTGTAGTCGGAAGATGAGCTGAGACTGTTTCCCACAACCCCCCAGTCCCCCACTGTGTGTGGACCATATCTTGAATGCTCACAACCAGGTCCCACCCTGGAAAAATAGTTACACACTGGAAATTCAGCTTCGTTTTTTATTTTGTATGTGTGAGTGGTCCAACCACAGTCAGCTCGTTGACCTCGTTTGGTCTTTGACTGTTCACTGACTCAAACTGCGTTTGCTCTGTTCCCCGCGAAGCCAATAGATTAGCATTTCTAAAGCCTTTTGTGTAAAAACGACTAATTAAAACTTTATCGCTCGCAGACAGACAGGGAGCGAAAGACCACGTATCTGCCCTTTGTGCTCGCGCTGAAGTTAGTATTAGCGAGAGGGAGATAGCATCGCTCTCTCACACACACAGCATTGCAATACATGCAAACACAGACACACACACACAGCGTCGCGATAAAGACATACACACACACACCAAAGAGTCTCCAAGTCGGTGTTATATTAACGTTTCCGTGACCCCCCCTCTGGGTCGAGCTGGGATTGGGTGTAAAAAGCCATAAATCCAATTACTTTATGCAAAGTGGCCGAGTGTGTTTTATAATAATAAGAAAACAGGAAAACAGGTCTGCGTTCACTAGCAGTGCTCTGAACCTATCACGTAGCCTAGTGGTTAGAGCATTGTCCCAGTAACCAAAAGGTTGCTAGTTCGAATCAACCAAGTCCACAAGGTGGGGAAAAAAACATCTGTCAATCTGCCCAAGAGCAAGGCACTTAACCCTAATTGCTCGCCGTCAATAATGGCTGATCCGTGACCATACTCTCCGAGGGTCTGTCTCGGGTGAGTTGGGATATACAAAAACACATTTTCAATTCACACCTCACACTTGACGTAGGAATAGCCAGAACACAGAGGGGGAGAGAGGTAGCTTTAGTGTGAGATCACTGTTTCTGAGTAGTCCTCTCATCAGCTGTGTGTGTGTGTGTGTGTGTGTGTGTGTGTGTGTGTGTGTGTGTGTGTGTGTGTGTGTGTGTGTGTGTGTGCGCGGTCACGCATCAACTCCCAAGCCCTGACCTTTTCCCAACAATCTAGTAGACTCCAGAGGGCATGAACATGGTGTGTGTGTGTGAAAATGGTGTGTGTGTGTGAACATGGTGTGTGTGTGAAAATGGTGTGCGCGCGCACGCGTTCTGCAGGTCTGCGGCTCAAACGAAGGGACTTTTCCCTGACTGTCAGATGAATTTAGCTCCGGAAGAAACACTCCTGTGTGGCAGGCAGCTTAGGATCTTCCCTATGTGACAAAACCTCTTAGAGAAGGTGTGTTTGTGTGTGTGTGTGTGTGTGTGTGTGTGTGTGTGTGTGTGTGTGTGTGTGTGTGTGTGTGTGTGAGCATCAGACTGTCAGAGGCTGTTAAAGTCCGTCAGGCTGCAGCGGTTCTGCACCACTCACCACAGTAACACTCCGTCACTCCCAAAGTCTACTACACACAGACACACACACACTTGCATCAAACAACCAACATGCCCAGAGAGATGTTGCAGAAGCCCTGGGCTTGATGAATCATGGTTGTGTTGTGGTTCAGGTGTGTTCCAGAATAGGTTTCCAGTCAGGCCATGGTTTGGAAATCTATTTTGTGTGTTTGAACTTCATAATGTGTATGGTGGAGCTGTGCGGACTACTTTTTGATGATGAAGGAGTATACCTGATGTTGCAGCTTCACTGTCAGCGCTCTCCTATTTCCTAATGCCCTTTTGTTGCCATTTAGTTTTACTAAAGAGCATTTTTAAAGTCTCTTTTTTCGTCTCTCTTTCTCACTCCATCTCTCCATTCCGGGGCTGTCTTGACACACATCCCCAGACAGTGGCAGCGTTATCATTTCCTTTTGTAGTGTTAATAAGGCAGCTGTCTGGCTGGCTGGTGACATCCTTGTGTGACAGGCAGCTAGCGGGGCCAGACTATTTGTTTTTCCTCCTGCTGGACCTTTTCTTCCCAAGATGAGTCTCACAGTGTCAGGGAACTGTTGTACACTGCTTCTTCTCCGCGGTGACGGTAGTGTGTCGCGTTTGGTCGTCTCGGTGGGTTTGTTTAGGCGCTCTAGTGCGTGGAGGTTTGCGGTTCCTGGCTGGTCTGTAGTATCTTGATTTCTGCTGGTATGTTTTTGGTTGGGTTCGTTTGTGCTGATCTTTGCTAAAACAGCATTTCAGTCTCTTGTCTGCTTTGTGTGGACTGTGGACGTTTGCTGCTTTTGACTGTACTCCTACTTGGTATGCAGTTATTTGCTGCTCTTCTGTAGGTGTGAAGGTGATGATAGTGGACGTGGAGGAGAGTGTTTGGCTGTTGATTACAATGCTCACTTTGTTTGCCTGGTGTTGCTGGAGTTGAATCGTTCCCTGGTCTCACCTCAGATTAGGAATCCGCTGTCAACAACAACTAGGCCTAGTCCCGAGGGCCGAATTGCCAATCACGAACTAGAGCCAGTCCTTACATCCAATCACAATCTGGAGACAGCCCTGAGATCCAATCACCAACTAGAATCGGCAGTGAAGGCCAATTGCAATCGATCAGTCCCGATTCCTAGAGATGTAAACCGTTTTATTTGAGATGGCATTTGCCAATGTGTATCTGTGTTTCAGAATGACTACCGTTGACCTTTCTCTAGCTCAAAGGTCCAATGCAGCTGTTTTTTTTTATCTCGATAGCAAATCATTTCTGGGTAACAATTAAGTATCTTATTGTGTGTTTCTTTTTCACAATTTTAATTGAAAACAAAAATAGCTTCTTAACAAAGAGCAATTTCTCAAGCAAGAATTTAGCTAGGACTGTCTGGGAGTGGTCTGAGTTGGGAGGGTATAAAACTGAAAACTAGCTGTTATTGGCAGAGAGGTTTGGAACTCCCTTTCTAATTGGTCTATTAACTCATTTACCGCCTGGTGATGTCACCAGGCAGGCCAAAACTTTGTCCCACCAAAACAGGCTGACATTTCAGTCGTTTTAAACACATTGCACTAAAAGGACATTATCATTAACTGCACAGTATTAATCCAACCTCAGTGTGAAAATATAAAACACAGAAAAATCGACTTTTTGACTACACTGGGCCTTCAACTTTGTGACCATAACTGTGTGCCTGATGGACACTGAATATTAATGGTGCACAGTAATTCAGCTCAACCATTTTGCAACAATATAACTTTCCAACCGTATGGAATCCTGTTGTAAATCTGTATTGTAGGGCTCTGTTCTACCTCTGACTATGTGCTGACTCTCTCTGCTCTCTCTCTTCCTCTTCCTTCCGGTCTCCACAGAAGAAGGTGGAGCTTCAGACAGACCCCAGAGCCAATCCCAGGAGGACCCCTGAGCCGGCCATCGACCTGCTCGGCCTGGGTAAGGCATGACCAGCAGATCCCAGATCCTAGAAATGGATACTCTAAATGCCCCCACTTTATCAAGCTCTCTCTCTCCTCTCTCTCTCTCTCTCTCTCTCTCTTGCTCTCTGTGTGTGTCTAGTGGGGGGAGTATGACAGAGTGAAAGAGGCACGTGTAGAAGGGTGAGAAGTGTCAGGTTAATTAAACTGACGTGGCCAGGGAGGTGGGCTGGAGGTTTGGGTCTGTCTAAAAGGACCCAATATTAAACCATGTGTCTTCCTGATGGAGGCAGTACGTTTCCATGGCTCGCTCGGCTCTCGCTCCCAGAGTGGCCATCCCATAATAGATGGTCAGTTGAAGCCGGAACAAAGGGAGGGTACTTTCAAGTGGAGAAGAGAGAGAAGAGCCCGTGGCACTCTAATTTCATTGCCCTCTCCCTCTCTGTTCAAAATCCCCACCATGCACTGCTTCTTTCTCTTCTCTCTCAATTATTTCCCCTGTTCTCTCTCAAGGGGCTAAATTTTGTTCACACTTAAAGGGCTAAATTATGGATGTTCTAACATAGTGTTATATAAAGACTACCATCATGCTGTCTTACCTCTCTCTCTCGATTTCTCTCTCTGTCTCTATTGCGCTCTCTAATTTCTCTCTCTCTTCTTTCTTCTCTCTCTTTTTTTTCTCTCTATATTGCTCTCTGGTCAAACGCCCCATTATAACCGTCTCATTCTCTCTGTCTGAGTGGTACATTGTCTACTAATGGTCTCACCTCTTGAGGAGGGGGGGACACAGTTTCTCCTCTCGTCACATTCTCATTCTTTCCCCGTCTCTCTCGTTCTCTCTCTCCCCAATGTCCCATGGTGCTTTCCTTCCTGTCGTGGAGAGCAGCTGGATTGTAGATGGGCAATGTCTCTGTGATCACGATCAGTCAACATCCCTATGTCTGTCTCTGTCGTCTGTCTCTGTCTTGGTCTGTCTATTGACCTTATATCACATTTTGAAAATCAGATGAATGATTCTAAAAATAGCCCTTGAAAACAATTGGCAGTTTGTGATCCACGAATTGAAATTTAATTCCATTTCAACTTCGGAAGTGAAATCCCTGTGAACGAAAATCCATATCCACCTGAAAGTAATGGGCCGTTTCTTAGTTGACTGATTTGAAATATCATTGCGTTATGTTCATATACCTGTGTGGAGAGGGCTGACTGGGCTTTTTCATTGTATTATGGTTCTGAACCCCAAGTAAATAATATCCCAAAACATCCTACATCTGAGGAGGGAAGGGGAATAGGCAGCGCATCATAAATAACCAGGAGTCATATATACACACACACACACACACACACACACACACCACACACACACACACACACACGGATATATTACCACTCTATACTGCCTACAGGTCAATGTTAACTCTCTCTCTCTCTCAGATGCAGGTGGAGCTGCAACCAGTTCTTCTGCTGCACCAGTCAGTGATGAGGACATCTTTGGTCCAATGGTGTCCAACCCTCTGCCCTCCTCCAACAACACTCAGGTACCACCTCCCACCACAACCCTCAGGTACCACCTCCCACCACAACCCCCAGGTACCACCTCCCACCACAACCCCCAGGTACCACCTCCCACCACAACCCCCAGGTACCACCTCCCACCACAACCCTCAGGTACCACCTCCCACCACAACCCCCAGGTACCACCTCCCACCACAACCCCCAGGTACCACCTCCCACCACAACCCCCAGGTACCACCTCCCACCACAACCCTCAGGTACCACCTCCCACCACAACCCCCAGGTACCACCTCCCACCACAACCCCCAGGTACCACCTCCCACCACAACCCTCAGGTAACACCTCCCACCACAACCCCCAGGTACCACCTCCCACCACAACCCCCAGGTACCACCTCCCACCACAACCCCCAGGTACCACCTCCCACCACAACCGTCAGGTACCACCTCCCACCCCAACCCACCACAACCCCCAGGTACCACCTCCCACCACAACCGTCAGGTACCACAACCCTCAGGTACCACCTCCCACCACAACCCCCAGGTACCACCTCCCACCACAACCCTCAGGTACCACCTCCCACCACAACCCTCAGGTACCACCTCCCACCCCAACCCCCAGGTACCACCTCCCACCACAACCCCCAGGTACCACCTCCCACCCCAACCCCCAGGTACCACCTCCCACCACAACCGTCAGGTACCACCTCCCACCCCAACCCACCACAACCCCTAGGTACCACCTCCCACCACAACCGTCAGGTACCACCTCCCACCCCAACCCCCAGGTACCACCTCCCACCACAACCCCCAGGTACCACCTCCCACCACAACCCCCCAGGTACCACCTCCCACCACAACCCCCAGGTACCACCTCCCACCACAACCCTCAGGTACCACCTCCCACCACAACCCCCAGGTACCACCTCCCACCCCAACCCCCAGGTACCACCTCCCACCCCAACCCCCAGGTACCACCTCCCACCCCAACCCCCAGGTACCACCTCCCACCCCAACCCTCAGGTACCACCTCCCACCACAACCCCCAGGTACCACCGCCCACCCCAACCCTCAGGTACCACCTCCCACCACAACCCCCAGGTACCACCTCCCACCACAACCCTCAGGTACCACCTCCCACCCCAACCCCCAGGTACCACCTCCCACCACAACCCCCAGGTACCACCTCCCACCACAACTCTCACGTCTTCTTCTGGACCACCTCCCAGTGTTGTCAGCCTATGCCCTCTCCACTGTGGATACAATTGAAGTCAGTGAAGACGGACTGGAGCACTGGGTTTTGTGTTCCTCAGCAGTAAGAACACACTCATACATACACATTGACCTCTACTCATGTGCGCGCACACACACACACACACACACACACAACAGACAAACATTTAATGTGCAGTCTAGTCCCCACATTCCATATCCCCTGAGAGATGGAGAGAGGTCAGAGTGTATTGAGTTAATTTCACAGTGTCCCTGTCCCCAGCTCCCCAGTCACAACTGACACTGTTGATTAGTTAAGGCCTGTCAGATGAAAGGACACGGCTCCAATAATGTATCTGTGAATATTACCACTGGAGAGGGAAGAGGATGAGAGGGGACAGGATTGGGATGCAGAAGAGGGAGATTGGGACATAGTGCAGGAGGAGAGCGAGAGAGAGAGAGAGAGACTGAGGAAGAGAGAGGGTAGTCTGAACATGGTACAGAGACTGAGGAAGAGAGAGGGTAGTCTGAACATGGTACAGAGACTGAGGAAGAGAGAGGGTAGTCTGAACATGGTACAGAGACTGAGGAAGAGAGAGGGTAGTCTGAACATGGTACAGAGACTGAGGAAGAGAGAGGAGCCACACATAGTATTTTCTCCTCTCAGCTGTCTCCCAGTCTGAGAACAGCAGTGGAGAATGAGAGATGGAGTGGTGGTTAAATAAAGTGAGAGATGGAGTGGTGGTTAAATAAAGAGAGAGATGGAGTGGTGGTTAAATAAAGAGAGAGATGGAGTGGTGGTTAAAGAAAGAGAGAGATGGAGTGGTGGTGGTTAAATAAAGAGAGAGATGGAGTGGTGGTGGTTAAATAAAGAGAGAGATGGAGTGGTGGTGGTTAAATAAAGAGAGAGATGGAGTGGCGGTGGTTAAATAAAGAGAGAGGTGGAGTGGTGGTGGTTAAATAAAGAGAGAGATGGAGTGGTGGTGGTTAAATAAAGAGAGAGATGGAGTGGTGGTGGTTAAATAAAGAGAGAGATGGAGTGGTGGTGGTTAAATAAAGAGAGAGATGGAGTGGTGGTGGTTAAATAAAGAGAGAGATGGAGTGGTGGTGGTTAAATAAAGAGAGAGATGGAGTGGTGGTGGTTAAATAAAGAGAGAGATGGAGTGGCGGTGGTTAAATAAAGAGAGAGATGGAGTGGCGGTGGTTAAATAAAGAGAGAGGTGGAGTGGTGGTGGGTAAATAAAGAGAGAGATGGAGTGGTGGTGGTTAAATAAAGAGAGAGGTGGAGTGGTGGTGGTTAAATAAAGAGAGAGATGGAGTGGTGGTGGTTAAATAAAGAGAGAGATGGAGTGGTGGTGGTTAAATAAAGAGAGAGATGGAGTTGTGGTTAAATAAATAAAGAGAGAGATGGAGTTGTGGTTAAATAAATAAAGAGAGAGATGGAGCGGTGGTGGTTAAATAAATAAAGAGAGAGATGGAGTGGTGGTGGTTAAATAAATAAAGAGAGAGATGGAGTGGTGGTGGTTAAATAAATAAAGAGAGAGATGGAGTGGTGGTGGTTAAATAAAGAGAGAGATGGAGTGGTGGTTAAATAAAGAGGTGTGTTTGATAGGTGCCACAGTCATTCCCCCACCCCTCCCTTCATCCCACTTCCATACTCCCTTGGCTCTCCACTGCCGAGACACACACACACACACACACACACACACACACACACACACACACGATCTCCCCTTTCTTGTTTCACGGCTCACAGCATACACCGGCTGCACGCCGACACAGCACAGTCCTGACTCTGAGCATGGACACAGCACAGTCCTGACTCTGAGCATGGACACAGCACAGTCCTGACTCTGAGCATGGACACAGCACAGTCCGGACTCTGAGCATGGACACAGCACAGTCCGGACTCTGAGCATGGACACAGCACAGTCCGGACTCTGAGCATGGACACAGCACAGTCCGGACTCTGAGCATGGACACAGCACAGTCCGGACTCTGAGCATGGACACAGCACAGTCCGGACTCTGAGCATGGACACAGCACAGTCCGGACTCTGAGCATGGACACAGCACAGTCCGGACTCTGAGCATGGACACAGCACAGTCCGGACTCTGAGCATGAAGAGCAATTATGGGTGGTTGGTTCCAGCATCTCCAACTACTGCTGTTACCAACCCCAGCCTGCCTTCTCTCTCTCAGCCCCTCCCCTCCCTCCATCTGCTCTCCACCCCTCTCCTCCTTCCCTCCATTCCTCCATCCTCCCTCCTTGCTTCCTCTTTCCTTCCCCGCTCCCCTTCCTTTCCCATCCCTGTCTCTCCCTCCCTGCCTGTATTCTGTTCATGTAGGACACACACAACACATCTGCACTGCTTGCACATGGAAGGAATCCAGACACACAATGAAAGAATCCACATGAATCCACACTTTCCTACTGGTTGCCTATGGTTGGTTTGTGCTACTGGTTTGAGCTGTGGTTCACACACCCACCATCACACAGCCATACATTAGACAGCCTTGATCTGCTTTCCCTCCACTATCAACCAGGATTCTGGCGTGCTCTTCTATCTCCAGTATGTCAATTCAGAAAATGTGATTACAGATCTCCATGACCTGGGATTTGTGTTATCCCCAGCTTTTCCTCCAACGACCCTTTTTCCTTCTGAATATTCTGGAAAAACAGTCGGAGAGAAGGTGTTCTCCCACCTGTCGGTTATTAGTCTTTCAATCTGTCCCCCCCCCCCTCTCTCTCTTCCCTGGCCAGTCTGTGTTCAGTAAAATAACCCCCCTCTCTCTCTCTTCCCTGGCCAGGTCTGTGTTCAGTAAAATAACCCCCCCCCCCTCTCTCTCTTCCCTGGCCAGTCTGTGTTCAGTAAAATAACCCCCCCTCTCTCTCTCTCTCTCTCTCTCTCTCTCTCTCTCTTCCTTGGCCAGGTCTGTGTTCAGTAAAATAATCCCCCTCTCTCTCTCTTCCCTGGCCAGGTCTGTGTTCAGTAAAATAACCCCCCTCTCTCTCTCTTCCCTGGCCAGGTCTGTGTTCAGTAAAATAACCCCCCTCTCTCTCTCTTCCCTGGCCAGGTCTGTGTTCAGTAAAATAACCCCCCTCTCTCTCTTCCCTGGCCAGGTCTGTGTTCAGTAAAATAACCCCCCTCTCTCTCTTCCCTGGCCAGGTCTGTGTTCAGTAAAATAACCCCCCTCTCTCTCTCTTCCCTGGCCAGGTCTGTGTTCAGTAAAATAACCCCCCTCTCTCTCTCTTCCCTGGCCAGGTCTGTGTTCAGTAAAATAACCCCCCTCTCTCTCTTCCCTGGCCAGGTCTGTGTTCAGTAAAATAACCCCCCTCTCTCTCTTCCCTGCCCAGGTCTGTGTTCAGTAAAATAACCCCCCTCTCTCTCTCTTCCCTGGCCAGGTCTGTGTTCAGTAAAATAACCCCCCTCTCTCTCTCTTCCCTGGCCAGGTCTGTGTTCAGTAAAATAACCCCCCTCTCTCTCTTCCCTGGCCAGGTCTGTGTTCAGTAAAATAACCCCCCTCTCTCTCTTCCCTGGCCAGGTCTGTGTTCAGTAAAATAACCCCCCTCTCTCTCTCTTCCCTGGCCAGGTCTGTGTTCAGTAAAATAACCCCCCTCTCTCTCTTCCCTGGTCAGGTCTGTGTTCAGTAAAATAAGCCCCTCCATACACATACAGACGTATTACGTGCACACACATACACACAAAACCTTCTGCTCAGTAGGATTGTCGGCTGCAGATGGTGTATCAGAGGGGGGTAGTGTGTGGTGTGTGTGTGTGTGTTCTGCCAGATTCGGGCAGGCTGGAACACACGCTGCTAAGTATTTGTGGGTCTGAATGTAGAAGTATATGAATACTGACACGGTGGGAAAAGGCTGTTGAATGGAAATGCCACTTCTAATTCACAGCTTTGTGGAGAATCAACAGAGGGAAATATAACACGGATACTGGTGTTAGAGTGGGAGTCTAGCCATACACAGATCTGTGTGTTGTATGTGCCTGACTGTGTCCGCTGTGAGGACATGTACAGTCCCTGCTGATTTTCTTCCACTACCATCTCTTTATTCCCTCCACATTGACCAGACACACAGACACACACCCCTCCCTCCCTCTCCTACTCTTATATCACTCTGATCCAGAAGGCAGTCAGACTGAAACACACATCTAACGTTAGGAAAACGGTTATTTTTGGGCCACATGCAAATGCCTGGGTATTTATAGCACACTGATACATATTGCAACGCTCCAGAGCCGCCTGCTTGTCACCTTCATCTGTCTCGGCCCTAGTATAGTGAAAATTGACCGTGTGTGTGTGTGCGCGCGCAGACAGTAAAAGGTCATGCTCATTAATAGTACACATTTGTGTGTTTAATCACCTCTGTCTGTCTGTGTCGGACTCGTCTGTTTGTACGAGGCCATGTGTACAGGTGTGTAAGTATGAGTCACTGCTTTTCTACTTCGTTCCCCCCTCTTTTCTCCTGCTCCCTCGTTCCCCAGTCAGAGAGACTGCAGAGAGACGGGGAGAGCAGCGCCGCCTGCTAAGCAGCCGAATGCCACAACACACAGAGCCCTTCCTGTGGCGCGTGTGTACATGAGCGTAAAAGCTCCGTTATCGCGCAACTTCCCTCCTGTCTCGCCTTATTCAGGAACTGACTCTCTCCCTCTCCGTCACTCCTCTCATTTCCCCCGACCTCTCCCCTTTCCCTCTCTTCCTCATTGCAGCCTCTCTCTATCTTAGCCCTCCCTACACACATACACGTTTTCATATTTTACGCCACCTTTTCTCCATCCCCAGCCATTAGACTTAACGGGTGTCTGTGTGGGTAGGGATGTTTTGCGTATTTAAGCCCGGACACTCGTGGAGATTGGCCTATATGGATAGGGCCAAATGGAAACTTTTCTAACAGAAGAACTATATGCATGACCATGGTAGCAATTGAAGGAGAACACTTTGGAGATGATGGGTTAATTATCAGGCCAAAGGTGAGGACACCACAGTTCACCTGACACAAGACCGAATCCAAACATCACACTGTTGATTTGATGTGCGTTTTACATGTACTGTACTTTTCACAGCATTTTAACATTTTTCTTCAATAATGAAATCTGAAAATACTCTGGATACATTCAGTAACATCATACAAATGTTGATTGACATTTTGGAGCAGGTGCCAGATAAGAAAAGCGATTAGCAGGGTTTGAGTGAGAGAACTAACTGGTCTCTCCAAGTGGTCACACACCTTTCAATGTACCTTCTTACTCTAGGAAAGGACCTTAACTAAAAGGTGCTTTTTTTTTGTATTTTTTTTTTTTTTAGCTCTCCTAGCTTTTCCGTTGAGGAACTGAAGCAAGCACACTTGTATTATTTAGTTTGGAACACAGCCCTGCACCCTCACCTTCACACAATGACTGTTGTTTTTTTACGCAAATCGTTATCTATCGCAATCTGGGTCAGGTGGGGATCATTTGAAAGCGTATTCTATTGCCAAGATGGCTAGCTAAGTTCTAAAATACGATCTTACAGTGTCAGGCTTTCCAAAGGCACTGGCGACAAACAGATTTGTCATTTTGGTGCGCGTAGAATTGAGTCATGAGTGCATTCATGTACTTGTTCCGCGGCAAATTTTCTTCACAATACGACAAACAGGCTCATTGTGTTCAGGACAACCCAGGACGTAACGCATGTCATCCTGGTAACTGGATCAAATATTAGCGATCGTAAACGTTGATACTGTAAATTACATGAGTTTGCAAATATGGAAACGTGAAGTGCACATTTGGACTCATGGGTGTGTGGATTGCTTGTATGATATCAAAGCGGTATTTATTATAGTCCTCAACGTCTCATCTTTCAGAACACATCCACTCGATTTACAGCATTTCCCTCACTCAGAAAACAAATGGGTGATGGCATTGGGGGTAACTTCTTGTCACGTGCGGTGCTCAAGTTGATAAATGCTGTCAGTCAAAACCATTACAGCGCCGTGGAGCACAGAGCCTGAGCTCTGACGTCATGTATAGCGTGTTGCTGTACCGACAACGCGTTCCAATTTTAAGCGCTTATCAATGACAAAATCTGCCGTTTTCAACATGTATATGCGACGACGGGGGCTGTGACAACGGTTGAAAGGTTTTTTATAAAGGGTGTGTGTGTCTTCTCAGCCTCGTTCTCGCTCTATTCATCTCTCTCTTCTGCACCAGTCTAATTCATATCATCCATCTCACTTAAGGTGACAGCACCTCTTCTCTTCCTTTTACTTGTGTCTCTCTCGCTCTCTCGCTTTTTTTAAGCGCTGCCTGTCAGTCGTACTACCTCTACGTTGTGAGTGTATGCATGCATGTATGCGTGTTTGTGCATTCTGCTCATGCAGGTTGGCTTCACTAAATCAATTTGGCCACAGATCTATCTCACAAACACACACACACATTCTCTCTGTTCCTATGTGATGTTCTGTCCCTCCAGGCGGTCTCCAGTGCAGCCCCAGGCGCCCCAGCAGTAGCGGCGTCCGCGGGGGGATCAGGGGGTGCTGCTGGCCCCCAGGCTAATCTGGACCTCTTCAGTGAGAAGAACAGTAGCAGCACCAAGACGGAGGAGGGGGCCAAGAAACCCCTCTCCAAGGACTCCATCCTCTCTCTCTACAGCAACACCACGGTCAGCCCACAGCCTGCTGCCCCAGGTAATGCTACGTACATACATACAGTTGAAGTAGGAAGTTTACATACACTTAGGTTGGAGTCATTAAAACTTGTTTTTCCACCACTCCACAAATTTCTTGTTAACAAACTATAGTTTTGGCAAGTTGTCAGGACATCTACTTTGTGCATGACACAAGTCATTTTTCCATTAATTATTTACAGACAGATTATTTCACTTATAATTTACTTTATCACAATTCCAGTGGGTCAGAAGTTTACATACACTAAGTTGACTGTGCCTTTTAAACAGCTTGGAAAATTCCAGAAAATGATGTCATGGCTTTCGAAGCTTCTGATAGGCTAAGTGACATAATTTGAGTCAATTGGATGTGTACCTGTGGATGTATTTCATGGCCTACCTTCAAACTCAGTGCCTCTTTGCTTGACATGGGAAAATCAAAAGAAATCAGCCAAGACCTCAGGAAAAATAATTGTAGACCTCCACAAGTCTGGTTCATCCTTGGGAGCAATTTCCAAATGCCTGAAGGTACCATGTTCATCTGTACAAACAATAGTACGCAAGTATAAACACCATGGGACCACGCAGCTATCATACAGCTCAGGAAGGAGACACGTTCTGTCTCCTAGAGATGAATGTACTTTGGGGCGAAAAGTGCAAATCAATCTCAGAACAACAGCAAAGGACCTTGTGAACATTCTGGAGGAACCAGGTACAAAAGTATCTATATCCACAGTAAAACGAGTCCTATATATCAACATAAACTGAAAGGCCACTCAGTAAGGAAGAAGACACTGCTCCAAAACCGCCATAAAAGTCAGACTACGGTTGCAACTGCACATGGGGACAAAGATCGTACTATTTGGAGAAATGTTCTCTGGTCTGATGAAACAAAAATAGAATTGTTTGGCCATAATGACCATCGTTATGTTTGGAGGAAATAGGGGGAGGCTTGCAAGCCAAAGAACACCATCCCAACTGTGAAGCACGGGGATGGCAGCATCATATTGTGGGGGTGCTTTGCTGCAGGAGGGACTGGTGCACTTCACAAATGGCATCATGATGGAGGAAAATTATGTGGATATATTGACGCAACATCTCAAGACATCAGTCAGGAAGTTAAAGCTTGGTTACAAATGGGTCTTCCAAATGGACAATGACCCCAAGCATACTTCCAAAGTTGTGGCAAAATGGCTTAAGGACAACAAAGTCAAGGTATTGGAGTGGCCATCACAAAGCCCTGACCTCAATCCTATAGAAAATGTGTAGGCAGAACTGAAAAGGCGTGTGTGAGCAAGGAGGCCTACAAACCTGACTCAGTTACACCAGCTCTGTCAGGAGGAATCGGCCAAAATTCACCAAACCTATTATGGGAAGCTTGTGGAAGGTTACCCAAAACGTTTGACTCAAGTTAAACAATTAAAAGGCAATGCTACCAAATACTAATTGAGTGAATGTAAACTTCTGACCCACTGGGAATGTGATGAAAGAAATAAAAGCTGAAATAAATCATTTTCTCTACTATTATTCTCACATTTCACATTCTTAAAATAAAGTGGTGATCCTTAAACAGGGAATTTTTACTTGGATTAAGTGTCAGAAATTGTAAAAAACTGAGTTTAAATGTATTTGGCTAAGGTGTATATAAACTTCCGACTTCAGCTGTAGCTGAGTGAACCTATTCTTTATGTAGCGTTGCTGCAGGAGAAATCTAGTGGAGGTAACCTTGAGAATGTATTTCCTCTGCTGATATTAAGTGTCGACCCAAATGCTTTCTCCTCTCTCTCTCTCTCTCTCTCTCTCTCTCTCTCTCTCTCTCTCTCTCTCTCTCTCTCTCTCTGTCTCTCTGTCTCTCTGTGTGTGTGTGTCCTCTCCTCCAGCTGCTGCTATGTATATGGGCCAGCCTCCGATGCAGCAGTTCCCCAGCCAGCCCTCCGGACAGCCTAACTTCCAGACTTACCCAGGAGTGGGCGGAGCTATGCCACCCACAACCATGACGGGCGGTGTTATGCCCCAGGGAGGAGGAGCCATGATGGGGCAGAACTCTGGCATGATGGTCGGTATGGCGATGCCCAACGGCAGTTACATGGGTATGCAGCAAGGCATGATGGGGCCTCCGGGCGGAGCTATGCCAGCGGGGGCGGGGACTCCCCAGATGTACGCCGCCATGCAGCAACAACAGCAGGGCCAGTGGAATGTGAACCAGGTAATACATACACACAGTGGGGGATCATGGGTGAAATTCTCTACTCATTCCCCCCTCTGTGTGTGTCTCTGTAGCCTGACTCGACCTCTGTGTGTGTGTGAGCATTGTCATTTTCCTGACGACTGCAGGAGGTTAATGAGAGATCATAAATCACTGTGCTCCCACTGACAACACATCAAACACACACACGCTCTGCCTCGGTGCAGTACATGATATGGTCGTGTGTGTACTGTAATGGGTTCAGGGCGTGCTGTTGGGCTTTTAACCTATGGGTGGGGGTTGGGAATGATGGTTGGTGGGGTGGGGTGGCTACTCAAAAGTGCTCTCGAATCATTAGGCTTGTCTGGGCTACACACACAAATACACACACATCTCAGACAAGCCGATAATTCTACTGCTGCAAGGGCATTTCTAATGGATTAGATAGCCAAGACTGGACCGTGGCAGGGGAGGCAGAGGAGAAATGGGCAAGGGGGATGGGAGGGAGATGGACTGACTGAGGGCTAAAGAGATGAGAGGAGGGTATACTCTCTCCGGTCCTTTACACATGCAGTAAGGAAATAATGTCCGCTGTGTTAAAGGGATACTTTGGGATTTTTTTCAAATCTACTTCCCCGGAGTCCAATGAGCTCGTGGATCCCATTTTTATGTCTCTGCGTGCAGTTTGAAGGAAGTTGCTAACTAGTGTTACTCGTAAACTTCCAGTCATCTGATAGCAAGCCAGTAAATACCCATTTCCAGTCATTGCGCTAATGCTAATTAGCATAGGCTCACGGAACTACCTCTAAATTACTTCATACTGGACACAGAGACATAAAAATGGTATCCACAAGTTCATCGGACTCTGGGGAAGGTAGATAAAGGGCCTCATTATCAAACTCCCGAAGCATCCCTTTAAGCTGGTGTTGCTGTCATTCTAGAATTGTCTAAATGGTTTGTCCAACCCTCTAACCGTCTCTATTTTCTCTGTCCTCCCCCACTCTTTCTCTCTTTCTTTGCCTCTCTCACACACCATGTCTCTCTATCTCTTATCTCTCTCAGATGACCCAGCAGATATCGGGCATCGCCATGAGTGGTGGTGTGGCAGCGCCACCCGGCTTTGTCCAACCAGGTGCTCCCATGGGTGGGGGGGTGGGTCCACCCTCGGGCCAGACCCTCAGTACCCAGCTGTGGAAGTGAGGGAGGGGAGGGGGGAGAATGGAAGAGGGAGGCAGAACAACCATGTCCCCCCAAATCTCCTCCTTTACCCTCACTCACCAACTGCAAAACAGGAAACAACGCACATGGGGCAATCTATGGACTGCTCCACTGTTCTCCCTCCTCCCCGTTTATCATTCCTTTAGAGACCCCTCTCTCCCTCTGTGTGCTGAGGGTCAAAGGGCAAGGGGGCGGAGTTTCGGGTGAAAACAGACTGGCAGCTTTGTGTTCATCTTTTTACTTGGGACTTTTACGTTCTTCTTCTTTAGACCTTTTTTTTCTTTTGTTAAAAAAAAAACATATTGGCAAAAGAGAAAAGCTGCTGGACCAATAATACAAGCGTCTAATAATAATAATATATCATTACCAAAACCAATAGTGAGTAAATAGATATTTAAATGGAGAGATATGGATAACATGTTGGTGATCACCCCCCCCCCCATCAATATCATGTGTGTATATTATACTGTACTCCCCTCTGGGCATTCAGAGCTCCTGTAGCAAGACATTGTATGATCCAGTACTGTATGTGTGTAAG
This sequence comes from Salmo salar, assembly GCF_965601325.2. Taxonomy (NCBI): domain Eukaryota; kingdom Metazoa; phylum Chordata; class Actinopteri; order Salmoniformes; family Salmonidae; genus Salmo; species Salmo salar. The sequence continues at coordinate 19,149,555 of NC_138308.1, read as the reverse complement.
ATATAGACCCCCCCCCCCAGTGGGGTTGTGTTCTGCCGTCTTACTGTGGTGTTTTGTTGTGTGCAGAACAAGAAGAAGCACAGTTCTGTCTGATTGACACTATAAAGCCAAGCTGTACTGGGCTGGCCTGGTTACGCATCCACCATAGTTGCTAGAAATGACAGTGAAAACACCATATTATCTGAGCCAGCACAGTATGGTTCGGGGTGGCCATTTAGTGTAAATCAGGCATTAGTTTGAGGCAAATAAACCTGGATGACAGTCGGTGGGGCAGGGAGCTTACATGGAATGGGAGAGGGAGGGGACCAGAATACGACGAAGAAAGAGATGACAGTGATGACATAAATCTCCAGATGATTCAGGAAGTGTGTTGACATTGGGAGCCTAATGGAGCTGTCAGGGATTGGAACAGTTGGCTTAACATCACGTGTGCTTACTTCCTGGCCTCTATGATGACATAATCTCTGTCTAATCCTGCTTTATGTCAATTTATAGATTCTATAGTGGGGAAAGAAGGTGAAGAAATACTGCAGGGGGAAATAGGTGGTGCACTAGGAGCTAACAAACAATAGATCAAACACAGACATTCCGAGTGTAGTTCTAAGTTGGAGATTCTATCCACATACAGGGTCCCTGCCATGTAATAACAAGAGAACACACTCTCTCACACACACACACACACACACACAAGCGAATTCATACACACAGCGTGTCCTCCAGGTTTATTTCTAGTGGTGTTTACATTTTCTGGTGCCTAGTACAGAGAGAAATGTTATTTCCGTGCATTAAACAGTCAATAGCCATAAACTATTGTGACCATTTTCTGTCCAATGACTCTTTTATTGTAAAGCTGTTTATTCTTTTTCCTGCTTTTACAAGAGGGTCATTTGGAATAAAAGTTGTACTCCTGGAGTTTGCCTCTGTGGTCCAGTGTGTCACAGACCCACAGACACTCGAGGACAAGATAACCAACCGGAATGTTAGCCGTGCGTAGCGGGTTGGCCGTCCGGTCGCCGCTGACCACAGAACATCAGAAGAGATTTTCTGTTCATTTCCCGACAATTGTGCATGTCGTTAGTCGACACCCAGCAGGTGATCTACTACTCACGGCCCATGTTGTCGTTGGTATGTCGTTACAGACACACACACATATTGTTCAGTTTCATACTCACCGATCTGGTACACACACAAACTCAGCAAAAAAAGAAACGTCCTCTCACTGTCAACTGCGTTTATTTTCAGCAAACTTAACATGTATGAACATAACAAGATTCAACAACTGAGACATAAACTGAACAAGTTCCACAGACATGTGACTAACAAAATAATGTGTCCCTGAACAAAGGGGAGGTCAAATTCAAAAGAAACAGTCAGTATCTGGTGTGGCCACCAGCTGCATTAAGTACTGCAGTGCATCTCCGCCTCATGGACTGCACCAGATTTACCAGTTCTTGCTGTGAGATGTTACCCCACTCTTCCACCAAGGCACCTGCAAGTTCCCGGACATTTCTGGGGGGAATGGCCCTAGCCCTCATCCTCCGATCCAACAGGTCCCAGACGTGCTTAATGGGCTTGAGATCCGGGCTCTTCGCTGGCCATGGCAGAACACTGACATTCCTGTCTTGCAGGAAATTATGCCCAGAACAAGCAGTATGGCTGGTGGCATTGTCATGCTGGAGGGTCATGCATCAGGATGAGCCTGCAGGAAAGGTACCATATGAGGGAGGAGGATGTCTTCCCTGTAATGCACAGCGTTGAGATTGCCTGCAATGACAACAAGCTCAGTCCGATGATGCTGTGACAAACCGCCCCAGGCCACAACGGACCCTCCACCTCCAAATCGCTTCAGAGTACAGGCCTCGGTGTAACTCTCCTTCAACGATAAATGCGAATCCGACCATCACCCCTGGTGAGACAAAACCGCGACTCGTCTGTGAAGAGCACTTTTTGCCAGTCCTGTCTGGTCCAGCGACGGTGGGTTTGTGCCCATAGGCGACGTTGTTGCCGGTGATGTCTGGTGAGGACCTGCCTTACAACAGACAGACAAGCCCTCAGTCCAGCCCCTCTCAGCCTATTGCGGACAGTCTGAGCACTGATGGATGGATTGTGCGTTCCTGGTGTAACTCGGGCAGTTGTTGCCATCCTGTACCTGTCCCGCAGGTGTGATGTTCGGATGTACCGATCCTGTGCAGGCGTTGTTACATGTGGTCTGCCACTGCGAGGAAGATCAGCTGTCCATCCTGTCTCCCTGTAGCGCTGTCTTCGGTGTCTCACAGTACGAACATTGCAATTTATTTCCCTGGCCACATCTGCAGTCCTCATGCCTCCTTGCAGCATGCCTAAGACACATTCACGCAGATGAGCAGGGAACCTGGGCATCTTTCTTTTGGTGTTTTTCAGAGTCAGTAGAAAGGCCTCTTTAGTGTCCTAAGTTTTCATAACTGACCTTAATTGTCTACCGTCTGTAAGCCGTTAGTGTCTTAACGACCGTTCCACAGGTGCATGTTCATTAATTGTTTATGGTTCATTGAACAAGCATGGGAAACAGTGTTTAAACCCTTTACAATGAAGATCTGTGAAGTTATTTGGATTTTTAATAATTATCTTTGAAAGACAGGGTCCTGAAAAGGGGATTTTTTTGTTTGTTGTTGCTGTGTTTACATACACACGTACATACAGACAGTCTTGTTTAGCCTGTATACTTCATAGGAATTCACTTTTTATAAGGGACTGGTCCACATTGCAGTACAAGAGCAGAGTCCCCTGGGAAAGCAATGGTCACCCCAGTGCATTATGGTCCCCTTTGAGGTCTGGGATCTCATTGAGCCATTCACAACATTCAGGCAGCAGTTCCCATCCATGCAATTGGTCCAAAGTCCTGTCCATCATAGTGTAATCCATATCAAGGTTATGGTCAAGCAAGGTGATGTCAGTAGTGTAGTTCAAGAAATTACTGTCAGTCTGTCTGACCAATGGGCTTGCTTATTCCTCCTTGGTTATCCCACCCCTTAGACTTCGATAACCACACTGTCCTGTCGATGTCTGGGCTCGTTGCCCAGATTCACCTTCTCTGTACGAGTGTGCCACACCAACACCTGAAAGAAGGGGAGAGAGGGTTAGTGTGTGTGTTCTCTGATGAGCACACACCAGATAGATGCATAACTTCCACTATATCACTGAGCCAACCATGTGAAATGGAATGGTGCCTTTGTTAAAATATTCAAGAAAAAGCTCTTTGTGACAGAAAGGGAGGGAGTGGATCAGACCGAATAGACTGCTAGTTCTACCTTTTACTGTAGTACATGGAAAGTGCCTCACTTCTATTTCCAACCCAGTAATTTGTGTTCACACACATACACAGTGATGGATGGTTGGTGTGCAGTGCCATCCGTTCCCGCCTCCACTCAGGTGGAACATGTCCTTTCCTGCACACGGGGCTGCTAATTGGGCCGTTTTGCATATCTAACGAGACAAATGCTGCAGCCAGCGAAGCAGGCATAGGTTTGTGTTCATTCTATTGTTCCTCTCCTAAATCCCTTCCCTCTTATTTCTCCTCTTCCCTTCTCTCCATATATATATATTCTAGTCTGGTCTGTAGTGCCGATTTGAGGTAGTATCTAAGGTAGAACCCACCTGTAATAAAATGGGAGGGTGAGCTAGAATCTAGTTAGAGCCCATCTGTAATAAAATGGGAGGTTGAGGTAGAATCTAGTTTGAACCCATCTGTAATAAAATGGGAGAGGTAAAATCTAATTACAACCCATCTGTAATAAAATGGGAGAGGTAAAATCTAATTACAACCCATCTGTAATAAAATGGGAGACGTTGTGATAGAATCTAGTTAAAACCCATCTGTAATAAAATGGGAGGGTGAGCTCGAATCTAGTTAGAGCCCATCTGTAATAAAATGGGAGAGGTTGTGATAGAATCTAGTTAGAGCCCATCTGTAATAAAATGGGAGGTTGAGGTAGAATCTAGTTAGAACCCATCTGTAATAAAATGGGAGGTTGAGGTATAATCTAGTTAGAACCCATCTGTAATAAAATGGGAGGTTGAGGTATAATCTAGTTAGAACCCATCTGTAATAAAATGGGAGAGGTTGAGGTATAATCTAGTTAGAACCCATCTGTAAAAAAAATGGGAGAGGTTGAGGTAGAATCTAGTTAGAACCCATCTGTAATAAAATGGGAGAGGTTGAGGTAGAATCTAGTTAGAACCCATCAGTAATAAAATGGGAGGTTGAGGTAGAATCTAGTTAGAACCCATCTGTAATAAAATGGGAGGTTGAGGTAGAATCTAGTTAGAACCCATCTGTAATAAAATGGGAGAGGTTGAGGGAGATTTGGGGGGGTTAAAGGCAGTCCAATCTCTTGGCACCAAAGGTGCTGAGTTGGCAGTGTGCAGAGCACCCTGTGCCAGTGTGTCTAGTAGTTAAAAGACAGTCTGACTCCATGGCAGTAAATCTCCTGTCTGCTCTCTCTCTCTCTCCTTCCAAATTGGATTCTCCTTTGTCTGTCTAAAATGTTTTCTCATCTTTCTCTCTCCTTCATTCTAATTTTATTCCCTATCTCTATTTCTTTCTCTTCTCTCTGTCTTGTTCCATCTCTCCTTTAACCCTCCCTTCTTCCTTCTCATCTCTTGTCTCCACTCACTCCCAAGTTTTTAGCAGTTTGAGCATTTATTTCCAAGGATAAAGTTAGATAAGTTTTGTATTTCCTCCCTAATGCTTAAAGGAGCAATCCGCAGTTTCTACATCTATTTGGACTTAAAAATGAATGACATCACATTGGGCAAAAACTGGTTGGATCAACGTTGTTTCCTCATCATTTCAACCCAAACAAATCAATGTGATGTTGTTGACTCAATGTGGAAAACTGATTGGATTTGCAAAAAGTAATAATGTAACGGCATTTCGTCTTTTTTTGTTTTTTACCCAGCTTTTAACCTAAATCCAATGATATGGTGACATTTGTTGTTCATTCCACATTGAATTCACGTTAGTGGACAACTCAACCAAATGTAAATCAAAACTGGATTCTGAACTGAGGTCTGTGCCCAGTGGTATTTACCCATTGATTCTTGAAGAATATAACTTAGAAATGCTCCATGAGCTTAGTTCAACTGTCACACCCCATCATAACGCAGAATGTAAGCTTGTTTGACTCCAATGTTTGTAAACAAAGTACATATAATCTCAAAACATGGCTAAAACTATCCATTTTATATTATGCTTGGTTAGCTGTGTCTATGAATTTGAGAGTGGTTACATTTCTCCAGCCCTCTCCCTCAGCTTTTTACTGAAACGGGCGGGGAAAACACTTTGTTTCAATTGAGAATTTCCCCTTTAAGGTTAGCATGTGGGGCAGGTAAGCTGACCCTAGATCTGTGCCTAAAGGCAACTTTTACCTGGGTTCCAGTTCAACGTTTGCTACGTTGCATGATGGTCTGTACAAAATGACACGTTTCCCCAAAACGGAGTGCACCGTTATGTCGTACTGCAATGCTGGGTTGTTATTAGTGATGTCACGTACTGCTGGCGATATGACCGTGGTGGGTGATAATTGATGATGTCACATCCTGCTAATGGTATGTATTAATATCAGCCTGCAGCGGCCCCATTAAACTAATGGGCTGATAATGATGATGACTAACAGTGTCATGAGCTGTACAGGAGAGGAGGGAGGTAGCCTAACTGATGAAGAGGGGACACACAGATGCTATTTTAGGAGATGGCGCTTCATCACAAATAAAACAAATCTCACTGTCATGCCAACTTGTTGTTTTGACCAATTAGCAAGTCTTTGGAGTCTGATATGGCGTTAGAGGTCAGGGATTAATGGGGTTGCCACAATGATGGGCTACTCACCCTAGTGCAGTTGTTGGCTTTGGGCTCCAGCTCCCCCACCTTGGTGATCTGTTTCAGGAAGTCAGACTCCTGCATGCCAGGCTGGGAACCCCGACGCTTGAACAACGCCCGTGGGCTCCCCAGGACCACTTGGAGGTTCACTGCAAAACCTGGAGAAAAGGAAGAGGTTCATATGCCTGGTCCGATGATTATGTCTCACACATCACATGTCAATCTTGGGATCAATTAATTCCTTGCTTTAATCATCCTGGAAGTGACTACATACAGATCATTGATGACCTCGAACTATGGTGCAACTGACCGGAGATCAGATATATCTCAACTGTGCGGCAGAGTGTGTGCACGTGGGTGTGTTTGCTGTTCATGACTATGCATTGAGAATGCCAGACAGTATCACAGGAAGATCCCACTACAGTATCTCATATTACTCTCCTTATCTCAGTTACAGTATATGCGATACCACTGGGTATGGGGTGTGCTGATGGCTGCATGGAATAGCATATTACGTTTACTCGCCTCTCCACGTTTCTAGCACACTGTTTTCTAGGCCATAACTCTACTCTCATGGGTATCCTTCTACTCCACTGAGAGGTTGTGTGTGCGTGTTGCGTGTGAGAGTGTGTTGTGTATTTCCTGCATTTTGAGTCAAAGAAGGTCGCCAGTTTAACACGCACACATACACACACACACATAGTGTGTCTGAGTTAGTCCACTGAGATCTTCCTATTGGGTCAGTCCTATCAGGCATATTACTGAGCAGTGAGTGATACTGCAGTGAAGGCCCAGAAGCTGTACCCCAGGTATGATAGATAGGTATGAAAGCAATTATAAGATATACATCTCTTAACCTGCAGCTAAGGTGGTATGAAGATTAGTGCATCTGTTAGCAATGCCTGTCTGTCAGTGCAGTTTCTGTCTCAATAGTTTCATCCAGCTTCCTTTCCTGGCTTCTTTTCCTTGTCCTTTTCTTTATGGTTCTGTTTCTATGCATTGTATGTACTGTACGTGTTAGAAACTATACAAAGAACTCCCTTTCATCTTATATTGCGCAAGTGAACAGCAAACCTGGTTTCTAAAACAAACAACAAATGCCTCTCCCCCATGTGACCTACTTGTTGTGTGTATGTACAGGAGGTTGGTGGCATCTTAATTGGGGAGGATGGGCTTGTGGTAATGACTGGAGTGGAATGGTAACAAACACATCAAGCACATGGTTTCCAGGTGTTTGATGCCATTCCATTTGCTCTGTTCCAGACATTATTATGAGTCGTCCTCCCTTCAGCAGCCTCCACTGACTGACATGTACTGTATGTGTATCTGATAGATGCACACACACTACATGTTAATGTTTTTAAATGTATGTCAATTGTAAAGTTTTTTTTATCTGTAATGTATTTTTCGTTATGTGCCGGACCCCAGTAAGACTAGTTGTCGCTAATGGGGATCCTAATAAATGAAGTCAAGCATATCTTTGTCTGTTGAATTGTCACTGATATGGCATGATACAATGGTGGAAACCTTTGGAAAGGAGGCAAAGGAGGGATAGACATTTTAGAATACTGTGACACAGCCGGTTACTTCTTGTTTTATGAGTGAGGCTTATGACCATTGGTCAAGAAAATGATTAATATTAGCAATAGCATGAGTCATTAAAGACTAAGTGTTAGCATGCACCATCCCTCTCTTTTTTTGTCCCACTGACTCGTTCTAGCGTAAATACTAAACACATTCATGTTGCCCTCTCAAAATCCTCTTCAGGTGAGAGCTCCACTCCAAGACAATGACGGACAGAGCTTTGCATGTATGTGTGTTGGTGCATGTGTGTGGGCTGAGATATACAGAACTGGTGTGTGTGTGTGGCGCTCGCGTGTGTGTGCCTGCACCAGAAGAATACTAAACCATCTCCTCTTTCTCTGGCCCAATTGTGGCCCAGTAAATGAGATCGAGCAGCGATGGGACGGATTAATTGGCCAACTTGGCTGCTAACAATAGCCTCCAATACCACAATACAAGTTATTAAGGTAAAAGCTGCAATTTACACACTGCTCACCATTGCCCATTCTACATCAGATGAATAGTGATTAAAGGGGGTTTTTGTGGGCAAAAAAAATGTGATTGCAGGTTTGATTGGTGAATATAATATATGTACACTACCGTTCAAAAGTTTGGGGTCACTTAGAAATGTCCTTGTTTTTGAAAGAAAAGTACATTTTTTTGTCCATTAAAATAGAATCAAATTGATCAGAAATACAGTGTAGACATTTTTATGGAATATCTACATAGGCGTACAGAGGCCCATTATCAGCAACAATCACTCCTGTGTTCCAATGGCACGTTGTGTTAGCTAATCCAAGTTGATCATTTTTAAAGGTTAATTGATCATTAGAAAACCCTTTTGAAATTATGTTAGCACAGCTGAAAACTGTTGTACTAATTAAAGAAGCAATAAAACTGGCCTTCTTTAGACTAGTTGAGTATCTAGAGCATCAGCATTTGTGGGTTCGATTACAGGCTCAAAATGGCCAGAAACAAAGTACTTTCTTCTGTAACTTGTCAGTCTATTCTTGCGCTGAGAAATGAAGGCTATTCCATGTGAGAAATTGCCAAGAAACTGAAGATCTCATACAAAGCTGTGTACTACTCCCTTCACAGAACAGCGCAAACTGTCTCTAACCAGAATAGAAAGAGGAGTGGGAGGCCCCGGTGCACAACTAAGCAAAAGGACAAGTACATTAGAGTGTCTAGTATGAGAAACAGATGCCTCACAAGTCCGCAACTGGCAGCTTCATTAAATTGTACCCACAAAACACCAGTGTCAATGTCAACAGTGAAGAGGCAACTCCGGGATGCTGGCCTTCTAGGCAGAGTTGCAAAGAAAAAGCCATATCTCAGACCGGCCAATAAAATTAAAAGATTAAGATGTTCAAAAGAACACAGACACTGGACAGAGGAACTCTGCCTAGAAGGCCAGCATCCCGGAGTCGCCTCTTCACTGTTAACGTTGAGACTGGTGTTTTGCGGGTAGTATTTAATGAAGCTGCCAGTTGAGGACTTGTGAGGCATCTGTTTCTCAAACTAGACAATAAGGCAGGTCTTTACCTAGCAAAGACTTATAGATGACCTGGAGCCAGTGGGTTTGGCGACGAATATGAAGCGATGACCAGCCAACGAGAGCATACAGGTCGCAGTGGTGGATAGTATACGGGGCTCTGGTGACAAAACATATGGCACTGTGATAGACTGCATCCAATTTGCTGAGTAGAGTGTTGGAGGCTATTTTGTATTTGACATTGCCGAAGTCAAGGATAGGTAGGATAGTCAGTTTTACTAGGGTATGTTTGGCAGCATGAATAAAGGATGCTTTGTTGCAAAATAGGAAGCCGATTCTGGATTTAATTTTGGATTGGAGATGCTTAATATGAGTCTGGAAGGAGAGTTTACAGTCTAACCAGACATCTAGGTATTTGTAGTTGTCCACATATTCTAAGTCAGAACCATCCAGAGTAGTGACGCTGGACGGGTGGGCAGGTGTGGGCAGCGATCGGTTGAAGAGCATGCATTTACTTTTATTTGCATTTAAGAGCAGTTGGAGGCCACGGAAGGAGAGTTGTATGGCATTGAAGCTCTTCTGAAGGTTAGTTAACACAGTGTCCAAAGAAGGGCCAGAAGTATACAGAATGGTGTCGTCTGCGTAGAGGTGGATCAGAGGATCACCAGCAGCAAGAGCGACATCATTGATGTATACAGAGAAAAGAGTCGGCCTGAGAATTAAACCCTGTGGCACCCCCATAGAGACTGCCAGAGGTCCGGACAACAGACCCTCCTATTTGACACACTGAACTCTGTCTGAGAAGTAGTTGGTGAACCAGGCGAGGCAGTCATTTGAGAAACCAAGGCTATTGAGTCTGCCGATAAGAATGTGATGATTGACAGAGTCGAAAGCCTTGGCCAGGTCGATGAATACAGCTGCACAGTATTGTCTCTTATCGATGGCGGTTATGATATCATTTAGGACCTTGACCGTGGCTGAGGTGCACCCGTGACCAGCTCCGAAACCAGATTGCATAGGTACGGTGGGTACGGTGGGATTCTAAATGGTCAGTGATCTGTTTGTTAACTTGGCTTTCGAAGATGTTAGAAAGGCAGGGTAGGATAGATGTACTGTAGGTCTGTAACAGTTTGGGTCCAGAGTTTCACCCGCTTTGAAGAGGGGGATGACCGCGGCAGCTTTCCATTCTTTGGGGATCTCAGACGATATGAAAGACAGGTTGAATAGGCTAGTAATAGGGGTTGCAACAATTGCAGCAGATCATTTTATAAAGCGAGGGTCCAGATTGTCTAGCCTGGCTGATTTGTAGGGGTCCAGATTTTGCAGCTCTTTCAGAACATCAGCTATCTGGATTTGGGTGCAGGAGAAATGGGGGAGGCTTGGGCAAGTTGCTGTGGGAGGGTGCAGGGCTGTTGACCGGGGTAGGGGTAGCCAGGTGGAAAGCATGGACAGCCGTAGAGAAATGCTTCTTGAAATTCTCCATTATCGTGGATTTATCGGTGGTGACAGTGTTTCCTAGCCTCAGTGCAGTGGGCAGCTCGGAGGAGGTGCTCTTATTCTCCATGGACTTTACAGTGTCCCAGAACTTTTGGGAGTTTGTGCTACAGGATGCAAATTTCTGTTTGAAAAAGCTAGCCTTTGTGTTTATTGGTGCCTAACTTCCTTGAAAAGTTGCATATCGCGGGGGCTGTTTGATGCTAATGCAGTACGCCATAGGATGCTTTTGTGCTGGTCAAGGGCAGTCAGGTTTGGAGTGAACCAAGGGCTATATCTGTTCCTGGTTCTCCATTTTTTGAATGGGGCATGCTTATTTAAGATGGTGATGAAGGCACTTTTAAAGAATAACCACTCATCCTCTACTGACGGAATGAGGTCAATATCCTTCCAGGATACCCGGGCCAGGTCAATTAGGAAGGCCTGCTCGCTGAAGTGTTTAGGGAGCGTTTGACAGTGATGAGGGGTGGTCATTTGACCGCAGACCCATTATGGACGCAGGCAATGAGGCAGTGATCGCTGAGATCCTGGTTGAAGACAGCAGAGGTGTATTTGGAGGGCAGGTTGGTTAGGATGATATCTTTGAGGGTGCCCATGTTTACGAATTTGGGGTTGTATCTATCTGGTAGGTTCATTGATAATTTGTGTGAGATTGAGGGCATCTAGCTTAGATTGTAGGACGGCCGGGGTGTTAAGCATGTCCCAGTTTAGGTCACCTAACAGCATGAGCTCTGAAGATAGATGGGGAGCAATCAATTCACATACAGTGCCTTGCGAAAGTATTCGGCCCCCTTGAACTTTTCGACCTTTTGCCACATTTCAGGCTTCAAACATAAAGATATAAAACTGTAATTTTTTGTGAAGAATCAACAACATGGTGGGAAACAATCATGAAGTGGAACGAAATTTATTGGATATTTCTAACTTTTTTAACAAATAAAAAACGGAAAAATTGGGCGTGCAAAATTATTCAGCCCCCTTAAGTTAATACTTTGTAGCGCCACCTTTTGCTGTGATTACAGCTGTAAGTCGCTTGGGGTATGTCTCTATCAGTTTTGCACATCGAGAGACTGACATTTTTGCCCATTCCTCCTTGCAAAACAGCTCGAGCTCAGTGAGGTTGGATGGAGAGCGTTTGTGAACAGCAGTTTTCAGTTCTTTCCACAGATTCTCGATTGGATTCAGGTCTGGACTTTGACTTGGCCATTCTAACACCTGGATATGTTTATTTGTGAACCATTCCATTGTAGATTTTGCTTTATGTTTTGGATCATTGTCTTGTTGGAAGACAAATCTCCGTCCCAGTCTCAGGTCTTTTGCAGACTCCATCAGGTTTTCTTCCAGAATGGTCCTGTATTTGGCTCCATCCATCTTCCCATCAATTTTAACCATCTTCCCTGCCCCTGCTGAAGAAAAGCAGGCCCAAACCATGATGCTGCCACCACCATGTTTGACAGTGGGGATGGTGTGTTCAGGGTGATGAGCTGTGTTGCTTTTACGCCAAACATAACGTTTTGCATTGTTGCCAAAAAGTTCGATTTTGGATTCATCTGACCAGAGCACCTTCTTCCACATGTTTGGTGTGTCTCCCAGGTGGCTAGTGGCAAACTTTAAACTACACTTTTTATGGATATCTTTAAGAAATGGCTTTCTTCTTGCCACTTCCATAAAGGCCAGATTTGTGCAGTATACGACTGATTGTTGTCCTATGGACAGAGTCTCCCACCTCAGCTGTAGATCTCTGCAGTTCATCCAGAGTGATCATGGGCCTCTTGGCTGCATCTCTGATCAGTCTTCTCCTTGTATGAGCTGAAAGTTTAGAGGGACGGCCGGGTCTTCGTAGATTTGCAGTGGTCTGATACTCCTTCCATTTCAATGTTATCGCTTGCACAGTGCTCCTTGGGATGTTTAAAGCTTGGGAAATCTTTTTGTATCCAAATCCGGCTTTAAACTTCTCCACAACAGTATCTCGGACCTGCCTGGTGTGTTCCTTGTTCTTCATGATGCTCTCTGCGCTTTAAACGGACCTCTGAGACTATCACAGAGCAGGTGCATTTATACGGAGACTTGATTACACACAGGTGGATTCTATTTATCATCATTAGTAATTTAGGTCAACATTGGATCATTCAGAGATCCTCACTGAACTTCTGGAGAGAGTTTGCTGCACTGAAAGTAAAGGGGCTGAATAATTTTGCACGGCCAATTTTTCTGTTTTTTATTTGTTAAAAAAGTTTGAAATATCGAATAAATTTCGTTCCACTTCATAATTGTGTCCCACTTGTTGTTGATTCTTCACAAAAAAATACAGTTTTATATCTTTATGTTTGAAGCCTGAAATGTGGCAAAAGGTCGAAAAGGTCAAGGGGGCCGAATACTTTCGCAAGGCACTGTATGGTGTCCAGGGCACAGCTGGGGGCAGAAGATGGTCAATAGCAAGCGGCAACAGTGAGAGACTTGTTTCTGGAAAGGTGGATTTTAAAAAGTTGAAGGTCAAATTGTTTGGGCACAGACCTGGATAGTAAGACAGAACTCTACAGGCTATCTCTGCAGTAGATTGCAACTCCGCCACCTTTGGCAGTTCTATCTTGGTGGAAAATGTTATAGTTAGGGATGGACATTTCTGTGTTTTTGGTGGCCTTCCTAAGCCAGGATTCAGACACGGCTAGGACATCTGGGTTGGCAGAGTGTGCTAAAGCAGTGAATTAAACAAATTTAGGGAGGAGGCTTCTAATGTTAAACCTCTTTAGGGTACGTGGGACAAAATCGTCCCACACTATTCAACAGCCAGTGACAAATCAGAGCGCCAAATTTAAAACCAAAAAAAGTCATAATTCAAAGTTCTCAAACATAGGACTATTTCACACCATTTGAAAGATAAGACTCTCGTTAATCTAACCACATTGTCCGATTTCAAAAAGGCTTTACAGCGAAAGCAAAACATTAGATTATGTCAGGAGAGTACCCTGCCAAAAATAATCACACAGCCATTTTCAAAGCAAGCATATATGTCACAAAAACCAAAACCACAGCTAAATGCAGCACTAACCTTTGATGATCTTCATCAGATGACACTCCTAGGACATTATGTTATACAATACATGCATGTTTTGTTCAATCAAGTTCATATTTATATAAAAAAACAGCTTTTTACATTAGCATGTGATGTTCAGAACTAGCATACCCACCGCAAACTTCCGGTGAATTTACTAAATTACTCATGAATAACGTTCACAAAATACATAACAATTAATTTAAGAATTATAGATACAGAACTCCTTTATGCAATCGCGGTGTCAGATTTTAAAATAGCTTTTCGGCGAAAGCACATTTTGCAATATTCTGAGTACATAGCCCGGCCATTACGCCTAGCTAATTTGACACCCACCAAGTTTGGCCTTCACCAAACTCAGATTTACTATAAGAAAAATTGGATTACCTTTGCTGTTCTTCGTCAGAATGCACTCCCAGGACTTCTACTTCAACAACAAATGTTGTTTTGGTTCCAAATAATCCATAGTTATATTCAAATAGCTCCGTTTTGTTCGTGCGTTCAGGTCAGTATCCGAAGGGTGACGCGCGAGCGCATTTCGTGACAAAAAATGGCAAAATATTCCATTACCGTACTTCGAAGCATGTCAAACGCTGTTTAAAATCAATTTTTATGCGATTTTTCTCGTAAAATAGCGATAATATTCCAACCGGGCGATGTTGTATTCATTCAAAGGCTGAAAGAAAAAAATTGAGAATTGTCATGAACGCGCATCTCCAGTGTCACTGTTCCCAGCCTGACCCCTCACAAACAGAGCTCCTGTACTTCGCCCAGAGACTGCAGACACCCCATTACACTTTCTGGCGCCTTCTGAGAGCCAATGGAAGCCTTAGAAAATGTCACGTTACAGCAGAAATGCTGTATTTTCGATTGAGATGCCACAGAAGGAGAACAAATTGTCAGACAGGGCACTTCCTGTATGGAATCTTCTCAGGTTTTGGCCTGCCATATGGGTTCTGTTATACTCACAGACACCATTCAAACAGTTTTAGAAACTTTAAAGTGTTTTCTATCCAAATCTACTAATTATATGCATATTCTCATTTCTGGGCAAGAGTAGTAACCAGTAATAAATCGGGTACGTTTTTTATCCGGCCATGCAAATACTGCCCCCTAGTCCCAACAGGTTAACATGCATGAAACCAAGGCTTTTACAATTACAGAAGTCAACAAATGACAGCGCCTGGGGAATGGGAGGGGAGCTAGGCACTGCAGGCCTGGATTAACCTCTACATCACCAGTGGAACAGAGGAGGAGTAGGATAAGGGTACGGATAAAGGCTATAAGAACTGCTCATCTAGTACGTTCAGAACAGAGAGTAAAAGGAGCAGGTTCCTGGGCACGATAGAATAGATTCAAGGCATAATGTACAGTGGGCTGTGAGTAAACCTAGACATTGAGTTTTTTAATTTTACCTTTATTTAACTAGGCAAGTCAGTTAAGAACAAATTCTTATTTTCAATGACGGCCTAGGAAGAGTGGGTTAACTGCCTTGTTCAGGGGCAGAACGACAGATTTTTACCTTGTCAGCTCGGGGATTTCATCTTGCAACATTTTGGTTACTAGTCCAACACTCTAACCACTAGGCTACCACCGGCATTGAGTTACAATGAGAGAGGTATTGTCTCTATAGACACCATTTAAACCAGGTGAGGTCACCGCATGTGTGGGAGGTGGAACAAAACGGTTAGCTAAGGCATATTGAGCAGGGCTGGTGGCTCTACAGTGAAATAAGACAATAATCACTAACCAACACAGCAATGGACAAGGCATATTGACATTAGAGAGAGGCATGCGTAGCTGAGTGATCATGGGGTCTAGTGAGTAGCTTGGCGGGCTGGAGACACGGCGATTCAGACAGCTAGTGGGCAGGGTCTAGCAGGCTAGCAGATGGGCATTCAGGGGACGTCGCGATGGAGGAGCCTGTTGAAAACCCCCTCGGGCGGATTACGTCGGTAGTCCAGTCATGATGGATCGGCGGGGCTCCGTATCGGCAGTAAAAGGGGTCCAGGCCAATTGGAAAAATAGGTATTGCAGCCCAAGGAGTGGCTGATGGACCTCTTCAGCTAGCCGGGAGATGGGCCTAACATAGGCTAGCTCCAGGCTAATTGGTGCTTGCTCCGGGACAGAGACGTTAGCCAGGAGTAGCCACTCGGATAGCAGCTAGCTAGCTGCGATGATCCAGGTGAAAAGGTTCAGAGCTTGCGGTAGGAATCCGGAGATGTGGAGAAAAGAAGTCCAATATGCTCTGGATTGAATCGCGCTGTGCAGACTGGCAGGAGTTGTCCAGGCTAAAGGTTAGCTGATGACCGCTAGCAGTGGCTAGCTGACTACTAGCTAGTAGCTAGTTAGCTGGCTAGCTTCTGTTGGGGGTTCCGGTTCTAGAGTAAAGAAAATAGCAGATCCATACCACATTGGGTGAGGCGGGTTGCAGGAGAATATGTTGAAGTTGAGGTTAAAACATTTTTTATAAAAAATATATACGAAATATATGCGAAGAAAAAAATATATATACACGGGATACGACAAGAAAAAAAAACGCCTGACTGCTATGCCATCTTGGAATTGATCTATGACATCTTGGAACTGTGCCATACAGATTGCAAAATAGTTTGGAAGAGATCTTTGATGTACCGATTCCATGGTATGAGTTGATATATAAAACAACGCAAGATTCAAGACTTCGTGCTTTTCAGCTAAAATTATTATAAAGAATTCTTGCCACCAACAAAATGTTGAATATTTGGGCCATAAAATCATCGAAGCTCTGCAGATTTTGTTGTGAGGATACAGAATCAATAGACCATTTATTTTGGTATTGCCCTCAGGTAGCCTGTTTCTGGTCTCAGGTTCAGGAATGGCTGAAAATGCATAGCATTGATCTAAAATTGACCCTAGAAATAGTACTGTTAGGAGATCTGGAGAGACCGGGTCAGTCAATTACTAAGATACTAATTCTCTTAGTAAAAGTATTTATCTTCAACACGCAATCTGTGGATTGTATTTGATTAGATAAATTGAAATTGTACGTTAAACATAACCGCAGAGTTGAAAGATATACACTACCATTCAAAAGTTTGGGGTCACACATTGCTAATGTTGTAAATGACTATTGAAGCTGGAAACGGTTGATTTTGAATGGAATATCTACATAAGCGTACAGAGGCCCATTATCAGCAACCATCACTCCTGTGTTCCAATGGCACGTTGTGTTAGCTAATCCAAGTTTATCATTTTAAACGGCTAATTAATCATTAGAAAACCCTTTTGTAATTATGGTTGCACAGCTGAAAACCATTGTCCTGATTAAAGAAGCAATAAAACTGTCTTTCTTTAGACTAGTTGAGTATCTGGAGCATCAGCATTTGTGGGTTCGATTACAAGCTCAAAATGGCCAGAAACAAAGTTCTTTCTTCTGAAACTCGTCAGTCTATTCTTGTTCTGAGAAATGAAGACTATTCCATGCCAGAAATTGCCAAGAAACTGAAGATCTCTTATAACGCTGTGCACTACTTCCTTCACAGAACAGCGCAAACTGTCTCTAACCAGAATAGAAAGAGGAGTGGGAGGTCCCGGTGCACAACTGAGCAACAGGACAAGTATATTAGAGTGTCTAGTTTGAGAAACAGACACCTCACAAATCCTCAACTGGCAGCTTCATTAAATAGTATCCGCAAAACACCAGTGTCAACGTCAACAGTGAAGAGGCGATGCCGGGACGCTGGCCTTCTAGGCAGAGCATAGACACTGGACAAAGGAACTAGAAGGTCAGCATCCCGGAGTCGCCTCTTCACTGTTGACGTTGAGAAGTGATGGTTGCTGATAATGGGCCTCTGTACGCCTATGTAAATATTCCATAAAAAATCAGCCGTTTCCAGCTACAATAGTCATTTACAACATTAACAATGTCTATACTGTATTTCTGATCAATTTGTTTTTCTTTTAATGGAGTGAAATGTTATTTTTTACAGGGTCAGTCATAGTAGTACAGCACCCCTGGAGGAAATTGGGGTTAAGTGCCTTGCTCATGGGCACATCAACAGATTTTTCACCTTGTCCGCTCAGGTATTCAAACCAGCGACCTTTCGGTTACTGGCCCAACTTTGTAACCGCTAGGCTACCTATCGCCATTTAGCAGGCGCTTTTATCCAACGTGACTTAATAATGCGTCCATATATTTTCATATGGGTGACCCCAGCAGGAATTTGACCCATGAACCTTAGCATTACAAGAGCCATGCTCTACCAACTGAATCACACAGAACAATAAGAAAGACTAGGGGAGATAGGGAGAGTAGAGGAAAGCACAGGAGAAAAGGAAAAAGGTTGATAAGGGGAGACGGAGAGGAGGAGATGAGGAGAGGAGTAGGCTCTTCTGTTACAATGTCTTAATTGTCTGTGTGTGTGTGTGTGTGTGTGGTGTGTGTGTGTGTGTGTGTGTGTGTGTGTGTGTGTGTGGTGTGTGTGTGTGTGTGTGTGTGTTTGTTTGTGAGCACAGAGTATGGGTAAAACGTGTCTATGTGTATCGCATGTCTGGCTGTGTCCCTTTCTTTGCACGCTTGAGTGTCAGTGTGTGGTTAGCAGAACCATTAATGCAGGAGGGACCACTAGATGGGTTTGTTATGGACAGAGCAGAGAAAGACCACTAGAAGGCTGAAGTGGTGAGCAGCATCCCACTTTCCTTTTAGATGTGCTTACAGCTGAAAAGCACCGTTACCTGACGCACCCTTTTAGAGAGAGACCGAGAACAGTCCCACTCCTCACCCCAAACACAAGAGCCCATTAATAGTGTGAAGCAGTTTACACCATGTTGGGCCGCATTCCAGGTTTAAAAAACATTGGGTTCAGTTCCTCTGCCCTAGAGGATTAGATGTGCTCTTACCTGCCATGTCGATGGCGAAGGGGCGGTCGGGCCTCCAGCCAGTGTACCAGCCCACCACTTTGCCCTTCTCCACTATGGGGCGCTCGTACCTCCGCCCACTGACCAGCCCCACCGGCCACACTGACACACCCCGCGTCGAACGCATCTAGAGAAACAGAGGGGGAGAGAGAGTTAGACACACAAACACAAACACACAGAAGCCCCATAGGCCACACAGACAGGCACTATGATCCGAAAACAGGAGAGGTCAAAGCAATAGGACTCTTGGTGTGAATTAGCTCCAGGCCTTTGTAGCTCGTTCATATCAGTGTAGATAGAGGATAGCAGACAGGGAGGCAGTTTTAGACTTTTGAGATGGACCGTCTGTGTCCATACATAGAACTGCCACCCTCCTCAAATCAAGCTGTGAAGTAGATCAACAACCACATTTATTTGGTGGCAAACGTCGGATGAAATATCTGAAGAAATCTGATAAGGTGGAAATCAGCATGGCTAGACTCCTTGCTTCACTGGATCCTACACTAAATGAAATAGCAGAGTAGAATGGGGCCCGGGTACATTTTCACCGTGAATTAATTACAGACAGCCAGCAGCAGGGTAGAGCCAGACTGTTTGTGTGTAAGTGTGTAAATTGCGTTTAGCCTTGGAGTGTGGAACACATGTGAGTGTGTGTGTGTGTGTGTGTGTATACAGTTACTATGTGTGTGTGTGTGTGTGTGTGTGTGTGTGTGTGTGTGTGTGTGTGTGTGTGTGTGTGTGTGTGTGTGTGTATGCTTGCTTGTGTGTGTGCATGCATTCATTTGTTTGTTTGCTGCTGTGTGTGTAACATTTCATACATCATTTCCAGTATAGATTTCGATAAAGTGTTATTCTCCTTTCAGAACCTCAAACCACCTGAAGGAAGTCACTCATGGGCAAAACATACAAGACAGTATTGGATTACAGAGCGACAATGACGCCGTGTGATTCTTCACACAAACGGTCAAGGCAGGGCCTAGATCTTTCATGTCTCCTCTCCACCTCCCAGCGCTCAACAGAGTGATGGGAAGGCTCTCTCTCCCTTTCTATCTCCCTTTCTCTCTCTCTCTTCCCCTTTACCCATGCACACAGCTTAGAAGTCTTCTCTTCAAATGCTGTACCCCTTGAGCTTGTGCGACGCTAAAACCCTTCTCAACCTTTGTTTCCTCCAGGGTTTTTTTTCAAAGGCTTCTAGTCGAGTCTGTCAAAACGGAGATGAAAAGAGAGTGAATGTCCGCTCGCTCACTGTTTACAGTTCCCGTGTGTAATCTTAATTTTTAGCCTTATGGTACTGCATCGTTTCCAGCCTTAATGGTCTTTGATGGGGTTTTAACCTGAGTAGCCTGATGAAGACTGTTGTGAAGGAATCAAGTAGATAACACTGGGTAGCAGCAAAAAATGAGTCGACATTCATTTGGTTCTAATTATGTTTCGTCCAGATCCTGACCCGTGTTTGGATATGCATAATTCCTCAAATGAATGGAGACTTAGGGATGGAGCAGTTGTTTAAAAGACATCCTTAAAAATGCTTCCAATGTATTCTTAATTACAAAGCACCCCCATAGTACCCATATAGTCCTACCCACTAGACACTCCAAGATCGGAGATGATTGCTATCCAATCACACACAGATCAGTGATTAAAAAAGGAATGGAGGAAAGAAGGACGAATGTTCAATTGGACCAGGGCCTCAGAGAAAAAGCAAAGGCAGACCTGGGAACTGTAAAGATTGATTAAAAGCTCCAGCCTCTGCAGGCATGGACCCAGACTGTCAAAACCAACATCAACCGTATAATACCTGTGCTAGAGAAATAGTCAATACCCTTCAGACAGAATCCACTCTGCAGAGAATTCTAGCTCTAAAAATAGACCAAAAAAGAATTGCTTTGTGACCTATAACCTCTACTGGCTCTATGCTGGCGTTTTGGGACATCGAGGAAACCAGATCCCATTATTGACATACATTGGATTTTGACACAGTAGATGGGTTCCTGGTCTCTATCTGAAATGGAGGTATACTTTCCACATAGCGGCATTGTCTGACTGAGTGGTACAGAAAAAAGTCATACCTTAAAGGATAATCAAATCAAATCACATCTTATTGGTCATATACACATATTTAGAAGATGTTATTGCGGGTGTAGCGAAATACTTGTGTTCCTAGCTCCAACAGTGCAGTAGTATCTAACAATTCACAACAATACACACAAATCTACAAGTAAAATAATGGAATTAAGAAATATATAAATATTAGGACAAGCAATGTCGGAGTGGCATTGACTAGAATACAGTAGAATACAGTATATACATATGGAATGAGTTAAAACAGTATGTAAACATTATTAAAGTGGCCAGTGATTCCATGTCTATGTACATGGGGCAGCAGCCTCTAAGGTGCAGGGTTGAGTAACCAGGTGGTAGCCAGCTAGGGACAGTGACTAAGTTCAGGGCAGGGTACTGGGTGGAGGCCGGCTAGTGATGGCTATTTAACAGTCTGATGGCCTTGAGATAGAAGCTCTTTTTCATTATCTAGGTCCCAGCTTTGATGCACCTGTACTGACCTTGCCTTCTGGAAGATAGCGGGGGAACAGGCTGTGGCTCTGGTGGTTGTTGTCCTTGATGATCTTTTTGGCCTTCCTGTGACATCGGGTGCTGTAGGTGTCCTGGAAGGCAGGCAGTGTGTCCCCGGTGATGTGTTGGGCAGACCGCACCACCCTCTGGAGAGCCCTGCGGTTGCGGGCTGTGCAGTTGCTCTACCAGGCATTGATTCAGACCGACAGGATGCTCTCAATGGTGCATCTGTAAAACTATGTGAGGGTCTTAGGGGCAAAGACTAATTTATTCAGCCTTGAAGAGGCTCTGTTGTGCCTTCTCTATCACACTGTCTGTGTGGGTGGACCATTTCAGACTGTCAGTGATGTGTACACTGAGGAACTTTTCACCTTCTCCACTGCGGTCCCATTGATGTGGATGGGGGCGTGCTCCCTCTACTGTCTCCTGAAGTCTACGATCAGCTCCTTAGTTTTGTTGACATTGAGGGAGAGGTTATTTTCCTGGCACCACTCTGCCAGGGCCCTCACCTCCTTCCTGTAGGCTGTCTCGTCATTGTTGGTAATCAGACCTACTACTGTTGTGTCATCTGCAAACTTGATGATTGAGTGAGTACAGGAGGGGGCTGAGCACACACCCTTGTGGGGCCCCTGTGTTGAGGGTCAGCGTAGTCGAGGTGTTGTTTCCTACCTTCACCACCTTGGGGCGGCTCGTCAGGAAGTCCAGGACCCAGTTGCACAGGGCGGGGTTCAGACCCAGGGCCCCGAGCTTAATGATGAGCTTGGAGGGTACTATAGTGTTGAAGGCTGAGCTGTAGTCAATGAACAGCATTCTTACATAGGTATTCCTCTTGTCCAGATGGGAAAGGGCAGTGTGCAGTGTAATGTCAATTACATCGTCTGTGGATTCGGAGTGCACTTTTGACGAGGGGAACAGGAGAATACGTCAGGTTACCATTTAAGATGTCATCTATCTAATATTGAGTTGCAACATAGTCAGTGAATATTTAGGCTGCTTTTGTTTACTCCATATTAACGGAGGTGATATGTAAAGTGTATGCATATACATTGGGATTTTTAACGATACAGTATAAATCCATTATAAATGTGTTCCTCTCCTAGAGAATAAGCTGTCATTTAATTGTGTGCTCATACACTGTTTCCTTGGTGCGATTTTAATCAATCCTTCTCCATGTGTCATTAATATGCATAGCGGGGGCTATGAAAGAGAGAAAGGGAGAAAAAAAATGATGAATTAAATTAGAGGAGAGAAAATGAGGAGGTTATGAAATGGTGATGCAATGATACATGGTGTGTGCGCGGGTTGGTGTAAGGGGTTGGGGTTGAGTTTGCTGTGTCTGAAAGAATGATGAAGTGTGTGTGGGTGTGTGGGTGTGTGTTTGTGCTCTAAGGGCATCGTTTCTGTCTCCATCCTTCTAAGCAGCTGGGTGTGGGGCGGGGGGGTGGGTTCAGGGTTGGAGGGTAGACAATGCCAGCATTTTGACAGACTCACGACTCACACTGCTCCTGAGGGTGGAGAAATAAATGAGGAGAGGGATGAGGAGGGAGGAATAGAGGAAGGGAGAGAAAGAGAGAGAGGGTAGTACATGAGAGAAGAGGACACAAGGAAAGAGAGAAGAGGACACAGGGAAAGAGAGAAGAGTGGGAGAGGATGGAAAAGGAAAGCAGGGAGGTGATGAGAGAGGAACGGATCCATAAATAAGGAAAAGAGAGAGGGAGAGTGGAGAGGAGACAGAGCGGGAGAATAGAAGGGGTGTGCCAGTGCAGTAATGAGTAACCAGAGCTAGTGTAAAATCAAGTGTCTGTTCTCACGCCCTGTTCTACGCACTTCACCTCTCTCACACCTCCTCCATCTTTCTCACCACCCTCTCTTCTTCACTACACTACCTTTTCTCTCTCCTTCCCCTTCCTTCTCCCCCCTCCTCCTCCTCCTCTCCACCACCTACTCAGACACAGCCAATTTCTATCTGTGGGATTCTCTTCTTTCTGCTTCAGTTCCCAGACAGAAAAAAACCCCTCTAGTATGTAATTATGATAATTGCTCACATGGGTTTGATGGAATTGGATTTCAGATTTTGCTCTTCCTCTCTTTCTTGTGGTTCCTTTGTTCCCTTTCTAGGGGCCAACTGAACACTATGAAACCATGGACATTGATTGAATTTGTCCTGGCAATGTGTCAGTGTAGTTCAAGTCCAAGTATGTAGACCTATCCTTAAGTATGTAGGCCTATCTTCCACACCAATTAATAGTCTGCTCATTTCAGAATAGTTTCTACCCTTGTTGAGGTGGGAGAGACAAAATTGTGTTCAATTCTTTTCTGACCTCTGCCTGCCCATGACCTGTCGTTTGCCTGCCCCCCTGTTTTTGTAATAAACTTTTGTTACTTCGAAACTGTCTGCATCTGGGTCTTCTCCGGAGCTTGACACTTTTCATTAATTGGTAGGATGTTCTACCTCACTTTTACCAGCAGGTCTCTTGTGCCTATCACCCAGTAGCACTCACATCTGTAATTATAAAGTGCTTTGAAAGGCTGGTCATGACTCACACCATCATTCCAGACACCGTATATCCACTCCAATTCACATACTGCACCAACAGATCCACAGATGATGCAATCTCTATTGCACATCACAATGCCCTCTCCCACCTGGACAAGAGGGGAAATAACGAATGCTGTTCATAGACTACAGCTCAGCATTCAACACCATAGTCCCCTCAGCTGGGGACCCTGGGACTGAACACCTCTCTCTGTAACTGGATCCTGGTCTTCCTGATGGGCCGGCCCCAGGGGGTGAGGGTAGGCAACAACACCTCTGTCACGCTGACACTCAACACAGGGCCCCCTCAATGCTGTGTGCTTAGTCCTCTCCTGTACTCCCTGTTCAACCACGACTGCATAGCCATCAAATCAAATTTATTTATATAGCCCTTCTTACAGCTGATATCTCAAAGTGCTATACAGAAACCCAGCCTAAAACCCCAAACAGCAAGTAATGCAGGTGTAGAAGCACGGTGGCTAGGAAAAACTCTCTAGAAAGGCCAAAACCTAGGAAGAAACCTAGAGAGGAACCAGGCTATGAGGGGTGGCCAGTCCTCTTCTGGCAGCGTACAGGGAGGAGGTCAGAGACTTGGCAATGTGGTGCCAACACAACAATCACTCCCTCAACCTCAGTAAGACCAAGGAGCTGATCGTGGACTACAACAGGACAAAGAGGGGAGTGCGCCCCCCCCCCCATCCAAATGAGCTTCAGGTTCTTTGGTGTCTACATCACTAAGGGCATAACACGGTCCACACGCACCTGCACAGTCGTGAAGAGGGCAAAACAGCACCTCTTCCCCCTCAGGAGGCTGAAAAGATTTGCTTCCTCAAAAAGTTCTACAGCTGCACCATCGAGAGCATCTTGACTGGCTGCATCACCGCTTATGGCAAATGCACAACCCTCGACCGCAAAGCGCTACAGAGGGTGGTGTGGGCAGCCCAGTACATCACTGGGGCTGAGCTCCCTGCCATCCAGGACCTCTATATCAGGCGGTGTCAGAGGAAGGACAAAATAATTAACAAAGACTTTAGCCACCCAAGCCATAGACCAGGGATGAGTAACTCCAGTCCTCGGGGGCCTGATTGGTGTCACACTTTTGCCCCAGCCGCAGCTAACACACCTGACTCCAATAATCACCTAATCATGATCTTCCGTTTAGAATGCAATTAATTTAATCAGCTGTGTTAGGTTGGGATGGGGAAAAAGTGTGACACCACTCTGGCCCCCCGAGGACTGGAGTTGCCCACCCTTGCCGTAGAATGTTCACTCTGCTACCGTCCGGCAAACGATACCGAAGCATCAGCTCTCTGACCAACAGGCTCAGAGACAGCTTCGGTCCCAAAACCATAAGACTGCTACATAGTTAAATAATGGTTACCTGGACTATCTGCACTGATCCTATCTTGCACTGATTCTATACACACTCACAAGACCATATATACACACTATATACACACACTACACAAACACTCTCACACAAAACCCACACATATTCACATACACTACATAATGTACGCACACACACACACAAGACACACACACACACACATGCCAACAACACAAACACACATACACACACACATACCAACATAACAAAAAAACACTTTTACACTCATCATACGCTGCTGCTACTTTCTTCGAAAAAAAAATCTCCAAAATGGTTCTTCAGCTGTCCCCATAAGATAACCTTTTATAGTACCAGGTAGAACCCTTTTTGGCTCCAGGTAAGACCATTTTGGGTTCCATGTAGAACCCTCTGTAGAAAGGTTTCTACATGGAATCCAAAAGGGTTCTACCTGCAACCAAAAAAAAAGATTATTCAAAGGGTTTTCCTATGGTGACAGCCAAAGAACCCTTTAAGGTTCTAGATACAGTAGCACCTTTGTTTCTAAGAGTGTACGCTGTTTTTTATTTTACTCATATTATTCTCTATTCTTATGACTAGTCATGTTACCCTGCCTTCATGTACATATCTACCTCAAGTACCTTGTACCTCTGCACATTGATCTGGTACTGGTACTCCCTGTATATAGCTCCACATTGATCTGGTACTGGTACTCCCTGTATATAGCTCCACATTGATCTGGTACTGGTACTCCCTGTATATAGCTCCACATTGATCTGGTACTGGTACTCCCTGTATATAGCTCCACATTGATCTGGTACTGGTACTCTCTGTATATAGCTCCACATTGATCTGGTGCTGGTACTCCCTGTATATAGCGCCACATTGATCTGGTACTGGTACTCCCTGTATATAGCTCCACATTGATCTGGTACTGGTACTCCCTGTATATAGCTCCACATTGATCTGGTACTGGTACTCCCTGTATATAGCTCCACATTGATCTGGTACTGGTACTCCCTGTATATAGCTCCACATTGATCTGGTACTGGTACTCCCTGTATATAGCTCCACATTGATCTGGTACTGGTACTCTCTGTATATAGCTCCACATTGATCTGGTACTGGTACTCTCTGTATATAGCTCCACATTGATCTGGTGCTGGTACTCCCTGTATATAGCGCCACATTGATCTGGTACTGGTACTCCCTGTATATAGCTCCACATTGATCTGGTACTGGTACTCTCTGTATATAGCTCCACATTGATCTGGTGCTGGTACTCCCTGTATATAGCGCCACATTGATCTGGTACTGGTACTCCCTGTATATAGCTCCACATTGATCTGGTACTGGTACTCCCTGTATATAGCTCCACATTGATCTGGTACTGGTACTCCCTGTATATAGCTCCACATTGATCTGGTACTGGTACTCCCTGTATATAGCTCCACATTGATCTGGTACTGGTACTCCCTGTATATAGCTCCACATTGATCTGGTACTGGTACTCCCTGTATATAGCTCCACATTGACCTGGTATTGGTACTCCCTGTATATAGCTCCACATTGATCTGGTGCTGGTACTCCCTGTATATAGCTCCACATTGATCTGGTACTGGTACTCCCTGTATATAGCTCCACATTGATCTGGTACTGGTACTCCCTGTATATGCTCTACATTGATCTGGTACTGGTACTCTCTGTATATAGCTCCACATTGATCTGGTACTGGTACTCCCTGTATATAGCTCCACAGTGATCTGGTACTGGTACTCCCTGTATATAGCTCCACATTGATCTGGTACTGGTACTCCCTGTATATAGCTCCACATTGATCTGGTACTGGTACTCCCTGTATATAGCTCCACATTGATCTGGTACTGGTACTCCCTGTATATAGCTCCACATTGATCTGGTACTGGTACTCCCTGTATATAGCTCCACATTGATCTGGTACTGGTACTCCCTGTATATAGCTCCACATTGATCTGGTACTGGTACTCCCTGTATATAGCTCCACATTGATCTGGTACTGGTACTCCCTGTATATAGCTCCACATTGATCTGGTACTGGTACTCTCTGTATATAGCTCCACATTGATCTGGTACGGGTACTCCCTGTATATAGCTCCACATTGATCTGGTGCTGGTACTCCCTGTATATAGCGCCACATTGATCTGGTACTGGTACTCCCTGTATATAGCTCCACATTGATCTGGTACTGGTACTCCCTGTATATAGCTCCACATTGATCTGGTACTGGTACTCCCTGTATATAGCTCCACATTGATCTGGTACTGGTACTCCCTGTATATAGCTCCACATTGATCTGGTACTGGTACTCCCTGTATATAGCTCCACATTGATCTGGTACTGGTACTCCCTGTATATAGCGCCACATTGATCTGGTACTGGTACTCCCTGTATATAACTCCACATTGATCTGGTACTGGTACTCCCTGTATATAGCTCCACATTGATCTGGTACTGGTACTCTCTGTATATAGCTCCACATTGATCTGGTACTGGTACTCCCTGTATATAGCTCCACATTGATCTGGTACTGGTACTCCCTGTATATAGCTCCACATTGATCTGGTACTGGTACTCCCTGTATATAGCTCCACATTGATCTGGTACTGGTACTCCCTGTACATAGCTCCACATTGATCTGGTACTGGTACTCCCTGTATATAGCTCCACATTGATCTGGTACTGGTACTCCCTGTATATAGCTCCACATTGATCTGGTACTGGTACTCCCTGTATATAGCTCCACATTGATCTGGTACTGGTACTCCCTGTATATAGCTCCACATTGATCTGGTACTGGTACTCCCTGTATATAGCTCCACATTGATCTGGTACTGGTACTCCCTGTATATAGCTCCACATTGATCTGGTACTGGTACTCCCTGTATATAGCTCCACATTGATCTGGTACTGGTACTCCCTGTATATAGCTCCACATTGATCTGGTACTGGTACTCCCTGTATATAGCTCCACATTGATCTGGTACTGGTACTCTCTGTATATAGCTCCACATTGATCTGGTACTGGTACTCTCTGTATATAGCTCCACATTGATCTGGTGCTGGTACTCCCTGTATATAGCGCCACATTGATCTGGTACTGGTACTCCCTGTATATAGCTCCACATTGATCTGGTGCTGGTACTCTCTGTATATAGCTCCACATTGATCTGGTGCTGGTACTCCCTGTATATAGCGCCACATTGATCTGGTACTGGTACTCCCTGTATATAGCTCCACATTGATCTGGTACTGGTACTCCCTGTATATAGCTCCACATTGATCTGGTACTGGTACCTCCTGTATATAGCTCCACATTGATCTGGTGCTGGTACTCCCTGTATATAGCTCCACATTGATCTGGTACTGGTACTCCCTGTATATAGCTCCACATTGATCTGGTACTGGTACTCCCTGTATATAGCTCCACATTGATCTGGTACTGGTACTCCCTGTATATAGCTCCACATTGATCTGGTACTGGTACTCCCTGTATATAGCTCCACATTGATCTGGTACTGGTACTCCCTGTATATGCTCTACATTGATCTGGTACTGGTACTCTCTGTATATAGCTCCACATTGATCTGGTACTGGTACTCCCTGTATATAGCTCCACAGTGATCTGGTACTGGTACTCCCTGTATATAGCTCCACATTGATCTGGTACTGGTACTCCCTGTATATAGCTCCACATTGATCTGGTACTGGTACTCCCTGTATATAGCTCCACATTGATCTGGTACTGGTACTCCCTGTATATAGCTCCACATTGATCTGGTACTCCCTGTATATAGCTCCATATTGATCTGGTACTGGTACTCCCTGTATATAGCTCCACATTGATCTGGTACTGGTACTCCCTGTATATAGCTCCACATTGATCTGGTACTGGTACTCTCTGTATATAGCTCCACATTGATCTGGTGCTGGTACTCCCTGTATATAGCGCCACATTGATCTGGTACTGGTACTCCCTGTATATAGCTCCACATTGATCTGGTACTGGTACTCCCTGTATATAGCTCCACATTGATCTGGTACTGGTACTCCCTGTATATAGCTCCACATTGATCTGGTACTGGTACTCTCTGTATATAGCTCCACATTGATCTGGTACTGGTACTCTCTGTATATAGCTCCACATTGATCTGGTGCTGGTACTCCCTGTATATAGCGCCAAATTGATCTGGTACTGGTACTCCCTGTATATAGCTCCACATTGATCTGGTACTGGTACTCTCTGTATATAGCTCCACATTGATCTGGTGCTGGTACTCCCTGTATATAGCGCCACATTGATCTGGTACTGGTACTCCCTGTATATAGCTCCACATTGATCTGGTACTGGTACTCCCTGTATATAGCTCCACATTGATCTGGTACTGGTACCTCCTGTATATAGCTCCACATTGATCTGGTGCTGGTACTCCCTGTATATAGCTCCACATTGATCTGGTACTGGTACTCCCTGTATATAGCTCCACATTGATCTGGTACTGGTACTCCCTGTATATAGCTCCACATTGATCTGGTACTGGTACTCCCTGTATATAGCTCCACATTGATCTGGTACTGGTACTCCCTGTATATAGCTCCACATTGATCTGGTACTGGTACTCCCTGTATATAGCTCCACATTGATCTGGTACTGGTACTCCCTGTATATGCTCTACATTGATCTGGTACTGGTACTCTCTGTATATAGCTCCACATTGATCTGGTACTGGTACTCCCTGTATATAGCTCCACAGTGATCTGGTACTGGTACTCCCTGTATATAGCTCCACATTGATCTGGTACTGGTACTCCCTGTATATAGCTCCACATTGATCTGGTACTGGTACTCCCTGTATATAACTCCACAGTGATCTGGTACTGGTACTCCCTGTATATAGCTCCACATTGATCTGGTACTCCCTGTATATAGCTCCATATTGATCTGGTACTGGTACTCCCTGTATATAACTCCACATTGATCTGGTACTCCCTGTATATAGCTCCACAGTGATCTGGTACTGGTACTCTCTGTATATAACTCCACATTGATCTGGTACTGGTACTCTCTGTATATAGCTCCACATTGATCTGGTACTGGTATTCCCTGTATATAGCTCCACATTGATCTGGTACTGGTACTTCCTGTATATAACTCCACATTGATCTGGTACTGGTACTCCCTGTATATAGCTCCACATTGATCTGGTACTGGTACTTCCTGTATATAACTCCACATTGATCTGGTACTGGTACTCCCTGTATATAGCTCCACATTGATCTGGTACTGGTACTCCCTGTATATAGCTCCACATTGATCTGGTACTGGTACTTCCTGTATATAACTCCACATTGATCTGGTACTGGTACTCCCTGTATATAGCTCCACATTGATCTGGTACTGGTACTTCCTGTATATAGCTCCACATTGATCTGGTACTGGTACTTCCTGTATATAGCTCCACATTGATCTGGTACTGGTACTCCCTGTATATAGCTCCACATTGATCTGGTACTGGTACTTCCTGTATATAGCTCCACATTGATCTGGTACTGGTACTTCCTGTATATAACTCCACATTGATCTGGTACTGGTACTCCCTGTATATAGCTCCACATTGATCTGGTACTGGTACTTCCTGTATATAACTCCACATTGATCTGGTACTGGTACTCCCTGTATATAGCTCCACATTGATCTGGTACTGGTACTTCCTGTATATAGCTCCACATTGATCTGGTACTGGTACTTCCTGTATATAGCTCCACATTGATCTGGTACTGGTACTCCCTGTATATAACTCCACATTGATCTGGTACTGGTACTCCCTGTATATAGCTCCATTCTTGTGTATTTTATTCCTCATGTTGCTATTTGTATTTTCTAACTCAGCATTGTTGGGAAGGGCTCATAGGCAAACATGTCATGGTTAAGTCTACACCCGTTGTATTAGGCACATGTGATTTGAGGACTATAGGCCTGCCATTTCCTTCAAGCCTTTGACTGAACAGCTTTATTTGACAAGCTGTCTGGTTGCAGTAATTTTAAGTCAGACCAATGCACATTTCTGACTGACAGACTGGCAGACTATGCTTACACAAACACTTGGGAGCCATTCAGTATTGGCAAAGGGTGCTGCAGTTACGCTGTTACCACAGGCTCACGACTTCCCACTGCCCTGGAGCAAAATGCAAACTCACCCAGAGGCTGTGATTGCTCACAGGGCATTAATGTGAAATATGCCCGGTTCTGTTTGCTGACACTCCATTCCGAGGCAGCAAAGCTGGTGGAATGTCTGGCACACATAATGAATTGTGCCGAGCCATGACCTGTTAATGCTTGATAACAGAGAAAACATCCAATAATTCTTTCTTTATGCAAAGCATTTCCAGCTGGTTTCCTCTCAAACTCAGACATTAGGGACCATTAGAAATGTGCTGGTAGTTGACATAAAAAATATGTCCCGCCCCTCCTCAACGTAAAAACTATGTTCACATGACCCTCCCCTTGTACTGTAAAAAAAAATTACACACCCTCCCCCCTCATTAAATTTACTCTAAATAATGTTGACGGCCACAAATAAAAATAACTGTTGCGACATCAGCATGCATTTGTGGCACAGTCGATGCCAGGCAGGGCTACGGGCCAGAAGGTGGAGGGTTTGCCTTCTACCACAGACGAGCTTACTCACTCTGCCTGTTTCATTACACAACAATCAGAGCTGGCTGCACACAATGATCAGCTAGGGGGAAATCAGATTTTCTATATTCTGATGCTATATTCATAATTATATATAATATATGCAACTAGTTATCCACAAACAGGATTCTGTACCAATGCACCACACAACCAATAAGTAAAGCATGTATCGACTTCGGGCACTTCAATATCATGGTTTGCATTTTCAACATCACAATAAAACAGGCTTAGTCTATGTAAATCTTGACAAACAGAAAATATATCCGTCCCTACCTTGCAGGCCTAGCCAGTATTGAAGGCTTGTCTTCACAATCTCCCAATATCATTAAACATTCTGGTGTTTTGTAACAGATGTCTCTTTCCATTCATCAAATGGCTGCTGCACAGTTTGGATGCTGGAATTAAATTTTGGACGAATGTGCAGAGATAGCCAACAGGACATTTGAAGTAGCCTAATCAAATTAAAACATTGTGACTGGTTGTGTTTACGGAGTGTTTACTGTTCTTTATTTTAGTCTTATTATTATCTATCCTTATGCCTAGTCACTTTACCCTGCCTTCATGTACACATCTACCTCAAATAGAAGGCATATAAAGGTAATACAGTTAAATTACAAAGGCTATATAGAAGTATTATGTTCTAGGTGCGTGAGGAAAAGCCGCTCCGATTGGAGAGGAGGCAGAGCACGTGTTAAGCCTTCCTGAATAACTGGGCCTGCTGGGAGCAAATGTGGCCACATTATTATAGGACAACTTGGGAGAATGATGGTCTGCAACAGACAGAGCATCACATTATCAGAAGTTAAAATACAGCCAGACTGGCCTGCTACTGTCCCTTTCTAGACCTTATAAACTGTTGAAAATAGACCCACAACTGATCCAAATGGAATGAAACATTCAAATCACAGGGCTTTTGCACGATTATTCAAAGGACATCTCCACTACGGTTTCCAGTAGAATGTTGTACCCACTTGAAAACAATAATGCAAATATTCATTGCATTGTGGTGTTGTAGGCTAGTCTAGGTAGGATAATTGTATTGTCCCTAAACAAGATCAATAGGGGAGCTTTTTGAGCTGTGTGTCTCACTGTTCTTTCATGCGCAATGACACACCTGGCCTCTCAGCTGCCTATCAGCTATTCCTATTTGTTCTTGTGGATTCATATTGAAAATTTATGCACCTTTGAATAAATGTTTATGTGTTATATGATTGCTAGTTAGCATATTTCAGGTCCGGACAAATGATCCACCCACTACTATTGTCACTATGAATGGTGGATAGAGGGCAGGATAGGCAGACTGGTAGACTATTGACCTGTGGTATAGTAATAGTTAACGTGCAGAAAAAGTCGCTCTGGATAAGAGCGTCTGATAAATGACGTAAATGTAAAATGTAAAATGTAGAAAAGCATAGTGCATAAGGGAAGTACAAAAACCCATTGATATAGGGGGGGTGGATATATGGAAGAAATTCTAAAGTAAAACATTTTTAAAGAGCGAACGTAAACCAGGGAAAAAATGAACCACCCTCCCCTGTGCCCAATAAAAATATCACATAAAAAAAGTTAGACAACCTTCGCCTATTCCACCCCCCCCCCCCCCCCTCACTCACTAAGTCACAGTAATTGAGTGGTGGTGTTATTAATTATGTAAGGGATAATCAACGATGGCTAGGCATTCTAATATTTCCCAGTGAACGCACAGAGCCCCGAGCTGATTATCATGGCTATAATTGAACACATTTGCCACTAGAAATGTGTTCATTTGCTGGTAGAAATGTGTTCAACATCCACTGAACTAGCTAGCAAGTTAACTAGATAGCTACAGTAGTTGCTGTGGTAACCAAACAAACACACTTGCTAGTTTAGCTGGCCAAACCATCAGTCCTAGCATGCTATTATGAAAATTGAATTCAACAATACCAATACTGTTTTCAATTCGACTTTTGCTTTCAAAAGCATCTCAAACATAAAAATTAACTATAGCCATTGAATACTACCGTGCAAATATGGGGTGTGTTATATGCCATTATAAACTGCCTGGTTCAAGCCCTGAATGCTGATTGGCCGACAGGCATGGTATATCAGACCGTATACCACGGGTATGACAAAACATTTATTTGTACTGCTCTAATTACATTGGTAACCAGTTTATACTGTAATAGCAATAAGGCCGCGTTGCGTTGTGCCTAAGAACAACACTTAGCCGTGGTATATTGGCCATATACAGTACCACACCCCCTCGTGCCTTATTGCTTAAATATACCATTGCTAAGGGCATTTCTTATGCACAACGCAACGCCCTTAGCCATGGTATATTGGCAATATAACACAAACACCCAAGGTGCCTAATTGCTATTATAAACTGGTTACCAATGTAATTAGAGCAGTAAAAAGAAGGGCATTCTAGAGCGTGCATTATTTCCCTTTATAAACTTGGTGGGTCAAGTCTTGAATGCTGATTGGCTGAAAGCTGTGGTATAGCCAGTGTGTTGTGCCTAAGAACAACCCTTAGCCGTGGTATATTGGCCATATACCACACCCCCTCGGGCCTTATTGCTTAATTATAAACTGGGTGGTTTGAGCCCTGAATGCTGATTGGCTGAAAGCCATAGTATATCAGACGGTATACCCCGGTTATGACAAAACATGTATTTTGCTTTTCTAATTACATTGGTACTGTAACCAGTTTATAATAGCAATAAGGCATCTCGGGGGTTTGTGGTATATGGCCATTATATCATTGCTAAGATCTGTATCCAGGGACTCCTCGTTGTGTCGTGCTTAAG
Source organism: Salmo salar (assembly GCF_965601325.2). NCBI lineage: Eukaryota > Metazoa > Chordata > Actinopteri > Salmoniformes > Salmonidae > Salmo > Salmo salar. The sequence goes on along the minus strand of NC_138308.1, from coordinate 19,115,217 downwards.
AACAGTCCTTAGCCATGGTATATTGGCCATATACCACACCCCCTCAGGCCTTATTGCTTAAATATACTAGGCTCTTCATAATGTTTACTTTTGCTCATTGACTCTACAAATCCAGTTCTAATATGGTCTAGCTTGTTATTGTACATTTTGGATACAAAACTTCTTTATGAGAAAATAAATAGCCTTGGTTTGACAGCTACACTATCTGTGAAATGCGAGAATAAACAAAATGCCAGGTTTGACAGGTTATTACCACAATATGACAGGTCATTAATGCCCTATGATAGACTATTACTACGGAGGTGAGTTCTGTAATGACCTGGACAAGGTGGAGGGAGCAGGCTGACTATCAGCCTATAAAAATACAGATTTTTACACAGGCCTATCTTTGGAGCTGCAGGTAGCAGGGCCGGCCCTAGTCATAACCGACATAAGCGGTTTCTTAGGGCCCCTGGCCGCTTGGGAGCCCCTGACCAAATGTTTTAAAATAAATAACAATAATTTACATACATATAGTGCATTCAGAAAGTATTCAGATCCCTTGACTTTTTCCACATTTTGTTATGTTACAGCCTTATTCTAAAATGTATTAAATTATATGTTTTACTCATCAATCTACTGTCATGACGTTGCCCTCTCTCTGGGTACAGAGAACGCAGTTGAACCCCCTCCCTCTGCACCAAGCCTTTTCTATGCACCATCCCCCGACCTCTATACTTCTGACACAAGGCTGTGTGAAGGCAGTCGTAAAATTCCAAAGGAGAATGTCCTGCCTCATGGCCCCAGTATAAAGAGACACAGTGTTTTCATGGAGAGAACAAAGGATTCTTCCACCTCACAGAATTGGAGAACCGAACGACATTTATGTTCTGGAGAAGGTATAAAAGATCAGGTGAAGAATCCAGCTACGAACTGGTCCGCTTGGTACAATTTTGTGAGGCTCATTAGAGACAATATGGCCATATTACCATACTAAGGTTTATATACTAGCCTCAGCAGTGAGACTTACATCTAATGGTTGTATACAATGATTTAATAAGATTAAAGCTATTTGGAATATGTTGAGAGGCTATGTACTGATGTTAATGTGATAGAATTGTATTTCTGTTCAAAGCTTAACCTGTTAGGGCTAGGGGGCAGTATTTGCACGGCTGGATAAAAAAATGTACCCGATTTAATCTGGTTACTAATCCTACCCAGTAACTAGAATATACATATACTTATTATATATGGATAGAAAACACCCTAAAGTTTCTAAAACTGTTTGAATGGTGTCTGTGAGTATAACAGAACTCATTTGGCAGGCAAAACCCTGAGACATTTTCTGACAGGAAGTGGATACCTGATGTGTTGTATTACCTTTAAACCTATGCCATTGAAAAACACAGGGGCTGAGGAATATTTTGGCACTTCCTATTGCTTCCACTAGATGTCACCAGCCTTTACAAAGTGTTTTGAGTCTTCTGGAGGGAGATCTGACCGAACAAGAGCCATGGAACGATGATGGCCCATTAGACACCTGGCGCACGAGTTCATGTTGGGTACCCTCGTTCCAATACGTTATAAAAGAGAATGCATTCGTCCACCTTGAATATTATTCATGTTCTGGTTAAAAAAGGCCCTAATGATTTATGCTATACAACGTTTGACATGTTTGAACGAACGTAAATATATTTTTTCCCCTCGTTCATGAAGTGAAGTCCGGCGGGCTTAGATCATGTGCTAACAAGACGGAGATTTTTGGACATAAATGATGAGCTTTTTTGAACAAAACTACATTCGTTATGGACCTGTGATACCTGGAAGTGACATCTGATGAAGAGAATCAAAGGTAATGGATTATTTACATAGTATTTTCGATTTTAGATCTCCCCAACATGGCGGCTAGTCTGTATCGCAACGCGTATTTTTCTGGGCGCAGTGCTCAGATTATTGCAAAGTGTGATTTCCCAGTAAGGTTATTTTTAAATCTGGCAAGTTGATTGCGTTCAAGAGATGTAAATCTATAATTCTTTAAATGACAATATAATATTTTACCAATGTTTTCTAATTTTAATTATTTAATTTGTGGTGCTGACTTGAATGCCGGTTATTGGAGGGAAACGATTTCCTGAACATCAACGCCACAGTAAAACGCTGTTTTTGGATATAAATATGAACTTGATAGAACTAAAAATGCATGCATTGTCTAACACAATGTCCTAGGAGTGTCATCTGTTGGAGATTGTAAAAGGTTAGTGCATAATTTTAGCTGATTTTATGGTTTTGGTGACGCCTGTCTTTGAATTGGCACAACATTACACACAACTCTTGTAAATGTACTGTCCTAACATACTCTAAATTTATGCTTTCGCCGTAAAACCTTTTTGAAATCGTAAAACGTGGTTAGATTAAGGAGATGTTTATCTTTCAAAGGGTGTAAAATAGTTGTATGTTTGAAAAATTTGAATTTTGACATTTATTTGGATTCAAATTTGCCGCTCTTGAAATGCACCTGCTGTTGATGGAGTGCACCACGGGTGGGACGCGTCCCACCTAGCCCATAGAGGTTAACTCAGTCATCGCCACGCCCCCAGGGACACAGACAGGACAAGGCGTCATGTGACAGTTTTTCTACATTCAGTATATAAGCCCACCCAGGGTTACTTTCTCCAGACCAGCTTACCTCAGAAGAGAGAGCCAAGGTTTGACCATGCATCCCTCTACTGAAGTTTAACCATACCACGTGGTTAAACTTTTAGACTATCGATAGCGACAGGATAATAACAAGTCTTTGATATTAATTAATAGTAGGGCAGCTAGAAATTTGATATCATTGAACGCGAAGACCGACGAAACATCCATTCTATAACGACATTAACGAATGTCGCTTTGAAAGATCCATTCTAACCGAGAGAGAGAGAGAGAGAACGCGGACAAAAACTCTCCAACAGGACAAAAACTCTCCAACAAGGATCCTGACGACACACTGAGCGTAAATATATATTGATTGCAATTGTTCCCGAATGAGTGAGCGTTCATGTGCAAAGGATTAGCATATCAATTGTTAATATTTATCAACTCTGTGTGCCTTCTCCGCTGCCCCCAACCCCCTTGTTTGTTTAACAAGCCGCCATGCCGGTTTAGCCCACTAGGGCACATTACTCTACCAATTCTTTGTGACGATAACTACTGTTTGTATGCTTTCTGTGAATTACTTTGTTTAGTAAATAAATTATTTTAAGACAGTTGATGTATGGATGACTTAGTGAAGACTGGGTTCGTGCAGATACATTTTTGCAAATGTATAAAAATAACAAATAAAAATACCTTATTTACATAAGTATTCAGACCCTTTGCTATAAGACATGATATTGAGATTTCCATTGATAATCCTTGAAATGATTCTTCAACTTGATTGGAGTCTACCTGTGGTAATGTCACACCCTGACCATAGAGAGCCCTTGGTTCTCTATGGTGTTGTAGGTCAGGGCGTGACTAGGGGATGTTCTAGTCTTTTCATTTCTATGTTGGTGCCCTTGGTATGGTTCCCAATTAGAGGCAGCTGATGTTCGTTGTCTCTAATTGGGGATCATACTTAAGTTCTCCATTGTTCCCACCTGGGTTGTGGGATATTGTTTGTGTTACTGTGTTTAGCACTATGGCTTTCACGTTCGTTTTATGTTTGTTTACTGTTTTGGTAGTTTCACTATATAATAAAGTATGTGGAACTCAACTCATGCTGCGCCTTGGTCCGCTCTGTACGACGATCGTGACAGGTAAATTGAATTGATTGGACATGGTTTGGAAAGGCACACACACTGTCTATATAAAGTCCCACAGTTGACAGTGTATGTCAGAGCAAAAAACAGGCCATGAGGTCGAAGGATTTGTACGTAGAACTCCGAGACATGATTGTGCCGAGGCACCGATATGGGGAAGGGTACCAAAAAATATCTGCAGCATTGAAGGTCCCCAAGAACACAGTGGCCTCCATTTTAAATGGAAGAAGTTTGGAACCATCAAGATTCCTCCTAGAGCTGGCCGCCTGGTCAAACTGAGCAATCGAAGGAGAAGGGTCTTGGTGAGGGAGGTGACCAAGGACCCAATTGTCACTCTGACAGAGCTCCAGAGTTCCTCTGTGGAGATGCTAGAACCTTCCAGAAGGACAACCATCTCTGCAGCTCTCCACCAATCAGGCCTTTACAGTAGAGTGGCCAGACAGAAGCCCCTCCTCAGAAAAAAAGCACATGACAGCCCGCGTGGAGTTTGCCAAGAGGCACCTAAAGGACTCTCAGATCATGAGAAACAAGAATCTCTGGTCTCATGAGATCAAGATTTAACTATTTGACCCGGAATGCCAAGCGTCACGTCTGGAGGAAACCTGGCACCAATCCCGTGGTGAAACATGGTGGTGGCAGCATCATCCTGTGAGGATGTTTTTCAGCGGCAGGGACTGGGAGACTAATCAGGGTCGAGGGAAAGATGAGCAGAGCAAAGTACAGAGAGATCCTTGATGAAAACCTGCTACAGAGTGCTCAGAACCTCAGGCTGGGGTGAAGATTCACCTTCCACCACAAAACGACCCTAAGCACACAGCCAAGACAACGCAGGAGTGGCTTTGAGACAAGTCTCTGAATGTCCTTGAGTGGCCCAGACAGAGGCCGGACTTGAACCCGATCGAACATCTCTGGAGAGACCTGAAAATAGCTGTACAGCAATGCTTCCCATCCAACCTGACAGCGCTGGAGAGGATCTGCAAAGAACAATGGGACAAACTCCCCAAAAACAGGTGTGCCAAGCTTGTGGCGTCATTCCAAAGAAGATTTGAGGCTGTAATCACTGTCAAAGCTGCTTCAACACAGTACTGAGTAAACGGTCTGAATACTTATGTAAATGTGCTAAAAAAATGGTACTGCTTTTGCTTTGTCATTATGGGGTATTGTGTGTAGATTGATGAGGGAAAAAAACGATGTAATCCATTTCAGAATAAGGCTATAACATAACAAAATGTGGAAAATGTCAAGGGGTCTGAATACTTTCCCAAATACACTGTATATCCATAAAAAGGATGCCAGCTGATTCATGATTTCGACTGTTGGAGAAACGCTGTCTGCATGCCTGTCTGTCTCGTCTCGACTCCAGACACGTTCATTACTATCGGACATCTGGAGATTGAATTTGAATATTGAAACAATGTTGCAAATGTTGGAGAGAAAAACAACAAGGTTTATATAAATATCTGCTGTTGAAAACTAAATGTTAGTCTAAAAGAAATGTGAGATAATGTCTAGATGACTTTTATAGTGGAGATCAAGTTTACAGTTGAAGTCGGAAGTTTACATACACTTAGGCTGGAGTCAATAAAACTCGTTTTTCAACCACACCACACATTTCTTGTTAACAAACTATAGTTTTGGCAAGTCGGTTAGGACATCTACATGTGCTTGATACAAGTAATTTTTCCAACAATTGTTTACAGACAGATTGTTTCACTTATTATTCACTGTATCACAATTCCAGTGGGTCAGAAGTTTACACACACTAAGTTGACTGTGCCTTTAAACAGCTTGGAAAATTCCAGAAAATGATGTCATGGCTTTCGAAGCTTCTGATAGGCTAAGTGACATAATTTGAGTCAATTGGATGTGTACCTGTGGATGTATTTCATGGCCTACCTTCAAACTCAGTGCCTCTTTGCTTGACATCATGGGAAAATCTAAAGAAATCAGCCAAGACCTCAGGAAAAATAATTGTAGACCTCCACAAGTCTGGTTAATCCTTGGGAGAAATTTCCAAATGCCTGAAGGTACCACATTCAGCTGTACAAACAATAGTATGCAAGTATTAACACCATGGGACTATGCAGCTGTCATACTGCTCAGGAAGGAGACGCGTTCTGTCTCCTAGAGATGAATGTACTTTGGTGCGAAAAGTGCAAATCAATCCCAGAACAACAGCAAAGGACCTTGTGAAGAGGCTGGAGGAAACAGGTACAAACGTATCTATATCCACAGCAAAACGAGTCCTATATCGACATAACCTGAAAGGCCGCTCAGCAAGGAAGAAGCCCCTGCTCAAAAAAACGCCATAAAAAGCCAGACTACGGTTTGCAACTGCACATGGGGACAAAGATTGTACTTTTTGGAGAAATGTCCTCTGGTCTGATAAAACAAAAATAGAACTGTTTCGCCATAATGACCATCGTTATGTTTGGAGGAAAAAGGGGGAGGCTTGCAAGCCGCATAATGTTGTGGGGGTGCTTTGCTGCAGGAGGGACTGGTGCACTTCACAAAATAGATGGCATCATGAGGCATCATGAGGAAGGAAAATTACGTGGATATATTGAAGCAACATCTCAAGACATCAGTCAGGAAGTTAAAGCTTGGTGGCAAATGGGTCTTCCAAATGGACAATGACCCCAAGCATACTTCCAAAGTTGTGGAAAAATGGCTTAAGGACAACAAAGTCAAGGTATTGGAGTGGCCATCACAAAGCCCTGACATCAATCCTATAGTACATTTGTGGGCAGAACTGAAAAAGCGTGTGCAAGCAAGAAGGCCTACAAACCTGACTCAGTTACTCCAGCTCTGTCAGGAGGAATGGGCCAAAATTCACCCAACTTAATGTGGGAAGCTTGTGGAAGGCTACCCGAAAAGTTTGACCCAAGTTAAACAATTTCAAGGAAATGCTACCAAATACTAATTGAGTGTATGTAAACTTCTGACCCACTGGGAATGTGATGAAAGAAATAAATGCTGAAATAAATCTATCTCTCTACTATAAATCTATCTCTCTACATTTCACATTCTTAAAGTAAAGTGGTGATCCTAACTGACCTAAGACAGGGATTTTTTACTAGGATTAAATGTCAGGAATTATGAAAAACTGAGTTTAAATGTATTTGGCTAAGGTGTATGTAAACTTCCGACTTCAACTTTATAAATTGCCTGGCTTGGCTGATGAGACAGTGGATTGCGCAGTCGGATTGAACAGAGTAGGTATTTTAACATAATAGATTTAGCTGTGGTATACTGGCTGGAATACGGTTTTAACCAACCAGCATTCAGGGTTGGACCCACCCATTGTATAAATACCTATCATGCACCTTATATTTGCATGGTAGAATTAAATGGCTATAGTTAATTCTTACATGTTCTACGTTTGAACTGCTTAAAAAAGCAAAAGTCGAATAGAAAACATTATTTGCATTGTTGAATTAAATTTTCATACTAGCAAGATGGGACTGATGGTTTGGATAGCAAAACTAGGAAGTCTGTTTGTTTGGTTACCACGTCAACTACTGTAGCTATCTAGTAAACTTGCTAGTTACTTCAGTGGATGTTGAACACATTTCTAGAGGTAAATATGTTAAATTATAGCCATGGTATGAAAGGGATGAACGGAAAGGCACTGGAGCAATGAACCGCCATTGCTGTCTCTGCCTTGCCGGTTCCCCTCTCTCCACTGGGATTCTCTGCCTCTAACCCAATTACAGGGGCTGAGTCACTGGCTTACTGGTGCTCTTCCATGCCGTCCCTATGAGTGGTGCATCACGTCAGTGGGTTGAGTCACTGACGTGATCTTCCTATCCGGGTTGCCCCCCCCCCCCCCCTTGGGTTGTGCCGTGGCGGAGATCTTTGTGGGCTATACTCGGCCTTGTTTTAGGATGGTAAGTTGGTGGTTGAAGATATCCCTCTAGTGGTGTGGGGGCTGTGCTTGGCAAAGTGGGTGGGGTTATATCCTCCCTGTTTGGTCCTGTCCGGGGGTATCGTTGGACGGGGCCACAGTGTCTCACGAACCCTCCTGTCTTAGCCTCCGGTGTTTATGCTGCAGTAGTTTGTGTCGGGGGGCTAGGGTCAGTCTGTTATAACTCGAGTATTTCTCCTGTCTTATCCGGTGTCCTGTGAGAATTTAAGTATGCTCTCTCTAATTCTCTCTCTCTTTCTCTCTTTTTCTCTCTTTCTTTCTCTCTCTCGGAGGACATGAGCCCTAGGACCATGCCAGCAGGACTACCTGGCCTGATGACTACTTGCTGTCCCCAGTCCACCTGGCCGTGCTGCTGCTCCAGTTTCAACTCTTCTGTCTGCAGCTATGGAACCCTGACCTGTTCACTGGACGTGCTACCTTGTCCCAGACCTGCTGTTTTCAACTCTCTAGAGACAGCAGGAGCGGTAGAGATACTCTGAATGATCAGCTATGAAAAGCCAACTGACATTTACTCCTGTGGTGCTGACCTGTTGCACCCTCGACAACCACTGTGATTATTATTATTTGTTATTATCCTGCTGGTCATCTATGAACATTTGAACATCTTGGCTATGTTCTGTTATAATCTCCACACGGCACAGCCAGAAGAGGAATGGCCAACCCTCATAGCCTGGTTCCTCTCTATGTTTCTTCCTAGGTTCTGGCCTTTCTAGGGAGTTTTTCCTAGCCACTGTGCTTCTACACATGCATTGCTTGCTGTTTGGGGTTTTAGGCTGGGTTTCTGTACAGCACTTTGTGACATCAGCTGATGTAAGAAGGGCTTTATAAATAAATTTGATTGATTGATAATCAACTCGGGGCTCAATGCGTTCTCTGGAAAATAACGCAACTCTGTGGAAGGTTTGTTCCACTCCGCTAGCGCGAACAGGTTGTTGATTATTTTCCAGAGAACGCATAGCCCCTCGTTGATAATCCCTTACCAGTGGCGATTTTAGCATGTAAATCTTGGTGGGGCAAACAAAACAAAAAAGTGGGATGCATGCCTGCAAAGCCACTACACAACACAACACTAAACAATACATGAATTGCACTATAATGGTGACAAATGGTGCCCACAAACTGTCAGGGCCTACATAAAGCTGTCCCAACAGCAGAGTCCCAACAGCAGTCCCTACACCTTACCACTGCTACACCTGTCTTTCAGTGGAGCCTTGACTGGCAGCTAAACAGTTAATTCAGCCTCGTTTACTGCCTTTTAAAAAAACATAGATGATATGGCTGACTTGCTTAAACAAATGTGGTTTCTACTGACAATTGAGATGTACAAACTATGGCATAAGGGGATGGCAAGCGGATAAGAGGCAATCCGTAATTTCGATTAAGACATTAATGAGCGAGCGATGAAGGACGTAGTCAATATAACTATTTGTACAGCACTTTTGGAATGTACAGTGACAGAATTCAGAACATGGGCTGTTTGTCACCGGTATAGTATAATTAATGTATTGTTTAGTGTTGTGTTGTGTAGTGGCTTTGCTGGCATGCATCCCACTTTTTCCCCCCACTAGAAACAAGTCAGAACCATAGGATAAATAAAGGGGGCAATATAAACAGACAATGAAAGCTCTTACAATATTCAATGATTACATTTCTCTAAAGCAGGTTATAGGCTGCATGTGCACCACCAAGTTAGAACAGTGGGCGAAATTAAGAGGTGAAAATAGACCAAATTATTAGGGTGAGGCACATTGAATGCCGTTTGAGTCTTTGTGTGTCAAAAAAGATACATGTCATATAACACTATTTAAATAAGCTTTTAATTTGGCACGTCAAATAACACAATTCTATTATAGAATGTTGTGTGTGCTGAATTTGAATGTGCAAGCCAAGCACCACAACTACTATCAGTAGCACTGTCAAAGCTGTACAATTCTATTTTTGCAAACAAGCACACACCGGCCACGAACGATGTGTTTACAATATCGCGTTGGTGAAAATAGACCAAATTATTTGAGTGAGGCATATAGGCTACTAACAGCTTACTACACAACATACACTTAGTATTACTTTCTTAGCTACAGTATACATATCTCTCTGGCATCCAACATCATTTATGAAGCGGTCTAAGACATTTTTGGACTCACAATGTTGTGATGTGCTTGAACAGGAAAGTGGCGCGGTGGCCCTTCGAGGGCAAATTTTGTAATTAAAGAGAAAGATGCCAGATTTACAATTTCGAGTTGAATGACCATTCAAAACGTATTTTCCCAGTTTAGGCTGTTTATTCCCGACTTCCCAGTTGCAGTGCTTGCAGTCACCGATTCCTTCCAAACCACTCATTGTTGTGTAATGTTTATGTCCAATGGCCGATGAGCACCGATATGTTATATCTATATTCTGTCTTCATTATTTATCTTCATATGACAAGGATTTAACAGGATTTGCCAGTAGACTTGATTCATGATGATGATTGCTAGCTAAGATTGTGAAAGTAAGATGTTGACATGATCGGTCCAATCAAAGCTACTGTACATATGACGTGATTTGACGTAATTTCTGTGGCCAATGACCTTGAGCCTTTTTGGAAGGGCACTTGTAATATAACTTTGGCAGAACCCAAAGGGCTGAAATGTTGGATGTCTACCCTTACTAAGGACTTAAGTTTGGCGATTGTGTAAGGTCCCAAAGAGTGACAGAACACTGAGCCAATCACGGAACAATGCTCCTGTTTTCTGCTGGCCCACCCCGCTACCACAGAAAGCACTGAGCTAGGCTGAAACACCTGCATTTTGGAGCTGATTACTCAAGAAAACAAAAAAGAGACCATGTTTGTATGTGGCTTTATTAACTCAATTATTTATATATATATATATATATTATATATATATAATTATTTTATATATATATAATTATTTTTTTGCACTGTTTGAAAACTGATAGGTGATACGTATTAATGCCAAAATAACATGTAAAACAGGCAAGCCCCAAAAACAATGTATATTTATTTATTTTATAAATATTTATTTTTGTGCAAAAAATGTGGGTCTCAAAACAGGTGAATGAATGACAGTTTATAACATTTTTGACATGCGTTTTTCTGGATTTTTTTGTTGTTATTCTGTCTCTCACGGTTCAAATAAACCTAGCATTAAAATTATAGACTGATCATTTCTTTGTCAGTGGGCAAACGTACAAAATCAGCAGGGGATCAAATACTATTTTCCCCTCACTGTATATAGGAATTCAGTTGGGGTCTCAACTTACTGTTGAGGGTTAGAAAAGGTGCAATTTCTACAATTGGTTGTGCATCAGCATTTTTTTCGCTTGTTAGGTAGACTTTGTCATTAGGCAAAGATTTAGGATCATCTCCACAAATCATAAAGGGTATTATAACAGTGTCTAGGGGCAACCTCATACTGGAGAAATCAGCACTCCTACTCTGAGATACTTGCTTGATACATACGGACCCTGATTCTCAGTTGAACTGGTGGCATGGCAGGGGGTTAGAATGAATTATGAGATTGTTTGAGGTGGCCTTGTGTGAACCACATCATATCTGAAGTTGTCACTGGTTGATGACAATGCTCCTCTTTCCCCCCAGCACACACACACACACACACACACACACACACACACACACACACACACACACACACACACACACACACACACACACACACACACACACACACACACCGCAAAACCCATGTGCTTCCTATCTCCGGAGCAATCAATGAGAGACGAGCCCCTGCTGTCGATCAGGTTATTTCAGCAGGAAATTATATTGAAGATTACACAGCCACAGAGACAACTCGCTCAAAATAAGTGATAGGCAAATCAAATCAAATTGTATTTGTCCCATGCGCCGAATACAACAGATGTAGACCTTACTGTGAAATGCTTACGTACAAGCCCTTAACCAACAATGCAGTTCAAGAAATAGAGTTAAGAAAATGTTTACTAAATAAACTAAAGTAAAAAATGTAATGAAAAGTAACACAATAAAATAACAACAACGAGGCTATATATACAGGGGGGTACAGGTAGCGAGTCAATGTGCGGGGGTACAGGTTAGTCGAGGTGATTTGTACATGTAGGTAGTCAAACTTTTGTTTTTGCTTTGAGGAGGGTTATGTTTTTTGTATTGGTCACAGGGGAGGGCAGTGCGTTTTCTCCCTGGTTTACATTCCCCATTTTGCAGGTTTTACTTTATCATTTCTTCCATATATCCACATTTTCTCATCTGCTTGCATGTGCCTCCCCTATCTAGGTGTTTTGGTACTTCCCTTGTGCACTATGCTTTTCTGTGCTTGCTATACCACAGGTCAATATAGTCTACAAGTCTATCCTGACCTCCATCCATAGTGACAATAGTGGTTTGTGCAGATCTCCAATAGCGTAACTAGCAACCATACCACACACAAAATCATTCAAATCTGCACCAATTTCAATATAAATCCATAAGAACATAGAGGAATAAGTGATGGGCAGCAGAGAGGCCAGGTGTGTCATTGCACGTGTCACTGATTCCGATATTTTGTGTTAACTAGCAATTATATCACACATAAAAAACAAAACATATTGAGAATTTTTAAATAATAATGATCTCGGAGCCATGATGCAAAATGATCCAAAAGTAATGTCCCAACAGAAAGTTACCCCTCCTGAATAATGCAAAAGCTAAATTTAAACTTCAATTCATGAGAAAAGAGAGTGCAGGAGACAGTCAACGAGCTAATAAGGCAAGCAGCAGACAGCTTTGTAGCAGCGGCCGCGGCATAATCAAACAGAGGTGGACAGCGAATGGTGCTGAACGTCATTTGAGTAGGCCTAATTAATTTCAACAATTGCCTTCACTAACAACAAGAGGGCTTTGTTGAAGCCTATTTCTTCCTATTTAAGAAATGAGAGGTAGGCCTAACTGTTTGACAAACACAATTAGGCTATCCACAGATTCAGTCGGTAGCCAGATCCACCAATAGGCCTACTGTCACCATGCACTCCTTAAATATCTCTGTGTATGTGAAAGGTTTGGTTAAAACCAGGTCTCGAATTAAGGTGGTAGGCTATGTGAGGGTTAGCGACATCTATATGACTGGTGAGGGAATGCCATGCCCTTTGTTAAAGAAAGCTGGGCAAAAAAGGATAGCCGACCTATTGTTAGCTTTATATTTAGAAAATGAATGAGTAAAAAGGATCCTAGTTACATAGAGCGTTCTATAATGATGCTCAGCTATGTGATGCCTTACGCCGGAAACATGCTGTAACATCCACAGTTGTTTCGATTGCTTATGTTTATAAGAAATGCGGTCGGCCGTTCGAATACTTTAGTTTAACTTTACTCAGAAGTATCCTGACATTACACAGTTCACATGGCATCTCACTCCCACCGCCTGGCTACTGTAAAACATGGAACTGGAATCCCACAGTACGAATACACGGACAGGATTATGGCATAATGTTCACTACATCACAAATGCCTTATGCTAGAAACAATACCCGTGAAAGCTGCGAAGCATGTGGTGATATATTTGCTTCATCTCTATGCCATTTTGAGGCTGAGCCACGGCCTTCTATATTCCAAGAGACAAAAAATGACTGTTATTATGTCTGTGTCAGATATTCACTTTCTGAAAAGAGAATATGTTTAAACCCAGGCAGCTTTAAGGGAAGCACTTGTTACCTTCTGTTGTTGGGTTCGGCCTAATTAAGCAATGGACAAGTAGCCAGCAGTTGAAGCTTCCATTTTTCTATGTCGGGTCGGGCCTCTGGGTGGAAAGGTAACTTTTGAAAGTCGGCTATGCTTAGATTCATGAGGACTTCTTAATTATTTGCAAAAAGATACTGGTTTGACACTGGAGAAATATGGTAAGAATGCATTTCTGTGTCCATTCTTTCCTGACACTCCTATTTTCATTATCCACCTTTCTGTTGAGGCTTTGAGAGCTACATTTTCTCTTGATTGCAAGTTGATTTTCTGCAATCAATGCACAGAGAAATTGACATAAAAAAACGAATTTAATAGAGCCATTGTTCATTTTATCAGTGTAATCAGATCGAAATGATGATGTTATTGTCATTGATTATATACTAAACAGATGTGTTAAAATGTTGTTCAATTTGTAGTGAGGGCCTGTATGGATTGGGCTGCTATCATGCTAATTATGTCTTGGCCCGCCAACTATTAGCTCAGAAAACCATTGGCCCTAGGTCAAACCTACAGTGGGGGAAAAAAGTATTTGATCCCCTGCTTATTTTGTATGTTTGCCCACTGACAAAGAAAGGATCAGTCTATAATTTTAATGGTAGGTTTATTTGAACAGTGAGAGACAGAATAACAACAAAAATATCCAGAAAAACGCATGTCAAAAATGTTATAAATTGATTTGCATTTTAATGAGGGAAATAAGTATTTGACCCCCTCTCAATCAGAAAGATTTCTGGCTCCCAGGTGTCTTTTATACAGGTAACGAGCTGAGATTAGGAGCACACTCTTAAAGGGAGTGCTCCTAACCGCAGCTTGTTACCTGTAAAAAAGACACCTGTCCACAGAAGCAATCAATCAATCAGATTCCAAACTCTCCACCATGGCCAAGACCAAAGAGCTCTCCAAGGATGTCAGGGACAAGATTGTAGACCTACACAAGGCTGGAATGGGCTACAAGACCGTCACCAAGCAGCTTGGTGAGAAGGTGACAACATTTGGTGCGATTATTCGCAAATGAAAGAAACACAAAAGAACTGTCAATATCCCTCAGCCTGGGGCTCCATGCAAGCTCTCACCTCGTGGAGTTGCAATGATCATAAGAACGGTTAGGGATCAGCCCAGAACTACACGGGGGGATCTTGTCAATGATCTCAAGGAAGCTGGGACCATAGTCACCAAGAAAACAATTGGTAACACACTACGCTGTGAAGGACTGAAATCCTGCAGCGCCCGCAAAGTCCCCCTGCTCAAGAATACATATACAGGCCCGTCTGAAGTCTGCCAATGAACATCTGAATGACTCGGAGGACAACTGGGTGAAAGTGTTGTGGTCAGATGAGACCAAAATGGAGCTCTTTGACATCAACTCAACTCGCCGTGTTTGGAGGAGGAGGAATGCTGCCGATGACCCCAAGAACACCATCTCCACCGTCAAACATGGAGGTGGAAACATTATTCTTTGGGGGTGTTTTTCTGCTAAGGGGACAGGACAACTTCACCGCATCAAAGGGACGATGGACGGGGCCATGTACCGTCAAATCTTGGGTGAAAACCTCCTTCCCTCAGCCAGGGCATTGAAAATGGGTCGTGGATGGGTATTCCAGCATGACAATGACCCAAAACACACGGCCAAGGCAACAAAGGAGTGGCTCAAGAAGAAGCACATTAAGGTCCTGGAGTGGCCTAGCCACTCTCCAGACCTTAATCCCATAGAAAATATGTGGAGGGAGCTGAAGGTTCGAGTTGTCAAACATCAGCCTCGAAACCTTAATGACTTGGAGAAGATCTGCAAAGAGGAGTGGGACAAAATCCCTCCTGACATGTGTGCAAACCTGGTGGCCAACTACAAGAAACGTCTGACCTCTGTGATTGCCAATAAGGGTTTTGCCACCAAGTACTAATTCATGTTTTGCAGAGGGGTCAAATACTTATTTCCCTCATTAAAATGCAAATCATTTAATAACATTTTTGACATGCGTTTTTCTGGATTTTTATGTTGTTATTCTGTCTCTCACTGTTCAAATAAACCTACTATTAAAATTATAGACTGATCATTTCTTTGTAAGTGGGCAAACGCACAAAATCAGCAGGGGATCAAATACTTTTTTCCCCCACTGTTGTTGACCCAGGACCTAGAACCTAACTAATGCTTCAATATAGCCTTAATATTTGCCATTTCACTTTTCAAATGTATTACCTTTTATGTGTGGCAGAAACACAATCAGCCAGATTAGGTAGGCTACTTCACAAGTATCCTGTATACTACCTACACACGTTCATCCACTCCACTCTACTATAACTCCAGCATTCAAACTGCCCATGTCCATTTGATGAATGGAAAGAGACATCTGTTACAAAACACCAGAATGTTTAATGAAGTTCAGAGATTGTAAAGCCAAGCCATTGATATTGAGTAAGGAGGGATGTATTTTTTGTTTTTTGTTATTGACGTACTCTGTTTGATTGTGGTGTTGAAAACGCAAACCATGGTGAAGCGCTAGAGGTGTGTGGCATATGCAGTTTCCCGTTGCTTATTGATTATGTGTGGTGCATGGGCACAGAAAACTGGTGGTTGCAAAATTCGTTGCATATACAGTATTTTATATAATGATAATATGTTGAACATCGGATTTCCCCCTAGCTGATCATTGTCTGCAGTCCGCTCTGAGCGGGCTGCTCATGTAATGAGACAAGAACAGAGTGTGAGCTGGTGGTCCATGGTGGTCGGCGAACCATTGAACCCGCAGCCTTCTATTCAGTAGCCCTGCATGGCATCTACTGTGCTACAAAACCACGCTGAAGTGGTAGATATCCACGTTTATAAACACATGGTTGCTACAGTTATAGTTATTTGTGGTGGTAATCATTCTTTTGCGCATTTTCGAGTAAATGTCGAACTGTCCCTAAGCTTTGGTCTGTTGATAATGACATGCCATGTATCTGTCGTTGATTTATTATTACCTCTTCAAACAGTTCCAGGCTGTATGTGTTGTCATCATCCGCGAAGAATACTATCCCCACGTCCTTGCTGGAGCGATGCGACCGCAGCCACGACAGAGCCGTGTTCCTCTGCTCAGTAGCACGGGGCATCCCGGTACGTTTGAACCGGCGGGGCGTAAAGATGTTCAGGTGTGTGTACTGCATCCCCGAGCGGGCGAGAAAGCGCACCACCAGCTCCGTGCGCACACTCGAGTCCTCCACTACTATCCAGTGGAAGCGAGGAACCTGGCGGAAGGTGTTAGCGAGCCGGGTAAGTTCAGCTTTCTGGACTGGCCGGTTGTAGGTCGGGGTGATGGCGTAGATTACCGGGAGAGCGGAGCGGTTGGCCCGGGGTGGGCTGGTTCTGTCTTGCCTATGTGCGCCCCCTCCGCGGCCCAGGGCTGGACTTCGGACGGACGTCCTTGTGTCAATATGGATCATGATGATGACGATGAGGACCCAGGGCAGGAGGATGAAGAAGCGGCTGTAGAAGAGCGATTTCATCTTGCCGAAGTTAGGGGATAATCATCTGAGCCGTGCACTCACTTTACCTCACTCCATCACACCCAGGCATTATACGAACGTTCGGCGACAATTTGCACTCTCCAAAATTATTTTAATGACCACATAAGACCATTATTTTGACATGAGGACTTTGTTTCTTATTATCGCCAATAAACTGTCATAAATCTCCAAATTCATCCCCTTCGGGGTTATGAAAACATAGTCACGTCCGCGTCCGGTCGGGACCGTTTGCTGAGTCTTCTCCCGGATAAAAGTGGAGATGATCATATCCCTCGAACAACAGAGAGACGAAACGAACCCCTTAAAAACAACAGGTAATCCCTCTTAACATGCCTTCAGCCCACAACCTTTCCGATAAACCACAAATAACTTTCAAAACAGACCAAAAATCAGACCTTTCCACTGGCCACTACTCCCGTAGGTTCCGGGAGAAAGGGTATCATTCCCGGGGCTGGATGCTGGTTGAGTCGGTGTCTAGCGGGCAGTGGTGAGAAGCAGGTGCAGGAGCGTCAGTGCAGAGAGATGATAAACTGCGATGTGGAGAGAAATGGGACGGGGAAGACTGGAATGAACGGAGAGAGAAAGAGAGTGTAGGAAAAGGGGAGGAAAAAAAGGATACTTTGTCATGCTGCTAGAGGAACACGTCAGTGTCCGCTGAGGATGGAGATGAACTCACCCTAACAACAGAGAGAGAGAGAGAGAGAGAGAGAGAGAGAGAGAGAGAGAGAGAGAGAGAGAGAGAGAGAGAGAGAGAGAGAGAGAGAGAGAGAGAGAGGAGAGAGAGAGACGTTTGCTTTGGTTCTAAATTATTATCTGG